>NC_140931.1:116313425-116951282 GCF_014529385.1 Adiantum capillus-veneris
GGCACTTACACCGAGTTCCTTCCGCTTTGGCACAATGAGATATCTAATTTCGTACTCTATTGCACAGGGCAGAGAGTTCTCGACTGATCGGGACCACTCCTCTCGTAGACTTTGGCAACCTGAGCCAAGCCCCCGCTTTCCACCTCGCACTCACAAAGAGTCTTTGTGTGGCCTAATTACTAACACATTGTTGTTCAACACTTAGGGTTCCTTTTTTATATTTCCTCGACACAAGTTCGTTAAGACAACCCTTCAAACATTGTCAAATCGGCACCAAAACATATCTTTCCTAGGAAAAGTACTCAACAAACAATAGTTCATTAAAATTCCAATGCCCTACAGTTGTGAGGACCTCCAGTGAGTGTTAACTCTACCCGTTGTCAACTAGCCGCCCATACAACTAGTCCATGATCCACCCAATTCATGGAGTAACTCTCCGGGTAAAAATCATGTATCCACCGCATCAAAAGCTAGCCATGGACATATCCACCACATAGAAAGCAAGTAATGGATTCATCTTCTGCGATAACTTCGCGAGCTACCGCCCTGTGATCAGTAGGGGGTTCAAACTAAGTAGACATTGGAATAATAAATGAAACTTGTTTAAGATAGTTTTTCCTAACAACCATTCTTTCCTACCTCAAAACAGTCTTTCCAAAAAGAATTTCTTTCCTATTTACTTCAAACTTAAATTTAAATAAAACCTTCAAAATACTAATGCCGTTGTCTCATTTGGATTTCCAACATATTTCGGGGAGTTAAACATTCCTAAAGTTATCGTAATGCAATGCTTATGTAAAATACAAAATAAAACCCATCCTACCTCATGAATTTCCTCTTCGATGCCTCGTGAGATGGATGGATTTTCCTCTCTCATTGGTGCTTTACCATTGTTCGCCATGTTGCTAGTTCCTGCCTCGCGGTCGTTAGCACCACCAAAGCCTGTCCTCTTGGGGGCCATATCTCACTACGTTGGATTAGAAAAACTCCGAAGAAAGAAGGGCTAAAATATGGTATCAAGTAACCATATCAACAATGATTAGGAATCCACAAGGATTAGAAAAAAGAGTACCTAATTTTACTCATAACAATACTCTACATCTAGGAAAGTGCAATGAAATGATTTTAAGCCATAGATTTCCTCAAGTAGAAGTTGATTTGAGTTATGGCTAATCACACATAAACTTGTGTAAAGCAACATTGACAAGGGGAAACTAGCTAAGATTAATCAACATGCCGATATGCACAAGTGATTTAGAGTAAAAGAATTCTTTCCCTAATTAGGTATCTAATGTTACATAGAAGGGAGGGTAATTCTTCCCTAATTAGTCACTTGACCATGAATGAAGAAAACAAACTTACCATAAACACACATGCATAATATTTACCATAATATTACCATAATTACATCCACCATATGCAATATAGAAATCACATCCATACATCACTTTTGACTCATCAATACTATGCACAATGTATGCCCATAACCATGCATAGACTTGGGTCAAAGAGAGGATCAAAATCTACTTTACCATGCATAAATATGTACAATTAGATTAGTGCATGTAAATAGAACTCTAAACATACATAATCTTTAATGCACAAGGGAACATAATCATTCAGAAATTTAATGCACAAAGAGAGATTGATTTCACCCTTAAAGCATGTATTAACTAGAGCATAAGAGGAAGATTAATTCCTTCTTAATCTTGTACTAAAATCACATAGGTGGGTAGGAAACAATTAAACATTGATTATGCATAATTAAAAGAATTTAGATCTCCTTGAGATATTAGGGTAGCTTTAGTGCTCCTTAATCCGGCAAAGAAAGGAATGATCAATAGGTAAGAGCCTATTGATTATCAACCGTATTAATAGACACTAGAGAGTAGAAATTATGCTATAACCAACTAGCAGAAATAATAGAATAGGGTAGGCTCAACATAGGTCCTCCAGAGAGAAGAGGCTATGGAGCAATTAGAGTAACATAACTTGAATTAATCACCTTGATTAAGCCTCCATGTGTGTGCTAATTGATGTAGGTGAGCTCCTCCAAGAAGCTCCCGCAGCAGCACCTTCTTGTAAAACTCGGGGGTTGTGTGTGTCCAGAGAGGGGTGAGCTACACTTATATAGGCATCCCCCTCAAGGAGGATCGATTTCTCTTGCTATAAATGGATTTAGAAGGTTCATACACACACACACCCCTCCAAGTGCCATGCCAAGTGTGGGATTCTCTAGTGAGGTTACTCACTTGCCCATTCCAGTTTTCTATGCTCCTCTCTCTCTCTCTCTCTCTCTCTCTCTCTCTCTCTCACACACACACACACACACACACACACAATTTGATTCCTACAAGAGGAGGTACCTGCTAGCTTCTTGCTATAATGAGGGGGTGTGGTGTCCTTGGCCCATGCTCCATTGCCCACACCTCACTCTTTGGCCCATGCTCTACCCTATCTAGGCCATGCTTAGTTCCCATGCTACACTTTCCATGCATAACCTAACACTTGTCACAAGACTAGCTATACACATGACCCATGGCCATACATGATGGAGACACATGCCCATGCATTCCCATGACCATGCATACCCATACATGCACATGCACATCCATGCCATACACATACCTTAGGAATTTACTAACCTTAGGCTAACTAGACTTATACTAACCCAAATTCAATTCTAAAACTTGCTAACTCGAGACAGACCTATAGGTAACAGATATGACTATCTGCCATAAATAGCAGCCTCCGACGTCTAGACCCTATTTTTAAGGAAACCTGGGTCGGTGCACATTTTGACGAGCCGATCGACCCTAGACCATACCGGGGGTCAAAAACTTTATATTTTTGGAAAATTTTCACAGAAATGGAATTTGACCAGAATTAAAAGTTCTACAAGGATCAAAACACAAAAATGACATCTGATCACTGAAACCTGCTAAAAATAGCATCTTTTGCCAAACTGATATTTAGGCTTAAAATTTTACATAGGTAACCCTTTTCTAGGGCAGGTAGAGACCTTACATTCTACCCAACTTGAAAGGATTGAGATGCCCTCATCTCAAGGGTAAGTGTAGGTAATTCCATTGAAGTGTTAGTTGATCTTGCCACGTTGCATCTTCTTGTGGAAAATCCTTCCACTTGGCTACTTTTGCATCTCGTTCCTCGTTAAACCCTTCACCTTTGAAGTTGGGGGGGGGGGGGGGGGGGTTGCGCTTGCTTAAGAAGAATTTTTTTCCCCTGAACTGCGATATAAAGAGTAGAAGGAGGTACCTACATGATTTTATAAGATCGGTAGACTTATAAATTCAAAGACTTATCACACGACTAAGATCTAACTTCAGAATGGACACAAGATCAAGATACTCAATTCAAAAGACTTGGTTCTTTATTCATAAAGTGAATATTTACAAGGATAGCCTTACAAACAAAAGCTAAGGGTATCTCGTCCTACATTATTACAAATTTTTGTGGCATCTAAAGCATTCGCATAGCTGGCTGACTTGGAATATGGTGATACAAAAAATTGGGTGTTTGTAGTCACATTTCTACAATCTTCTAACTGATTGGTATAATAGTTCCTATACTCATTTGAAATCGGGAAGAAAATTACAAGATCCATATTCTTAGGGGTATTCTGAGGAATAGAAAAAGTTCTGATCCTTCAATATGGAATTATCTCCACCACTTTCTCCAATACCCATTCGTTCAGGGGTTGCCCCTGTGCCTCCTGGATAAGTGGGAACAGTGATACTTGAGTTTGTACCCAAGAAGTAGTACAACTGAACTACTCTCAATTCCTTTGCCCACTATAGTTTCTTTAAGTCTATGGTAAGACATCCCAGCTTCCAAGCATTGATGTAATAAGTCCCGCCTTCATTGCTCTATTCGAGCTGCCAACCTTTATCTATCCGAGTCGAATGAGGAGTGTGAGCCTTCATCAGTAGCTCCATCACGCTCCGTCGGAAAAGATGCACTCTCATAAATAAGTTTGAAGACTTGGAATTTGTGATATTCAACCATAGGATCTTCCTGAAATATTGACGCATAAGCCTTGGATTAACTATCCAATATTTCTTGTTTTTAACAAATTTCAGACAGTATGAATTTTTCCAAACTAAGGTAGAATCTGAAACCTAGGCTCTGATACCAGTTGTGAGGTCACCTCCCCGTCTTACCTTGACGGAACTGGAGGACACCTGACGGTTGCTAGATCCTATGCGGGAGCAAAAAAAAAACCAGGCTAAAAAGAAAACCAGTGGATGGTCTCTCATCACTTAGTGAGTTGATTCCAAGCCACCAGTGAAAGGAGTCTAGCTCCGTCCCATAGGGGAAGCGTCATTACATATTATTAGACCTATTCTCATCTTCTAAGAGGAGAAGTAACCTTGGTGTACTCTTTTTCCCGTAGCTTTCAGAGGCATGTACATTGAGTTCCTTCCGCTCTGGCGTAATGAGAAATATAATTTCGTACTCTATTGTACATAACACAGAGTTCCCGACTGATTGGGACCACCCGTCTCGTAGGCTTTGCAGCCTGAGCCAAGCCCCATTTTCCACCCCGCACTCACACAGAGTCTTTGTGTGGCCTGATTACTACCACATTGTTGTTCAACAATGAGGGTTCCTTTTTTATATTTCCTCGACACAAGTTCGTTAAAACATCCCTTCAAACATTGTAAAATCGCCACCAAAACATATCTTTCCTAGGAAAAAGTACTCAAAAAACAATACTTCATTAAAAATTCCAATGTCCTGGAGTCGTGAGGACCTCTAGCGAGTGTTAACTCCACCCATACAACCAGTCCATGATCCACCCAATTCATGGAGGAACTCGGCGGTTAAAAATCATGTATCCACCGCATCAAAAGCAAGCCATGGACATATCCACCACATAGAAAGCAAGTCATGGATTTAGCTCCTACAATAACTCCATGAGCTACCACCCTGTGATCGATAGGGGGTTCAAACTAAGTCGACATTGGAGTAATGAATGAAACTTGCTTGAAATAGTTTTTCCTAACAACCATTCTTTCCTACCTCAAAACAGTCTTTCCATAAAGCATTTCTTTTCTATTTACTTCAAACTTAAAATTCAAATAAAATCTTTAAAATACAAATGCCATTGTCTCAGTTGGATTTTCAACATATTTCGGGGAGTTTAAAAATTCCTAAAGTTATTGTAATGTAATGCTTATGTAAAATAAAAAATAAAATCCATCCTACCTCATGAATTTCCTCTTCGATGCCTCGTGAGATGGCCGAATTTTCCTCTCTCATTGGTGCTTTACCGTTGTTTGCCATATTGCTAGTTCCTGCCTCGCGGTCGTTATCACCATTAACACAGTGTCCTCTTGGGGGCCATATCTCACTACCTCGGGTTAGAAAAACTCCAAAGAAAGAAGGGCTAAAATATGGTATCAAGTAACCATATCAATAATGATTAGGCACCCACAAGGATTAGGAAAAGAATACCTAATCTTACTCATAACTATACTCTACATCTAGGAGAGTGCAATGAAATGCTTTCAAACCATAGCTTCCTCAAGTAGAAGTTGATTTGAGCTATGGCTAATCACACATAAACTTGTGTAAAGCAACATTGACAGGGGAAAAGGTTTACACACACACACACACACACACACCTCCAAGTTCCATGCCAAGTGTGGGATTCTCTAGTGAAATTCCTCACTTGCCCATTCCACTTTCCTATGCTCCTTCTCTCTCTCTCTCTCTCTCTCTCTCTCTCTCTCTCTCTCTCTCTCTCTCTCTCTCTCTCACACACACACACACACACACACACACACACACACACACACACACACACACACTGACACACACAATTTGAGTCCTACAAGAGGAGGTACCGGCTACCTTCTTGCTATAATGAGGGGGTGTGGTGTCCTAGGCCCATGCTCCATTGCCCACACCTCACTCTTTGGCCCATGCTCTACCCTATCTAGGCCATGCTTAGTTCCCATGCTACACTTTTCATGCCTGACCTAACACTTGTCACAAGACTAGCTATACACATGACCCATGGCCATACATGATGGAGACACATGCCCATGCATTCCCATGACAATGCATGCACATCCATGCCATACACATACCTTAGGAATTTACTAACCTTAAGCTAACTAGACTTATACTAACCCAAATTCAATTCTAAAACTTGCTAACTCGAGAGAGACCTACAGGTAATAGATATGACTACCTGCCATAAATAGCAGCCTCCGACGTCTAGACCCTATTTTTAAGGAAACTTGGGTCGGTGCACATTTTGACGAGCCGGTCGACCCTAGACCATACCCGGGGTTAAAAAAATTATATTTTTGGAAAATTTTCACAGAAATTGAATTTGACCAGAATTAAAAGTTCTACAAGGATCACAACACAAAAATGACATCTGATCACTGAAACCTGCTAAAAATAGCATCTTTTGCCAAACTGATATTTAGGCTTAAAATTTTACATAGGTAGCCCTTTTCTAGGGCAGGTAGAGACCTTACATTCTACCCAACGTGAAAGGATTGAGATGCCCTCATCTCAAGGGTAAGTGTAGGTAATTCCATTGAAGTGTTAGTTGATCTTGCCATGTTGCATCTTCTTCTGGAAAATCCTTCCACTTGGCTAGATGTTCGATGATGTTTCTATTCCATAGTTTTCTTTCCCGTGTTTCAAGGATGTGATGAGGTTGTAGCTCGATAACGCCTTTAGGAATAATGTAGGTGATATTGCCATCATTATGGAAAATGGGGTGAAGTTTATCATCCATAATGTGCGTCATGTTTGAGCATTGACACATAATTTGATTTTAGGTTGGATGTCTTGATGACTTGGGTTACAAAGTAACTTTTCATCAGTAGTCTTGGCGTGTTGCGAAGGATCATCTTATTATCGACCATGGTTCTAAGGTTGGTTCACTTTTCCCTCTTTATGTATGTGATAAAAACAATGTTCTTTCTATAACGGAGATGCCAATCGTTGCTTTTTGGCATAGCCGATTAGGACATATGTCAAAAGGGAATGGAGACACTCTCTCTTTTGGGCTACTTACCGTCTTTGTCATTTTTTGATTTTCCCTTTTGTGAGCACTGTCAATATGGAAAGCAAACACGGACACATCGTACACATTCTTTTGACAAAGAAAGAAAACCCTTAGAGCTTGTGCCAAAATGATTTATGTGGGTATATGCCTTCTAAATCCCATGGTGGTGCGTCCTATTATGTTACATTTATTGACGATGCAACATGGCATGTTTGGGTCTACGCCATGAAGTCTAAATATGAGACCTTTTCTTGCTTCAAGAAGTTCTTATCTAGTGTTGAAACGCAGTCTTTGAGCCTAAGTTCAAAGCTTTGCGCTCAGACAATGGTGGAGAATATGTCTCCAAAGAGTTTACAAACTTTTGTTCAAGTAGGGGAATTCAACGTGAGTTTAGAGCTCCTTATACCCTTGCACAAAAATGGTGTTGCGGAACAAATGAATAAGACCATCTAAGAGCGGATTATGTCTATGCTATCACAAGCTAATTTACTGCAAACATTTTGGGCTGAAGCATTATACACAGCCGTGTACTTGATCAATAGATCACCACATGCTTCATTACAGTCTCATGTACCTTTGGAGTTATGGTCAGGACATAAATTGTCTTATGAAAAACTTCACACATTTGGCTGTGAAGCTTATGCACATGTACCCAAGGAGTTGCGTGCTAAGCTAGATCCTAAGTCCAAAAAATGCATCTTCATTGGCTATGGTGTAGATGGTCAATTTGGCTATCGTTTATGGGATCCAGAAAGTCAATGAATGATTCGTAGCAATGATGTTGTCTTTAATGAGACTAAGATGCATAGAAAACCAATGAAAGAGGTTGAATTCTAGAAAGTGACATTTTTTGATGTATCACCTCCTGTCTAGATATCTCCCAAGCCACTTACTACACAAGCTAGTACGAGTTCTGATCAGCCCCGCAGAGATCTCAAAGAGTCCCACATCCACCAGAATGTTTTGTTCCAGGTGTGGATTTTGTTGTGCTGATGACAGATAGTGGTGAGCCTTCCTGTTACAAAGAGTCTATGCTAGCCAATGATAAGTTTCAGTGGGAGCATGCTATGAAGAGGGAGCTGTCTAGTATTGCAAAGAACAAAACATGGGAACTTGTTCCGTTGCAAAAGGTAGGAAAGCATTGCCTTGTAAATGGGTTTACAAAAAGAAGATTGACAATTACAAAGCTCGTTTAGTGGCCAAAGGTTTCAAGGAAGAATATGGTGTCGATTTCCTAGAAATATTTTCTCCTGTGGTCAAGATGAACACACTGAGAATGTTTGGATGTCATTACAACTTTCTTACATGGTGATCTCGAGGAAGAGATCTATATGCAGCAACCTGAAGGGTTTGTGCTAAAGGGCAAGGAACAATTGGTCTGTAAGCTTTTGAAAAGTCTCTATGGCTTGAATCAATCATCCAAACAACAATGGTATCAAAAGTTTGATGCATTTATGCATTCCCTAGGCTATAAGCGCAGTAACAAGGATCCATGTCTTTACGTGAAAAGACAACCCAATGGACAACTTATTATGCTTATCCTTTATGTAGATGACATGCTTATTGCTAGTCATTCCAAGAAGGACATTGTTGACTTGAAAACCAAGCTGAAAAGTCAATTTGACATGAAAGATTTTGGTGAAGCCAATGACATTTTGGGTATGCGCATTACTCGTGACCATAAGAAGAGGTTGTTGTACCTTTCTCAAAAAGAGTATGTGCACAAGGTTCTTGATCGTTTCAACATGTAGAAGGGGAAGGCTTTGAGTAATCCATTGCCTGTATATTTGAAACTTAGCAAGAACGACTGTCCCAAATGTGTTGAGAAAAAAACTGCGATGACTAAGGTTCCTTATGCTTCAGCTTGTGGTAGTCTCATGTATGCCATGGTGGCTACAGGACCTCACATTTCACATGCAGTGGGAGTTGTCAGCAGATTTATGTCTAGCCCTGGTAAAAAGCATTGGGATGCTATCAAGTCAATTCTCAAATACTTGAGTGGCACTATAGATAGACAATTATGCTATGGTTGTGGAGTGTCATCCATTCAAGGATTTGTAGACAATGATTATGCAGGCTGTGTTGAGCGTCGTAAATCAACAACAGGTTGGATTTACACATTTGCTGGTTCTGCTATTTCTTGGAGATCCGTTCTTAAGACAGTACATCCATTTCTACCACAGAGGCAGAGTATGTTGCATTTAGTGAGGCATGCAAAGAAGCTATTTGGATTGCTTGCCTAGTGAAAGATCTTGGATTGGAGCAGTATACACCAGTTCTTCATTGTGACAGTCAGAGTGCTATTGCCTTGGCTAACAATCCATTGCTTTATTCTAGAACAAAACATATTGATGTGCGTTATCACTTCAGTCGTGAATGCCTGGCAAACAAGAACCTTGATTTAGCTAAGATTCCTACGTCAGAGAACATAGCAGATGCACTCACTAAAAGTATCTCCAAGCCATCAGTCTTAGCACTGTCGTGAGTTGATGGGCATTGGGTGAAGCGTGGTTCTCTTCCATTCTTATGGTCTCCCACATTGTCCATCAAAAAGGGAGAATGTTAGGTTTAATGGCCATGTGACCGAACGCCCCGGATTTATGTGGAGTAGCACATCATGTATGCCAACCTTGTTTGCATGCTCAAGTTCTTGTGCCAATGCTTTATGCTCAAGATACAAGCCTAAAGAGGATACTCAATTTGTTTGGGTGCCTTCATGCAGATAATGGGGCATCACCATTGAGAGCTATGGTCGTAATAGTGGAGTCCTAAGGGGCTTGCCTACGGCTTACGGCTTAACCACTATTGAGCTATAAGAAGATTGACAGGAGAAGGTACTATTTTGGTGTTGAAAGACCCTCTCTTCTATTCCTTGCAATGAATGATATTCGAGCCACGGGTACATGAGCTTAAGTGCTTTTATAAAGGGGTAAAGAGGAGTAGCAACTAGGGCGTGAAGTGCCAAAGTAAACCTTAAAAAAAAATATTACACCTAAGAATTGTTAGAATGGCTGACAATAGTAAAGAGAGTGAATGTTGATAGCTTTGATTTTGCTAATTAGCAGGCTACTAATGATGCCCCTATGCTTGTTAACTACCTTGTTTGTAGGCTTCAACAAGCCATGGAAAATCCATCCCTCCAAAGTGAAGTGCAATGGCAGCTACGTGCTCATGGAATTCTCAAAACTCCCCACCATGACAAGAGAGTACCTAGGAAGCCTCCTTGCGAGACTTCCAAAAAAGACCTCTCTCTCATTTGGTAAGAAGAAGAGGATCCATACAAAGGGCTCAAAAATTTGCTTCTTGATGACACATCTCCTTCCCAAAGGAGAACTCAAGAGCCCCCACTAAAATAATGAGAAAGAAGTGAGTCTCTTGTCACCTCAATGGAGATGGCTCCACAAAGACGATGAGAAAAATGCTCTCCATCACCTCCTAAACAGATAAGACCATCGCACACTTCTCCACACCATAATTCAAAGAGGGATGATAAAAAACAAGAGAAGAGAAAGGTAATAAAGAGGTCACCCTCTTCTCCATCTTCTTCATCCTCTTCCTTCTTATGAAGAAAGTGATGGTGTACACAAAGAAGATCAAGGCAAGAAAAAGGCGAGAAAGAGGTCACCCTCTTCTCCATCTTCCTCAAATTCTTCATCTTCTAAAGAAAGCAATGGTGCAACTTTAGAGCATAAAAAAAAAGAGGCCATAGGAAATCCTTTTCCGCGTGGAAGAGATCGTCCAATCTCAAGAAGTTTGAAGAGGGAGGAAAGAGCATCTCTTTCCTTACCTACGATGGCACTTTTGGTGCTTTGGACAAAGTCTTGGCTTTTATCCAACAATTCGGTGCGGCATTTGGAGATGAGGGGTTCACGGAGTCCTCTAAGCTACACCACATAGCTATGCATTTTCAAATGTCCACCAGGAAATGGTGGTCTAGCCTATGGGCAAACGGTGAAGCCCCACGAACATGGAAAGCTTTAGGAGCTTCCATCATGAAGAAGTTTTTGGCCACCGATGCCAAAGACAAAGTACTCACCGAATGGAAAAGCTTGAAGCTATCTCCCTAGAATCCATTCACAAATATGTACACAAGTTTTGTGACTTACATCTCAAAGAAATTGTCTTCAAAAATATGGATTTTGGAGAGCAAAAACAACAATTTTGTGTGGGCTTAACTGAAGATATGGCGGAGTACATCAACTCCCAAAGGCCACGCACCATATTTGCGATCATACACCATACCATGGTGGCTTCACAAATCAATTTCCAAACAGGGGCTAAGAGAAATCTTAAGCCCATAGAAAACAAGGGTTCCAATGAGCCTAAGGGGAAGGACAATGTCCAAAAGTCTCCTAAGGCCAATTCCAATAACAACAAAGCTAAGGAGAAGGGAGTTTACAAAGGCAAGAAAAAATATCTCTTGAAGATCTTGAGCGTTATCGCAAGGATAACCATTGTTTCAAATGTGGCTATCAAGGGCATGCGTACCGTGCTTGCCCCTAAAAGAACACGGACCATGAGCCTCCTAGAGCTACCTTGGTCGAAATCCAAGAAGAGGAAGCTTACCACAAATGATCTCCTCTATGACATGCTTGGGGAAAGGTAAGAGAACATGATGCTTTTATTCTCTTTGACCGTGGTTCTACTCACAATTTCACATCCATAGAGTTGGACACCAAGCTAGGCATCCAAGCCTATGAGATGGGAGATGTCCTACCCGCCGATGGTGTATTCAAGGGGCAAGAAGCTTTAGTCACTCCCTTAATCGGGAAATTGAGGCTCCATGTCCAAAGCTATGTGGACAAAGAGGACTTCTTTATCTCTCCTCTCAAGCACGAGGATGTAATCCTAGGGGCACCATGGTTTAAATTTCCTGAAAGGAGAATCTACTTTAGGTTCAAGGAAAAAGATATGTACATAGATTCCAAAGAGATGGGTAACACCATACCCATTGTACATACACAAGCTTTCAATAAGTCAAAAAAGAGCTCTATTTCCATGTACATGATTTTTGTTAAAGATTCTCAAAATGAACCTAATGCTTTAGCAAAAGAATATATAAATAATCATAAGGAACTAGAGTTATCCAATTTTCTCAAGGCATTTCAAGATGTATTTATTGACGACATCCCTTGTGAACTACCTCCTAAACGAGGCAATGATGAGCATGCAATTGAAATTCTTCTAGGGAGTGCACCGTCTAATAAACCTCCTTATAGAGTTTCTCAAGCTCAACAAGAGGAGATTATGCGGCAAGTGCACGAGTTAGTTGAGAAGGCATGGTTAGGCCTAGCTCATCTCCATTTTGCTCACCCGTGTTATTAGTGCAAAACAAAGACGACACATATCGTATGTGTGTTGACTATAGAGCCCTAAATAGGATCACTATCAAACATAGGTTTCTCATTCCACATGTAGAAGACCTATTTGATAAGCTGCAAGAGTCAACCTACTTCTATAGGATTGACCTAAAAAGTGGCTATCATGAAATAAGGATAGTTGATCAAGACATTGCAAAGACCGCATTTTGCAATATGTTTGCTCTTTAGGAATACATTGTCATGCCTTTTGGCTTGCCCAATGCACCAACCACATTCAACCACTTGATGGAGAAGCTATTCAAGCCTCACCGAACCTTTATTGGAGTGTTCTTTGATGATATTATCATCTACTCTAATTCACTAGACGAACACAAGCAACAACTCCAGGTAATATTTCAAGTCTTAAGAGAAATAAACTTTATGCTAATCAAAAGAAAAGTGAATTTTTCTTGCAAGAGGTTCAATATTTACGTCACATTATGTGGGACGCATGTCTAACCTCACCATCCTATCTTATTGCAGTATTAGCGAGAACCACGATTAATTTGTCAAACCATCGGATAAAGCTGACTCGACTAGTGTATAGAGGCAACAAGAGGTTGTCAATCTCTTGGAAAACAACTAACAACTCGCATCTAACTCAAGCTACACTCAAGTGGCTGAAATCACCAAAAGCCAATCGCTCATCGGCAAGAAGATCACATCCGTTAGCATCAAATGATATCCATACGTAACGGAACTTCTAGGACAAGTTTATAAGACCTAAGCACACATGCCTATAAGACCATATTAGGTAAAGTGGGAAAATCCCAATTCCCAGGTTGGACAACTTTCAATATATCATGTACAAAAAATAGAGATTTTGTCAAAATTTGAGTTTTCTTAAGGTCTCATTCCACTTTATGCACATACAATACACAATGAAAACAACTAAACTACCATGGTTTCAATCAATTGGATTATTAGGAGACGAGTATATTACATCCATTATCGTTGTCTATGTTCTACTGTCCTACCTACAACTTATCTCAACATGGAGAGCTTGGTTTCTAGGTCCACCACTTATCCAAGTTAATGTAAAAGTGACTCAAGGTTCACAACTTGTGAAATCAAGGATCCATTGAGGAATACAATCCACTTGGCTATTTTTCCTTAATTTATTGCATGTGACATTCAATCAAGGTCCACTTCTAATCTATAACTTCTTAATTTGAGGCATGGGGCAAACATAAAATATGTAGCATATGCTCTATTTCCTCATAGGAAGGTTGGTTTCAAGGTGCACTTATCCACGCTAGCCTATCTTGGAGAAATGATGGAGCTTGCTTCTCTCCTTGTTTCAATGGAGACTAGCTTGGACAAGTGGTGGACCTTTGCTTCTCTCTATGTTTCAATAGAGTTAGCTTGAACAAGTGGTGACCTTGGAACAAAACCCCCATGTAAAACATATCATGGGTATTCCAAGTGATTAGAAAGATTACCATTTAAGATATAACCTTATAGGTTGGAAAACTGGAGCCTGGCTTGGAGAAATGGTGGACCTTTGATTCTCTCCATGCTTCAATGGAGCCTATCTTGGAGAAATGGTGGAGCTTGTTTTAGTCCATGTTTCAATGGAGCCTAGCTTAGACAATTGGTGGACCTTTGCTTCTCTCTATGTTTCAATAGAGTTAGCTTAGACATGTGGTGGATCTTCAAACTAAACCAACTACTATCAATGTTTCCTAGCTTGGACAAGTGGTGGAGTGTTTTTCCTCTCCATGTTTCAATGGAGCTTAGCTTGGACAAGTGTTGGACCTTAAAACAAAAACCCCCATGTACAACATAGCATGGATTTTCTAGATTTCAATGGAGTCTAGCTTTAACAAATGGTGGAGCTTGCCTTCATCCATGTTTCAATGAAACTAGCTTGGATAAGTGGTGGACCTTGTAACAAACCCCCCCATGTACAACATATCATTGGTTTTCTAAGTGATGGGAAGGAATACCATTCAAGATATAAAATTATAGCTTGGATAAGTAGTTGACTTTAAAACCAAATTCATCATAATACAATGAAATATAGGTCAGCCAATTCCTAAATCTTGAGACCAAACCTCCCATGCTATTAGAGATAATATATTGGATAAGTGGTAGACCTTCTATTATTTTCCCATGCCTAGTTTAGACAACCGGTACACTTTGCAACTATAAAGGTTGGATGAGTGGTGGAGCCTTGTTTCTATCCATGTTTTAATGGATCCTAGCTTGGACAAGTGGTGGACCTTGGAAAAAAGCTTCCATGTACAACATATATGAGGTTTTCCATGTTTTAATGGAACCTATCTTGGACAAATGGTGAATCTTGCTTCTCTCCATGTTGATTTTGAAACTACCTTAGACAAGTGGTGGAGCTTTTCTTTTCTACTCTTCATAATACAATGAAGTATAGGTTGGTTACATGGTGAATCTTAAGGCCAAACCTCCCATTTTACTAGAGATGATAGGTTGGACAAGTGGATCAACCTTCTATCATTTCTCCATGACTATATTGGACAATTAGTAGACCTAACATCTCTCTATGTTTTCTAGAGATGAGCTTGGACAAGTGATGGACCCTGCTTCTCTCTTCCCTTGGTTTACTAGTTTGAAGACTCAGTATATATACTTTCTTAGATCTAGCTTGAACAAGTGGTGGACCTTGTATCCACAATCTTAATTCATTACAAAAAAGTATATGAAAAAATAACATAGGAATCTTGGTTTGAAGGTCAAGCAATTAGGTTCCAAATGCACATAATAATATATTTTCCACCCATAAGAAAAGAAAGTTAAATATGTTATTACCAAATTGACAAAGGTAACGTCCAAAAATTCTAGCTTTGCATCTTGTCAGATCTAAATCTTCATCAAGGCGACATGCATGTATACATCAACTTTCAAGCCATTCAAGAATACATGCACTTAGATTCCATAGTTTTCTTTTCAAAGTCTTTTAGGTTCTAAAACTCTTTCACATAAAGTATGTAATGACAAAATTCTTGAAGCAAACTTGTGCCCAAGAAAAAGATCCCTCTCACATATTTAAAGTCCATGAATTCTCTAATCCACACTTACAAGTTTTATTTTGACATCAAACATCAATTCTCTCATAGTTACAAATAAAGGCAACCTCGATATGAATTGACAAAAAATGAATTTCTTTTACTATATGACACAACATAGGCCCCAATCAAATAAAAAATGAGTCCCCAATTATTTGGGTGCACTCTAGCAATACATCAGAGTCCCCTTACAATAGGATGCACTCCAATAGTACATTGAAGTCCCCTTAGAGTAGGGTGCACTCCATTGAAGTGTTCATAAAATTGACACTATATCAAATTATACAAATGTTGAAAGATACACACTAGAATAAAAAAGAATCTTATGGCCATATTTATTCAATGCTTTCGTGTTGACAAGTACACACCAAGGACATAATTTGTCTCAGAATCACTATACTGATTTACAATTGTGTTGTATGTATAGACTCTCTTATCTCTTGCATACAACCATCCTACCAACCATGGAATTATGGTTCTCTGCAAGAAGTTTTGAAGTTGCTCGGAAGTTTGCCTCCACATCTTTGGAAATATAAGATATGTCCCTGTCATGTTCCACATCACCCTATATGGAGTGTCATCAAAAATTAAGGTATTGTTTGCATCCAAATCCTCAAATATCTTCCAAATATCACTCAAATTTTTTTGATAAACCCTTGTAAATCCTAACATGATATTTGGATTTTGGCAATTTTTGTTACTCATAAACACCTTGAACTTGGTATACTGCTCAGGAAAACATTTTTGTGTGATGAGTTGCACCCTTGTTTAAGTTATAGCAACTCCATATCCATAGCTCAAAGTATTCAGCACAAAAATCCAAAAAACTTTGTGCGTCTGGTCGCACCACATGATAAACTTTATCTTTATCCTCCACAAGTTGCATGTGTTGAGCCCAAGCTGGCATAGAATCTCCATGTTTCATTTCAATTGTCTTGAGAAGTAACCCCTCTAGATCCAAGATAATTACTCTTTTGATGTCCTTGAAAGCAAGTGGTAGGTGATAAGGAGGTGATTCATTCCTTGGACAAGGTCTTGGAGGAGGTTGGATAGGTAATTCAATAGTTTTCTTCAATTTATGCCAGCATATAGCCAATCCATGTTTCTATTATGATTTTGAAATTAAAGAACAAGAACACTTAATGTAAACACAACAATAGACATGAGTTTTACATTGTCTATCCTAAGGTTTTATTAGATACCAAAGTCCATCTATGATCTACTCATTAATAGAAAGAAAGTCAAATTAAAATCCTGACTCCTTTTTATGCCACACTCTCTCTTAGTCTCAATACCGTGGAGTTCAACTAGACTTAAGTCAACTAATAACTTATACTTGTTGTTAAAGGTATACTTGAAGTGCATAAGGCTTAACCAATGCTCTAGTGTAGAATGGGTATTTAGGTCTCAAGGTCTACCACTTATCCAAGCAAAGATCCATTTAGATGTGGAAACCCAATTTTTCTTAATATAATGATATAGAGTGGACAAGTGGTGAATCCTAAGACCAAACCACTCATGCTACTAGGGATAATAGGTTGGACAAGTGGTGGACCTTGAATGTAAACCCCCCATGTACAAAGTATCATGGGTTTTTGGTATTTCAATGGACTCTAGCATCTTGGAGACATGGTGGAGCTTACTTCTCTCCATGTTTCAATGTAGTCTATCTTGGATAAATGGTGGAGCATCATTCTCTCCATGTTTGAATGGAGCCTAGCTTGGACAAGTGGTGGACGTTTGTTTCTCTCTATGTTTGAACAGATTTAGCTTGGACAAGTGGTGGACGTTGGAACAAAACCCCCATGTAAAACATATCATGGAAATTACAAGTGGTGAGAAAAAATACCATTCAATATATAACCTTATAGGTTGGACAAGTGGTGGACCTTAACACCCAATTATGATTAATATAATGACATAGCGTGGACAAGTGATGAATCTTGCGACCAAACCTACTAGGAAAATTAGTTTGGACAAGTGGTGGACCTTGAATGCAAACTCCCCATGTACAAAATATCACTCATGCTACTAGGAATAATTTGGTATTAAGGTCCATGTTTCAATGGAGCCTAGCTTGGACAAGTGGTGGACCTTTGTTTCTCTCTATGTTTCAATAGAATTAGCTGGACAAGTGGTGAACCTTGGAACAAAACCCCATGTAAAGCATGTCATGGGAATTACAAGTGTTAAGAAAAAATACCATTCAAGGTATAACCTTATAGGTTGGACAAGTGGTGGACCTTAGCACCCCATTCCTCTTAATATAATGACATAGAGTGGAAAAGTGGTGAATCGTGAGACCAAACCTACTAGGGATAATAGGTTGGACAATTGGTTAACCTTGAATGTAAATCCCCCATGTACAAAATATCATGGGTTTTGCGTATTTCAATGGAGCCTAGCATCTTGGAGACATGGTGGAACTTACTTCTCTCCATGTTTTAATGGAGCCTATCTAGGAGAAATCATGGAGGTTCCTTCTCTCCATGTTTCAATGGAGCCTAGCTTGGACAAGTCGTGGACCTTTGTTTATCTCTATGTTTGAATATGGTTAGCTCGGACAAGTGGTGGATCTTGGAATGAAACTCCCATGTAAAACATATCATGGGCATTTCAAGTGGCGAGAAAGGATACCATTTAAGATATAACCTTATAGGTTGGACAAGTGGTGGACCTTAACACATTGTTCCTCTTAATATAATGACATAGAGTGTACAAGTGGTGAATCTTGAAACCAAACCACTCATGCTACTAGGGATAATAAGTTAAACAAGTGGTGGCCCTTGAAATAAAACCCCCTAGAGTGTTTCAATGGAGCTTAGCTTGGAAACATGGTAAAGCTTGCTTATCTCCTTGTTTCAATCCAGCCTACCTTGGATAAATGGTGGAGCATCATTCTCTCCATGTTTCAATGGAGCCTAGCTTGGACAAGTGGTGGACCTTTATTTATCTCTATGTTTGAATAGAGTTATCTTGGAAAAGTGGTGGACCTTGGAACAAAACCCCCATGTAAAACATATCATGGGCTCTACAAGTGGTGAGAAAAAATACCATTCAATATATAACCTTACAGGTTGGACAAGTGGTGGACCTTAACACCCAATTTTTCTTAATATAATGACATAGAGTGGACAAGTGGCGAACTTGGGACCAAACCTACTAGGGAAAATAGGTTGGACAAGTGGTGGACCTTGAATGTAAACCCCCCATGTAAAAAATATCACTCATGCTACTAGAAATAATTTGGTATTAAGGTCCATCTTTCAATGCGGCATAGCTTGGAAAAGTGGTGGACCTTTGTTTCTCTCTATGTTTCAATAGAGTTAGCTTGGACAAGTGGTGGACCTTGGAACAAAACCCCCATGTAAATCATTTCATAGGCATTACAAGTGGTGAGAAAAAATACCATTCAAGCTATAACATTATACGTTGGACAAGTGGTGCACCTTAACACCCAATTCCTCTTAATATAATGACATAGAGTGGACAAGTGGTGAATCATGAGACCAAACCTACTAGGGATAATAGGTTGGACAAGTTGTGGACCTTGAATGTAAACCCCCCATGTACAAAATATCATGGGTATTGGGTATTTCAATGGATCCTAGCAACTTGGAGACATGGTGGAGCTTACTTCTCTCCATGTTTCAATGGAGCCTATCTAGGAGAAACAGTGGAGGTTCCTTCTCTCCATGTTTCAATCACCCTAGCTTGGACAAGTGGTGGACCTTTCTTTTTCTATATGTTTTAATAGAGTTAGCTTGTACAAGTGGTGGAACTTGGAATGAAACCCCCATGTAAAACATATCATGGGCATTTCAAGTGGTGAGAAAGGATACCATTTAAAATATAACCTTATGGTTGGATAAGTGATGGACCTTAACACCCAATTCCTCTTAATATAATGACATATAGAGGACAAGTGGTGAATCATGAGACCAAACCTACTAGGGATAATAGGTTGGACAAGTGGTGGACCTTGAATGTAAACCTCCCATGTACAAAATATCATGGGTATTGAGTATTTAAATGGAGCCTAGCAACTTGGAGACATGGTGGAGCTTACTTCTCTCCATGTTTCAATGGAGCCTATCTAGGAGAAACAATGGAGTTTCCTTCTCTCCATGTTTCAATGAGCCTAGCTTGGACAAGTGGTGGACCTTTCTTTCTCTATATGTTTTAATAGAGTTAGCTTGGACAAGTGGTGGACCTTGGAATGAAACCCCCATGTAAAACATATCATGGGCATTTCAAGTGGTGAGAAAGGATACCATTTAAAATATAACCTTATAGGTTGGACAAGTGGTGGACCTTAACACATAGTTCTTATTAATATAATGACATAGAGTGTACAAGTGGTGAATCTTGAGACCAAACCACTCATGCTACTAGGGATACTAGGTTGGACAAGTGGTGGACCTTGAATGTAAACCCCTCATGTACAAAATTATGGGTTTAGGGTATTTCAATGGAGCCTAGCTTGGAGACATAGTGGAGATTGCTTCTCTCAATGTTTCAATGGAACCTATCTTGGAGAAATGGTGGAGCATCCTTCTTTCCATGTTTCAATGGAGCCTATCTTGGACAAGTGGTGGAGCTTTGCTTCTCTCTATGTTTCAATAGAGCTAGCTTGGATAAGTGGTGGATCTTGGAACAAAAACCCTTTGTAAAACATAGCATGGGCATTAGAAGTGATGAGAAAAAATATCATTCAAGATATAACCTTACAGGTTGGAAAAGTGGTGATGGACCTTGACAAGTGATGAAGGATACCATTTAAGATATACCCTTATAGGTTGGACAAGTGGTGGACCTTAACACCCAGTTCTTCTTAATATAATGACATAGAGTGGATAAGTGGTGAATCTTAAGACCAAACCACTCATGCTACTAGGTATAATACGTTAGATAAGTGGTAGACCTTGAATGTAAACACCCTATGTACAAAATATCATGGTTTAGGGTGTTTCAATGGAGCGTGGCATCTTGGAGACATGGTAGATCCTGATTCTTTCCATGTTTGAATGGCACCTATCTTGGAAAAATGATGGAGGTTACTTCTCTCCATGTTTCAACGGAGCCTAGCTTTGACAAGTGGTGAACCTTTGCTTCTCTCTATGTTTGAATAGAGTTAGCTTGGACAAGTGGTGGACCTTTGCTTCTCTCTATGTTTGAATAGAGTTATCTTGGACAAGTGGTGGACCTTAATATGAAACCCCCATGTAAAATATATCATGGGCATTTCAAGTGGTGAGAAAGGATACCATTTAAGATATAACCTTATAGGTTGGACAAGTGGTGGACCTTAATACATATTTCTTCTTAATATAATGACACAGAGTGTACAAGTGGTGTATCTTGAAACCAAACCACTGGTGCTACTAGGGATAATAGGTTAGACAAGTGGTGGGCCTTGAAATAAAACCCCCCATGTACAAAATAAAATGGGTTTAGGGTATTATATGGATCCTAGCTTGGAGACATGGTGGACCTTGCTTCTCTCCATGTTTCAATGAATCCTATCTTGGAGAAATGGTGGAGCATCCTTCTCTCCATGTTTCAATATAGCCTAGCTTGGACAAGTGGTGGACCTTTGGTTCTCTCTATGTTTCAATAGAGTTAGCTTGGACAAGTGGCAGACATTGAAACAAAATGCCCATGTAAAACATATCATGGGTAGTTCAAGTTGTGAGAAAAAAAACCATTTAAAATATAACCCTAGAGGTTTGACAAGTGGTGGACCTTAACACCCAATCCTTTTTAATACAATGACATAGAGTGGACAAGTGGTGAATCTTGAGACCAAACCTATCAAGCTACTAGGGATACTAGGTTGGACAAGTGGTGGACCTTGAATGTACATCCCCTATGTACAAAATATCATGGGTTTAGGGTGTTTGAATGGAGTCTAGCATATTGGAGACATGGTGGAGCTTGCTTCGCTCCATGTTTCAAGTGGTGGACCTTCAATTATTTTTCCATACCTAGTTTAGACAACCCATACACTTTGCAACTCTAAAGGTTGGACGAGTGGTGGAGCTTTGTTTATTTCCATGTTTTAATGGATCCTAGCTTGGACAAGTGGTGGACCTTGGAAAAAAGTCCCCCTTGTACAACATAGCTGAGTTTTTTCATGTTTTAATGGAAGAGAGATTCGACAAATGGTGGAGCTTGCTCATCTCCATGTGGATTTTAGAACTAGCTTGGACAAGTGGTGGAGCTTTGCTTTTCTACTCTTCATAATACAATGATGTATAGGTTGGTTACATGGTGAATCTTAAGGCCAAACCTCCCATCTTACAAGATATGATACGTTGGACAAGTGGTCAACCTTCTATCGTTTCTCCATGCCTATAATTAGACAATTAGTAGAACTAGCATCTTTCTATGTTGTCTAGAGATGAGCTTGGACAAGTAGTGGACCTTGCTACTCTCTTCCCTTGGTTTATTAGTTTGAAGACTCATTATATATACTTGCTTAGATCTATATAATTACTCATTAGTTAGGTTACAAGTAGGTACGTAATTTGTTATCCTCAAGGGACTTTGAATATTGAATTAGTAAGAAAGTCAAGTGCTGGTTTGAAGATCTTTTTCTTATCTAAACTAGACTCTAACTCAATAATAATTTTCTTAAGTTCCACGAATTGTCCTATCTAGGCTCCAAAAGAGTCTTAATTGGTTTGTGCTAGATTCTAACTTCCTTGATGGGGTAGAATCCTAGAAAAATGAGGCACTATAAGTTTTACCTTAGCTCAAATGGATTTTCACTTAAACTAGACTGCAATTTGGCACTCTAGTATCTTTGTCTCGATGGAGTTTAACACTACATACATAGTAGTGATATTTAAGCTTCATGTCTCTTCACTTGATCGAGATATGAGACCATACTTTCAAGGTCACCACTTGTCTTACCTAAAGACCAATGTGAGACATGGGAGCAAGAAATCCATCCGATATTGTTTTAAGGACTATTACATAGATAATCAATAACTTAAGTAAAGCAAAAAGACTTGGATTTTTCACAATTAATAACTTAAGTAAAGCCAAAAAGACTTGGATCTTTGACATTTTTTTTCAACTAAAAAAGCACAATCTCATGCTAACAAAACTATAAATCACAATTGAAAGTTTTGAACAAGAAAAAGATTAGCAATCTTAATAAGAAGGATACTTTTCATTTCATTTGATGATTACAAATTAAAAGAAAGTCTCTCAAGAAATTGATAAACAAAAAATGTAGGTGACTCCTTCATTATTTTGAGCAAAAATATCAAAATCTCTATTGATTGAGCTCCATCTAGTAGTATCCTTTGTAAGATGCTGCAGGAAGAAATAAAAAGAAAGATTTGTTAGATACCATGCACATGAGTGTTCAAGCATGTGTATCAAGAATATATGACATGTCACTAGTACCTTAGGGTTGGTTTCTATCCAGCCTTAGAATATTGTTCTCAACTTTCACCTTATTTATATAAGCCTTTGTTGTGGTTGCCTTCAAAACTCCTTTTGTGTTACAACCCAATTGCCTAGCTAAAGTGGTCAATTGTGATGCCTTCATGCTTTCAATGGGTGTACGCTCCTTTGCCAAGATCTCTTGTATTTGGGCTCTTCTCATTTCATTGCGGTGGCTTGTGTCACTTGCGTCTTCAATAATAGTTTCATCTCTGTCACCTTTTGCAGGTGATATTCTTCTTGTAAAGAATACCTTAACTGACAAAACATCATTTTTCTGCTTCCAATACTCCATGATTTGTTTGTATTCACTATCATTTGTCACTATAGGTTGTCCATAATGATTAGAATCAATTAAATTACGCACATCCCTTCTCTCATCAAGCTGAATCAAGTATGGCAGTAGCTCCTCCAAGAGCATATTGTCAACCATCTTCTCAGCATCAAATTGTGGTGGAAAAATGCAATTGTTTGCTGGTGAAATACATCCCTTGTAAGGAGAGTCATCAATAAGCACTGTTCTTTGTGGATCACATTCAAACCCCATGGCAATTTTGGCTAGAGGCTTGAACATTGCCTCAATGTTTGGATTGTTGGGTCTAAACAATTTTTGAGTTTGAGCGGTGTAGCAAACATCTTGCAACCAAATTGCAAAGAAAGGCAATGTATCCTCAGCTAAGTTGTTTAGTGCTGCAAGGATTTGATACACATTATTCCTAGTAGCTGTCGACCAAATTGCAACATTGAACCTCTGTAAAAATAGTCTTCAAGAATTGGATGAAACCTGGCCTGAGTATAATATATCTTTTTGAATCCATTTTCACTGAGTTGTGGTGTGAGGATGGTTGAGGGGAACGTTTCAACAATAGACCATTTAAATCCAATATAATTGTAAGCATGGATTTCTCAACATCTACACTACATGACGTAGTAGCAATTGGCAATAGCTCGTGAGTGGACTTTTCAGTCTCTTTTGATGTATGTTTCATTTTTGAAGCATCGATTTCTTGGTTCTCATTATTGGAAGCTTTCTCAAGTTGCACAACACTAGACTCTAGTATAGAAATATCATCCATCTTGGGCACTTCAAAAACCATAGAATCTATGGATTCTATAGTTGTTGACTGAACCAAAGGAGCATTATCCATCCCAGTTTGTGAATCTAAGAAAACACACACACAAATGGTATCTCAAAACCACTAGAATCTTATCCACCATATTTATATGTAGAACTCCAAGTAAGAAATTTATTTAAGGTAAAGTCGTTGTTAGAATCCTTGCAACCATTTTCAGCATTCGTACACAAAACACCACTTGACTAAAATACAATCTACTAACTCAACATATTCCATCCTACACTCAACATTAAATATGAGTACTTAAAGTGAAAACTAAAAGCCACAACTTGTTGAGGAAACATGGATACAAGGTCCACCAAATGTCCAACCTAACTACAAGCAAACAATTAGAGATTTGGCTTAGATTTGGATTCAAAGGCCACCACTTATTCAAGTAAGATAGCTCCACTTGTTTAAGACAGTAATGTTTGAAGCCCCACCACTTGTCCAACCTAGACATTGATTAAATTTTGGTAAGATTTATCACAAATCTAGAGTAGAATCAAGATTCTATGGCCAAGGTAGTCAAATAAGTTAGACAACACACAAAGCATAAGAGCACTCTAGATTCTCGTTGAGCATAAACTAAACAATAATCAAATGTATATTCACTTGAGATTTTATCCATGAAAAATGAAAATGATGCATGTACTTGAGATTTCCATCCATGTACAATACTTTACAATGTCAAGTAAAGTTATAGTCAGCAAACAACTCTTCTCCTGCTTCAACGTGACAAATAGTCTCAATGCATACATGGCCATATTCTTCTGACTTGATGTGTGAAGAGGTGCATTTATGCCAAGGTGGAAAATTTGGATCAAATGTGTAGCGTACGTTGGGACAGACATTTGTACTGTGAGAACTATTTATATAGCCGACACGTTTCCTTCTTCTACACAACCAATAATGTATGATTGATCTTCCTCTTCTTCTATGTTTGGATCCTCTAGAAGAGAATATTTATAAGCTCTTGGAAATATTTTGCATATCTTTTTCCAGTCTTGAAATCTATACTTATGCCCTCCATAGTTTAGTATAGTCAAACCACTTTCCAGGGTAGTATGCACAAATAGCCCATAACCAGCTCCTTGAATACGTGAAAGTCGCACTTCAAAATCCACACCGTTAATATGGAAAACTACATCTTTGGGAATAGGAAAAGTTGGTGTCCCAAAAGGATCTTCATGCCAATCATAGTGTGAAATACATCTAGTTTTTATATCACTTAACTCCTTTGTGTCTGCAAAAAGAAGAAAATATTATGCATAAAATAATGACAAGATCAAAGAAAGATATCATTATTTTATAGTCCAATAGGTCCATTGTATGGAAGACTTAGAGTGCCTCTTACATGGTGCCTCCAAGGTTTCCAAAAAGTAAAATCATTGAAAAAAAGAGCCACTGTGTCTCCAATCTATTGCCCATTTGAAGCATAGAGAGAACCAAGGTCCACCACTTGTCCAAGCTAGACATGGAGCATTGACACAAGATCCAACACTTATCCAAGAACCCTATAGTTTATGTGGTAACATGGGATGCGTTGATGCAACAAAAGTAGTCTAGCATCCTCATCCATCTCTTTTTTCTTGTAGCCTAGAGGGACTAGTTTCAATTCAAGGTCTATCACTAGTCAAAAACTACACATAGAACATTGATACAAGGTTCCACCACATGTGAAACCTATCATCTCTAGTAGCATGGATGGTTTGATATCAAGGTTCACCACGTGTCCTACCTATACTCTATTGTAGCATAGAGATTCTGGTTTGGTGGTACTACACTTGTCCAAACTTGGCTTGTTGTTGATATCTGGAGGTAATCAAGGGTCCTCCACTTGTCCAAGTTAGGCATATAAAACAATTGCAAGGTCCACCATGTGTACAACATATGATTGATTATAGCATGCATGGTCTTATTTCATGGGCAACCATCTTCTCTCCAACATGTGTCCAACCTCGGCTCCATTGAAGCATGGAGAGAAGCAAGGTCCACCACTTATCAAAGCTATTATTTTCTCCCAGTACTTTCAAAACCCATAATACATTGTACATGGGGGGGGGGGGTTCTTGTTTCAAGGTCCACCACTTGGCTAAGATTGGATCCATTGAAACATAAAGAGAAGCAAGCTCTACCATTTGTCCAAGCTAGGTGCCATTGAAACATGAAAACCCATAATATTTTGTATACGGGGGGTGTTTTTCAAGGTCTACCACTTGTCTAAGCTATGGTCCATTGGAACATGGAGAGAAGTAAAGCTCCACCACATTTCTAAGCTAGGATCCATTGAAACATGGACAGAAGCAAGATCCATTGTTTGTCTAAGCTAGGCTCCATTGGAACATGGAGAAAACAAGCTCCACCACTTGCCTATTATTGCATAGAGATTCAGGTTTGAAGGTCCACCACTTGTCCAACCTTGCCTTCATGTATGGAGATAATCAAGAGTGCAATGCTTCTCTAAGCTAGGGACATAAAAGAGTTTCAAGGTCCACTACATATACGATCTATGATGGGTTGTAGCATGGGAGGTTTCATTTTAAGGTTGAACACTTCTCCAGCTCCGCTTGTCCAACCTCAGATCCATTGAAGCATAGAGAATAAAGGTCTACCAACTCTCCAAAATAGGCAATAAAATCTCTATAAAACCCATGAATTGTTAATATATGCTATGCTGTGGAGTTTTGTTTGAAGGTCCACTCCTTATCCAAGCTACAATCCATTGAAGCATGGAAATAAGTAAGATATATCTCTAGTCCAAGATAGGATCCATTGAAACATAGAGAGAATCAAGGTCCACCACTTGTCCAAGCTATGCATGGGTAATGGATATAAGGACCACTACGTTTTCACCTATACTATGCTCTATCATGGATGGTTTCATATCCCACCAATTTTCCAACCTATTTAGTAGGTTGTATTATGGGGGTTTGGTTTCAAGTTCACTTGTCTAAGGTGGGTTCCATTGAACCATGGAGAGAAACAATGTCTACCACTTGTCCAAAATATGCTCCTTTCAAACATAAAAGCAAGGTCCACCACTTGTCCAAGCTAATGTTTCTCTCCATTGAAGCATGGAGAGAAACAAGGTCTACCACTTGTCCAAAATATGCTCCATTGAAACATAAAAGCAAGGTCCACCACTTGTCCAAGCTAATATAACAAATGGGTGTTGGTTACAAGGTGTACCACACTTGTCTAAACTAGTCTCCATGCAAGGCCCACCACATGTCCAAGCTATATGAGCTTGGTTGGAAGGTCTACCACACCTCTTGAAATTAGGATCCATGTAAGGTCCACCTTTTGTCAAGCTATGCCTTTAGTGAGTACTAAAACTAAGTAAATTGCAGTACTTAAATAACTTTCCAAGCTCATTAAGATTTTGGTCTCTAAGGCCACCACCACATGTCTAATCTATGCTCTAATTGATTACTTATGCTAGTTCTCAAAGTCCAAACATAAGCTCCCTTCTAGCAAGGTTAGTTTAAATTTAGGCTCCAGCACCTGTCTAAGCTAGGTTCAATTTATGAAGCATCACCATTTAACCTTGCTGGGATCTAATGTATCATATCAAGGGGGTATTGATAAAAGGTCCAAAACTTATTGAGTTTAAGCTCTTAAGTAATTAAGTCTTTGTGAGTATTAAATGTTATAGTTTTAGTCTAAAGATCCACCATTCAAAAACTCAAGTAATTTACTATTTACATTCAAACCTTGAATGCTTGAGATAAAAAATACAAACTCAATCAATACTATATCAAGGAAAATCTAACATTAAGAGTATCAAATCAGTAACAAGAAACACTAACATGCACAAGAAACTCAAAACGTACGTGTCTCCATTTCCAAAAAGTCCTCCATTGACAGAGGATGTTGTTGTTGTTGTTCGTGGAGAGAACTCCTCTGTAATAGGCAGAGTGTCGTCTGATTGCGAAGTGGATTGTTGAAGTCCAGCCCATTTTTCTATATCTTCATGAGACTTAACAAAGTCTAGCAGCATGGTCTCCACGTTTTTTGCCTCCTCCACACTATCAACTAAGCATAAAATTTCTTTTTTCTGTTGTATTCCTTCTTGTGCAACCAAGGAGCCATCACCAAAAACATCAACAAGCTTGCGGTCTTCAAAAAAATATGTACGAATTTAGTGCTTGACCAAAGCTCTTTTTTTGGCCTCCAAATATTGCAAATCTGACATATCGTTATCTGCTACTTGAAGAAGAGAACAATCAATTGGCATGGGATGTTCCTCTGATCTTCTTCTCAAGTCTTCAAATGCATTGCCTTGTCCCAAGAAGGCAATAACTGTTAGGATTTGAATTTCTCCTTTGCAAGGAGATGATGGAAATTGATGCAATGCACCACAACAATGGTAGCTCAGATTATCTTCCATGGCGTGAAAGGCACATTGCAATTTTGTGAAGATAGTGAAATCCACAAATGCAAGAAAGACAAATCGAGGATCTGTTGACCCTCTAGCAATAGCCAAGATCTCATCCAAAGCATTGTTAAATGTCTCCTCACTCCACTTCAAATTGCCTCCAACATTTTTTGTCATATCTAAAACACATAAGCCAATAGGCACTTTATTATTGAAGTGGCGCATCAAGTAGAGATTTCCTTCCATTTGTAGGCTCACCACATAGATTGACCATGGAAAATCTCTAGGCTCAATTTTCTCCACCCTCTTTACCACGTATTTCCAAATACCATTTCCTAAGATCATTGCAAGTATAGTCAACTGAGACAGCAACCCTTGCAACTTGTTTTTTTGGATCCATCTTTCCTGAAACAAAAACAAACAAAATGCTATTTTATCATATACTTTTTTGTAATGGATTAAGTTTGTGTGAATACAAGGTCCACCACTTGTTCAAGCTAGATCTAGGCAAGTATACATAGTGATATTTTAAGCTAGTAAACTAAGGGAAAGGCGAAGTAAGGTCCACCACTTGTCCAAGCTCAGCTCTAGACAACATGGAGAGATTGGAGGTCTACTAATTGTCTAATATAGGCTAACTCTATTGAAACATAGAGAGAAGCAAACGTCCACCACTTGTCCAATCTAGGGTCCATTGAAACATGGAGAGAAGGATGCTCCACCATTTGTCCAAAATAGACTCCATTGAAACATGAAGAGAAGCAAGCTACACCATGTCTCCGAGATGCTAGGCTCCATTGAAATACCTTAAACCCACGATATTTTGTATATGCGGGGTTTAAATTCAAGGTCCACCACTTGTCCAACCTATTATCCCTAGTAGCATGAGTGGTTTGGTCTCAAGATTCACCACTTTTCCACTCTATGTCATTATATTAAGAAGATCGGGTGTTAAGGTCCACCACTTGTCCAACCTATAAGGCTATATCTTAAATGGTATTATTTACCACCACTTGGAATGCACATGATAGGTTTTACATAGGGGTCTAGTTCCAAGGTCCACCACTTGTCCAAGCTAACTCTATTGAAACATAGAGAGAAGCAAAGGTCCACCACTTGTCCAAGCTAGGGTCCATTGAAACATGGAGAGAAGGATGCTCTACCATGTGTGAAACATGAAGAGAAGCAAGCTACACCATGTCTCCAAGATGCTAGGCTCCATTGAAATATCTTAAACCCATGATATTTCGTACATGGGGGATTTACATTCAAGGTCCACCACTTGTCCAACCTATTATCGCTAGTAGCATGAGTGGTTTAGTCTCAAGATTCACCACTTTTCCACTCTATGTCATTATATTAAGAAGATCTGGGTGTTAAGGTCCACCACTTGTCCAACCTATAAGGCTATATCTTAAAGGGTATTCTTTCTCCCCACTTGGAATGACCATGATAGGTTTTACATGGGGGTTTGGTTCCAAGGTCCACCACTTGTCGAAGCTAACTCTATCGAAACATAGAGAGAAGCAAAGGTCCACCACTTCTCCAAGCTAAGGTCCATTGAAACATGGAGAGAAGGATGCTCAACCATTTATCCACGATAGGCTCCATTGAAACATAAAGATAAGCAAGCTGCACCATGTCTCCAAGATGCTAGGCTTCATTGAAATACCTTAAACCCACAATCTTTTGTACATGGGGGGTTTACATTCAAGGTCCACCACTTGTCCAACCTATTATCGCTAGTAGCATGAGTGGTTTGGTCTCAAGGTTCACCACTTTTCCACTCTATGTCATTATATTAAGAAGATCTGGGTGTTAAGGTCCACCACTTGTCCAACCTTATAAGGCTATATCTCAAAGGGTATTCTTTCTTGCCACTTGGAGTGACCATGATAGGTTATACATGGGGGTTTGGTTCCAAGATCCACCACTTGTCCAAGCTAACTCTATTGACATATAGCGAGAAGCAAAGGTCCAGCACTTGTCCAAGCTAGGGTCCATTGAAACATGGAGAGAAGGATGCTCTACCATTTGTCCAAGAAAGGCTCCATTGAAACATGAAGAGAGGCAAGCTGCACCATGTATCCAAGATGATAGGCTCCATTGAAATACCTTAAACCCACGATATTTCATACATGGGGGGTTTACGTTCAAGGTCCACCACTTGTCGAACCTATTATCCTTAGTAGCATGAGTGGTTTGGTGTCAAGATTCACCACTTTTCACTCTATGTCATTATATTAAGAAGATCTCGGTTTTAAGGTCGACCACTTGTCCAACCTATAAGGCTATATCTTAAAGTGTATTCTTTCTCGCCACTTGGAGTGACCATGATAGGTTTAACAAGGTGGTTTGGTTCCAAGGTCCACCATTTGTCCAAGCTAAATCTATTGAAATATACAGAGAAGCAAAGGTCCACCACTTGTCCAAGCTAGGGTCCATTGAAACATGGAGAGAAGGATTCTCCACCATTTGTCCATGATAGGTTCCATTGAAACATGAAGATAAGCAAGATGCACCATGTCTCCAAGATGCTAGGATCCATTGAAATACCTTAAACACACTATATTTCGTACATGGGGGGTTTACATTCAAGGTCCACCACTTGTCCAACCTATTATGTCTAGTAGCATGAGTGGTTTGGTCTCAAGATTCACTACTTTTTCACTCTATAAAAATACGTTAAGAAGATCCTATAAGGCTATCTCTTAAACGTTATTATTTCTCACCACTTGGAGTTACCATGATAGGTTTTACATGGGGGTTTGATTCCAAGGTTCACCACTTGTCCAAGCTAACTCTAATGAAACATAGAGAGAAGCAAAGGTCCACCACTTGTCCAAGCTGGGATCCATTGAAACATGGAGAGAAGGATGCTCCACCATTTATCCAAGATAGGCTCCATTGAAATGTGAAGAGAAGCAAGATGCACCATGTCTCCAAGATGCTAGGCTCTATTGAAATACCTTAAACCGACGATATTTCGTACATGGAAGCTTTACATTCAAGGTCCACCACTTGTCCAACCTATTATCCTTAGTAGCATGAGTGGTTTGGTCTCAAGATTCACCACTTTTCCACTCTATGTATTTATATTAAGAATATTTGGGTTTTAAGGTCGATCACTTGTCCAACCTATAAGGCTATATTTTAAACGGTATTCTTTCTCACCACTTGGAATGACCATGATATGTTTTATATGGTGGTTTGGTTCCAAGGTCCACCACTTGTCCAAGCTAACTCTATTGAAACGTAGAGAGAAGCAAAGGTCCACCACTTGTCCAAGCTAAGCTGCATTGAAACATGGAGATAAGAATGATCCACCATTTGTCGAAGATAGGCTTCATTGAAACATGAAGAGAAGCAAGTTGCACCATGTCTCCAAGATGCTAGGATCCATTGAAATACCTTAAACCCACGATATTTTGTGCATGTGGGGTTTAAATTCAAGGTCAACCACTTTTCCAAGTTATTATTTCTAGTAGCATAAGTGGTTTGGTCTTAAGATTCACCACTTTTCCACTGTATGTCATTACGTTAAGAAGATCTCGGTGTTAAGGTCCACCACTTTTCCAACCTATAAGGCTATATCTTAAACGCTATTCTTTCTCACCACTTGGAGTTACCATGATAGGTTTTACATGGGGGTTTGACTCCAAGGTCCACCACTTGTCCAAGCTAACTCTATTGAAACATAGAGAGAAGCAAAGGTCCACCACTTGTCCAAGCTGGGCTCCATTGACACATGGAGAGAAGGATGCTCCACCATTTTTCCAAGATAGGCTCCATTGAAACGTTAAGAGAAGCAAGCTGCACCATGTCTCCAAGATGCTAGGCTCCATTGAAATACCTTAAACCCACGATATTTTGTACAGGTGGGGTTTAAATTCAAGGTCAACCACTTTTCCAAGTTATTATCCTTAGTAGCATGAGTGGTTTGTTCTCAAGATTCACCACTTTTCCACTCTATGTCGTTATATTAAGAAGATCTAGGTTTTAAGGTCGACCACTTGTCCAACCTATAAGGCTAGATCTTAAAGGGTATTATTTCTCACTACTTGGAATGACCATGATATGTTTTACATGGGGGTTTGGTTCCAAGGTCCACCACTTGTCCAAGCTAACTCTATGGAAACATAGAGAGAAGCAAAGGTCCACCACTTGTCCAAGCTAGGGTCCATTGAAACATGGAGAGAAGGATGTTCCCCCATTGGTCGAAGATAGAGGCTTCATAGAAACATGAAAATAAGTAAGCTGCACCATGTCTCCAAGATGCTAGGATCCATTGAAATACCTTAAACCCACGATATATTTTACATGTGGGGTTTAAAGTCAAGGTCAACCACGTATCCAATATATTATCCCTAGTAGCATGAGTGGTTTGGTCTCAAGATTCACCACGTTTCCTTCCACTCTATGTCATTATATTAAGAAGATCTGGGTGTTAAGGTCGACCACTTGTCGAACCTATAAGGGTATATCTTAAAGGGTGTTCTTTCTCACCACTTGAAGGGTGCTTGCATGAATTGGTGGCCCGGTTTTAACCGATTGAAATTTTCTTTTGGAGGCTTAAAATTTAGGGGGTATAAAACTGGTGTTATGGGCAAGAATTGTTTGAATTAAATATTCGTGTGGAGGATACAAAATTTTAAAAATCACGTCAGAACGAATGTTCAGTCGAATGTTTTCATGACTGTGACTTCTCTATATCTTTGTGCCTTTCTCCTTCTACGGCTTTCTCAGCTCACTATACAGCCCCCTGTGCATGCTGCTTATCCTTCGCCATGGATATCAACCTAAGAAAGAGACCAAGGAATGAAACCCGACAGGTGTCTCCCACAAAGACCCGACATTCTCCCACGAAGGTATGTCACCTCTCTCTGTCTCTGTTCGTGTTGTGTATAGCGGACCTGTGTGTAGTAGAGTACTGAGGTGTGGATACATTGAGTAATGAGTATGGATTTATTCCTTTCAGAGACAGAAGTTACAGCCTCCTCCCAAAATCAGCCGCTTTGTTCACCCCAAGGATGTGGATGTGCCATTAAAGGCATTCTGCACGACAAAGGAGGATTTTTACAGGGAATATGGGTTAAGTCTTGAGAGGAAAGATGTTAGGAAGTTGACAGATGCAGATGTGCCCATATCCGACTGGATGAAAGTTTTCACGTGTCTTCCAGTGAAGGAGAAAAAAGTGCCGATAAAAACAGCAAGGCCGGATCACTACAAGGGACTGTACCAGCTCTACAAGCAGGTGTACCAATCCAAACCACCAAAATATCTGCTGGGAGTCAAGTTTGCATGCGGACATGTTTATTTCGTATGCATAGGTCCGGTAAAGTGGGCTGAGTTTGCATCTGAGGTGGTGAAGAATGTGACCAATGAAGGTCACTTAGATAGGAAAAGAGAACAATGGAAGTTAGAGACTTCCCAAGTATCCACAGGTACCCCAAGTGGTTCTGCCATCTTCTTAGTAAATACCCCATCCGGAAGTACACCAGTCGGAAGTGGACTTTTTGCGACCACTCAGTCTGCCTTTAGTGTTGAAGTATCCACTTCCTTGCAAGAACTTCTTGTTGAGGTTAGAAAATATCGTGACAATGTATCAGCCGAGTGTCAGAAGGCTAAGGATTCAGTGGTCAAATCTGTTGCTGATGTGCACCGTTGCGAGGGTGCCCTTGACACCATCCAAATGCACTTCCCTGATGATGCCAATGTACCAACAGGCTTGCTTGACAGCCTCCAAGAAAAATTTGACCAAGCAAAAGACACCCTACAGCAGGCACATGTATGCTTTTAACTCCATCTGATTGTAGTATAATACATGCAAAGTATGATTTTTCATACCGGTAGGATTATATCATATTCGGTAAGGGTAGGTGACAATACCGATAGGATGTTATCATACCGGTAGGATTATACCCTACCGGTATGATTACATCCTACCGGTAGGATGTTATCTTACCGGTAAGATTTAGGAGATAATCCTACCAGTATGATAACATCCTATTGGTATGGTTAGATCCAACCGGTATGATAAAATCCAACCGGTTTCATGTTATGCTTCCGGTATATTGTTATCCTACCGATATGATGTTACCGGATGTTATCCTACCGGTATGATGTTATACTATCCAATATAATAACATTATACCGGTGGGATAACATCATACCAGCAGGATGTAATCATACCGATATGATAACATCATTATACCGATTTTCAAGCATTCATAGTGATTTTATACCTGTTTGACATTGTTTGATAACAAAGGTCTCTTGCCTACAGGAAGAATTATCCAAATGCTTGGACCGTGAGGAAACCTTTGGTCTCTATGTCACATTTGTGACAGGCATGATTAGTCAACCAATGCTACCTGAAACAATAGTCTTGCCTACACGAGTAACAGCTCCTGGACATAGTGTTTCTCTCATTGATGTGTGCAATGCTTGTGGTGTAAGAATTCATGATCACAATCGCTCAAGCCATGTTGTTCTATTGCCTTGTTCACATGCATACCATGCATTCTGCTATGCTCACTTGGCTGAGAAAGGAAAGTGCATGCTTAAGGATTGCCTCGGAGTTATTTCTGTAGAAGACCAATCCCTTCTAAAGAAGAAGCCATTTGAACCATGCCCAAAAACAGGTGAGAAAATTGTTTCAATGGGTAATCACGTGGTTGATTTTTGTCTTCTCTGATGTTTTTTCAGGTGGTTGATTTTTGTCTTCACTGATGTTTTTTCAGAGTCAAGCTGCTTCAGAACTACTGCCGGTAAAGACACAGGGAACGATGCAGTGACGCCTGCATACAAGACACCTGTGGAGGTATTGCTTGATGAAAATGTCCCTGGTAATGCTGAGAAACCTGTTTCGGAAACAAAAGAAGAAGAACAAAACTTTGAGGTAAAGGAGCAGAGTACGACTGGTGCTGAAGAGAAAACCCAAAATGAGGAAGACGATGTGTTGCTAGACAGTGTGCGGGTGACAAGATCAAAGACCCCGAGAAAATGAGGCCAACGTGGCAAGAGTAAGTTTTTTCATTGATTATGGCTCTAATAAGTGATCTCTTGCTGCACAGCTTTCTAAAGCTAATGGTCGTGTAGATGTCAGGTTGGAGGAAAGTCCCGAGGAGACCCTTGCTCAGCATATAACAAAGGCAAAAAGAAAAAAAATCGAGAAGACTGGAGATGAGAATCCTGAAATGGAGCAAAAAAGCAAGGAAGAGGAAGAGACCCAGGGGCAGCCAAAAGAAGAGATGGACATAGAAGACACTAAGGAGATGCAGAATACCGGCACAAGTTCTGACCCTAAACCCAGAGCCTGCAAAAGATTATAGTTTGCCCCCCCATGTTTCTTTTTATGTAACCACTTCTGAAATTAATATAACTTTCTTTCCCATTCGACGTCTCTTTCATCTTGTTCCTAATTTTTGAACATTGTGTGTTTTTATTGTATGATTTCAATCTATAGATATGTCCTAATTGCATATTTAAATTTGAGTCTTGTGTAATTTTGCATCTGCAGATATGTTTTCAGTTGAAGAATGGCACCTTGCAGATAGGTTCAGGGCTAACAAGCAGAATGGCAGGGCTGACATTCGTGCAATATGGAATTGCGTGTTGTCTCCTGCAGTGCTCGTGTTTCCTCTATGGTATAGACTAATTAAAAGAATCCCACTGATATGGCCAAGGCCACCACCTCCGTTGAGCGTCCAGCGTAGGGTTCTCATTTTGGACCTTAATGGATTACTGCTCAAGAAATTTGATGGAAAATATGGTGAAGAATTGCCCCACTGGCCAGAAATGCGGTATGTTGTTGAAGGGGATACACAGTTTTGGGTAAGGCCCAATGCAGAAGTGTTTCTGAATTTTTGTTTCGGATGGTTCGAAGTGTGGATATGGAGCTACTTCGAGTTGGAGAAGCTCAAACACACGCTAGCGACAATGTTCCCTGACCACCACAAAAGATTCAATAGAGTGGTAAGTCAGGTGCAATGCACAAGGGCCCCTTTTAAATTGGACGCGACAGATAAACCGGTGTTCCACAAGAATCTCGAAAATTTTCCTGACCTACCACCTGACACACTTATCTTTGATGATTCTGGATATAAGCTAATGTTTAATCCATTGGGGTCACGCACACTGGTTGTACTCTAAGGACAGAATTGAGTATACAAAGAGGACTATAATTTGTGCAGACGGACAACCTGACGACACCTATGTGCGTCGTTTTTATTGGAAATGGTGGATTGACTTTTTCAAGAAGAAAGGAACAAATTTTTTATATAAAAAGAAAGCTTCATAAAGTCTGTGAAGTGGGCGACTTTTGTCGATGTATTTTTTTGTCGATGGATGTAAATGGAGAATTACTCAGCCAAAAGGCTCAATCAATGTAATGGAATTCATGTATAATACATTTACAAGCAAGTTGCACGGAAATAAGTTGTATTCTATATTTGAAGTATATTGCAAATAAAAGGAGACAGTGAGAGAGAGTGTCTGATAACGGTATTATACTGGGCATGACTGGTATGATAGTGAGAGAGAGAGACAGAGAGAGAGAGAGAGAGAGAGAGAGAGAGAGAGAGAGAGTCGGATACAAAGAAGTGACATGTATGATACCGGTATGATTCTTTCAAGTGACTGGTATGATACAGGTATGATACTGAGAAGTGACCGGTATGATATTGAGAAGTGACACGAGAGAGAGAGAGAGAGAGAGAGAGAGAGAGAGAGAGAGAGAGAGAGAGAGAGAGAGAGAGAGAGAGAGAGAGAGAGAGAGAGAATCTTATACTGAGAAGTGACTGGTATGATACCGGTATGATACTGTGAAGTGACTAATATGATACAGGTATGATATTGAGGAGTGACCGGTATGATACTTAGCAGTGACAGAGAGAGGGAGAGAGACTGGTATAATACCGGTATGATACTGTGGAGTGACCGATATGATATTGAGACGTTACACACACACACACACACACACACACACAGAGAGAGAAAGACAGAGGAACTTGTATAATACCGGTATCATACCAATCACTCCTCAATATCATACCGGTATGATACTGAGAAATGAATGGTATGATGTTTAGAAATGAGAGAGAGAGAGAGAGAGAGAGAGAGAGACAGAGAGAGAGAGAGAGAAAGACAGAGGAACTTGTATAATACCGGGATCATACCAATCACTCCTCAATATCATACCGGTATGATACTGAGAAATGACTGGTATGATGTTTAGAAATGAGAGAGAGAGAGAGAGAGAGAGAGAGAGAGAGAGAGAGAGAGAGAGAGAGAGAGAGAGAGACAAAGAGAGAGGGAATGTATGATATGGGTATGATACTGGGAAATGACTGGTATGATAGTGTATCATACCGGTATGATAGTGTATCATACCGGTATGATATTGTATCATACCGGTATGATACTGGGAATTGACTGGTATGATACCGGTATGATACTGAGAAATGACTGGTAGGATATAGAAATGATACTGAGAAGTGACAAAGAGAGAGAGAGAGAGAGAGAGAGAGAGAGAGAGAGAGAGAGAGAGAGGGAGAGGGAGACAGTTCAGTTTACAGTAATAGGCAGATATACACAAAATTATGCATTATGCATTTCTTAAGATGGTTACAGCTCAAAAGGCATACTATTGTAGATAGACTCACTGACATCAAGTGATATTGTATATAGTTTTGAGTTGCTGGGATGGGGTATCATGGGGATTTTGATTGCCCGAACAAGATGTGAATATATGAACACCTCTGGATTTTTGTTCAAAAGCTCATAGGTCTGCTCATTTATCATACGATAGTAAAACCTTTTGATAGCATAGGATCCTCGCCCAATGATATTGCCCCAGTCATCTTCAGCGTCTGAATGAAACTCTTGAACAGCTGCAGTGCATTTCACTATATAGAAATCCACTTTTTCTTCATTGTCATTTGGTGCGGGAACAACAAAATTATCACCAACAATAAGAGCTTGACTGAGGGTGTCATAGTGTCCTTCATATACTGCATCCTCATTTATTTCGTCGTCATCATCTTCCCCTTCTTCTGTAGGCTCCAAAATAAGGTATGTCCAGAAAGGAACGTGTGACTTGCTCACACATCTCCTCCACTTTTCCTGTTTACATGCACTACAAAAAACAAGACAGTGAACGTGTTCTCAAAGTAGTTGTATCATGCTCTGAATATGCAAAAACAGAGTGCATTGAGCAGGTATTTTTTACAGCCTTCACATCCCAATTTTTTCCCCTTTCGACATCTCCCAATTCAATCACCCAAAAAATCCTGCTTACATAACAGGCCTGGGATGCATAGGTGGCTGTAGCACCATCTGACAAGGTCCGTCTCAATAATTCCACAACATATGTAGCACAGTCTATCTTTGGGCAGTTTGGCTGCAATTGGTATTGAGTTAAAGACCTTTTTATCACTGCTCCCGCACCGTCATGTTCTCCCTTACCATGTCCGGATCCAAATAAGTTCCAAGACATTTTCCATCCCGTAAAAACACTGTATTTGCAATTTATTCAATGGATAGAAGAAGATTAATATACTCTTGGCACGATAAAATTACCGAAAAAAACACGTATTATAATATTACTGATGTTAGACAAGCATTTTATTAAAACTTTAATGCCACTATGATAGGTCTCTATATTAAAACCACCTTCAGATAATGTTTGTTAGAACATGGTATACCTGGCAAGGAAATAGAATGGTCTTCTTGCTTTGAATTGTGAAGCTGCTCCATCAAACCATACCCAATGACGTTTTATATTTAGACCAAATTTCTTTAGCCATTCCGCATGTTTCAGAAAACAGTGTTGAACAAAATGTGTGTCATGTTGCTTGTCATCTGAAATGAAGAAGTGAATTGTCTTGTGGATGTCACCTGCATAATATAAAAATCAGAAATTATTGAAGGCTTAATACAAAAGAAATAATACTGATCTAGGGTGATGTCGTTACTTGCAATTCAGAAATATGTTATGTGCACAAAAATAGTTACTTGATTTGAATACCAGTGCATGGACTGAATCTCATTTTGTTCTTTGAAACTATAATTTTTAGCAAAGTCAACAACTGACACAACAATATCTTCTAGAAAGCTTTGTATACATTCCTTATATTGTTCTGCTTGCCATCTAAACACAAAATTATGCATTATGTATTTCTTAAGATGGTCTTTGAACATGACTGAGAGATCCTGGCATGATATTTCCTTATGTGACAAGACTTTCCTTTTCTTCTTCAGACCGTCACGCGCAGTTCCTACTTCTAGGTCCTCAAAAATCTTCATCACAATCTTTTTAGCAATAAATGCAACCTCTGCAGCACAAAAGTCCAACTTATCCGGGCCACATCTTTTACATTGGCCACTCAAGCAGGCAAGGGCATGGAAGGTGGACGTATCTGATTTAGGACACAATATAGAGTCCAATAAGGCTGTTACACTCTTGATAGGGTTTTTTGGTGCCTTGCATCCACCATTGTCTTTGCATATATTGCATTGACAATGGCAAGCTTTTCCATGCAGACCGAATATAGAACTTCGCATGTGATTTATGGCATCCTGTAGGAAAGACATTTGAACATGTGAAATGCAGCAACAAGTATATCGGTCTCTCAATTTCCGCACAAAATATGGCTTCATGTACTCAAACGCGCGCTGCCTTATTACAATTTCAGGGTATTGTTCTTTGAAGTTGAGAAAGAGCTCCACCTACAATGAAAGACATGTATGGTTAAAGAACATTGAAGAAAACTGCAGGTTTTGAGGAAAACTATTACATTACTATAAACTAGTATTTTTATTTCAAACCACTATGTTTTTCCACTTAATTGGTTAGGTAAACCAGTATATATGAACACATGTCCTTGGTACGTACCAATGGTATATAAGTGTCAATCAATGCAAATGTTCTTACTGCTGATGTAAACCAGTCTTTTGATTTATAACCGGTATGTTATTTACCTAACCAGTAGAAGTGAGCACTTAACCACGATGTATACCAGTGATAAATAAGTGTTAAAAATAATGAACACATGCCCTTGGTACGTACCAGTGGTATATAAGTGTCAACCACTTCAAATGTTCTTACTGCTGATGTAAACCAGTTTCTTCATTTAAAATCGGTATGTTATTTACCTAACCAGTACATGTGAGCACTTACCCATGATGTGTACCAGTGAAAAATAAGGGTTAAAAAAATGAACACATGTCCTTGGTACGTACCAGTGGTATATAAGTGTCAACCGGTTCAAATGTTCCGACTGCTGATGTAAACCAGTCTTTTCATTTAAAACCGGTATGTTATTTACCTAACCAGTACATGTGAGCACCCTAACCACGATGTATACCAGTGAGAAATAAGTGTTAAATAAAATGAACACATGTCATTGGTACGTACCAGTGGTATATAAGTGTCAACCAGTGCAAATGTTCTTACTGCTGATGTAACTCAATCTTTTCATTTAAAACCGGTATGTTATTTACCTAACCAGTACATGTGAGCACTTACCCATGATGTGTACCAGTGAAAAATAAGGGTTAAAAAAATGAACACATGTCCTTGGTACGTTCCAGTGGTATATAAGTGTCAACCAGTGTAAATGTTCTTATTGTTGATGTAAACCAGTCTTTTCATTCAAAACCGGTATGTTATTTACCTAACCAGTACAAGTGAGCACTTAACCACAATGTATACCAGTGAGAAATTAGTGTTAAAAGAAATGAACACATGTCCTTGGTACAATCTAGTGGTATATAAGTGTCAACCTGTTCAAATATTCTTACTGCTGATGTAAACCAGTCTTTTCATTTAAAACCGCTATGTTATTTACTAACCAGTACATGTAAGCACTTAACCACGATGTATATCAGTGAGAAAAATGTGTTAAAAAAAATGAACACATGTCCTTGGTACAATCTAGTGGTATATAAGTGTCAACCAGTTGAAATGTTCTGACTGCTAATGTAAACTAGTCTTTTCATTTAAAACCGGTATGTTATTTACCTAACCAGTACATGTGAGGACTTAATCACGATGTATACCAGTGAGAAATAAGTGTACAAAAAAAGTTACTGGATATGTAAACCACTATTTTCCTTTCAAACAGATATGTTTTCTACCTATCTGACATGACAAACAATACATGTGAACACTTGACGAGTACATGTGAACACTTAACCACTATGTATACCAGTGAGAAATAGGTGTTAAAAGATTTTTACTGGTTATGTAAACCAGTTTTTTACCTAACCAGTTTATACATATCATACGCGTGTGAAAGTATGCGTCTGAAAACGTATGTTTCAACAAAAATACACGTATGATAAAAACTATGTTTCCATTTATATTCTCCTTCACATCCAATATTTATCTACTCTTAGTCTAGGACCAAATACAAATTCCCCTTATTTCCATTTATAACTTCCTTCATATTCGATTTCATATCTACTCTTATCAACCCATTTATAGAGAATATAGGTCATGAATGCAAATATTAGAAAACAAAAATGGATATAGTGAAGCAAGTTATTACCTAAGCTTGTTCAAGAAGATGCACAGGATGTTTGACATATGAATTTCTTCCAATACGCTTTCTGCACACATCCTTCTTATTGGGTGAAACACGAGTGTTAGACATCCAAAAAGACAAGATCAACTCTTTCTCATCAGGTGTTATGAAGCCACGATCCATGGGCTGTCGACACAAAGAGATTGGCAAATTGCCATCACCTGCTGCCCTCAACCGATTCTTTGCAGCTATGAAGTTCCTCTTGTGCAAATTTAGCAACTTAGATGCAGCTGAAACATTCACTTTTGAGGTAGATGTACACTCAACATTCATAAGCATTGTGGTGATAAACGTTTTAAAATAGAGCTCCTATCCGCTCTTGGGTAATTTGATTGCATCTATTGTGTTGCGTATGGCTTCAACGAAGTTTGTTTGTTCCCTGGGCATTTCAAGGTCTCCAAGAGAAGGATGATTGAGAAACTTGCACAAAATATATGAGCGTGATGCAACATCGAGGGCCTTTGTACGCCGATTGAAGAGCATAACAAGGTCATTGCAAAGTCTTTGACGCTTTGCATCATCAGCACCATTTTGATCATTATCTTCCTCACGTGATACCTGCTCAAGCTTGTTCTTAGCACGCTGCTCCCTCTTTCTCCTAGCATGATATTCCTTGACCGCATCAACAGCATACCTAGCACACAGTTCATAGTGAGGCTGAGAGCAGTCACATACAGTGTGAGATTCTTGCTCCATGCTAGAGAGGGAGAGATTGAGCGAGGTGATAGGCCTACAGAGAGCAAGAGTAGTATATGACAGCAATAGATGTGTGATAGGCCTACAAAGTAAAACAACAATCTATGCTCCTATACAGAGAGTTAAAGAGAGATAGGAAAACGAGAGAGCGGGAAGACAAAGAGCTGGCTGACGTGCATAGTTAAGAGCTATAGAGACGTCTTCTATATTTGAAAAAGAGACGTGGAAATAGTAATGGTGTAAAGAGCTGGCTGACGTGCATAGTTAAGAGGTACAGAGCCGTCTTCTATATTTAACAAAAATCTATGGAAATTCAATATTGAATTAAAAATCTGTTCAAAAGAATATATCGAATTGAACTAATAGACATGGTTTAATGTACCGGTTATAAAACCTCTGTCCGGGACAAGGTTTTTGGTCCACCTATTCATGCATCCACCCTGAAATGTCCATGATATGTTTTACATGGGGGTTTTGTTCCAAGGTCCACCACTTATCCAAGATAACTCTATTCTTCTCATAAAGAGAAGCAAAGGTCCACCACTAGTCCGAGCTAGGCTCCATTGAAACATGGAGAGAAGGATGCTCCACCATTTGACGAAGCTAACTCTATTGAAACATAGGGGGTTTACATTCAAGGTCCACCACTTGTCCAACCTATTACCGCTAGTAGCAGGAGTGGTTTGGTCTCAAGATTCACCACTTTTTCACTCTTTGTCATTATATTAAGAATATCTGCGTGTTAAGGTCCACCACTTGTCAAACGTATTAGGCTATATCTTAAGGGTTATTCTTTCTAACCACTTGGAGTGACCATGAAAGGTTTTACATGGAGGTTTAGTTCCAAGGTCCACCATTTGTCCAAGCTAACTCTATTGAAACATAGAGAGAAGCAAAGGTCCACCACTTGTCCAAGCTAGGGTCCATTAAAACATATAGAGAACGATGCTCCACCATTTGTCCAAGATACGCTCCATAAAAACATGAAGCGAAGCAAGATGCACGATGTCTCCAAGATGCTAGTATCCATCAAAATACATTAAACCCACGATATTTTTTACATGGGGGGTTTACATTCAAGGTCCACCACTTGTCCAACCTATTATTGCTAGTAGCATGAGTGGTTTGCTCTCAAGATTCACCACTTTTCCACTCTATGTCATTATATTAAGAATATCTGGGTCTTAAGGTCCACCACTTGTCCAACCTATAAGGCTATATCTTAAAGGTTATTTTTTCTCACCACTTGGAGTGACCATGATAGGTCTTACATGGGGGTTTGGTTCCAAGGTCTACCACTTGTCCAAGCTAACTCTATTGAAACATAGAGAGAAGCAAAGGTTCACCACTTGTCCAAGCTCGGCTCCATTGAAACATGGAGAGAAGGATGCTCCACCATTTGTCCAAGATAGGCTCCATTGAAACATGACGAGAAGCAAGATGCACCATGTCTCCAAGATTCTAGGCTCCATCAAAATACCTTAAATCCACAATATTTCGTAGATGAGGGGTGTACATTCAATGTCCACCACTTGTCCAAGATATTATTGCTATTTGCATGAGTGGTTTGGTCTCAAGATTCTTCACTTTTCCACTCTATGTCATTATATTAAGAAGATCTAGGTGTTAAGGTCCACCACTTGTCCAACCTTATAAGGCTATATCTTAAAGGGTATTCTTTCTCGCCACTTGGAGTGACCATGATGGGTTATACATGGGGTTTTGTTCCAAGATCCACCACTTGTCGAAGCTAACTCTATTGACACATAGCGAGAAGCAAAGTTCCACCACTTGTCCAAGCTAGGGTCCATTGAAACATGGAGAGAAGAATGCTCCACCATTTGTCCAAGATAGGCTCCGTTGAAACATGAAAAGAAGCAAGCTGCACCATGTATCCAAGATGATAGGCTCCATTGAAATAACTTAAACCCACGATATTTCATACATGGGGGGTTTACTTTCAAGTTCCACCACTTGTCCAACCTATTATCCTTAGTAGCATGAGTGGTTTGCCCTCAAGATTCACCACTTTTCGACTCTATGTCATTATATTAAGAAGATCTGGGTGTGAAGGTCCACCACTTGTCCAACCTATAAGGCTATATCTTAAAGGGTATTCTTTCTCGCCACTTAGATTGACCCTGATAGGTTTTACATGGGGGTTTGGTTCCAAGGTCCACAACTTGTCCAAGCTAACTCTATTAAAATATAGAGATAAGCAAAGGTCCACCACTTGTCCAAGCTTGGGTCCATTGAAACATGGAGAGAAGGATGCTCCACCATTTGTCCAAGATAGGCTCCATTGAAACATGAAGAGAAGCAAGCTGCACCATGTCTCCAAGATGCTAGGATCTATTAAAATACCTTAAACCCACGATATTTTGTACATGGGGGGTTTACATTCAATGTCCACCACTTGTCCAACTTATTATCTCTAGTAGCATGAGTGGTTTGGTCTTAAGAGTCACCACTTTTCCACTCTATGTCATTACGTTAGGAAGATCTTGGTGTTAAGGTCCACCACTTGTCCAGCCTATAAGGCTATATCTTAAACGTTATTCTTTCTCACCACTTGGAGTTACCATGATAGGTTTTACATGGGGGTTTGATTCCAAGGTCCACCACTTGTCAAAGCTAACTCTATTGAAACATAGAAAGAAGCAAAGGTCCGCCACTTGTTGAAGCTGCGCTCCATTGAAACATGGAGAGAAGGATGCTCCACCATTTATCCAAGATAGGCTCCATTAAAACGTTAAGAGAAGCAAGCTGCACCATGTTTCCAAGATGCTAGTCTCCATTGAAATACCTTAAACCCACGATATTTTGTACATGGTGGGTTTACATTCAAGTTCCACCACTTGTACAACCTATTATCCTTAGTAGCATGAGTTGTTTGGTGTCAAGATTCACCACTTTTTCACTCTATGTTATTATATTAAGAAGATCTGGGTTTTAAGGTCGACCACTTGTGCAACCTATAAGGCTATATTTTGAACTGTATTCTTTCTCTCCACTTGGAATGACCACGATATGTTTTACATGGGGGTTTGGTTCTAAGGTCCACCACTTGTCCAAGCTAACTCTATTGAAACATAGAGAGAAGCAAAGGTCCACCACTTGTCGAAGCTAGGCTCCATTGAAACATGGAGAGAAGGATAATCCACCATTTGTCAAAGATAGGTTTCATTGAAACATGAAGAGAAGCAAGCTGCACCATGTCTCCAAGATGCTAGGATCCATTGAAATACGTTAAACCCATGATATTTTGTACATGTGGTGTTTAAATTCAAGGTCAACCACTTGTCCAAGTTATTATCCCTAGTAGCATTAGTGGTTTGGTCTCAAGATTCACCACTTTTCCACTCTATGTCATTATTTTAAGAAGATCTGGGTGTTAAGGTCCACCACTTGTCCAACCTATAAGGCTATATCTTAAAGAGTATTCTTTCTCACAACTTCGAGTGACCATGATAGGTTTTAAATGGGGGTTTGGTTCCAAGGTCCACCACTTGTCCGAGCTAACTCTATTGAAACATAGAGAGAAGCTAAAGTCCACCACTTGTCCAAGCTAGGGTTCATAGAAAGATGGAGAGAAGGATGCTCCACCATTTGTCCAAGAAAGGCTCCATTGAAACATGAAGAGAAGCAAGATGCACCATGTCTTCAAGATGCTAGGCTCCATTGAAATAACTTAAACCCATGATATTTCGTACATGGGGGGTTTACATTGAAGGCCCACTACTTGTCCAACCTATTATCCTTAGTAGCATGAGTGGTTTGGTGTCAAGATGCACCACTTTTCCACTCTATGTCGTTATATTAAGAAGATCTAGGTTTTAAGGTCGACCACTTGTCCAACCTATAAGGCTAGATCTTAAAGGGTATTATTTCTCACCACTTGGAATGACCATGATATGTTTTACATGGGGGTTTGGTTCCAAGGTCCACCACTTGTCCAAGCTAACTCTATGGAAACATAGAGAGAAGAAAAGGTCCACCACTCGTCCAAGCTAGGCTCCATTGAAACATGGAGAGAAATATGATCCCCCATTGGTTGAAGATAGGTTTCTTTGAAACATGAAAAGAAGCAAGCTGCACCATGTCTCCAAGATGCTAGGATCCATTGAAATACCTTAAACCCACGATATATTTTACATGTGGGGTTTAAAGTCAAGGTCAACCACTTGTCCAAGCTATTATCCCTAGTAGCATGAGTGGTTTGGTCTCAAGATTCACCACTTTTTCACGCTTTGTCATTCGTTTAACAAGATCCGGGTGTTAAGCTCGACCACTTGTCAAACCTATAAGGGTATATCTTAAAGGGTATTCTTTGTCACCACTTGAAATATCCATGATATGTTTTAAAGGGGGGTTTGGTTCCAAGGTCCACCACTTGTCCAAGCTAACTCTATTCTTCTCATAGAGAGAAGCAAAGGTCCACCACTTGTCAAAGCTAGGCTCCATTGAAAAACAGAGAGAAGGATGCTCCACCATTTGTCGAAGCTAACTCTATTGAAACATGGGGGGTTTACATTCAAGGTCCACTACTTGTCCAACCTATTAACGCTAGTAGCAGGAGTGGTTTGGTCTCAAGATTCACCACTTTTTCACTCTATGTCATTATATTAAGAATATCTGGGTGTTAAGGTCCACCACTTGTCTAACCTATAAGGCTATATCTTAAGGGTTATTCTTTCTCACCATTTGGAGTGACCATGATAGGTTTTATATGGAGGTTTGGTTCCAAGGTCCACCATTTGTCCAAGCTAACTCTATTGAAACATAGAGAGATGCAAATGTCCACCACTTGTCCAAGCTAGGGTCCATTGAAACATGAAGAGAAGCAAGCTGCACCATGTCTCCAAGATGCTAGCCTCCATCGAAATACCTTAAACCCACGTTATTTTCTACATGGGGAGTTTACATTCAAGGTCCACCACTTGTCGAATCTATTATCGCTAGTAGCATGAGTGGTCTGCTCTCAAGATTCACCACTTTTCCACTATATGTCATTATATTAAGAATATCTGGGTCTTAAGGTCCATCACTTGTCCAACCTATAAGACTATATCTTAAAGGTTATTCTTTCTGACCACTTGTAGTGACCATGATAGGTTTTACATGGGGGTTTGGTTTCAAGGTCCACCACTTGTCCAAGCTAACTCTATTGAAAGATAGAGAGAAGAAAAGGTCCACCACTTTTCCAAGCTAAGCTCCATTGAAACATGTAGAGAAGGATGCTCCACCATTTGTCCAAGATAGGCTCCATCGAAACATGAAGAGAAGCAAGCTGCACCATGTATCCAAAATGCTAGGCTCCATTGAAATACCTTAAACCCACGATATTTCTTACATGGGGGGTTTACATTCAAGGTCCACCACTTGTCCAACCTATTATCCTTAGTAGCATGAGTGGTTTGGTCTCAAGATTCACTACTTTTCCACTCTATGTCATTATATTAAGAATATCTCAATTATTAGGTCAACCGCTTGTCCAACCTATAAGGCAATATCTTAAAGGGTATTCTTTCTGACCAGTTTGAATGACCATGATATGTTTTACATGGGGTTTTGGTTCCAAGGTCCACCACTTGTCCAAGCTAACTCTATGGAAACATAGAGAGAAGCAAAGGTCCACCACTTGTCCAAGCTAGGCTCCATTTAAACATGGAGAGAAGAATGATTCACCATTTGTCAAAGATAGGCTTCATTGAGAAATGAAGAGAAGCAAGCTGCACCATGTCTCCAAGATGCTAGGATCCATTGAAATACCTTAAACCCACGATATTTTTTACATGTGGGGTTTAAATTCAAGGTCAACCACTTGTCCAAGCTATTATCCCTGGTAGCATGAGTGGTTTGGTCTCAAGATTCACCTCTTTTCCACTCTATGTCATTATATTAAGAAGATCAGGGTGTTAAGGTCGACCTCTTGTCCAACCTATAAGGGTATATCTTAAAGGGTATTCTTTGTCACCACTTGGAATGACCATGATATGTTTTACATGGGGTTTGGTTCAAAGGTACACCACTTATCGAAGCTAACTCTATTCTTCTCATAGAGAGAAGCAAAGGTCCACCACTTGTCCAAGCTAGGCACCATTGAAACATGGAGAGAAGGATGCTCCACCATTTGTCGAAGCTAACTCTATTTAAACATGGGGGGTTTACGTTTAAGTTCCACCACTTGTCCAAGCTATTATCACTAGTAACATGAGTGGTTTTGTCTCAAGATTCACCACTTTTTCACTCTATGTCATTATATTAAGAATATCTAGGTGTTAAGGTCCACCACTTGTCCAACCTATGAGGCTATATCTTAAAGATTGTTCTTTCTCACCACTTGGAGTGACCGTGATAGGTTTTACATTGGGGTTTGGTTTCAAGCTCCACCACTTGTCCAAGCTAACTCTATTGAAATATAGAGAGAAGTAAAGATCCACCACTTGTCGAGGCTAGGGTCCGAGGCTAGGATCCATTGAAACATGGAGAGAAGGGTGCTCCACCATTTGTCCAAAATAGGCTCCATTGAAACATGAAGAGAAGCAAGCTGCACGATGTCTCCAAGATGCTAGGCTCCATCGAAATACCTTAAACCCACGTTATTTTGTACATGGGGGGTTTACATTCAAGTTCCACCACTTATCCAACCTATTATCGCTAGTAGCATAAATGGTTTGCTCTCAAGATTCACCACTTTTCGACTATATGTCATTATAGTAAGAATATGTGGGTGTTAAGGTCCACCAATTGTCCAACCTATAAGGCTACATCATCAAGGTTATTCTTTCTTACCACTTGGAGTGACCATGATAGGTTTTACATGGGGGTTTAGTTCCAAAGTCCACCACTCGTCGAAGCTAACTCTATTGCAACATAGAGAGAAGCAAAGGTCGACCACTTGTCCAAGCTAGGGTCCATTGAAACATGGAGAGAAGGATGCTCCACCATTTGTCCAAGATAGGCTCCTTGAAACATGAAGAGAAGCAAGCTGCACCATGTCTCCAACATGCTAGGCTCCATCAAAATACCTTAAACCCACGATATTTCGTAGATAGGGGGTTTACTTTCAAAATCCACCACTTTTACAAGCTATTATCGCTAGTAGCATGAGTGGTTTGGCCACCACTTTTCCACTCTATGTCATTATACTAAGAATATCTGGGTGTTAAGGTCCACCACTTGTCCAACCTATAAGGCTATATCTTAAAGGTTATTCTTTCTCACCACTTGGAGTGACCATGATAGGTTTTACATGGGTGTTTGGTTCCAAGGTCCACCACTTGTCCAAGCTAACTCTATTGAAACATAGAGAGAAGCAAAGGTTAACCACTTGGCCAAGCTAGGGTCCATTGAAACATGGAGAGAAGGATGCTCCACCATTTGTCCAAGATAGGCTCCAATGAAACATGAAGAGAAGCAAGCTTCACGATGTCTCCAAGATGCTAGGCTCCATCGAAATACCTTAAACCCAAGATATTTCATAGATGGGGGGTTTACTTTCAAGGTCCACCACTTGTCCAAGCTATTATCGCTAGTAGCATGAGTGGTTTGGTCTCAAGATTCACCACTTTTCCGCTCTATGTCATTATATTAAGAATATCTAGGTGTTAAGGTCCACCATTTGTCCAACCTATAAGGCTATATCTTAAAGGTTATTCTTTCTCACCACTTAAAGTGACCATGATAGGTTTTACATGGGGGTTTGGTTCGAAGGTCCACCACTTGTCCAAGCTAACTCTATTGAAACATAGAGAGACGCAAACTTCCACCGCTTGTCCACGCTAGGATCCATTGAAACATGGAGAGAAGGATTCTCCACCATTTGTCCAAGATAGGCTCCATTGAAACATGAAGAGAAGCAAGCTGCACCATGTCTCCAAGATGCTAGGCTCCATCAAAATACCTTAAACCCAAGATATTTCGTAGATGGGGGGTTTACTTTCAAGGTCCACCACTTGTCCAAGATCTTATCGCTAGTAGCATTAGTGGTTTGGTCTCAAGATTCACCACTTTTCCACTCTATGTCATTATATTAAGAATATCTGGGTGTTAAGGTCCACCACTTGTCCAACCTATAAGGCTATATCTTAAAGATTATTCTTTCTCACCACTTGGAGTAACCATGATAGGTTTTACGTGGGGGTTTGGTTCCAAGGTCCACCACTTGTCCAAGCTAACTCTATTGAAACATAGAGAGACGCAAAGATCCGCCACTTGCTGTCCAAGCTAGGGTCCATTGAAACATGGAGAGAAGGATGCTCCACTATTTGTCCAATATAGGCTCCAATGAAACATGAAGAGAAGCAAGCTCTCCAAGCTAGGGTCCATTGAAACATGTGAGAAGGATGCTCCACCATTTCTCCAAGATAGGCTCCATTGAAACATGAAGAGAAGCAAGCTGCACCATGTCTCCAAGATGCTAGGTCCATCAAAATACCTTAAACCCATGGTATTTCGTAGATGGGGGGATTACTTTCAAGGACCACCACTTGTCCAAGCTATTATCGCTAGTAGCAGGAGTGGTTTGGTCTCAAGGTTCACCACTTTTCCACTCTATGTGATTATATTAAGAATATCTGGATGTTAAGGTCCACCACTTGTCGAACCGATAAGGCTATATCTTAAAGGTTATTCTTTCTCACCACTTGGAGTGACCATGATAGGTTTTACATGGGGGTTTGGTTCCAAGGTCCACCACTTGTCCAAGCTAACTCTATTGAAACATAGAGAGAAGCAAAGGTCCACCACTTGTCAAAGCTAGGGTCCATTGAAGCATGGAGAGAAGGATGCTCCACCATTTGTCCAGGATAGGCTCCATTGAAACATGAAGAGAAGCAAGCTTCACGATGTCTCCAAGATGCTAGGCTCCATCAAAAAACCTTAAACCCACGATATTTTTTAGATGGGGGGTTTAGTTTCAAGGTCCACCACTTGTCCAAGATATTATCGCTAGTAGCATGAGTGGTTGGTCTCAAGATTCACCACTTTTTCACTCTATGTCATTATATTAAGAATATCTGGGTGTTAAGGTCCACCACTTGTCCAACCTATAAGGCTATATCTTAAAGGTTATTCTTTCGCACCACTTGGAGTGACCATGATAGGTTTTACGTCGGGGTTTGGTTCCAAGGTCCACCACTTGTCCAAGCTAACTCTATTGAAACATAGAGAGAAGCAAAGGTCCACCACTTGTCCAAGCTAGGGTCCATTGAAACATGGAGAGAAGAATGCTCCACCATTTGTCCAAGATAGGCTCCATTGAAACATGAAGAGAAGCAAGCTTCACGATGTCTCCAAGATGCTAGGCTCCATCAAAATACCTTAAACCCACGATATTTCGTAGATGGGGGGTTTACTTTCAAGGTCCACCACTTGTCCAAGCTATTATCGCTAGTAGCATGAGTGGTTTGGTCTCAAGATTCACCACTTTTCCACTCTATGTCATTATATTAAGAATATCTAGGTGTTAAGGTCCACCATTTGTCCAACCTATAAGGCTATATCTTAAAGGTTATTCTTTCTCACCACTTGGAGTGACCATGATAGGTTTTACATGGGGGTTTGGTTCCAAGGTCCACCATTTGTCCAAGCTAACTCTATTGAAACATAGAGAGAAGCAAAGGTCCACCACTTGTCAAAGCTAGGGTCCATTGAAGCATGGAGAGAAGGATGCTCCACCATTTGTCCAAGATAGGCTCCATTGAAACATGAAGAGAAGCAAGCTGCACCATGTCTCCAAGATGCTAGGCTTCATCAAAAAACCTTAAACCCACGATATTGTGTAGATGGGGGGTTTAGTTTCAAGGTCCACCACTTGTCCAAGATATTATCGCTAGTAGCATGAGTGGTTGGTCTCAAGATTCACTACTTTTTCACTCTATGTCATTATATTAAGAATATCTGGGTGTTAAGGTCCACCACTTGTCCAACCTATAAGGCTATATCTTAAAGGTTATTCTTTCGCACCACTTGGAGTGACCATGATAGGTTTTACGTCGGGGTTTGGTTCCAAGGTCCACCACTTGTCCAAGCTAACTCTATTGAAACATAGAGAGAAGCAAAGGTCCACCACTTGTCCAAGCTAGGGTCCATTGAAACATGGAGAGAAGAATGCTCCACCATTTGTACAAGATAGGCTCCAATGAAACATGAAGAGAAGCAAGCTTCACGATGTCTCCAAGATGCTAGGCTCCATCAAAATACCTTAAACCCACGATATTTCGTAGATGGGGGGTTTACTTTCAAGGTCCACCACTTGTCCAAGCTATTATCGCTAGTAGCATGAGTGGTTTGGTCTCAAGATTCACCACTTTTCCACTCTATGTCATTATATTAAGAATATCTAGGTGTTAAGGTCCACCATTTGTCCAACCTATAAGGCTATATCTTAAAGGTTATTGTTCTCCAAGATTCTAGGCTCCATTGAAATACCTTAAACCCACGATATTTCGTACATGGGGGGTTTACATTCAAGGTCCACCACTTGTCCAACCTATTATCCTTAGTAGCATGAGTGGTTTGGTCTCAAGATTCACCACTTTTCCAAGCTAGATCTATTACATATATATTATACATACAATATTCAACTAGATTCCCTACCTATCGTGTCCAGTAGCATGGATGCTCTGGCTTTAAGGTCCACCACTTGTCCAACCTATACTCTCTTATGTAAGGGAGATCTCTCTATAAATTCAAAACCTTCCCGCCTAAATTTAAAATTCAAAATCTTATCGCCTAAATTTAAAATATCCCTCCCAAATTTTAAATATCTCGCCTAAATTTTAAAATATCCCGCCCAAATTTTAAAATTCAATCTTTTTTATAAAAATTAAATTTTACCACTTAAATTTGAAATATTCCATGGGAAATTGATTTAAAATTCAAGTTTACCACAAAAAGATATCATTATCCCACCTAAATTCAAATATGCAAACCTCAAATCATTATATTGTACATAAATTCAAACAAATTCAAATTAACAAGACTAAACTGATATTAGTTTGCATAGATATGAATTTATCACACCTAAATTATGTAACCATGTTAGAGAGAGTGGTTAGAGAATTTGAACAAGGTCCACCACTTGTCCAACCTAGATACCAAGAAGGATTGAGTGTACAAGGTATTGTTTGGAGGTCCTTATAGTCCACTGGTCTCAAGGTCCACCACTTGTGGTAAGGGTCACCAAAAAGTGTATATATTCATCCAAATAAATACACATATTTTTGGTCTACATGTCCTAGTTTCAACCATTGATGTCCATTAGGTGTATTAGTAAACAACACTACTTTTGTTGAGAAACAGAAGTTACAATCATATCTACAAATGGATTAGAGGAAAATCAGCTCAGCATACATCCAGAACTCGCTACAAGAATCGACTTTAACAGATCACGCAAGTAAGTCTTCCATTCAAGTTTACTAGTATTACAATGTGTTAGTTATTTGTGATATTTATGTATGTATATATACTATGTGTGCATATCGTAATTAAGTGTAATTGTGTATCTGCATTATGTATGAGTATTACAATGAAATAACACAAATATACATACATACACATAGATAACACAGACGCACACATACATGAGCATGCATTTTCAAGAGAGAGATAGCAAGATACACAGAGAGAGAGAGAGAGAGAGAGAGAGAGAAATACCTATTTTCTAGAGAGAGGAGAGAGAGAAAGATAACAGATTTCACTGTGTTTATGTATGTGGAAGAGAGGAAGACGATGTATGGGAATACGTGCACATATTTTCAAGAGAGACACAACAAGATAACAGATTTCACTGTGGTTATGTATGTGGAAGAGAGGAAGAAGATGTGTGGAATATGTGTATGTGTGCGGGAATACTTTTAAACTAAGTATCTCTGTCTTTTGACAAGAGAGTGTGTGTGCAAGAAAGAGTAACAGAGAACCATCTTCTCTATATGGAGAAAGACAGAGAGTGAGAGAGAGAGAGAAATACTTGTTTTTTCTCTATTCGTGAGGTGTGCAATGTCTCCTGAGAAGAAGCTATGCCCGATCCTGCCCTTCTGGAAAGCGTTGCATACGATGCTGTTTCTTTATCTTGTGCGCGAATTGTCAATCCTGTGCACTCCACCTGTGCGTTGTGTACGATGCCGGGTTTGCTCCTCTACGCGCGCGTATACTCCAACTTTGTGCGATCCGTGTGTGCTTTCTGTGTGTTTGCTGCTCGCCTGATTTCTCTGTGTGCGTTGCTCGTGCGCTCTCTCCGTGCTTAATCTTGATAGGGTTTATTAGAATGCCACGTATGCTACAAGTCCATGTTTTATCATAGGATTAAAAAAAACAAAAGCAGTATAAAACATTAACCAATTCACACAACCAAAATTAGAGAAATCATGGTTGAAAATATGTAAAACATTGCTAACTCTATATTAGGAATTCACTTAAAAATAAGTAAATCTATGGGCGCTGCCCCTCGACCCCGCCCGGAACAATATCCCAAAATTAGGCTCCCAAGCCCCGCCATTGAGAGCGCTATATTCCACATCCCCATCAAGAGCGCTACCCCCAAACCTCACGTGGAAGCGCTGCCTCGCCAGATGCACCCCATTGTGGCATTGCCCTAAGACCCCGCATCTGGAGTGCTAAATGGGAACATTCTTCATTAGTGAAATTTTGAACATAAATTATATTTAGCATATACTTAAATATAATACAAATATTAACATATTAACTATACTACTAATTTACTATAGCAGTTCTAGATTATGTCCCATACTATATTTAAGGTGCCAAAGGTTTGGCCTTATGGTCCTAGATTTAGCGAAGTGGTCAACACATATAGGACCAAGTGCACACTGTGCCACAAAACTTGGCCACCACTTCACTTGCCAAAGCTTAGGCCACATGGTCAATCCTAAGTTTCCAATGTTCTTATTATGTCATAAGAAACAACACTTCTTTTTTGTCACCTTTTGCCTCGTGGAAAACCTAGGCTTGTTTTCACATACTCAGGCACTTCAAGCCATAATAAGTTTTCATTACTCTTCGGCAACCCTTTTGTTCAAGTCTTTGAAAAAACGTTGTTTAAGGCCACCCTAAACCATTTTCATTTAGGGGTGTCTAAAACTAGCTTTTTGGCAATTCGAGAAGAAAATGGTCAAAGTTTTATACTTAGTTTTAACCACTTGACCAATTCAAATACTGGAAATCAAGGTCTTGTAATACTTTCCTTTGGACATCACACATTAAAACTAGGTCCCTCACTTGTCCAAGCTATGCTCTAATACAATAAAGGGATTTTGGTTTCAAGATGCACCACTTTCCCAACCTTGATTCCATTAAAGAAGCTAGCTCTACTTAGACATTTAATAGCAAGGTCCTGTAGCAGTTCACATTCAACATTTTCCATGACAGCTAGGTCCACCACTTATCTAAGATATGCTCTAATAGAGTAAGGGGGTTTTGGTTTCAAGATCCACCACTTGTCCAAACTTGATTTGGGAAGCAAGGTCCTATAATAGTTTGCTTTGGACATTCACCATTACAACTAAGTCCACCACTTCTCCAAGCTATGTTCTAATACACTAAGGAGAACCACTTGTATGACTTTGTTTTTGGAAGTAAGGTCTTTACATAGTTCACCTTGGACCTTGGACATTGGATACTACAACTAAACCCACCACTTGTCCAAGCTATCCTCTATATATAACCAAAGGGTTTGGGTTTCAAGATTCACCACTTTTCCAACCTAGCTTCCATTAAAGAAAGGAGGGGCATTATAACTAGGTCCACCACCTGTCCAAGCTATGCTCTGATATAGAAAGGGGATTTTGGTTTCAATAATCCACCACATGTTCAACCTTGCAAGACTCAAGGGATACTTGGACATTGGAAAGCATAGTCCTATAGTAGTTGATAGGTGGCAGTGGGTATTACAACTAGGTCCAATCTATGCTCTCATATAGCAAAGAGGCTTTGGTTTCAAGGTCCACCACTTGTCCAACCTTGCTTCCATTAAATAAATGAGGGGCTACGTAAACATTGGCAAGCAAGGTAGCAAGGTCCTAAGGTATTTCACCTTGGATATTGGGCATTATAACTAGGTCCACCACTTGTCCAAGCTATGCTCTGATATAGAAAGGGGATTTTCATTTCAAGGTCCACCACGTGTTCAACCTTGCAAGACTCAAGGGATACTTGGACATTGGAAAGCATAGTCCTATAGTAGTTGATAGGTGGCAGTGGGTATTACAACTAGGTCCAACCTATGCTCTCATATAGCAAAGAGGATTTGGTTTCAAGGTCCACCACTTGTCCAACCTTGCTTCCATTAAAGAAATGAGGGGCTACGTAAACATTGGCAAGCAAGGTAGCAAGGTCCTAAGGTATTTCACCTTGGATATTGGGCATTACGACTAGGTCCACCTCTTGTCCAAGCTATGCTCTGATATAGAAAGCGGATTTTTGTTTCAAGGTCCACCACGTGTTCAACCTTGCAAGACTTAAGGTATACTTGGACATTGGAAAGCATAGTCCTATAGTAGTTGATAGGTGGCAGTGGGTATTACAACTAGGTCCAACCTATGCTCTCATATAGCAAAGAGGCTTTGGTTTCAAGGTCCACCACTTGTCCAACCTTGCTTCAATTAAAGAAATGAGGGGCTACGTAAACATGGGCAAGCAAGGTAGCAAGGTCCTAAGGTATTTCACCTTGGATATTGGTCATTATGACTAGGTCCACCACTTGTCCAAGCTATGCTCTGATATAGAAAGGGGATTTTTGTTTCAAGGTCCACTACATGTTCAACCTTGAAAGACTCAAGGGATACTTGGACATTGGAAAGCATAGTCCTATAGTAGTTGATAGGTGGCAGTGGGTATTACAACTAGGTCTGCCACTTGCCCAATCTATGCTCTAATATAGAAAGGAGGATTTGGTCTCAAGGTTCACCACTTGTCCAACTTATGCAAACCTTTTTCATGTTGTAGCATGATTTTTTGTTTGAAGAGTATTTTTCTATAACTATGGATTTAACAATGTAATCTTTTTCACTTATAGGATGGACTTCGAATCTGGGGAGAAAGTACATATGATACTTGAAAATGAAATTTTTGGTATTGGTTGTGTGTGTAGAACAGATCCAGATTCCACTTGTGGTGGTACAATGTCTCCATACTAGTGGAGGAATGCTTGAAGGATGTGATCCTACCTTTTCCTACAATGGCTACTTCATCTCTCCAAGGCTCATTATGGAGTGTTGTTTGATGGTCGAAGCTTCTTTTGCAATCTTTTGTATTAAATGGGAACTTAATTGATCCACAGGAAAGCTACAATGGTGATGAAGAACATGATCATTCTGATCCTCTAGTTACAGATGCAATACCTATGACAAGCCCAGAATTTGAAGCAGTGATTCGAGAGTCTTGGAGAAATCACAGGGTCCTTTTAAAAGATGACACAATGATGCAAACCATGAATGAAGAGACCATCTTATATGTATTTCCACATGATTATGTCAACTTTCAGGAACTTGGTCATGATTGTGTGGGTGTGGGTATTGAAAGAGAAAATGCAAGCATTGATGATGTGGTTGAAGTGGGTAGCATCACTTTGCTAAAGTGGCCTATCAAGCAGACAACAATGTTGAATGGGAGCCCATTACAACGCTTTGTTCCTGTTGATGGCATGCATGCTACATATGAGGATGTATCCAACGATGACAATGTTGGAAAAAAACTTGATGGGAGTAATGTTTTCCAGTTGTCAAGGAAGAGACGATACACTTTCATGAACAGGACTCAAACATCAAAAGCAGCACCAGATTCCACCTTTTACCTTTCAAACAAATCAATTCAAAGGGTCTCAAAAATCACACACTAATTATGTTTATGATGTTCTTTCTATATGTTATCAGAAAGATGAGAAGTCACGATACCAATTCAGGCTAAATGGCTCTATTGTTTGTTGTAGAGCATGGTATGAGCTACATGGAATACCAAAGACATCATTTTATTGATACAAGGAGAACTTTGAAAATAGTGTGCGCCAATATGTACATGGGAACACATGTACATTGAGAAGGGGACTTCAACATACTAGTTTAGCAAGAGCACTACTAAATGAGTTTGTGAAAAACAACCCCGAGAAGATGCCACATAGAAGTAGAACACTGCTAGATGGCTCAAGAGAGACTCAATTGGTGATTCCATCAACATACAAACAAGTGGATATATTATGTTAAATCAACACGACACTTGACCAAATGGGCTATGAGAAGAAGCTATCCCAATCTTCTTTTGGTAGAATTTGGAGCAAAGAGTACCCACATGTCACTTTAACAAAGACGAGTGAGTTCTCTAAGTGCAATATTTGTAGCTCAATCAAGGCAAGGTTAGAAGCTAAACCTTCTCTTGAAGAGAGAGCTCTTCTCTTGAGGGAGAGAGAAGTTCACATGGCACAACAAAAGAGTTGCAGAAGCCTATATTATGCATGGCGCACGTATTCAGAAACTCAACCACAAAAATATGTATGCATAATCCATGATAAGATGGATCAAAAGAAGACTGCCATTCCTAGATTATGCATTGTTCCTAAGAGTGTGGATTCAGGATATAATCTGTAGGTGGCATTGATTGGCATGATCACTCATGGACATGGAGAAGGTCATTATGGACACTTTGTCTTGAATGGTTTGTGGCCAGCTGATCCAAATCTTACAATTGGCTCAATTGCTAATTGTTTACATAACCTAGAGAGGATAGATAAGCATCCTCTTGGTGATCTAGTAACAAATGGACTTCCAAGGAGCAATATTTCACTACTACATGCTTTGAACTCAAGGGATGCCTTGGACTACCATAACTTGAGTGATGGAAAGGAGCCCATTGTGCAGTCGTCGTCAGAAATTGCAGAAGAGGAATTGGGGTCAAAATTTTGCAGGTTGCCAGATAACTTGTTGCTACAATTGGATAATTGTGCAGGGGAAAACAAAAATCGATACTTAGTTGCCTACTTGTCAATGCTTGTTGCAAGGGGTGTTTTCAAAACCATCCAGTTGGGATTTTTAATGGTTGGGCATACACATGAGGACATAGACGCCATGTTTAGTAGGTTTTCAGAGAAGTTGAGAGTTACACAAACCTATACTTTGCCACATTTGATGGATACATTACGAAACAGCTCATCTTCATCTCCAACTCCATTTTTTCTCACAAAGATCCTGTATTTCAAGCAATATTGTGATGGCTATCTTTGTGATGGACAAGACATACTTGTTGGATATTCCAAACCGCTTCAGTTCAGGTTCTTTATGTAGGATGAGACACCAATGATGCAATATAAGGCACATGTAGGTGTATCAAGTTGGAGTGGAAGTATTCGCCTTTGGAAAACAGACACAGAAGGCAAGCCAATGTTACCACATGGAGATCCACCTCTAGTACCAATGGCGGAGTATGTCAAGGCCCACGAAGAAGTCATTTTGGGGCTAAAGAACTATATAAAATTTTGGAAAAATTTAGGGAATGGTTCAAGTATTCCGCGATATTATAGACCCGTGATAGATTATTGGAGTAAGGTAATTGAAGAGATTGAAAAAGATATCATATCAGAGGGAGTCTTGTATGAAATGTTTTGGCCAAAAACTCAAGAATATTCTCACCTACAAAGCACTACAATGAATTTGCAACAAGGAGCAGAAAGATTCCTAGGACTTGAAGAGTTGAACGATCATTTTTGTGGGCCTCAACGAGATAGGCCAAGGGAAGAGTTTGACCCTATGTCTGATGTGCACCAAGGTGACTTTCTTATGCTTGTTCCGAGTGACACAGAAATCTATCCAGTGTGGCTTGCAATGGCTTTATCTGACATTGATAATGAGCCTACATCACCAAACTACAGAAAAATATTGATTCAATATTGGGCACCTTGCGCGAGAAAAAGTGGGATGACAGATACTCAAGCTTACAATAATTGTTGGAAGGGTTATTGGGCTGTCAACTATAAGGACCCACAAGTGTGGGAAACTGTAGATGCAATTGTTTGGTCCTAGAGACCCAACAAAGAAGGACCATTTTCTAGAATAAAGATTCCAGAAAGGCATGCTCTAAAAGCCAAAGAAGGCCTCACTCGTACACATCAACCACACTTGGATCAAAGTTCAGATACAGTATCAAATGTGGAGTAGAATTATGTGGAGCTTCTATTGTGACTATACTAGTCAATTTGTAAACTAAATCTTTTTTGTATCTTCCTTTGTTTTATGTAATTCGTAGTTATTATTCAAATCCATGTGTTGTACATCCTCATGACTTGTGGTGTTTATCAACACCACAATCCTATGAGATTTTCACTTTATTTACTAACCACACACCTCAATTTTTCCCACTTTAAGTGGAAAATTCCCAAATTACATGAATTTAGTCGATTTGGAGATTCTCATAATCTGAGATTTTTACCAAAATAATTAATATGGTCTTCTATGGCCTCAAACCCCACTTTAGGGCAAGTTCCAAAATCGCGATTATTAACAACAGTGGATTTTTGACCTAGTCGTTTTCAACCCAGAATGCATCTAAATGCTTAGAAATGATGCCCCAATACCTCGCCTATGCTTAGTTTTTGATTTGAACATGTAAATTCCTAGTTATGATGAAATTAGGTCGCGGGACGGCAACGCCAAAACCTACGAAATACTGTGAATGGCTTATGTCAATGCGTAGAGCTCTTACCTGCGGTTGCAATGCAACAAAAGCATTCGAAATGTGACAATTGGAGAGGGAGTAGGAAGCACGAGAAGGAGAGAAGTGATTGCCGTTAGCTCACGCTGTGTATTTCTTATCCAAAAACTTATAAATTGGCTTTTATACTGATAGCCGTTTTTCGGCTCTCCATAATTGCTATACTAAGTTACTCCACCCTACCAAATTCACCCAAACGCTATGGCTATCCCTACCATTTCATTGTACATAGGCGTGTGTGAGTTAGGGGGTTTTTCCCATATCTTCTTAAAAACCCTCAGCTAGCTAATCACTGGGCTAGTTGAGCCAAAAAAATAAAAAATAATAAAAAATAAAAGTATATTATGGCCTCTTTGTGTGTAAATATTTCATTGTATATATGGCCTAAATATAGGGATTTTTTGAAATTATTTTGATATTTTATTTAAATATTTCTACTTAGGTGTGTGTTTTATTAAACCTATGTACAGCTTCTTTCATCCTCTCACACCATAATTATATTTTTTGCCAATATGTACATACTCTAATCTCATATTTTTCTTTTATACAAATCACTCCCACATTTTCACCCTCACCCTCGTGAAAACAAAAAATTGATTTCTACTCATTGGTTACTTTTATTATATTATTTACTTGCATACCTTTTCCTCTTTCACCCAAAATAATTCAAGGAGGGACCATATCATATGATTCCAATATCTTTCCATATCCATAACTCCTCCATATTTTTATTATTATTTTTACTCATTATTCTAACACCATGTGCTCATTGAGCTAAAGTCCATGAATAGTCCATACACTAGTCCCACCATGTATATATTTCTTATTTCACCAATAATCCTCCTCCATGCATGGGTCAAGGGCAACTTGAATGCTTTGTATTATAATATGACAAAGGAGGGGCTCACTCTTGGATGCATTGTACAAATTCAACAAAGGAGGGGGCCACTAAAAGACTTTTGCAGGCATAAAAAACAGGCTTTTTGGTGAGAATTTTGGCACCTATCTCCACTCCGAATTTGGAGCGGTGGTCAAAAGAGAAAATGTAGCCCACGCTCTGAATAATCACCTCAAATTTTTTCATGATTTTTGGAGCTACCAACGGTGAGCTATGATTTTTTGAGTGGACCCCAGTCTGCCCACTTTTCTCACAAGTAGCCCTTAGTCTTCTCTCACCCTTCCACACACCTACTCACTCTTACACATCCCTCCCTCTCCTTCCCTCACTCAAACCTTCAATTTCCATGGCTTCTCCCACCCTCTTCACCATTACCCTTCTCTCTCATCCCTATAGTTCTTTTATGAACCTCTACATACATACACCCTCTCCATGTCTCTCTCTCTATTGCTTCTATGTTACAATTTCATTTACCTCTCCCAAAATATCTAAAATTCAGCATCTTAACCATGATAACTTCTGCAAATTGAGGATTTTTCATCAACAAATCCTCTTTTCATCGTGGTGGTCAACCGTGGCGGCGGCGTAAAGAAGCGAAGAAGAAGAAGAAGACCAGCGGTCATTTTTTCCACAATCTACACAAGGGTGAGTTCAAGCTTCTTCAAAGCTTCACCATCTCAATGATTCTCTTTTAATTCACCCCTCTTCCTTTATCAAATCAACTCACTCTACCCATTGTAAATGTAACATTAAGTTTCTAGTGATTACTAACGACTAACATACTAACACAAAATAGCATTGACCTAACCATAAAAGACACCTCACCTCAAGACATGTATAGTAAAACTCTCTCTCTCTCTCTCTCTCCCCTTCCTTAAAACTTACTTTCACCTTATCTACCATCAATAATGCTCTCTTTTGAGCCCACACCCATGACTCAAGCAGACAAAGAAGGCCCGCAATGTTTTGATATTCAAAAAAATCATAATCCTGATTTGCTAGCTTGTAAATTAGGATTTCCAATAATCTTAATAAGGGGTCTCCAACCTATAAATAGGCCCCTCTCCTTCTTGTAAAACAACCTCCAACATCTCACATAGCACCCCAACACTCTATGCGTGAGGAGAGACTTAGGTGTAGCAACCACTTGTGAGCTTCACTCTTGGTGTGAGAGAAGCCTTCAAGCTACACATTGCAAGTGAGAGAGCGTGAGTTCCACAAATCTCAAAACCACTATTTTACATGCTCCTTCATCATCAATAAATTGAGGTTTGGTGCATCAAAGGCGTGATTCGACGTTTAAATCTTCGTCCTTCCATTTGTGCAATACGGTTTGGTAAATTCAAGGTGACTTGTGTATTTTGAGTTTTTATCGGTTGATCTTGATTTGAGAAAGTGTTTTAGTGTGTTTTCCATTGCCAGTTTTGTGTCCATTGTAAGAGGGTATTGTGGTGAGAGGTCTCCCACACCCTAAGACAGTGTGTGTGTGTTTTGGCAATGATTAGCAATCACTAAGCATTGAGTGAGTTTTGTACAAGTTCTACGATAGCATCATAACGAACCATCTCCATTTGCAAGTCACAAATAAGGTATTACGCAAGATCCTTCCCTCTCTCTCTTCCCTTTGCTCTAGCTCTCTCTGGTCCATTTCATGTGTGTCTTGGTGTGAGGTTGTTTGTGTGTGTTGTGTGGTGCATCTTCTTGGTTGTGCCAAAATCTCTCTTGCGTCCTAGTTCGCATACCATAACTAGGTGGTGCCCCTATCTTGTTTTGGTTTGGCTGTGGGTTTGTTGTTGTGTTGTGCTTGTGGTTGCCCCAGCCCCAATTGAGCAGCACGGGAGCCTTGAGGGGTGTTTAGAGGTCGCCTCTCTTGTTGCCCGCCCCGGACCGCCCCAATTTTGGTGCCCCCACTGAGGAAAGGCTTGTGTATCTTTTTGTGTAGGTTCAACCTTTAGCATAGTCAAGTAGGTTGCATGAATCACGAGAATTTGTATGATCCTTTCAGTCCCATTGCAAGGCAAAAGGTACACATAATTGTTAGTACTAAGTTGCAATTTCAGCGAGTAATTCGTAGGATTTTAGGTCCTCTTAGGTTGGCCGAGATAAACGCTTCAGTAAACCCTTTTATTTTGCCTCTGATTAGGTACGACCTTAGTTTGGATGTCTATATTTTTGTTTTGTTTTGAGTATTAGGTCATGCATAGACCATGGATAATGGCCCAGGAATAGAGGTTTTCCCCTTCCATTTCACTCCACACATTAGAATAAACATTGCAATTAGTAGAAAAATCCATTTTCAACAACGTATGGTATTCATGTTTGGTGCCCAAAGAGTAGGAGAAATTCTCGCATCACCAAACCCTGTCATTCTACCTCTTATTGATTATCATAGGTCATTTGATGTGAATATTTTTATTTTGTTGTAGAATAGATTGCAATTTAGAAAATATTATTGTGTAAATCTTTTAAAGAAAGAAAAAACAAAAACGCGTCACTTTGAAATTAATTCAATGGAGAGCCAACGCCAAATGTCTGGATATCCTCTTTTCTTTGGAGAGCCTGGAGAGGATGCAGAATTATTTCTAGCGAATTTCAAGATGTCTTGCCGTATCAAGAGGATAGTAACTGATCAAGAACGTGTAGAAATGTTTGAGGTGGTCCTTAGGAAAGATGCTAGTACTTGGTTTGACTCTTTGCCTGAGGAAGCTAAGGGGAATTACACAGAAGTTTTGAATCGTTTTAAGAGATACTTCTTTGATCCCCAAAACACTCAAAAACTATGGCAAGACATTGTTTCTCATAAGCAAAAAGACTTAGATGACTACTACTTGTACAAGCAAGAGTTTCTACGTCTTTGGGCTCTATGGATACGAAATGTTACTAACCCTGGTGCAGAATTTTTAAAGAAGGAGAGGTTCATAGCCGGACTCTTTCCTGACCTTAAGGTAAAAGTTGAGGCGGGTGCACCTGCTACTTTTGATGCAGCTGAAACTAGGGCTGCTGAGAAGTATAGGAAACTCAAGTGCTTAAGGGGAGAGGTTCCAATAGAAGGTCTTAGACCCAAAGGTAAGTCACAAGCATCAACATCGAGGGAGATTCCTGAGGTAACGGCGGAAGTAATTGAGAAGTTAAACGAATCTTTAAGCAGCCTGTCAATTCACCTTGCACAAGCTGTAGGTCCAAAGGGACAAGCAAAGAAGTCTGAAGAGCGAGATCCACGACCTAGGAGAGTCTTGCAATGTTGGAATTGCGGAGAGTCTGGACATGGGATGTATAATTGTCCTTGGCCCCGTGGGGAGCCAGGGAGGCCTAACTTGAATTAACCAGTGATGAATGCAGGAGAAGGAGCTGGTCAACAACCAAGGCTTCTACAAAGGCCAAATGGACCAAGACCACCTCCACAAGGGGTAGAAGGAGTTCCACCTTTGCCAGATCCAAATGTGCATGTGGTAGAGGTGACAAATTCAAATAAGGTTGACATGGAAGCCAATGGCATTAAGCGTGGCCGACGAAAAGGTAAAGAGAAAGAAGGAGTCACATCACAGAGTGACCATGGACAAGGCAAGAAGGCAAAGGAAACCAAGGAAACCAAGAGGACTCGACGTCGTATCAACCTCCAAGACTTCCCTCTTGGACATGGTATGGCTCCGTACAACTTGTTGGAAGACATGAGAGGTAAGGGTCCTGATATTTCATGGCCTCAATTTCTTGCATTATGTCCACAAGTTAGGAGGGATTTAACAAGGGCAGTTAGCACTAGGAGAAAGGTAAAAGAGAGTGTGCCTGTTGTAAAAATTGCACAAGCTGAAATGAATGAGGACATTACACCGGTGCTAGACTGTTACATCAAAGGAAGATTGGTTAGGAAAGGTCTAGTGGATGGGGGTGCACAAATTTGCATCATGACAGAGGGACTCATGCAAAAACTAGGCATGCACATCCATGAGACGCCGGAAATTAAGGTCAAGATGGCAAACAATAGCAAGGCTAGGTGCGTAGGCATTTGTAAAAATGTTTTTGTGGAGGCCTTTGGCATTAAGAAGGCAGTGGATTTCTATGTCATGTCTACCAAAGGAAATGGTTACCCATTTATCCTAGGGAGACCATGGCTAATGAAAATGCGAGCTTTGCAGGATTGGGAAAGTGGGAAATTAATTTGCAGGAATGACAATCATAAGAAGGTTTTCTTTGACATGAAGGAGCAACGCCAAGAGGAGCTCCATGAAGAATCATCTCAAAGTGAGATGGAAGAAGGTTGGACCGATAGCACTTCAGAAGAAGAAAGTAGCGGCAGCATTACTGAAGAGGAGTCTTCCATCGAAGTCATGGGGGTAAGGTTTAAGCCAAGCAACCAAGAGACCTCTTGTCAAGGCTTGGAGGAGGTAGGTCCTCAAGAGAACGAAGGTGAATATCAAGATGAAGGGATGCTGGAAGGTATGCTATCAACAACACTTACAAAGGATGAAAGAGAGGAGTTCAAATGTGTGCTAAGGAAGTTTCCTAGGCTTTTTGCTAAAGACTACACCGATGTGCGTGGAGTAGATGCTGTTCAACACAAAATTGAGTTGAAGCTAGAGGCCACACCTAAGGCTCAGAAGCTACGAAGGCTAGGAGTCATCAAGGAGCAGGCTTTACTCAAGGAGGTAAGAAAGCTTCTAGCAGCAGGGTTCATTTATCCAGTGGAGAATTCAGAGTGGGTCTCTCCTGTTGTTGTCACTCCTAAGAAGAACGGAAAGTGGAGGGTGTGTGTGGATTACCGTCCACTCAATGAGGCAACAAAAAGAGATCACTTTCCCCTCCCATTTCAGGATGAGATACTAAATGAAGTAGCTGGTCATGAGAAGTACACTGTGTGTGATGGCTACTCAGGCTACTTTCAAATAGGTATCGCATTGGAAGATCAATTGAAAACAACCTTTATCACTCCTTGGGGTTGTTATGCTTTTAGAGTCATGCCATTTGGTCTGACAAATGCTCCTGCAACATTCCAACGTTTCATGAACATGGTGTTTCAAGCATTCTTTGGAAAGTCAATTAGGGTGTTCATTGATGATTTTTGCATTTATAGCTCAGAATCATTGCATCTACAAAGGGTAGAAGAAGGTTTAAAGAAGCTCTACGACATGGGAGGTCAACTCAACCCCGACAAGTGCCACATAGGTGAGGATGAAGTGATCTTGCTCGGTCACAAGGTTTCCTATAAAGGCATTGAGGTGGATCCTTCAAAGGCAAAGGCTCTTATTGAGCTCCCATCACCGAAGAGTCTTAAGGAGGTCATCTCTTTCATTCAGAAGGTGAAGTATATGTCACGCTTCATTCACTTAGCCTCGGAGTTGCTTCATCCTTTGCAAAAGTTGACACAACAAGTAGAATTTGCATGGTCTGATGAGCTTGAAGAGTATTTTTGTAACATTAAAGTCATTTTGTCAGAGCTACCAACACTCATGCCTCCTTGTTGGGAGTACACATTCTTTGTTAGCTCTAGTGTTGGAAGGGAAACAATTGGTGCTGTGTTGCTACAACAAGATCCCCACAGTACAAGGATGCGACCCATCTACTTTGCTAGTAGGGTCATGAATGCTTTGGAGAGAGACTACACAGAAGCAGAACTCATGATGCTTTCTCTCATGTTTGCGGTGAGAAAGTTTAGATCCTACCTACTACCAAAACCTTTTGTAATTCTCACTGCAGAAAATTTGTTCCCTTGGGTGTCATCTCAAATGAATCTTAGTACTAGGATCTCAAAGTGGATTATGGAGTTGCAAGAGTTCCAATACTCTTTCAAGGTAGAAGATAGTGTGCGTGCACAATTGGCAGGGATTCTCACTTATAGGGTACATAAGAAGGAAATTAAGGTGCCGCAAGTAAAGACCCTACCATTGCCACCACCAAAAAGTATTCCCAATGCTTTTACCTTGTTCTTTGATGGAGCTTTTCGACGAGCCACAGGAAAAGCAGGGGGAGGGCTAGTGTTGCTCAACCCAAGTGGAGAGGTGGTCATGAAAGAGAAGTTCAATCTACCAAGTTCAGCTAGCAACAATGAAGCAGAATATGACACTCTACTTCAAGGTTTGAAGATGTGCATTGGTCAAGGGATACAACGCCTCATGGTAAAGGGAGATGCACTTCTCATTGTTAAACAGATTTTAGGCATTTGGGCATGCAAGAATGAGAGCTAACGGACAAAAGTTCATGCCATTCGTAGATTGTTTAATCAATTTGAAGAAGTGCAACTATATCATATTCCTAGGAAACAGAATGAAGATGCTGATTTACTTGCACAACAAGCCGTTGCATGTGTAAAGAAAGAAGTGCAGGTCATCATGGTGGCGGCTGCTGTGAAGCAACCGAGGTACCAGGGATTGGAGTCATTGGCTCCCATCATTGGCTACATTTTGGAGGGTGAGTTTCCACCAGACTTCACAAAAGCTCAGAAGAGGAGACTCATGAAGAAGGCAAGCGTATATCTCTTCCTAGAAGGCTCCCTCTATCAAAAAGGGAAGGATCAAGTATGCAGAAGAGTACCAACTATTGAGGAAATTCCAACCATTCTAAAAGGTTTGCATGAAGAGGCATGTGGTGGTCATTTTGCCCAAGAATCAACTGTGAAGAAGATTTTGCTTGCGGGGTATGTTTGGCCAAGCTTGCATGTGGATGTTCAACATTGGTGTAAAAGCTGTCACAATTGTCAGATAAATGGAAATAGAAGGTTGGTGCATGGCCCGAGGCAAATAGTGCTTGCAAATGGACCCTTTGAAAAGTGGGGCATTGATGCTATGGGTCCTCTGCCTAGGACAAAAAATGGTAAACTCTACATTCTAGTGGCTGTAGACTATATGACTAGGTGGGTGGAAGCTCAAAGTGTGGCAAGAGTGAATGAGAGGACAGTTAGCAAGTTTGTGTACACTCACATTTGTTGCAGATTTGGCACACCTTTGGAGATTGTTTCTGATAATGGTCCAGGGTTTAGGAAGGGCTTGCTCACAGAAGTTTGTGAAGAGCTTCACATTCTACATCGTCATAGCACACCATACTACCCACAATCAAATGGTTTGGTGGAGAAGGCTAATGGTGTCATTGCAGGAATCATTAGAAAGATGGTGCAAAACAAGACAAAATTATGGGATGACTTCTTGGATGGTGCCTTGTGGGCATATCGAACCACATATAGGGAAGCCACGGAGTTCACACCATTTCACTTGGTCTATGGTCAAAAGGCTTTGCAGCCTATCGAGCTCAACATTCCAACAATGCGACCATGAAGGAGCACAAGATGATCAAGAGGTATGGATGGATCGACTTCTTACGTTAGTGGAGCTTGAGTGGAAAAGAGAAGCAACATACGAGTGCTACAAGAGGAAAGCCACACAAGCAAAAGAAACGCACGACAAGAAACTGAAGGACAAAGGCATCAAGGAAGGAGAGCTTGTGCTAAGGTATGACAATCGACTTGACAATAGTTTTGATGCCAAGTTTGAAACTAGATGGCAAGGGCCATACGTAGTCAAGAAGGCTTTCAATTCTAGTTACTATCAGCTTATGGACTTGAATGGTAAAGAGCACTCCAGGAAGGTAAACGGGTATCGCTTGAAGCCCTATTTGAGTCGCCTTCTACCAAAGGATCTACCAAAGATCTGTCCAAAGGCCGCTGTCTCATGTAAGTATTGTTACATGAAGCATGAGTGTAACTCCAGCCAAAATTTTGAGGGGCCAAACAATGAAGATCTCGTCAAGGACTCTAAAGCACTCTCTTTGGAAAAGATGCTCTATGATGGTACATGAATATACCATCATCCTGGGGGAGGGCTAATGATAGCCGTTTTTCGGCTCTCCATAATTGCTATACTAAGTTACTCCACCCTACCAAATTCACCCAAACGCTATGGCTATCCCTACCATTTCATTGTACATAGGCGTGTGTGAGTTAGGGGGTTTTTCCCATATCTTCTTAAAAACCCTCAGCTAGCTAATCACTGGGCTAGTTGAGCCAAAAAAATAAAAAAAAATAAAAAATAAAAGTATATTATGGCCTCTTTGTGTGTAAATATTTCATTGTATATATGGCCTAAATATATGGATTTTTTAAAATTATTTTGATATTTTATTTAAATATTTCTACTTAGGTGTGTGTTTTATTAAACCTATGTACAGCTTCTTTCATCCTCTCACACCATAATTATATTTTTTGCCAATATGTACATACTCTAACCTCATATTTTTCTTTTATACAAATCACTCCCACATTTTCACCCTCACCCTCGTGAAAACAAAAAATTGATTTCTACTCATTGGTTACTTTTATTATATTATTTACTTGCATACCTTTTCCTCTTTCACCCAAAATAATTCAAGGAGGGACCATATCATATGATTCCAATATCTTTCCATATCCATAACTCCTCCATATTTTTATTATTATTTTTACTCATTATTCTAACACCATGTGCTCATTGAGCTAAAGTCCATGAATAGTCCATACACTAGTCCCACCATGTATATATTTCTTATTTCACCAATAATCCTCCTCCATGCATGGGTCAAGGGCAACTTGAATGCTTTGTATTATAATATGACAAAGGAGGGGCTCACTCTTGGATGCATTGTACAAATTCAACAAAGGAGGGGGCCACTAAAAGACTTTTGCAGGCATAAAAAACAGGCTTTTTGGTGAGAATTTTGGCACCTATCTCCACTCCGAATTTGGAGCGGTGGTCAAAAGAGAAAATGTAGCCCACGCTCTGAATAATCACCTCAAATTTTTTCATGATTTTTGGAGCTACCAACGGTGAGCTATGATTTTTTGAGTGGACCCCAGTCTGCCCACTTTTCTCACAAGTAGCCCTTAGTCTTCTCTCACCCTTCCACACACCTACTCACTCTTACACATCCCTCCCTCTCCTTCCCTCACTCAAACCTTCAATTTCCATGGCTTCTCCCACCCTCTTCACCATTACCCTTCTCTCTCATCCCTATAGTTCTTTTATGAACCTCTACATACATACACCCTCTCCATGTCTCTCTCTCTATTGCTTCTATGTTACAATTTCATTTACCTCTCCCAAAATATCTAAAATTCAGCATCTTAACCATGATAACTTCTGCAAATTGAGGATTTTTCATCAACAAATCCTCTTTTCATCGTGGTGGTCAACCGTGGCGGCGGCGTAAAGAAGCGAAGAAGAAGAAGAAGACCAGCGGTCATTTTTTCCACAATCTACACAAGGGTGAGTTCAAGCTTCTTCAAAGCTTCACCATCTCAATGATTCTCTTTTAATTCACCCCTCTTCCTTCATCAAATCAACTCACTCTACCCATTGTAAATGTAACATTAAGTTTCTAGTGATTACTAACGACTAACATACTAACACAAAATAGCATTGACCTAACCATAAAAGACACCTCACCTCAAGACATGTATAGTAAAACTCTCTCTCTCTCTCTCTCTCTCCCCTTCCTTAAAACTTACTTTCACCTTATCTACCATCAATAATGCTCTCTTTTGAGCCCACACCCATGACTCAAGCAGACAAAGAAGGCCCGCAATGTTTTGATATTCAAAAAAATCATAATCCTGATTTGCTAGCTTGTAAATTAAGATTTCCAATAATCTTAATAAGGGGTCTCCCTATAAATAGGCCCCTCTCCTTCTTGTAAAACAACCTCCAACATCTCACATAGCACCCCAACACTCTATGCGTGAGGAGAGACTTAGGTGTAGCAACCACTTGTGAGCTTCACTCTTGGTGTGAGAGAAGCCTTCAAGCTACACATTGCAAGCGAGAGAGCGTGAGTTCCACAAATCTCAAAACCACTATTTTACATGCTCCTTCATCATCAATAAATTGAGGTTTGGTGCATCAAAGGCGTGATTCGACGTTTAAATCTTCGTCCTTCCATTTGTGCAATACGGTTTGGTAAATTCAAGGTGACTTGTGTATTTTGAGTTTTTATCGGTTGATCTTGATTTGAGAAAGTGTTTTAGTGTGTTTTCCATTGCCAGTTTTGTGTCCATTGTAAGAGGGTATTGTGGTGAGAGGTCTCCCACACCCTAAGACAGTGTGTGTGTGTTTTGGCAATGATTAGCAATCACTAAGCATTGAGTGAGTTTTGTACAAGTTCTACGATAGCATCATAACGAACCATCTCCATTTGCAAGTCACAAATAAGGTATTACGCAAGATCCTTCCCTCTCTCTCTTCCCTTTGCTCTAGCTCTCTCTGGTCCATTTCATGTGTGTCTTGGTGTGAGGTTGTTTGTGTGTGTTGTGTGGTGCATCTTCTTGGTTGTGCCAAAATCTCTCTTGCGTCCTAGTTCGCATACCATAACTAGGTGGTGCCCCTATCTTGTTTTGGTTTGGCTGTGGGTTTGTTGTTGTGTTGTGCTTGTGGTTGCCCCAGCCCCAATTGAGCAGCACGGGAGCCTTGAGGGGTGTTTAGAGGTCGCCTCTCTTGTTGCCCGCCCCGGACCGCCTCAATACCTTAGCCAAGGTTTTTGGGTGGTCAAAAGTAATAATCTGGAGTTCTACCAAAGCTAGGAATTGAATGGCTGATACAATCCGGAAGCTTGTAGCCCCGGCTATTACAAGGTTTATCAAGAAAACAGCAGTTATAATATTCTCGCTTTATCAAAATAATAATTGTTTTTACAAGGAGAACTCCGAAAAATGGTGTCCACGTTAGCTTGCTGCTAACATTCCCCCCTCCTCGCCTGTGTCGTCCCTTGACACAACTTTATAGGCTGAAGTAATCTTCAGGTTGACGGCGGGCGAGACGGTCCTTCAGTGCTTCCAGTGCTTTTTCATATTTTTTATTTTGTGTTCTTTGGCAAAAACTGGATGGTGACTTTGTTTTTGAGTTCTACTGCCAAGTAGCCTACAAATCTGGCTGTGAGGTTGCTTACCATCGGTGTAAATATCTTCGTTTGCGAGGTGAAAAAGCCAGTGTAGAAGGCCTCCTCAAAAGCAAGCATATTGTGCGAGGGCAGAAACATGCATCGGGCGTAAAAAGCATAAAGAAATTCCTCTAAGGGTTGTCCACTTAGATCATAGCAGAGGCCTTTGTTTCCTTCCAAAAATGAGAGCCATGGCGCTCCTTTCTGCTCAGGATCATTGAAGACTTGTATGCAAGTAAGTAGCATCCTGCAGATTTTGTAAAGCATTGCACAAGAGAGATCTGACAGACTTTTGAAGAATGTCATGGCGCCCGTTAGGGTTTTCACCATGTATTCTTCTGTTGCTTGACCTCTCTCAGGAGCTGGCAGCCTGGGAAAGTTTAGCCATGTTGGCCTCTTCTTCTGCAGTGCTTCGTGTGCTTGCCATGTCCTTACTCGAGGTACATGACAAAATGTTGGATCTTTTTGTATGGCCGCAGGTGCTCTCGTGAACAGAATCAAGTATCTTGGATTCTTGTTCAACCAGCTTAGCCGCCACTTGGGGTGGTCTTGATCTGCACCATCTTCTTGCATATCTCGGTATAATCTTTCCTTTACTTGTAAGAGTTCAACCTTGATGAGAGGGTATGACAGGGATTGTTGGTGCCATTGAGCATTGATTTGATTGAGAGTGAGCTGTGTGACGTTGATAGAGTGTAAAATTATCAACTCCCAATCCATAGCTACCTTCCATTGCTCATCTACCTCCAAGGCGATCTTCTCCTTTAGTGCATCTTCTTCAGCCTTTGACAGCTGGACCATCGGCACTGTGTCTTCCTCTGTGACTTGGATTTGAAAATCGTCTCCCCCACTCGGCTCTGCTGTAGACTGCGTCTCAAAGTCAGCAAATGAGACCGAGGGGATTTGCACTAGGGGTGGCTGTGAAGTGCCTACCTCTTCCTGTATGTCTAGCTTTCCATCTCTGAGGAGTTGGTTTACTCTTTTCAATTCTGCAATCTCTTTAAGAAGCTCCTCCTCTCTTTAGACCCGCATGAGCACCAGGTCTCTGTGTTGTGACTACTCCAGCTCTAAATCTCTATTTTTCGTTTCAAGTGCTTTATACATCTCATCTGTTCTCTTGATCGAGGCCATGGCTAGATTTTCTCTTAATTGCCCCAAGAAAGTGGCCTGATCATTAATTCTTTGTTCAAAATAGTGCAGAGATGCGTTCGCTACATCTAATTGTACTTGAATCTTTTGAGCTTACAGAGAGGTGGTAAGAAGTTCATTGGTCACTTCTGTCAACTCCTCATCTTTCACCTTGCATGCATCAGATAGCTTAGTCAGGAGGTCACCAAACTCCTCCATTTCCTTCTGTTGGCTGTCCCTGGCTATTTGATGTCGTTCTGCTTTAGTCTTTAGCTCTTGTACCTGATTTTGGAGATCAATAATTGTAGCCATTTTGTCTTCTAGCTCTCCTTGAAGAGCATCGATGACTATTTCTAATTCTTTGGCTTTAGTACTGCGGTTAAAGGTTGCTGAGCGGTGTTTCTCCGTCATGATTAGCATCTGCCTTGCATACTTGTTCACTTGCAGAATGAATTCATCATTGGACTACCATTCTTCTTGTCTTGCAAGTTGAGATGGGCCGGCAGCCTCTTGTGTTGCTTCTTGCTGTGTTGTTATTGCTGGTGTTTCTATAGAGATGGTTGCTTCCTGACCATCCTGAGGTGTTGAAACCTCGGCAGTTTCTCGCTGAGTGGAGACAAGCTTTGTGGTCTCAACCGTTAGAGTTTCTTCAGTTTGTAGGCCTTCCTACCTTCTCAATGTCGGTTTCTTCCTCATGTGTAGTGGTTTGCTCCTTTTCTTTATCTTCTTCTTTATTAGTTTCATCTGCCGGCTTGTGAGTTTCCTCGGTTGTCTATTCTAGTGCTGATTCAGCTTCCTTTTCCTCATGTTACTCGATGTGGTCAGTTTGTTGTGTAGCTTCCATTTCGTGGGTGAAATTAGACTCTTTTTTCTTGTCAGTCTCGGCCTCTTCAGTGGTCTCTTGGCCTGGCGGTGATGATGGTGGATTGGGCATGGGATGATCCTGTTGTTCCGATGGCGGTGAGGTGGGTCGGGGAGATGCCTGGCCATGCTCTTGAATTGCTACTTCCTCAGATTTCTTGGCCACTTCTTCCGTCTCTTTCAGCTTCAAGGTCTCTGCCTCTTGGTAGATTCTTTCTAAATGATCCTTGGGATCCTCGGCCTCTTTCCTTGAATGATGTTTCATTCGAAGTCCCTTCAAGCCGGTGGGTACCCACTTTTCTGGGTCTTCTCCCTGCACTTGCCTAGTGCGCTGATACGCCTGTTTTTCTCTTTCAAATCTCGCTTGCTTTTGAGCTAGCTCCTCTTGGTGAGCAGCCACAACTTTTCGCTTCATTTTTTTCCCTCCTAGCTCTTTGTTCTTCGTTGTCAGAGATTTCACTACTATGTTGCTCGGATGAACTGTCATCGGATTCATCATTTGATTTAAACGATTGCTTACCAGATCTTGTAGATCTTGGAGAGGGTGGAGCTGCCAAGATCCATGTGTTCTGATCTGGGGCTGTAGGTTGTCGGCCATGCCGATTGCATGATAGGCTATTATGGTCAAGACTTCATGTGCGTCCAAGTAGGTTATCTTTCCCTCCTTCTTGGTGGCCTTGAATGTTGTTAACAAATATTACGCGTGGTCCATAGGTTGTCTGGTGGTTGACTTCAGAAGTTGTGTAAAAGTTGTGGCCACGGCGTGATTTGGTGTAGTGTACCTTGGTGGCCTTTTCGCCAGGAAATGGAAATGTTGATGGTATAGACGGGCTGGCTCTTCCACCTGCTTGTGGATGAGATCGGAAAATGTAGCCGCAGCTGTTTCCTTTGTAAACGTGCCCTCTGTTTTCCTATCTCTTGCCCGCATGGTCATGCCTTCAGTGGGCAATCTAAGTGCCTCTGCCACTATTTTCTTGGTAATCACAACCTCTACCTTATTTCCTTGGTTGTCTGAGAGTTGGGCAGTTCCGTCTTCCTTGATGGTGGACAGAAGCTCGTAAGATTTCTAGAAGTGTACTCCGTAGGGCTCTTGCTCATATAAGTGTCGGAGTCCCAACCTGCGGTTAGCCTCTTTGGTTTCTGGCTTTGTTGCGACATCATAAAACTCTTCCGGATGCCCTTCTTCACTCTTAAATCTTCTCGTGAAGACCGTGGTGTGGTGTTCTTCTAACTCTTCTTTAGAAAGTTAAGATGCCTTTGCTGCCTTTACTGACTCGGGATCCAGTTGATACGGGGGCAGTTCTTGCAGTTTCTCCTTTTGGTTTAACTTCTTCTTGTCCTTCTCCATGGCTTGCATTGCTCCTGTTCAATGAATAGAGTGCAAAGTTAGCGGAGTTGGCAGATTTTTTCTCCAGAATGTCCTTTTACACTGAAATGTTGATAATCTGGTCCAAATTGCTTCAAATCAATTTTTGAACAAAGCAAAGATGCATAAAATCATGCAAGTAACAAAACTGTATGGTCAAAACAAAAATTTGCAACCAAAGTAAATAATCTCTATTATTTACAGTTGGGAAAATTTTTAACTTTTTGCAATTTTGGCTTTATAGGCTTGAAGTATGTGCCAATTACATGCTCTGAGGGAAATTTGGGCTCATTTGGACGTACAGGGTGAAAATGGTACCAGATTTTTGCTTTAGGTCTCTAAAACACTAGATATAAAGGAAATTTGAGATTTTGAAATCCAAATTGACTCAAATTGGCTAGTGGGCTTATCACATCATGTACTTTGGATGTAGGATGACAAATTTTCAAAATTGCCTCATTTTGGCAAAAAGTAAATAATCGCAATTATTAACTTTTCTTCCTAAAATGATATTTTTTGGCATAGACTGGTTCTAGGCATGGTATAGACCTTGGGTATGAATTATGAGGTGATTTGGATCAAGAAAAGTTGTTCATAACCCAAATTTTGGCTTTCACAGACTTCTTTGCGTTTTCTTGGCAATTTTGCAAGTAAAGGGCGGTCATTTTAGCTCATACTTGATTTTTGGCATGTAATAGGTGTGTACACATGATAGGTGAGGTGAATTGACAATTCCATGCAAAAATGTTGCAAAAGTAGATAATCGCAATTATTTACAACAGTGACAAAAACTTTGCATTTCACATAAATTTTGACCTAAACATGTTTCATACACCTAATACAAGTCCTAAAATCAATTTGGTCAAGTTTGGTCATGCTGGCATCACTTTGTGCTCTGTTGACTTTGAAATCACCGTTTTTTGTGACTACTCTGTCTGTTGGGTTGGCCGGTCAACTTTGAGGCTTTGGAGTTGTCCATAACATCATCGTGAAGCTACTTGTCCAATTCTGGCTCATTTGGAGTCAGTTTGGCCACGTATGTCGAATTTGACGCTTTGTAACCTTCGAGCCGCTTTTCGCTTTTCGAGGGCTTTACTTGATGGATTTCTCCAAACCAATCATATACATTGTAAATGAACCTCATTAGCAACACATGTGTGGAGTCAGGCAAAATTCTGGCCGTTCCCAAAAAACCCTAATTCTCTACTGAGGACCCCCTTGACCCCAGCTGAATGATCATCTGATGGTATGGAATAGTTCTATTATGTTATGGCATGCTATGGTTCAAATCCCATATGATTTGGTCAAGCTGGCAGGCCGCTATGGTCACTTTTAGGTCGTAGGTCTTCGTGCACTGCTCGGCTTCTAGGGTTTTTTCTAGGGATTTAGACTAGCCACCGGCTGTACAAAATGGATCATTGATTAGCAAGGAACTTACCCCTCATGTCTCGTGTGAGACGGCATTGAAAAAGGTCAACTGTGGGCTCCGGAAATGACGTGCAAAAGAAGCCGAAATGCTCTCTCTGCAAAGTTCCAAGTGGAAATGAGGTGGTTTTAGCCTAGGCTGGATATCTATATCTGGACTTCCCGAACCAATATTCCCCAGATTCCCTTGTTAGTCCTATTAGGCCATGAAATCTATGTTAGGCTCAAAAATTTCCAAAATCGGATTCCTGTTGCTCATTCTGCAAGAATTTTGCAAAAGTAGGCTTGGCCGCCTAATTTGGCCTTCCCGCTTCCATCTTTTGATTTCGTTGAAAATTTTTGTGCTTGTCCGCCTTGTCTTTCTTATCACCATCGTGTCTTCCATTTTTCCATCTGAGCTTCCCTGCTATTTATTATTAATTTTTGACCAAAAAATCAAAGAAAATAGAAAAATGCTATAAAAATGCAAAGTGAAAATCCAGTAATTAAGAAAATCCCTTGAAAAACACAGCTTTATTGTTTTTTGCTAGATTTCTCCATTTTTAAGCTTCCTTTTCAACAAAAATGATAAAAAATACACAAAAAAGGACTATTTTTGATGCTTTTCTAATAGCATATACACTATTTACACTCATCGGGAAGATATTATAAGTGAATTTTCCGTTGTTGATGAATTATAAGGGCATTATTAGGTAGTTTTGCAAAAAATCACACGTCAACATGAACCTTTTTCCTCTTCTTCAAACATTGCCGTTAATTACTTAGTATTTAATAGTACCCTTCCACCCCTCCTAGATGTTTGTCTCCGGGACGATTGCATGCATGGGTCGAACAATTGTGTCTATGCATAGCCGTGATTGGCTCTACCATGATATAAAGATCAATGCAATTCAACTCAATATGTTGTGCAAGAGTTGGGTCTTGAGTAAATAACTCAAGGGTTTCCGATGTCAAGGTTTGCTACTGGTGTCTTCCAAAGAGCAAATCTTGTAGCCTTTGTACTCTCTGTTTGATAGTACCATCAGGGTGTTTAAGCACGCTGATTTCTTGAGTTGTGGGGAGCACTTTAGACGGTTGTCGAGCTTTTTCTCGCCATTGGTAGCTCGGTCTGCTTGGTGCATGGTTCTTGAGAGTCTGTTGAGACTTAACTCGCCACTGTTTGATTGGTTTCACGTTGTGTGGAGAAGATAAGTGCTCCTTTTTCTTCCAAACCTTTTTCATGTTAGGTTCCTTGTTGATAGATGCCCGATTCTATACTTGAATCCTTAGAACCGTCTTCTGTTTCTCTGGTGAAATTTTAGGCACCCAGATCTGATTTGGTTTATCCACAAGTTGTGCCTTTGGTACCCAAATTCTCTTGTCTCGTTGCATGCTACTTGTAGCATTTGTTTGTCGAGGGGATGGAGAAGATTTACTTCGTGGATTGGTACTCTGATTGCATCTTTTCCATTCCTCTTTGCTAGGTGCAATAGGAACAATGAGCTGCCCTCCCTTAAGTGATAGCTTTAGCTGATTTGTATCCCAATTTGGTATTTCTTTGTATGTACGCATCCAAGGAATGCCAAGAATCATCGTCTCATTCATGTGTTCATCTGGAAAGCATACAAATTGATGCAGACATGAACATCCATGTACTACCACGTTCAAGTTGACTACTCCCAATGTTGGAATTGGGTTCTTGTTGCATTCTTTGATTGTTGTTATTCCTATGGTCAATGCTTGACTTGTTGCTTTCTTGTATGTGGAATAACTGATTGCATTCACTCTAGCTCCTGTCTCTACCAAAGCATTGGTGCTATGATTGTTGAGCTGTACTTTGATGCGCAGATCCATTCCATCTAACCAGTCATTATCTGTTGAAACTGTGTCTTTAGGTAATTCCCATTGTCGATCATCTAGTTCCAAAGTGTTGATGGGAAGCGGTATTTGTTGATTCTTGAGAGCATCTTTACGCTTGAGTATCCAAAGTTTAGCTTCCTCTTAGGCTTCATCAATAACCCGCTGTCGCTTGATCTTCCTTTGTTTGGCTGCATGCATTCTCACTAGCAATTCATTGGTTAGTGGAAAATTGTATTTCTTTAAACGACCTCCCCTAATCCAATTAGCCATTGGTTCACCATCTATGGTTGACAATTTTACTGCTCCACTTGGAGATACATCTTGAATGATAAATGGTCCATTTCCCTTTTTCTTAAACTTGGGAATGTGTTGCTTAAGGGAATAAACTAGAACTAAGTCCCCTTTCTTGAAAATTTTGGTGATTAAGTGGGAATCAAAAACTGTTTTTGTTTCCTCTTTTGTGCATAGATATGAGCTACAATAGTTAGCCTTTGCTCGTCTAACTTTTCCAAATCTTCTAGTCTTTCTGACAATTCATGTCCAGTCCCTCAAGATTTTGTGCTACCTTTAAGGTCGGTAGTAGAAATTCTATTTGGCAATATGGAATCAAGACCATAAACAAGGTTAAAGGGTGTAGCATTTAAAGCCGTTTTGAATGAAACTCGATAAGCCCATAGAGCAGCATGGAGATTCATTTCCGAGTCTGTCCTTCCTGAACTAACCACTTTGGTCAGTATCAAGCTAAGAATTTTATTTTTATGCTCAGCTTGTCCATTTGCTTGTGGGTGATAGGGAGTTCATTTGTTATGGATAACCATAAACTCATTAAGCAAATACTCTATTACCCCGTTGAGGAAATGAGTTCCCCGATCACTGACAATCTCTATTGGCAGTCCATACCTTACAAATACATACTCATATAAGAATGGAGCAGTCGTTTTGGCATCATTCCTTTGAGTTGCTTTAGCCTCGGCCCATTTGGTCAAATAGTCCGTAGCTACAATGATATATTGAGCTTGGGTTCTATAAGCAGGTGGCTGTATCGGTCCAACAAAATCTATACCCCATTTTGCGAAGGCTCTAGCCCCCATCATTGGTCTTAAGGGCATGCTGTCTACTCGTGTTGGCATTTTTGCTCGTTGACAAGCATCACACCTTCGAACATATTCTTTGGCATCTGCAAAAAGTGTTGGCCACCATATGCCTGCCATCAAGATTTCTCTTGCAGTGGTCTCACTAGAAAAGTGATCTCCAGCTAATCCAGCATGTGCTTGTTCTATAATCGGAATATACTCATTTTCATTTGCACAAAGACGCAAATGTTGATCTTTACCTCTCCGATACAATTGGTTTCCAATGACAGTATAGTCTCTTGCTTCCGTTTCAATTGCTCTTTGACAGCGTTTACTCATATCCTTAGGAAATGTTCGATTTGATAAGTAAGTAGCCAAATAGTTACTCCACGTAGGAGCAGGTGACATTTGAAACAATGTCACATGAGGAATGGGTGGTTGTTTTTGACATTGAGGGCAATATTTTACAAAACATCGAACATCTCTTCTCATAGTCGGCGAGAATACTCCAAGTCTTAAGATTTGTTGCATAGTTTGGTCTTCCGCGAAGTGAAGTCCCACTATGGTAACATGTGCTTGACTTAGGTATTGATCCTTTTCTTCAGGGTTAATGCATAAAAGCAATATCCCGTCTCGATTTCTTTTATATAGCCTCCCAGCTAGTAATTGATACATAGCCAATTGCTCGATTAAATCAACTGTGATAGGAAGTGGTGAATCCACTTGAGCTATTGTCATCAATGACACAATTTTTTCAGACCATCTAGGTATCATTTTCACGGAGAACAAATAGGCATCTGGTAGATCATCATCTACCCCTTTAGGTGATTCCCCTGAAACAATCCTGGACAAATGATCTGCTCGTTGATGTGTAGTGCCTCTTTTAACAACCACAGTGAAATCAAATTTGAGAAGAATGATGAACCATCTCACTATTCTTCCTGTGTTGCAAGGCTTGTTGAACAAATATAACAAAGCTTGGTGGTCCACAAAGAACACAAACTTGTTGGCCAATAGGTAATGTCTATACTTTTTAACAGCATAGGCCATTCCTAGTCCTTCTCTTTCAGTGGTGGTGTAATTCTTTTCTGCCATATTCAGTTGTCGGCTTGCATAAGAAATAGGAAAGTCAATTTTCCCATCTCCTGGTTGGTGGGCTAGTATACAACCAATAGCAAAGTTTGAAGCATCTACATGTACGTGGAATACCTTATCCCAATCGGGTGCTTTCAATATTGGAGCTGAGGTGAGATCTTGCTTAAGCTTCATGAAGGATTCTTCACATGCCTCGGTCCATTTAAAGTGCATAATCAAGCTATACATGGGTTTTGCAATTATAGCATACATGTAGATGAACCGTCGGTAATATCTACAATATCCCATGAAGGCTTGTACCCCTTTGACTGTTGTTGGTCTAGGCAAATCAAAAATGACATGAATCTTTTTAATATCGGTAGCTATGCCATTTTTAGACAATATGTGTCCAAGGATTTTCCCTTGTCTCAAAAAGCTTATCTCTCATCTTGTTGCTTACATTACCGGATCTCTCAAGCCATTTGAGGTCCAATGTGATGCTTGTGGTGATTGCCTTGGAGGTGTTTTGCTCCAAGAAGGGCACACCATAGCTGATGAAAGTCAAAGGCTCAACCCTGTTGAGCAAGCTCTAGGCATATATGAAAAGGAACTCCTCGCAGTTCTACATGCCTTAGATTCGTGGAAGCACTATATATTGGGAACTCCTTTTATTTTGCGAATGGATCACCAAAGCCTTAAGTACTTCATGATGTAGACCAAGCTCTCCGACAAACAAATGAGGTAGAAAAATTTCTTTTGCAATTTCATTTTCATATTGCTCATGTTGTTGGCAAGCATAATCAAGTAACCGATGCACTCTCAAGATGACCGAGAGTGAATGCGGTTTCCATAGAAACTCACAATGATCTATCTTCTATGATAGATGAGTATGCTATTTATCCCGATTTTAGAGATGTGATTTCAGCCCTTGCACTAGGGAAGAAAGAGGAACCATTTACTTTACAAGATGGTTATCTTCTCTATGGTAATAGACTATGTGTTACTAACTCTACGTGAGAAATTAATGTATGAATCTCATGCTCCTCTTTATGCAGAGCATAGAGGCATTCAGTCTACCCTAAAATCAATTGAAACCTATTTCTATTGGCCTGCCATGAAAGCAAACATAGAAGAGTATGTTTCTAAATGTGTGGTATGCCAAAAGACAAAGTTTGATAGTGGGAAGCAACTTTGGTTTCTTCAACCTTTGCCAATCCCTAATTCACCATGGGAGAGCATATCCATGGATTTTATCTTTGGATTACCTAAGTCTATCCATGGGAATATGGGAATATGGACAATATAGATAGGTTCAACAAACAAGCTCATTTTATACCTGTCAAAAAGACTATCAAAGCCCATCAAATGGCAACCCTCTTCATATCACAAAACTTCAAGTACCTTAGGCTTGCCAATGTCCATAGTGCTGGATAGAGATTCTAGAATGACCAGTAATTTTTGGAAGGGTCTCTTTGAGAATTTAGGGACAGGGCTAAACTTCTCTTTGGCCTATCACCCGCAAACGGATGGCCAAAGTGAAATAGATAACCTAACAATTCTTGATCTATTAAAAGCCTACGTTATGGAAGTAGATCAAAGGTCCCAATGGGAGAAGTACTTACCCTTAGTGGAGTATGCCTACAATAATATTTTACATGCCTCCACGGGAAAAGCATCTTTCGAGGTAATTGAGGGAAGATCCAAAAGTCCCTTGCTACTTAAGGTACACGGGAAGATCTTCGTTGTAGATGAGTATAGCCGAAACCTACAAGAATCTTTCCAAAATATTAAGTGCTATCTCTATCTCACAGCAAAGGCAAAAGGTTGTTGATGATAAGCACAAAAGTGCCCAAACCTTTAACGAAAATGATTGGGTCTTGCTTAAATTTCCTAAGGCCTGATCAAGGCACACCACACGCAAGAATCCTACGGGACACCAAAAGTACTATGCTAAGTTAGCAAAAAGGTACTATGGTCCCTTCTAGATTCTTCGACCAATCAATGAGATGGCCTGTCAACTCAAGTTTCCCAGCCATTGGCTCATACACAATGCTTTCCATGTGAGCCTACTAAAGCTTACAAAGGAGAGCCACCTCAAGAACCAACTATTGAAGACCCACCGGAGATCGAGGACCAAGAAGAGGTGCTCCAGCCCGAGTCCATTCTCCGACATGAAGACAACGTATTAAGAGGTAGTAAGACTATCGGATGGTATCTTATTAAGTTTAAGAATTATCCTTTTGAAGATGCTAGATGGATGCAAGGCATACAATTAAAGGATAACCTAAACCTTGTCAATGCTTACAATGCTTCCGTAGAGTAAGCAAATGTCTAAATGTTAAAATGAACAAATGTTTTGTCTTATAAGACTCTCTTTTTGTTATTTGTGCAGAAATGCTAAGTGGTATGCATTCTTAGCATCAAGTTTGTGGAGACAACGTCTTCCAAACACCAAGTAGAGCTTGTCGCTCTACTATGGAAGATTGATAGGACTAATGTGCAAACATGCTTGCGGTAGCCTTAGGCTCTCAAGCGCCAAATGGATTAGTCATCCATTCTAGAATGATGTTGTAGGGTAAGATAGGGATCCTCTACCCACTGGGGAAAAGGACTAATGAATAGGATTTATCTTCTCTACCCCATAGTCGAGGACGACTATGATTTCAAGAGAGAGGTAATGTCATAATAACTAATATCTAATTCTCCTAAATGATTCTCTCATATTAAACTGATTATTTAATATGGGGAAGTACCAAGGGAGAAAAAGCTAGAATATTGGTTAAGCTGACAGAGACAACAATAGGGATCCAAAGGAGGGAAATTAGGGATCCAAAGGGGTGGCCATCTACGAAAGAGAATTGTGCAACAATGGGATTTAAAGACCCTAAGGTTCAGCCCATTAAGACTTCCAAAATGCTAAGGTTCCAAAATTCAAATGGTCAAATCTCAGGGAAATTGGATGCTTTGTGAGTGTACACAAAAGTCTTCAAGACTCCTACATAGGAGGGGGAGAGCCCTGTAAGTAGGGGATGAGAGAGAAACACACACACACACACACAAACACAATCTCCCTTTACACAAAGAGAATAGGGGGAACATGTCAGCTCCCTAGTTCAGTTGTCCACAAGGTGCACTCAAATCCTATTGGATGGCCATAGAGGTGGACCAATGAGAATTAGGCTAGAGTAAATCTAGTTTAATTCATTTAAAAACACTTAATAAAATAACCAATAAGAATTAATCTCTCTAGAAGACTATTGAATAGTCTCCCAAGGGGTCCAATGAGCATTCAACAGCCCAATGGCTTGCCTACTTCCTATTGGCCAGAAGACAAAGGGGTCCAATGAGAGATTAATTGCATTATTTAATTACCTAAAGCTCTCACAAAAGGGGAAAGGGGGGACACATGCGACAAAGCTATCGCTTATGCTTCTGAATTATCATTGACTAGGCTTTGCAGGGTCCAATGCGGTGCCATCATGAGTAAATTGCAAGAGGGGTCGACCAAGAGAGAGAGGGGGCTGATTTTGGCAAGGTATTATCACACACACACTCACACAATCTCATGTGTGAATCAAGAAGACTCTCTCTCTCTATCCTTCTCCTGCTTTAGTGGAAAGCTCATCATCTACTCCAAGCTTGTGAGAAGGGAGGCCTACACCAACAACTCTTGGCTTTGTGATGCAAATCCAACCAAGAGCCAAGCTTCAATGCATGCTCATCTGCTCTACTATGCTAATTACTAAGCTATGCTAAGATTTAATGACTGATTATGTGAGGAGATATACTTATTTCTCATAAGACTACTCCTTCTTCCTTTCAATTACTCTCATACCCCACTAGCTCTCACCATCTTCGAAGGTGTGTGAGGTCTTGGGTCTGAGACTGGGTCTGAGACCGTGAGGGAATTGATGTTGTGTTTTATAAGTGTGTGCATGGTGCTTGAATCTTCTATCTTCATTGCGCCATCAAGTTATTGAAGGAACACAAAGTATTGTATTGTAAAATGTCTCCCTTGATGGGGGAAACCTATAATACAAATCCTTTTGGAGGAGGGACCGGCTCCATGTAAATTCGGTCCTCAACTGTTGTCAATAGATTAATTTATCTCTTTTTTGAAGTATGGTTCATGCCTATCTAACTAGGTTAGTATGCTTTTTGTTGCTATCTCCATCCAAGCACTGTTGCTATGCTCATTAGGAATCTATTCTAATGAAATGCTCACTATGTTCATGTTATTTTCCGCCACACACAAGTTACTAGGCCATTAAATGTTACAGCTTTCATCGACTAGGGAAGATTTGTAAGATCACAAAAAGGACAAAACACATTACAAAAGGTGAGAAAATTGAGAACTAAGGCATTTCCAATCTTCCCATGAAGCATCTTCAACAAAAAGATACACCTTTTTTACAAAGAAAGAGCACTTGCCTCGCTTAGTGTATAACTAGGCTTTTTCTAAGAGTTTCCATAACATCGCATACAATATGTTCTCAATCTTCTTGGGTGTTTGAAAATATGAGATTGTCATCAAAGAGGTCCACAATAAAATTGTCTAGATCTTTTCTGAAAGGTCACTCGTGAGATGGTTAAAGGTGGTAGGGAATTACCCAGGCCAAAGAGCATGAATGTGAACTCATAATGCCCAAACCTTGGATTGAAAGCTATTTTTGGGGTAACTTATTTGTTGATTCCAACTTGGTAGTAGGCTAATCTGAGATCAATCTTGGAGAAATATATGGCATCCTCATCTTCTAGTTGAGTAGACACATCATCACCCATGCCTAAAAATAAATTCGGTTGCACAGATGTGAGCAGGGCCTTTAGATCCTTGTCACATTCAAAATCCTCTATGAGTGCTATAGCAAGCATCATCTGATTTGGTATAGGGACAACTTGAGGTGCTGGTGGTGCTCGTGCATAAGGAAGCACATAATTTGAAGTGCTAGCTATTGGCGAGTCTCGGGCATCTCTATTGCTTGGGAGTTTACGTGGCATATCTTATGGCTGTGGTGGTGAAAAAAAAAACCCACTTCCTCTAAGCGATAGGTTCATAATTTCACAAATACCCAAGGGTAGATTTAAACCCCTTAAAAGGTTAGACACTTCAAAAGCTGGATTCTCTTTATCACGTCCAAAACTACATTTGGGGAATAATTAACGATCCTCAAGGAAAAACACCTCTTTAGCATTTTGTAAATGCTAAGTTCTTCAATTTCATGCTTTTGAGAGGATTGCCCTTAAAACCCTAGGGCTAACAGTCATGAAAAAAAAACAATATTATAGACTTGAAAAAATTAAAAAGGAGTTTTTTTTCATTTTTTTTGAAAATATATCTTGAGATATTTTCTTTTAATTTCTAAGCTTGATAATTCCTTCTTGGGCTTATTTGAGTTGAAGAAATACTTGAATAGACCTTTCTTAAGTCTTTTGACCGATTGATTAAACTTAACTACTCTTAGAGGAGCTTTATCCATTTTGCCTTGTACTTGTATCTTGTTCCCTTTAATTGTATGATGTTATATTCCCTGATTGCAATAACTTGAATTTTGCTCACCCACTCTATCCTTGGAATTTCTTAATATATATATAATGTTTCCATCTTGTGTACATAAAAATGAATGAGAACTAGAATGACCTTTTAAAATGAAAGGAAGGTCTATGCCATTCTTGTCTATGAAAATAGTAGACCTACTAGCTCAATGATGCTCTCAACTTATTACCCATGGGCTGAGCCTCGAGTTGCAGCCTCGTAATGAGGAAATTAGTTTTGAACTTATCTTGAACAATCTCTTTTTTTATTCTTTTTGTGTTTCTTTGTTCCTTAGAAATCTTAATTCTTAAAACAGTCCTATTAACTTTGATTTTATTACAAAAATTTGTTACCAAAGCTCATTGGTCTGAGTACTTTCAAGGGAGCTTCTCTTGCTCTACCTTGCACTAAAAAATATTCACCATTTGCATTTTGAAAAGAAACAGTCCTTTTTGCAAAAAAGATGAGATGGACAAATGTTCTAGCATGGGTTTCGTTTCTTTTTGAGAGACATTACTTCCATTTCCTCTTTGTACAATTCCAAGAAATCCTCAAGAGCTCCATACCATTCTCTACTTTACATTTTTCCTTGCACAATTCTAAGAACTTATTCTTCTCGAGACTTCCATGCTATTCTCTTTTTCAGCCCCTCATCTCTTCCTAAAAAAGCTCTACTGAATCCTTTTCTAGGCCAAGGATAGAAACCACGCACTGATACCACTTGCGAGGGCCATGCAAAGGGTACCATTTTTGAATGGATACACCACAATTCTTGACATCCCTCCCACTCATCTCTTCCTACAAAAGCTCTACTAAATCCTTTTCTTGGCCAAGGATAGAAACTGCGGACTGATACCACTTGACAAGGCCATGCAAAGGACCACCGGTTGCACCATTTTTGAATGGATACACCACGATTCTTGACATCCCTCCCGCTTGAGATCGACACCAAGACAGGACTCCTCCTGCTCTTTGATACCATAACATTTTCTTTTTCTCATATGGAACACTTAACCTATAAATATCTTTCTTTATTGATTCAAAACTTTCCAATTGAAGCCATCAAACTAAATGTGAACTCTACCTTTCAGGGTCAACTGGTGAAAATTCTTTAATTCACCCTTGGTCCAAGGTCACTGATGCTTATTTCCTGGTTATAACCGAGCACAATTGTCAGTGCATTCCCCTACGATGAGTGTATTTACTAATTACATGAATCCGTCATTCCCCAGTTTGATCCCCACTCCGTAGATTGAAATCCCTTTTTCCTGTTCTTGAATTAACTTAATGGACAATATAAAATTGGGTTCAACTTTTTGGTCAATAAATTAACCCTCCAGAATCCACCCTCCAACCAAACCATTTGGTAAATGCACCTTTTCAAGGTAGTACTATGATACTAGAAAACAATAATCCAAACATGTTGAACCAACAATACATTTCAAGCGTTTCCAGGCAGCTTGCAAGTGTGAATTTATCACACCGTTCCTACCTTTTTCCTTTTGAGAATGTTTTACTTCATTTTTCCTTTAGTATATTAAAGTTATCTTTTAAGCAATCACATATAGTTCTCTAGGAATATCCCTATCCTTTTCCCAAGACTCGTGTATCGTGTCTCCTCCTCCACGTATGGAGGTGGAGCCTTTACATAATTTTCAAATTTTTTTTTCTTTATCTTGTTTGGGAAAGACTTACAAAATTATATACCTTTAGATAAATACTCCAAGAAGCAGAGCAAATGTTTGGTTGATGAGGACAATTGCAAAATAGCCCATTTAGGTTCCTAGCCTTTTCAAGGTTCCTTTTTACCAAAAAAATTAGAAGATTTTATTAATTAAATCACACCTTCCTCCCTTATCCAATCCCTTTTTGGATCCTTTATCCTTTCTCCTTCCTCCTCCCTCCTTCCTCCTTTTCAAGCCGGCATCAGGTTACCTAAACTAGACCAATTTCCAGATGCATATGCGGGTCTCACCATCGGTCGGGACACACTACCATGCAATCCCAATTCCAAGGCGTTGAATAAACCCGAGCTCAAAATATAGACCAACGGGTATTAGTCATAACTAGAGAGGACCATCCCCCGTTGCATCCCACAGGTAAACACTTGCACCAACCTTTTCCAAATATGTACGACAAAGTTCACACTTAAATCTTCTATGTTATGCTAGGGCTCTCCATGTCAAATCTTCTCGTTAAGGTTTTTAGATTAGGTTCATTGAGCTAAAATCACTTAGTTCCTAATTCCTTTTAATTTTTGCTTAAACAAGACCTTAAGAAAACAACGAGTCTCTTACATGTTAAGGTTTGTCTCGATGAAAGTTTCAAGTTAACCCCGTCTTGGACGAATCCCATTTGTTATATTTGCATAATTTGCTATCCCTGGGGTATCTCCATGGAAGCAATGAGAGTTTTATGTTCAAAGAACACGGTCGTCACTTTCGTGAAGCTATCCCCTTACTCTCCCCTTCTTATTAGTTACAAAACAAACTTAAAAGTAAACAAACTTGATATGACCAATGCATATACTCTATACAGTGACCTTTGCTTAAATGTGAGCCATGAGTAGTAAACATTAAAATTTAGAATGCATCAACTTGTGACCTTAAAAAAAAAAATCTAAAACTTCCTTTGATTGATTATGCAAGATTAAATGATGGTTTATGCATAGTATCCTTCACTGAATGATAATGTAAGAGAAAATTGCAAAATTCCTAAGAATGGAAATGATAGTACATGTCATGCAAAATGCTCATGCAATGGAGTACGAATGATTATCATATTCTTTTCAAGATAGGGTTTAGGATTATATCTTGCTTTCATGGAGAGAATTAATCACACAAGTAGGAGACGCTTAAAGATTTTGGATTTTCTAATGGGTAAGAGGGAAGGAAGGGAATGACCTTATTTGGAATGGGAATATTCTTTCTCAAAGAAAACTCCTTTGGTTATGATAAACTTACCCTTTAAAACTCAACTCCCTCTTGATATTTGAATATTAACTTAGTATGTCAATAAAAACATTTATGCAAAATCAAGAGCATTTCTTTTGGAGAAATAATAATTCCTCTTTTGACAAATAAGGTTAGTTCCAAAAACAATTTCATTACTTATTTGCCTTTGATTTATGACATTTACCTTTAAAAGAGTAATTTAGGTAAGAGAATAAAAGTAACTTAAAAATCAATAAAAAGGTCATGAGGTTAAGTGATAATTAAGGATATTAGTCACCATTTAATCATTCATACTATTTAAATAAATATGATCTCCAATCACTTATGGTTAAAAAGAGTTCTTTCTACTCTCTCTATGCCATATTAGTCTGATAATCTAAGAAACTTGAAATAACAATACTTGAAATGACACTGTCTTAGTGGTTAGCAACGTGGTTAGTTAATATTAAAAAGGAACCATAATTAGAAATGAGTAACAACTTAAGAAGTCATTTCTTCTTCCCAAGAAAAACAGCTTGCTTATGGAAATGTGAGAGCTTAAGCACGAATTTAAGTAAGCATAAAAGTAAATCACTTTCAAGAAAGTGCAATCACATAAAGAGAACGATAAATATTACCTTAGTGTGTATGGTAGAGTCTTCTCTTTGATTTGAGAGAGTATTGAAGAAGTGTGTTGATGTAGTTGGCTCTTTATGTCTTCAAAAATGAAGGAGATAATTGTAAAATGAGAAGAGAAGCCCTTTTTTAATGCATATTTTAGATAAGTGTCTTCACTCATCTTGATAGCTTCTTTTGCTTATCAATAAGTTCTTCTTATCTTGATAACTTATCTTGCTTGTCAAAACCTCTTCAACAAGTTACTTACTCACCTTATCCTTATCTTCTCTTTTCCTTCTTTATCTTTATCTTTTTTTTTTCTCTTTACTTTATCTTTTTCCTTTTCCTTATCTTTTTCTTAATGTTAATTTTCTCAAAATGAAAAGCTAATTTTCCATGCATTGGTTATGCCCATGTCTCCACGGTATAAACCAAAAGTGTCTTGTGAGTATACTTTGGTGCTTGAATTGAATTCGAATATACTCGAACAAGTTTTTTCTATTATTTTCTTTTTCTTTTTAAAGTCGATGGCTTAGATGTGGTAGTCAAGACTCAAAAGTAAGGGATGGGAGGAGGTGCTCACAAAACTCCCAAAAAAAAAGAAAGAGCTTTCCTCAGCTCGAAACAATAAAGGTAGGTGTAAATCTTCCACCACAAGTGACACCTTTAACTTCTAGGTAACATTTATTTAGTCTTTGCGAGCTGACTCATCTATATAAGGTACAATCTATCCTCATCTCTTACAATATTATTACCTCGATCTTCCTCTCTTTTCATTCCATCTTCTTGCTAAGAGTTACTTAGGATTATCTCTTTCAATCCATTACGCTGTCTCTTTGCTCATTACCTGACTTTATGGATCAGTGGTAGGAGCTAGTTTTATTTGTGGCCATTTCTCATCTTCAACAAACAAGTGAATCTATAAGGAGAGATTTTGTGGAGCGTTACGAATGCTTGCTCTCTCTTCCCACACATGGGAAATTCACTAGATCAAACCAAATGGTGAAAATTTGGGGTCGGGATCACTTTGGCAACAATGTTTGCTTAGCTATGGTTATTGAAGCTATGGGTTTGGGTCCTTAATATTACTACGTGATGAGTTCAATCCATCAGGGGTTTTGTGAACGAGTGTTTTTGCTTACACAATTCCTTCCTCATTCAAAGATATATCTTTACCCTCACTTTGGTTTATCTCTTAGAGGACCCTTTAACCTCTCATCTCATACTCAAGAGATTAGTGAAACAATATCATAGCAAATTATTTCTATGGAGGATGAAAGGCCTAATATATTCCCTACTTGTGATAATTGCTTTTGTGATCATGTGATGGATGGGCTTATTGACTTGCAAAAGAAATCTATCTTCACTGTATCTTTTAACAAGTTCATCGTATATTAAGATCTTGGTTCTTGTCTTGAATCCTTATTTTTCTAATTTCTCTTTATGGATATAGTTAAATTAATTCTTAGTTTCCTGTACTACCTGGTATCTTGTAGAAGTCCTTGAGAGACTTTTAGACATAACTAAATCTATTTATATATTTATTTAGCAATTTCATAAAATGACTGGAGTTACAAAATTTAAAGGATAACACTAATCTTCCTATTATTTACAAAAAACAATCGTATTACAAAAGATGACATTACTTGAGTAACACAAAAAGGTAACAAGATGGATCTTGTATTCATTGCTTTCATTGGCTAGGGAAGATTCATAGGATCACACAAGGAGAAAACAGATTACAAAAGGTGAGAAAATTGAGAAATAATTAAGGCGTTTCCAATATTTCCATGAAGCATCTTTAGCGGAAAGATACACCTTTTTTACAAAGAAAGAGCATGTGCCTTGCTTAACGTATAACTAGGTTTTTTCTAAGAGTTTCTATAACATGGCATACAAAATGTTCTCAATCTTCTTGGGTGTTTGAAAATATGAGATTGTCATAAGAGAGTTCTACAATAGAATCATTTAGCTCTTTTCTGAAAGGTTATTCATGAGATGGTTAAAGGTGTTAGGGGCCTTACCCACAACAAAAGGCATGAATGTGAACTCATAATGCCCAAACCTTATATTGAAAGCTATTTTTGATAGTATTTTTTGATGCCAACTTGGTAGTAGCCTAATCTGAGATTGATCTTGGAGAAATATTTGACATCTTCTTCTTCTAGTTGAGTAGCCACATCTCTCTCTCTCTCTATCACTCTCTCTCTCTCTCTCTCTCTCTCTCTCTCTCTCTCTCACACACACACACACACACACACACACACAAAATAACATGAGGTCTTTCATCTGACTCTTCTATTACATGGGGAAAAAAGAAGCAGGGCTGATAAGTATTTTGGGAGCCCCCCATCTACATCTCTATTAAACCGCCCATTACATGATCACACAAACAGCTATCGCAGTAAAAGCAGGTGTGTGGACGCTCTGCTAAAGGCAAGATACGAGTCGCCAAGACTAACCCATACTCCTGGGTGCATGGAGTACTATTAAAATATCCTCTTAATAGATGACCATAACTACGATACAAAAAAGATCTTATGAGGTGGAAGGAATTGGGCGAGCAGGTATAACCGCTCAGAAAAACCTGGCTTCAATGAATGTTCTATGTAATAATACTGTGGCCCTAGGCCCAGAGCCTCAGTTACCATCGCCAATTTGATATTGTTCCTAAAATTCTCGCGACCCCAAAGGGTTACACGAGTCACTCGATTCTAATATGACCACCATTTAGTCTGTGAAACAGAGTTTCCTAATTGCGGGAATAGATGAAGTTCATAACGGAGTAAAGTAGCTCTCCGAGTAGATTCACCTGATTGATAAAGGTGTGTTGTTGCTATGGAAAAAACCAGTTCTCGATTGTAGGCCATTTTTTGATTAACACACCTGAGAAGCAAATATACAGATATGTAAATTTCTTGAGTATAGTTACTCCTTACTGTTACCTTGGATGTGTTTATGTATAAGTGTCATCTGGCTTTTATAGACCCACATTTTGACTTTGAGTCGGAATTGGAAGTAATAATTAAATCACAAAAAAGTGTTGTTGTTATGTAGTGTATCGTATACCATTAAGATCATTGTTGGTATACTGTACCCTAGTGGATGGCTGCATGACTTTAGCTGATTATAAGGTTCAGTTGAATTGGTAACGGGATGTGTGGGATCAACCTGAGATAGGTACAAAAAGCTCGTAAGTTGATTCAAACCGGGTATCGACCGCATTGGTTTTTTTTAGTTGGTATGTATAATGTGACTTAGTATTATTATACTTGATCTTGCTTTAAGGTAAATAAAATCTCTCTCACTCTATACACTCAGTAGCGTTTTTTAAAAAGCTTCTCTGTTGTGTCGGGCTGCCTGCAACACGCCACTGCCTGCGCTAGGGTTGAGTTGGCAGGTGAGTGTAGCAGCAAATGCTGGGGCGAGTTGATCAAGATCAAACCGGATCTTCACCAGGGATAACCCCGGAGTATCTGGCCCGTATGGGCGCCCTCTAATGCGATAGATGGTCCGAGTTAGTGGCCGATCTGCTCCTGATTTGCTTCAGCAAGTATAAATGCCCTTTAAAAAAGTGAGTACTCTTACTCACTTAGCATCGTGCTGTATTCACCTGTGAGCATTCTATACTGTGTGGGTTAGAAGATATTTTCTACTGTGTGCTCAATCACGTTGAAAATGAATGGGAAGGAGATTGTGGAAGCTTCGTCGTCTCCTAATCTACAGGTTAAACAAATTTTCTGTCTTGCTCTAGAGAATTTCTATAAATACTGTGTAGCTTTGCTGAGATTGTTTTGAGAAAGCTTTATTTAAAAAAAACCCCAATTAATTTTTTTCCGGATACTGTCCTTTCTTGTGTAAGGGGTGTAAGAGGAGATGTAAGATTGGCTTGCTTAGGGATTGATGCAAGTTATGGTTCTCTTTGACTTATGTGGTATGGGTCCGTGAAATCAGTGGAAGGGGAAATAAAAAACTGGTTTTGTATGCTATATCCTTTTTGGAGGGGATTAGTCTGACCCTATCGGATAAGGAATAATATGACTTGAGCATGTCTAATGGCATGATTAAGGATCGGATTGCATTATGTTTATTTGGAAATGGTAAAGCTAGCTGGGATTATTCAATTGTTTGATGTATGTATAGCTGGTCTTTGCATAGAGCCAAAAATTCACAAATATCTAAAAAAAAAGAAGCTAAAAACAGTGCGCATGTAATGTTGGAGACCTATGTCTGCTGTAATACTAAGGAGTCGGAGTACATTTTGTACATGTGCTGACCTCAAACTGATTAAACTCATAGTACTAGTACCGAATTTTTTGGAATGGTCTAAAGAGACTTTGAATAAATGGAAGACTGTTTTCAGATTTACTGACCATATTGGATACTGTCCTTTCTTGTGTATAGTGTGTAAGATGAGTTGTAAGATTGGTTTGCTTAGGGATTGATGCAAGTTACGGTTCTCTTTGACTTATGTTGTAAGGGTCCGTGAAATAAGTGGAATGGGACATAAAAAACTGGTTCAGTAAGTTTTTTTTGGAGGGGATTAGTCTGACCCTATCGGCTAAGGAATAATATGACTTGAGCATGTCTAATGGCGTGATTGAGGATCAAACTGCATTATGTTTGTTTTGAAATGGTAAAGTTAGCTGGGATTATTCAATGGTTTGATGTATGTATAGCTGGTCTTTGCATAGATCCAGAAATGCACAAATATTTAAAATAAAGCTAAAAAATAGTGAGCATGTAAGGTCGGAGACCTATGTCTGCGGTAATACTAAGGGGGTCGGAGTACACTATGTACATGAGCTGACCTCAGACAGATGCAACTCATAGTACTGGTACGGAATTTTTGGAATTGTCTAAAGAGACTTTGAATAAATGGAAAACTGGTTTTAGGTTTCCTGACCATATTGATGATACTCTAGAGTTATTTTAAGTGTTTTTTACTCGCTCGTCTTTTCCGTATTACAACACAAGATGGAAGATAAGTGTATGTTCCCTTTGATAGTCATAGTTTCAGGCTATTTACAGATTTCTGCTGGCTGAGACTGTTTGACCTTGTGTTTTTTTAAGAATAAGCATAAAAGTATACTTATAAATTAAAACACGAAACAGTATGCTGAAAGGTCTGTTACCTTGGTAAGTTGGAATACCGATGTGATGTAGTGCTCTAGGTAAGGTTACCAATCCTGAACTGATTCGGTTGATCTTATTGAATCGACAAAAGTTTACTCTGAATTTACTCATTACGGGTTTTGCATACCCGATTGTAGGAGTAAATAATGTTTTTTCAACTTAACTCGACCATTTTTTTATATAGACTAATCTTTTTTAACAGTTGCCTATTGGACTGAATCGTCTATAAAGATTATTTTGTATATATACTGAGTATAGGCTTCTGGTATGGTGCCCTATATGCTGACTGCACATACCGGACTAAGGTTGAATAATAGCAAGTTTCTAATTTACTATTTTTTCTCATCATCATCATATGCTAGGAAGATTAGCGGTAGGTTCTGACTAACCTATCACTAGTTCAATATGGTGACATATTTGTGATGAGGTTAGGTCGAACCTTGGTGACTTAATTCTGTATGCTCACCTTCTTCTGCTGGCTTCTCTTTCTTATTCAGAATATATAGGCACTTGTCCTTACCTACCATCTTGCTAGTAGGTGTGATCTCGATACTATAGGGTAAATCATATAGTGACCTTTTGTGGATCCTGGTTGGTTAATCTGAGGTTGTTAAATTACAGAAGTTCTTTTACTGATATAACTAAAATGATACTTTGAATTTACAGATTACTTCGGAGTTATTGTCCTAATTTCTGATATTTCATAGGAATGAATGCATTATATGGTATATGAGTGTGGTATATGGTTCCCTATATCTGGGCATGACCGGAATTTTTTTTCGGACTGAGTCTAAATTGATTTACGGAGACGAAGTAGTCCAATATATTGTAGTATACTTTTGTTAGCTGGCATATGGAAGCAGTAGGAATGACATAACATAATAGTAAGGATTTTTGGGAATAATGGGTATGAATTTTCTCTAAGAAAGGGGTATCTCGGCTAGGTAATAAGTGGTAAATACAAATGGTTTTTTTTGGGGATATCCCAGCCCGATTAGAAAAGATAGTTCCGAATAAAAGGTTCTATTACAAAGGTTGTAAATTTACAAGGAAGTGGGTAGTTTTGATCTAGCTTGAGACTACTTCAAATGGGTTATAAGTCACTCTTATCTAGTTAAGGATGAAGTTCTGAAATGGTTTTAAAAAAAACTCCATTAAAAACCTTAAGATTGTTTTTTTTAAAAAATTCTTTTTGAGAAAAAATATATATCATAATTTATGGTTGCTCTATGGGGGTAGGTACTGCCTGTATCAGATTGGCAGAAAAGCCAAGGATCTATTTTTTTTAAAAATAAAACCTTCTTTATCAAAAAGAACAAATTATGAGCTAAGAACTATGTTTTTTTTTATGGTGACATGGATAACAACTGGGATGCCCAGCATCACCTGCGTACAGTCACGTGCTAACGAATTGTTTTCTTGTGGATATGGGTGCAGGTGAGGGCTACCTTCCTTGATTAAAATGTCCAGTTCTTAACAAATGGTGGATCTCATAGTGTGACGCAAATTTTCCCAGACTTTGGGTTTATTGATTCTTGAGCTGTATCTTGTTATCTTCATTACCTTGTACAAAATTTATTTTCAACTGCAAATAAATTATTGTGCAAAGCCACTGTACTTTTCTAGAATTTTTAGTCTGTGAAGAATTAGTGTTCGTTTGCGTATATATATATATATATATAGATTTAAAACTGCTACACACACACACACACACACACAAACTAACATCCATGACACCACATTGACAAGTATAAAGAATCATATTAATGTACATAGTTATCATTTTGGAGAGTATTTGTAAGTACAAATTTTGAAAGAGTCAATGTGGTGCAATACAAATTCTCGAGATAAGGGATCAAAATGTACTCTAGGTAGAAGTCATGCTCATGCCCTTCAAATGAGGGCAGGGAGAGAGTTGTGCCTAGTGGATTAAGTAATACCTTATGTGGTGTGTCGTCTATCAATAGAGTGTTGTCAACATCAAATGGGACATGAATTTGAGAAAAAGGTTTGTAATAAAGGCGTACATTTGGTTTTGTAGGGTGTTAGTGGCCATTGATGACAACACATTGTGATTGACAATTGACAATACAAAAAATTAAATTGCCAATGCTCGATTTTGGCTATGTCACAAACTATGGCTATGAGGAACTTGAGGTTTCTCAGCTACATAGAAGACCACATTGTGATGCAAAACCTTGGAAAAATAAATTGCAAAAACTCCTTGGTTCGCGATCATAAAATGACTCAATGTTCGGCTACACAAAAGTTGTGCAGGTTGAGATATCCTACATTTGAATCACATGGCTCTCAAAACAACAACAATCCATTGATGTCAAGAATAATTAGTCTTCGCAAACATTTTGTAAAACAAGTAAGTAGTTAGACAATAGGATGACTTTCATATTCTTTTATGTTGGTTATTATCGAAACAATCTTTTCAATGTCTATAAAAGGTCCATTCTGTGTTTGGCTATTGTGGAGGTTGTCTAATCCAATGTTGACATCCTTGAGATTTTCCTCAACACTCCCTCGTTCTTCTGCCATCCAAGACTCTTGTATCTCTAGTGTAGAGTGGTCCATTGCAGATAAATTAGATTCTAACATGTGATGGTCTATTTGTGGGTCGGACATCATTGACCGTTGATGATTTTCAAGCTCTATTGATGGAATCATTGGAGTGGTATGCTCTGCTTGAGGGTTGGGGTGTTCTTCCTCAGTCCCTCCCTCTCCATTATCTTCTTCTTTTTGAAAACCTCAAAGTGCAGAGGGAGTTTCAATCTTAATTTCTTCCTCAACGCTGCGCTCCTCTACGCTTGCACTGTCCTTCCCCTCATCGTGCATCTCCTCCCTATCAAACTCTCCCACTGCATGATTTATCTTCTCATAAGTCCATTCCTCCTCTTCCTCGTGTCCCTTCTCAATTGATCTTACGAGATCTATTTGTTGGTATCCCTCAATAGTCATTGTTATCTCTACAAGATGGTCATCCAAAAGGGTGTCTTCTGCAAAAATGATTACATCATGTGAAATAGAAAGAAGATGCTTGATCAGAGTGGCACAATATTGGTGCAAATACTCTAGTGTATACTTGTCCACTACACTCTACAAAAGAAAAATGAAAACAAAAAGGAATTGAGATAGATTTTTATTGCAACAATCACCATCTCCCAAGTAATGCTTCACAAAATGCCTACCTTTAACATGAATGGATGTAGTGAAAAGAAGCTCTGTAGTATGTACTCAGCATGAAGGAGGCACCTCCAACCACACAAGTTGGAATCCGTTTGTTTAAGAAGTGTAACTTCTTTAATTTACAACTTGTACAACTCGTAACTTCCACACATCTTGCCATATGCGAGCAACAATCTTTTTACGTAGCCTGCAACAAGCAGACAAGTTTGGTATGAAACCAACACAATCACTATATGCATTCCTTATTCCACATCAATCCAAATTCTAATTCTAAATACTCACATTCTTAATTTTGGATGTGTTTATCAAATTGAGTTTAGAATCCAGACAACTGGCTTATCAAGCTCGATGCAAACTAGGCTCTAGTTGTGATTGCTCTTATATGGAAAAATGATGGTTGTGACTTACAACATCGGACAATGGGCAAGCCACTTCTTGAATGTGCCTTGAGGGCTGTTTTTGATTTTGAGAAAGACAGACAATTGAGGATCCATGATATAAATTTCTAGTTGACTTTGTGCAGGTAGCTGGCTCTTGATCAAGCTATAAGACATTTACTGGGGAAGTTATTCTCTAATATAAAGATAAATAAAAGTATGCTGATGCTAGTGAAAGAATTATACTTTAGGCATATATAGACAATTGAATTTGTTATTTGAGCATTTGAATCCTTCATTCATAGATGATAAAATTTCATTGTTGTTGACATTGATTTCATGAGTAACAATGTGGTAGCTCTTGATCTCCTCTTCTAAAGCATTTGATTCTTTTTATTTCTCTTCAGTCTCTTCATCTCCTCTGCATGCTGGTTTTCGTGTTGGGCTCTGGCCCTAGTGTTCACATCATGAGTAACCTCCACAATCTTCACCTCTGACTGTGGCCTTGATGGAGGAATAACCAAAATTTCCTTCATTTTATTGTTTATAAATTCATTGGGTTGAAGCAGTTTATTATATCGCCACCTTAGTCTTTTCAAGGTTTCAAGCAGTTTATTATATCATCACCTTAGTCTTTTCAAGTTATTCCATTGAAGTATTCAAGCAAAAAATCTTCTTCTGCCTCTTGAAATGCCAACAATGCAACATGTTTCAACCTCATTGTGCTAAAACATGCCTTCTCACATATTGACCTAACTAGCCTTTGAAATGGAAGCTTTGGTGTAAGAAGCTCAATCCATTTTTTAGCCTTCCTAATTTCCTTAAACGACTCGATGTGTCTTTGTAGCCTCTTCATGCTTGGAGATTTCAAATATTCATGGGCTTTCTAGGTCTCTTCTTCTTACTCATAGAACTTCTCTCTCTCTCTCTCTCTCTCTCTCTCTCTCTCTCTCTCTCTCTCACACACACACACACACACACACAATACATTAGTTGGACCTGAGAATTTAACAGAAGAAAAAAACCATTACATGAGTGTTTCCTGAAAAAAAACGGACCCTATTATTCAAATGAGCGCACGCGCGCCACACACACACACACACACTCGTAACATTGATGGTATTTAAATAACTATAGATAAAAAAAACTGCTTTTTTGACACAAGGAAGATACCGGGTATGTCCTTGTAAGCCAATAACAAACAATAATAAGATGCTACTATACGAATATATATATATATAATAAGATAATATAACTCTGTAATGATTGCAGATACAAGAAAAAATTACTTCGGGAAGTACCAATTCCACTTGGAATCCTCTAAGCAATGCATGATCGTGCAAGTATCAGGGTTTGTGATATAGTATCTCTAGGAAAAAAATTTCATATTGCAAAGTTTCATCTACCTTGTAAATGGCATGAGGACTGCCTTTCAATAAAATCTCGGCACATTACATAAAAAGAGTACTTGGTAACATATCCAGAGGCAGGTATAATAAAGTTTTTTAATTAAAAAAAGGGGGCAGCCGATGGCTGAATCTCTTTCTTACATAGGTGGTATTGAGGATGCTGAAGTATATTGAACATTAAACAATAACTGCCATTTGGTTGATATATGGTTTTTTTTGAGAAGTTGTACTAGTTACAAACAAAATGCTGTTCGGCGTTTTACAGTTGTAGTAATATTAATGGAGCTACATTTTGATACACATATGTGACAGAATCTTGTATTAGAAAGGATACATATGACCATTTGGTGGGTATCATACTGAAGGTACCTCTCATAGATAGAGAATGATTTGTTATGATCAAATTGCTTATATTTTGGTTCTATTCAAAGTCTACCTTTATAACATATTACAATGATTACCAATATCTCATGAATAGATGTGTATTTCAGGAAAAATCTAGTACCATGGAAACTACTTACAGACTGTTGAGCTTATATGTGAAGCTACTCAATATATGGCTTCTCTATATATGGCACCCAGGTCCCCTCTATATATACATCATCTCATGTGTGTATTCTACACACTTTGGGGTTCTACTTCTGTGTTCTCTCCTTCTCTCAACATGGTATCAGAGCAGTACGTTTTTGTTTTCGATTTTTCTCCTGATAAAAATCGATTTTGCAGAAACTACTCTGATTAGGGATCGGAATCGATGTGGTCTACAACTTTGCAGAAGGAAGTTTTTTCAAATTCTGCACCGATTTTGAGTTATCGTTCACGGACTGCGTACATACCTGAAAAACAGCTTCCGCGTTTTGTTTTTGATTTTTCTGCTAATTGAAAACGATTTTGCAGAAACTACTCGCGAGAGAGACCGGAATCGATGTGGTCTACAACTTTTGAAGGAAGTTTTTTCAAATTCTGCACTGATTTTGAGTTATCGTTCGCGGACTGCGTACATACCTAAAAAGCAACTTCCGCTTTTTGTTTTTGATTTTTCTGCTAATTGGAAACGATTTTGCAAAAACTACCCGTCAAGGAGACCGGAATCGATGTGGTCTACAACTTTGCAGAAGGAAGTGTTTTCAAATTCTGCACCGATTTTGAGTTATCGTTCGCGGACTGAGTACATACCTGAAAAGCAACTTCCGCTTTTTGTTTTTGATTTTTTTGCTAATTGAAAACGATTTTGCAGAAACTACCCGCGTGAGAGACCGGAATCAATGTGTTCTACAACTTTGCAGAAGAAACTACCCGCTATGGGAGACCGGAATCGATGTGGTCTATAACTTTGCAGAAGGAAGTTTCTCTAAATTCTGCACCGATTTTGGGTTATCGTCTCGGACTGCGAATATGTTTGAAAATCAAAATTTTACTTTTTGCTTTTGATTTTTCTCATAATTGAAAACTTCTCAATTATATTTTTCTTCATCAATCATATATTTGTTACTGACGTAACTTTGCTGCAGAAGCCAGTTACACATCGTTCCGATTCAGTCGAGCCGTTGATGATCGTCCAAATTCTATCGAGCTACTATTGGTACATGATCTTTTGTTATATGATATACTCATTCATTGATTCTCGTATAATTATTCTTTTAGAGATATAGTTTACGTCGTTTTATTGATAATTTCTCATTGATACCATAGTGATTTTGATGGTACCATGATGATGTTTTGTTAATACTTTGGTCATGGTGATTTTCGTTGATACCATGATGATATGCCATTGATACCATGGTTATTCTCGGTGGTGCCATGATGATATTTCATTGATACCATGGTTACTCTCGGTGATGCCATGATGATGTTTCGTTGATACCATGGTTATTCTCGGTGATGCCATGATGTTGTTTCGTTGATTCCATGGTGATTTTTGTTGATACCATGATGATGTTTTGTTGATACCATGGTTATTCTCGGTGATACCATGATGTTGTTTCGTTGATACCATGGTTATTCTTGGTGATGCCATGATGATGTTTCGTTGATACCATGGTTATTCTCGGTGATGCCATAATGTTGTTTCGTTCATACAATGATTATTCTCGGTGATATCATGATGCTTTTCGTTGATACCATGGTCATTTATTCATTTTTATTGATATAATGATGATATTTTGTTAATACTTTGATGGTATTCATTGATCACTACATTGATAAATGTTGTTTTATGTAGTATATACACATATCATTTGTATCACGTAATCACACATTTTGTACTTTTACGTTTATACTTTATGTACCATATGTTGTCGTGCGTATATATGTCGTTGATCCGAGCCTATCACAAATTTTTGTTTATCATATTTTGTTGGTTTTCCTTGCTTCTAGAGGTTTACAATAAAAGAACGAGTGAGAACAACCTCTTGGAAATTTTTTTAAAAAAAATGATTTTTTCTTGACTAGTTCACCGGAGGTGAAAGGTAGAGGGAGAACCTAGTGGTAAAGGGAAGGGAAAATATGTAAATGTGAAAAGAAAAGATATGATGTGGTTGTGGAGCCATGCACCCATGATTCAAGGGTCATGAGTGGCTCATATCATCATGGCTTTGGAGCCATATGATGATTCAAACAAATGGGACCCAAGTGGAAGACTTGGTAAAGGAAGAAACCAGGCACATGATTTTGTTGAATTTTTAAAAAATACTTCCACTCCGATCCAAGAAAAGTTGTCTTCATCAAAGTTGTAACTGACGAGCTGAAGATTTTGGCCATATTTGTTTTATAATTTTTGCATCTACGGTCTAGGAGATATGGCCAAAATGGTGGACGCCAATTTTTTCAACTGTGGTGGAGACCACCCCCCTACCTTTACACACACACACCCTTCCTTTTCCACATTGAGACCTTCTTTAAAATCAGCTATTAGTCTTCTCACCCTCCTCTCCTTCCTCCTCTCTCTCAAGCTCAAAAACCCATCAAAGTTCCTCTTCTAATCACCTCTCAAGTCATGCTTAATCTTGTTGTAATTCATAAGTTCTCATTCAACCCCTTTCTATTATTACTAGATATGTATTGATTTTATGTAGATTCTTTACATTTTAAAATAAGGAAGCTCTTGGATTCAAGCTATGGAGGAAGGAGTGAAGACAACACAAGTGATGATGGAGCTAATTGGTCAACAAATCACTTGGAAGGAGCTTCTTCATTGGTTGAATGTCCCTAATCAAGCTTCATTTGTACAAATTACACTTGTATCTTAACCTCACTCCTAATCACTCTCTTTCCTATATAAAGAGGCCTTCCCCTTTGTAATTTCAAGCCTCCCTCAACCCATTGAGCCTTAGTATCACTCACCATGAGCCCATAAGCTCATTCATTCACTCTATTCTTGCACATCCTAGAGTGCAAATTGTTTCATGCTAGTAACCTCTCCTCCTCTTACTTATGTTAATTAAGAGAAATGTTTTATATGCGTGTGAGAGTGCTTGATGTGATCTTGGCTAATCCTTGAGTGACTGTTTGGTAATCTATATGCTATTTGTGTTGGGAGTGTTTGAAGTCATCCATTCCTTGTACACACACCACGGTTAATGCTTCATTCATAGTGATCTCTCTCTCTCTCTCTCTCTCTCTCTCTCTCTCTCTCTCTCTCTCTCTCTCTCTCTCTCTCTTTGTGTAGCGGTCCTAGTCCACGCTTCCAAGACTAGGTGGTGCCCTCATCTCATTTCCCTTGTGGCGCAATGGAGTTTGTTTTGGTGTAGAGGCCGCCATTCCAAATTTCCTTCGTCATCATCAAAAGAGTGGCGTCGCGAACCATCTCTTATGGCATTGTGAACATAATTATTTCATTAACGATGCTAATAATTTTCATGACATGTTCTTTTTGAAGTCTATGATCTATGTAGGATTGATCAAAGAATTGATTTTATGAAGACAAACTTGGTGACAATAAAAGATTTATGAAGATATGTTTGGTGATGCCATATTGATGACAACATGAAGACATGTTTGGTGATGCGATATTGATGACAAGCTACACAGCAGATTCACGGAGACACTTTTGATTACAAGCTAATCGATAGCTTTTATACCTCCTTATTGAACCTTTGTATTCATTATTGTATTTTATAGGATAGGAGTAATGTAACTCCTCATAAAAAATTCATTGTAAAAGGAGTGATGTAGCTCCTCGTAAACATTTGTATATTTAATGATTTTTATAATATAACGGTGGGTGTATATAGAGCTGTGGGTTTTTCCCTTGATCCCCCAAGGGTTTTTTCATCCACAGTTAGGGACCCTTATTTGAGCGGGGGTGTTGAGCTTATATGTGAAGCTACTCAATATATGGCTTCTCTATATATGGCACCCAGGTCCCCTCTATATATACATCATCTCATGTGTGTATTCTACACACTTTGGGATTCTACTTCTGTGTTCTCTCCTTCTCTCAACAACTTACAGACTTACAGCTAGGATGCATACATGTACAGACCCAACCAAGATGGCAGCCATCAATAGGAAAATGGAATTAGAACGTGAAAACCAGGAACAACAGTAACTAATCATAAAATACCAGTGTCTAGAACTAGACCATATCTTGCCTGACTAGCCAAGAAAGATGTAGCTTATCAAGAATAAAATGAATTGACATATAGTGGGCGTCATTTTTCTTTTTGGGATTGACAAGGATAACAAGCGACTGAGGTTGCATGGTACCTGTCTTCCCACAATGTCAAAGTGTGTTCTAATACATCTGTGTTGTTAGATGGTGGCATGTATAAACCTCAATCTTGTTCCTTTGAGGATTCGTCGCCACAACCTTGTTACCTTACTGTTGTATTTGGATCTTCATTTTAATAAAGATGGTTATCATATTTCACAATGGTTTTTTATTTTGTTTTGTACTTTGTTGGTATTTAATGTAATTTAATTATACAGTTTGTAATCAAAGGGGATTTTCATACTAAACACACACACCATATTGTTTCCCTAATCACTCTTGGTCGAGTGATCCTATATAATTAAATTTTGTTAAGTACCTATTCTATGCTTATGTCAGGCCAAGGGCTAGAGGGCAGGGCCTGACCTAGGGGAGTCAAGGACTTAGGCCAAGGTCCGGACTGAAGGTGTGGACAGGGGATCCGTTTAGGGAAAAGGGACATGGGCTCTCCTATATTAGGTGGGCTGGGAGGAGGATCCGATATTCAGTCTCCTCTCAGCCTTTCACTGGTATCAGTGCTCAAGGGAGGAAGGAACCATGGAGGAAAGGGGAGCCTTGCATGTCTTTGCATGGGTTTAATGATCTCTCTCTCTCTCTCTCTCTCTCTCTCTCTCTCTCTCTCTCTCTCTCTCTCTCTCTCTCTCTCTCTCTCTCTCTCTCTCTCTCTCTCTCTCTCTCTCTCTCTCTCTCTCTCTCTCTCTCTCTCTCTCTCTCTCTCTCTCGGGTCGTGGACAAGTCCTCTGGCAAGGGAGGAGCTGAAGATCGTGGGCAGGCACCCTACACAGGAGATGGAAGAACCGTGGGCATGGTCTCCAAGGCGGAGCTTTGAAGCGGGTGGCTGAAGGGGGAGAGCAGTGGGAGCGGCCGCTTGCGAGGAAGGGCAACCATGGCGACCTGCGGCATTTTCAATAGAGCTGGTCCTAAAAAAGAGCGCCCTTGCGAGTAAGTTATTTCGCGACTCTGTAGCGTGCCCAGTCGACGGCCATGGTGCCCGGCTTGAACTCTGGCTTGAACTTGGCTGCCCTGCACGCGGCCGCCATTAAACCTGCAAAGTTTTTTTTTGTTGATTTTGTTCTACATGCGAACGCCCTTTTGGGGGTTTATGGGCGGTCAACATGGCCAAGGCCTCTACAAAACCCTCTTCCCACGAACGCTTTCCATGACTACCCTATCTCGTTGCGATTGCACCAGAGTGTACTCTGCAAGTTGTGTCCTTTTGATGACAACGTAGACAATTATGGTCATAGCTTCATTGATATAACATCGGAGCAGTTTCTTCCATGGTTTTATGAAACCATTCAAGTTCAATTGCAATACCTTTTCATAGTTTATGGACAATTGCGGGCAAAACCTTGGGATATTGTTCCATTGTATGCATGAGAAGTACTACAAGGGCTATGAGCCATCCATCGGACGCCAAGTATTGTTCACCTGTATGCATGAGTAGTACTACAAGGGCTATGAGCCATTGATCGAACGCCAAGCCACCACAAACACATCCACTATATGCCCATCGAATGGAGTTTTTGATATGGGAATCAAAACTCCGATTTGCACGACATTTTGATGTGTATTTCCATCTCAACATGATCATCATGTACGCTTTATTTCTACAGTTACTATAGATGTTCTCAAGTTTGGTACATTGTTTGACAATGTCAACACTCAAGAGGGTTAATTTACTTTCACCTCCATTTCATGTGACAATGTCATATGATGCACTTCGGTACATCAATTCTAACTAAGGAGCAAGGCTCCAATAGAACTACGACAGAGATAATCGGCAAGGCCGATCATTGCTTTCATTCTTAGAAGTTGGCAACCACCACTGGTTCATATGGTACCTGCCAGTAATCGTGGGAAACACCAAACTTTCTACAGTGCCAACTATGTTGCTTCAATCAAGGAGAGTTTGGCAATAGGTGACACTTGATAGCTAAGCTGTTTCTGCTATCTCTCTCAATATTGGGCCATCTCACAATTCTCAATATAGGGCACGGTTGGGCAAGGCCGATTCTCTATGAAATTTTGACACGGTCGATCTTCTTTACTTGGACACATGTGTGTCAACAAGCATATCGGTTTGCTATGAGCATTCCATATCAGTTCTACATCATTTTATTGATAGCCTTCTAAGAAGCAACGCTTCACTCCAAGACATATGACCTAGCAGTTTTTGACGTTCAAAATACGCTATCTGCATACAAACTTGGGAATCTTTGCAACATGTCTACATGTTCTCTCAATAGAGATCGTATTAAACCAAGCTAAGAAGGCACGCGTAGGACATCCGACAACTCTCCAGTTGTTTGCATATATGGCTATGAGCCGGATTCAAGCGCACTACTAGCAACCTGCCCACAAGTGGGCAACAAGGTTAGTCAATTTCAAGTTACATTTTTTTTTGTCTATGTTTTACTTTTCATTTTGAAAAGATATCCTGCAGTGCAAAGCAAAGTGCTTGGGCAGACTCCCTCCGAAGCCACCGTACAAAGCAAAGTGCTTTGCCTGTCTTCATGTGAAGCACTTCTTCTCTTATGTGCCAAGGTATTATCGATAGACTTCAAATCAATGATAAGGGCACACATATTTGGTACTATGTGGATATAAGCTCATAGTTCTCACAACGGTGAACTATGATGTATCCATGCCAGTGTAATCGTGCAAGGCATGTATACCAACGGCTCACATGATTGAGACTATCATTGATGCCAAGGGCTTATCATTCCATTTTTTGATCTGTATGCATGGCATACTAGTATGATGGCATGTACACCACCCATCATTTCATATGCTTCCGCTATAGCACTAGCTACTCTATCAAGGACGAGCTCAGTTGTTGTTGTTTTTAGACATTTTATTTGTATGTTTATTTATAGGCAACATGCCATACACCTGCACCCTGATACAATCATGCTCACATACAAGGTAAGTGGGTCAAGCTGTGCCTTTTAGTACCTCTCTCTTTGAGGGCATGGTACAATCACACTGCTGTACGCTTATAGGATAAGCTATGACACAGGCATGTTTTGCACTTGAGCATTTGCACAGGGCATACAACACGTTGGAATAAGTAGATTTTCTTAGCTCAACATTCTCTCTTTCTAAAATTTTTGGACATTATTTTTGCACTCCACACTTGCAGAAATACATAACATTAGTCATCATTGTCTGCTACCATAATCCCACTTGCATACTTTTCGTGTAAGTGATGTCAGTGGTGCAAAGATGTCCTTTAGAGCTCCCATTGTGAGCTTCTATAATCACCTACATTCTTCCTTGCATAGGCTCACACCTTGAAGAACCCCATCAATGCCTAATCTGTATAAAGTCCCTCCTATGATGGTGAACTTTAGACTTTTCAAAATCAAGGCCTTCTTATTTGCCTAGGACTAGTCTTCTAGAAATCCCCCATATTGAAGAAAGTCATGCACATCTTGCCATTCTAGATCTCGTCCTTGCACTACCATATTCTAAAACAATTTTGCATCTATTGGATCATTTGGCATCGATATCAGTACACCTTGATAAGAAATTAGCACCAAAGTGAGTCTTATCTGGCTTATGGGAAATGTTGATTTCTAACTCCATCAAGAATATCATCCATCTAATCAATCTCCCTTGATAATGACTTTGTTGATTAGAAATACAAGACCTTGATGATCCACATGAAATTGAAATGGCTTGCCCAATAGATAATGTCTAAACTTTGTTGCACTAAAGACCATTCTTAGTGCCTCAATCTCTATTGTGGAATAATCTTGTTTAGCTATACTAAACTGATGACTAGTGAAGTAGACTAGGTACTCTATCATCCCATCAAGTTGGGTCAATATTGCTCCCATTTCCATTCGAGACGCATCCACATGAACATGGATAATAACATCCCAGTGTGGTTGACGAAGTATTGGCTTCCTAGTGATTGCCTCCTTCAAAAACTGGAAACTTGCTTCACATTCTGAGGCCCAAATAAATTTCTTTCTCTTCTAAGTTAACTCATATAGAGGAAGTGCCTTTGCTTCAAACATGTGAATGAGTCTTCTGTAGAAATTGCATACCCAAAAAATGAGCTTAATTTAGATACGTTTGCTGGTGCTCTAGCGTGTTGATCACACTTAATCTTGTTTTTTACCATCTCAATACCATTCCTAGAGACAATATGTCCTAGAAGTTGGTCTCTCCATACCATAAACACAGACTTAAACAAGTTCAAGCAAATTCTCTTCTCTTTGCATCTTTCAAAAACCATCTCAAAAAATAACACATGCATTTCTTCTACTGGAAAGATTGTGAAGTCATCCATGAATATAGCCAAAAATTTATGCAAAAACTCACTGAAGACCTCCATGATACATCTTTAAAAGTTTGTTCGAGCATTACATAACACAAATGGCATTACCAAATACATAGACGCTTCCCATTCAGTGATGAAAGTCTTTTTTGCTTGATCTTCTAATGCAATTTTAAACTAATTGTAGCCACTGTAACCATCCATGAAACTATACATTTTGTGGCTAGCAATCTCATCTAGCAGCATATTAGTGGATGGAAGTGGGAATGGATATTTAATAGTATGAGCATTAAGCTTTTGGTAATCCACACACACCCTCAACTTTCCATTCTTCTTTGGTATATACCACTAAAATTGGAAACAACCACTCTCTACTTGCCAATTAGTAATGAACCCTGATTTAAAAAGATTGTCGGTCTCCTCCTTTACTTTCTTGGCATAATTGGGAATCATTCTATAGTACCTTTTCACTCTCACTGGTTTGGCATCTGGTTTTGATGATATTCAATTGTGACACACTTCTAGATCGACACCCTTCAAATCAATATGCTCATATGCAAAGATACCTTTGTACTGAAAGAAAGCCTTAGCTTTCTCTTTAATGTTTGGCTTTAGATGTTTGTTGATCTTTAAAATTTTGGGATTTTTATATGTGCCAAGATTCCACCCTTCAATCTCCTAATCATTTGGAAGTAGCCAATTTGGATCGCCTCCTTTCTGTTTGGCCAATGACTCTCTTATACAGGGAGTTTCTCAATAATGTACCCCTCAAGGAGTCAACATTCTTGGAGAGCATTTGAGACAGAAATTGGGTTTCTAGGTTGTCCACACAGACCGAGCTGTCCTCAAAGATGACTTCAAAAAAATGTTTTGAGGTTCACCCAATTTTTTCTACAAGCGATTACCATCCTTGCCAAGCCACATGATACTATCTTCATGTGCATCCCTTCTACAATGCTCCTCTCTGGATGATGCTATTGCTTCTACACTTGGAAGAGGGATGCCCCATATTTCCACAATAAGTACACTATTTAGATCTCCAATAATCCATTACCAAATGTCCGGGCCGCTTCTTGACACCTTCATTGAAAGCAATACTAGATGTAGTGCTAAAAAATGGTGATGAAAATGATCTAATGCACCTGCTAATGCCAATTCTCCTCCCCTTGAAGTAAATTTTTCCTTTTTTCAGTTTTTCTTTTATGTGATAGTCATATATTGAGAGCCCAAGCATGCACCACCCGTTCCTTCTAATGGAAAGAGATTTGGCATATATATCATTTCCCTCATTGTCACCATTGTGTGCTGTGGAGCAATCTTAGCACTTGGTCTTTTGCCAAGGCCAATGTCTAAACTCCGTACACTTGCACAATCACCTCTAAAAGTTCATGGTGGCATATACTTATTTAGTTGTGCTTGGAAGTAAGAAGAATCAAATTTTATGTGTATAAGTAAGAGGGAGAGAGAAAATAATTTCCTTCAAAGAAACTCTCGTAGTTGAGGCTCACTCCAAGGGGGTCCCAATTCACCATACAATGGGAAACTAGAATGTGAAAGGTCTTTGATATCCTGTGAGGGATACAATAGATTTACTGATGCTCTTTGTTTCGGGAAGGGTCGCTTGGGATGAAGAGGGCTTAAGACCCTCTTGAGTCTTTTGCAACCAGGCCGATGCGTGTAGAACTGCCCTTGTGGGCTAGAGGCTCATGTGAGAGTGACCCTAGAAAGGTTTGAGATGAGTGCATGTGGCTTTCTTGGGACAACCTATTTGGAGACTCAATTGCAATTGAAAGCCAAATTTAAGTCCTTTTGGAGTCCGAGCGAGAAGGATAAAAGAGTTTGGTGCGGGATAAAGACCTAACGGACCTGCCAAAGTAGCGATTTCATGAAAATTAATTTCTAATCTTCTAAAATTATTTTTCATCTTAATTTGGCCATTTAAGTCCAGGAAAAATAAAAGAGAACAATGGAAGTTGATTTAAGCGCTTATGGACCAGCCCGATCAAAGGCTTGGAACCAAAAGAGGAGAAGTCCATAAAAGAGCAAGGGTGATTACTATTTAGTTATCTCAGTCATAGGTACAAATCAAGGAAGGATGAATATATCCTAGAGTAAGCCTTGATCAAAGTTACAAGACAAAGAAGATGACATAGAGAAATCATAGGAGTCTAAATATAGAAAGTAGCTATGATAAGTTCAAGTCATTAAAATAACTCTTTAGATACCAAGTATGAAGTCTGATAATCCTTAGAGTAAATTTTTGACTTGCCACAAATACTCTGAATTTGGTAGGTTTTGGGAGTATCTTGGTGGTACCTTCCAAGCACTTTGCTAAGGTTTTGCACAAGAGGTGAAATTTTAAAGCCCAAGGGTGAATTTCATTTTTACCAAAGTTCATCCTAATTTAGCGGGTAGCTGGGTCAGCTTCATAAAGCCTCGAAGGTTTTTGCAAAGGTCTTGCACCCAAACTAATCAATTAAAGAGAAATTTCATGGTTTTTAATAAGTGCAAGGGAAAATATAAAGTCTAAGGTTAGATCAACGCTTTCTTATTTAGAGAGTTGACTCTAGTCCTTCCTTCTAATCTTGGCTAGATCACATGTCCAAAGTAACAACTCGCTTTATGTGAAGTTAACAAGTGTGTGTGGTGTGTACACTTGCTGAAAAGAGTCCAAGGAAGGAGGAGGCAAGTTTTTCAAGTATAGCAAGCATGGAAAAGTGTGTGTGAGCATACAGGACCTATATTATCGAGTGTTTACATCTCATTGGTCAAGTGGTATGCATTGAAAACTAGTTGCAAGTTTGCATTAGTAATAAATCAAGGGCTTGTTGGATTTTGGGCTCCCTTCTCCCTCATTTTCATACTCTCAAGTGTGAAGAGTGTCCAAGAAACTCTCTCTCTCTCTCTCTCTCTCTCTCTCTCTCTCTCTCTCTCTCTCTCTCTCTCTCTCTCACACACACACACACACACACACACACACACACACACACACACACAAAATAACATGAGGTCTTTCATCTGACTCTTCTATTAAATGGGACAAAAAGAAGCAGGGATGATAAGTATTTTGGGAGCCCCTCATCTACATCTCTCTTAAACCGCCCATTACATGATCACACAAACAGTTATCGCAATAAAATCAGGTGTTTGTACGCTCTGCTAAAGGCAAGATACGAGTCGCCAAGACTAACCCATACTTCTGGGTGCGTGGAGTACTGTTAAAATATCCTCTTAATAGATGACCATAACTACGATACAAAAAGATCTTATGAGGTGGAAGGAATTGGGCTAGCAGGTATAACCGCTCAGAAAAACCTGGCTTCAATGAATGTTCTATGTAATAATACTGTGGCCCTAGGCCCAGAGCCTCAGTTACCATCGCCAATCTAACATTGTTCCTAAAATGCTCGCGACCCCAAAGGGTTACACGAGTCACTCGATTCTGATATGACCACCATTTAGTCTGGGAAACAGACGTTCCTAATTGCGGGAATAGATGAATTTCATAATGTAGTAAAGTAGCTCTCCGAGTAGAGTCACCTGATTGATAAAGGTGTGTTGTTGCTATGGAAAAAACCAGTTCTCGATTGTAGGACATTTTTTGGATTAACACACCTGAGGAGAAAATATACGGATGTGTAAATTACTTGAGTACAGTTACTCCTTACTGTTACCTTGGACGTGTTTATGTATAAGTGTCATCTGGCTTTTATAGACCCACATTTTGACTTTGAGTCGGAATTGGAAGTAATAAGTAATCACAAAAAAAGTGTTGTTGCTATGTAGTGTATCGCACACTGGTAAGATCTTGGCTGTATACTGTACCCTAGTGGATGGCTGCATGACTTAAGCTGATTGTAAGGTTCTGTTGAATTGGTAAGGGGGTGTGTGGGATCAACCTGAGCCAGGTACAAAAAGCCGGTAAGGTGATTCGAACCGGGTATCGACCGCATTGATTTTTTTTTGTTGGTAGGCATAATGTGACTTTGTATTATTGGACTTGACCTTGCTTTAAATTAAATAAAATCTCTCTCTCTCTCTCTCTCTCTATACACTCAGTAGCGTTTTTTAAAGCTTCTCTATTGTGTCGGGCTGCCTGCAACACGCCACTGCCTGTGCTAGGGTCGAGTTGTCTGGTGAGTGTAGCAGCGCAGTTGGGGCGACTTGATCTAGATCAAACCGGATCTTCAGCTGGGATAATCCTGGAGTATCTGGCCCGTATGGGCGCCCTCTAGTGCGATAGCTGGTCCGAGTCATTGGCTGTCACGGGAACCGAATAATAGAGATCGATAGCAAAAGATAGAGAAAGAGATCTTTGTATTGATGAATCTTTGTAGAGTTTTGATACAACAGAGGAGCAAAATATATGGGCGCACTCCGTTGTACGGAGCTCGAACCTCCCGACCACCCCCGAGCTTCAGTTCGCTTGCATGCAGCGTCTCACTCGCACTCGCACTCGCACTCGCACTCTCACTCTCACTCGCACTCGCACTCGCACTCGCACTCGCAGAAGAGAGAAAGGTGAATGATTCTTAAACGCAGCACCCGTCGTGCTTTTATCCTTCTTTTCCTCGAAAAGCCTGCAGGATTTTTGCACCAAGTATACCTGCGAGAATAATATAAGAACGTGATCGCTAAGCGATCCGTAAAAGTTAGATTTTTATCATGACACTTTGCACAGATCCTGTTTCACAAACTGATTTCTGCATCGCCTACAAAATAGCTAAAAGAACATACTCGTGCAACCAATTCAACATGATAATCAAAGTTAAAAAAACATAATTCTATACCTTCATAATCTCAATTTCCATACTCTACCGTGAAGAAACAATCCACTTCTTGGTTGATAGCAGGGAGAACTGTATGATGTTGTATGTCTGTCTGTCCCTGTGTAAACTACACTACTGCTGCTTTCTCTTTGTTTTCATCATAACTTTTACAAACGAACTCAGAACAGAGCGATCCAGGTACTCAAAACGACGGGAATAGGTCTGGTCTACAAGGCAACGCGGACAGAATTGCAAAAAACGTCTCTGTTTGGCTAAAAACGCAACTTTTAGGTCGCGACTCATAAAACCTCTATTTTTGGGTCTCCACTACTTTTACAACTTATTTTAAGCCTACCCATGCATTTTAAGCTAAAACACATAAATATAAAACATTGATATTAATAAAAATCTCAATTTTACTCTTCATAGACAGACTATTTGTTATTCATTAATCTTTATCAAATCCATCTTTAGTGTATTTTTTTTTTTTTTTTTAAAAGAATATATGTTCTCTCTTAATATCTCAACTCATTCGTATAAGATCTATTTAATAAACTATTCAACAATCTTTCAAATCGTACTAACGAAAGATATGCCCTGCTACATTCTTTTCGACTTTAAGAACTTCAAAGACTAGTTCTATTACATTCTCCCCTTATCAAAATTAACTCTGTCCTCAGAGTTGGTCTAAAGAGAGGAAAATTCTGTTTGCAAAACACTAAGATCAATCCATGATGCATCCTCTACTGGATAGTTCTGCCACTTAACCAAAACTTCCACAATGTCTCTATTTTTCAGATGTTTAAAACGCCTATCTAGTACTAAGTCTGGTTCTATAGTCAATGGTCCGTCATCTTTCAACTTAGAGTTGTCCTCTAAAACATGATGCACATTAGGAACATACTTTTTCAATAAACTCACATAGAATACATGATGCACTTTAACATGAGAAGGCAATTCCAATTTGTAACCTAATGAACCAATGCGCTTCAAAATTTTAAATGGACCAACAAATCGTGGAGACAATCTTCTATCATTTCCAAGAATCAAACGAAACTTCTCAGGAATAACCTTTAAAAAACCATATCACCAGTTTCATACTCCACAACACGATGTTTCTTGTCATAATACAGTTTATGTCTCTTTTGAGATTCTCTAATATTCCCCCTGATTTTGGCCAACTCGCTATCCATTTTCTCAAGCATCTCACGTGACAGTTCTACCTTATTCCTCGAATTAAGAAAATGAATAGGTGTAGGATAGTTATAGCCATACATTGTCTCAAACGGAGTCATCCTAATAGATGAATGATATGAACTGTTATATGCAAATTCAACCACCAAAGGCAGATATTCATTCCAATTAGATTGGTTTTCATTGACATACATTTGTAACATATCTTCTAGAATACGATTCACTCTCTCCGTTTCCCCATCTTTTTGAGGATGAAAAGCAGTAGACATGCGTAACTGGGTACCTATAGAGTCAAAAGTCGCTCTCCAGAAATGAGAAGTGAACTTAGAATCTCTGTTAGACACTATGCTCTTGGGCATGCCATGCAAACGAAATATCTCTTTCACAAACAAGCGTGCAATGGTCAAAGCAGTATCAGTTATTTTCACGGGAAAGAAGTGAGCCTGTTTTGTGAATCTATCTACTACCACAAAGATCGAGTCATATCCTCCACGAGTAGTAGGAAGTCTAATAATAAAGTCCATGGATATAGACTCCCACTTCTGTAAAGGAATGTCTAAGGGTTGAAGGTCACCAAGTATCCTCTTATGTTCAATCTTAACTTGTTGACATTGAAAGGATTCACGCACATAATTCTTAACATCCAATTTCATACGCGGAAAAAGAATGAACTTTTAATCTTTTCATGTGCCTTATTCAATCCAGGATGACCAGAAAAAGGTGAGTTATGACACTCATGCAGAATTTGACTCTTAAAAGCAGAATTTGCAGGAATACACAAGCGGTCATAATAATACAGATTTCCCTTATACAAGTGATATCTGTTCTCATACATCTCACCAATATTCTCACGCAAGAATTTCAAAATAGGCATGTAAAAAGAATCGTTTTCAACTTCGGCATGTATCTCATCAACCAAATTGGATCGCACAACAGTCAACAAATTACACATGGGTCTACGACTCAATGCATCTGCAACTTTATTTTCTTTCCCACACAAATACTTCAAGTCAAAATCATACTCAGCCAACAATTCAATCCATCTCCTTTGTCTGTTGTTTAACAATGGCTGTGTGAAAATATACTTCAAACTTTGATGATCAGTACGCAATTCAAATTTGACACCAAGCAAAAGATGACGCCAATGTTTCAATGCATGAACAACAGCAAGCAATTCTAGATCATGTGTTGCATAGTTCAATTCATGTCGTCTTAATTTCCTAGACTCATATGCAACCACTCTTCCTTCTTGTGTCAAAACACACCCTAGTTGTTCACCACTAGCATCACATGACACAACAAATGGTTTGCCCATCTCAGGAACTTTCAAAACACAATTTTCTGCTATTTTAGCCTTCAAGGTCTCAAAAGCAGTCTCAGAGGTAGAAGTCCACACAAAACCCTTGTCTTTCTTGGTCAATTCGGTCAAAGGACTTCCTATCTTAGAGAAATCTTTAATGTGTGCTCTCTCATATTGTGCTAGACCCATAAAGCTTCTCACATCCCTTAATGACTTTGGTGTTGGCCACTCCACAATAGTCTTAACTTTGTCAAGGTCAATGTGAATCCCCTCTTTAGAAATCACTCTTCCCAAATACACAATCTGATCCTTTGCAAAAGTACACTTACTTGCTTTGGCATACAATTTATGTTCACGCAAAACCTCAAATGTTTTCTTTAAGTGCAATGCATGATCTTCTTCATTCTTAGAATACACAAAAATATCATCCAAGAATACCAGAATGAAGTCATCAAGGTACGGGTGAAAAATATTATTCATTAAGCACATGAAAGTTGCTGGTGCATTAGTCAAACCAAAAGCAAGAACTGTAAATTCATAATGCCCATAACGTGTACGAAAAGCAGTCTTTGGAATGTCCTCGACCTTAATGCGGATTTGATGGTAGCCAGAACGAAGATCAACCTTTGAAAATATTGTGGCACCACTCAAATGACTAATCAATTCATCTATGTGAGGAAGAGGATATTTGTTCTTAATGGTCTTTTTGTTTAATCCCCTATAGTCGATGCATAACCTATATGTACCATCCTTTTTCTTTTGGAATAACACAGGACTACCCCAAGGAGATACACTAGGTTTAATGAAACCCTTTTTCAAAAGATCATCAAGTTGTATCTTGAGCTCTTTAAGCTCATCAATATTGAACCTGTATGGAGATCTGGAATAAGGTGTCGCTCCTGGATATAGATCTATGGCATGGTCTACCGCTCTAGGCGGAGGTATACCAGGAAGATCGTCCGGAACACATCCTTAACTTCATGTAAGAGATCCTCTATAAATTCTCGATTTGTCTCTTTATGTTTATCCCCAGATTCTTCTTTAATCTCATTAGCAAACACAAGCAACGTCTCACACAAGCAAACACAAGCAACGTCTCACACTCTTATCTAAGTCACCTTATCAATTCCATTCCCAAAACTAGATTTAGAATCTCTTTCTTTCCACAAAGAGTGTGACTTATCATCATCAAATGATTAAAGATATATATTCTTTTCTTAACAATCAATCAAAACATGATTTTCAATGATCTAATTGATACCAATGATAACGTCATGCATATCAATGTTTATGTTATAGAAATCATCTTTATGATTTCGACTCTTCAAAGAAAAAAAAAACAAATTTTCTACTAACTCTTTCGTGAAACTATTATTACCACTAGTTAAGTCCACAAGTCTTTTAACTTCTCGATTTAATTTCAAGTTTAATTTCTCAATCAATTTAGACGATAAGAAGCAATGAATACTATTCAAATCAATTAAGAAATTCAAATTTTAATCTCAACTTCTACGCATAAATTCGATCTCACAGAAGCTTTCAAAGGACGTATCAAAGACATAAAACATCACAAAGAAGGGGTAGATGACTTACCTTTATCGTACGCATCGCCAAAAGTCTCCAATTGAGCCATCTTGGTACGTATTGTCTTATCGGTCACCTTGCTCGAGCATTCGAAAGTCTCGTGGTCGTGTTCTCGATATTGAAAGTATAATCCAAATCTTTGAGTTCTTCAATCCAGGCTTCTAAATCTTCGCATATCTTTCTTATGCCATCAAACTCTTTAAGCTTAGCCTTCGTTAAGAATGATTTGGTTGTCGCTGCTCCCATATCGTCATCGTTTCTTTTGGCGGTACCCCAACGCCGCCACGATGATTATTGTTTCCAGGTGGATTAGCATGGTTTTCACCTTCATGTTGGCCATCAAGGTCTACATAGATATCAAGCTCTCGTGCTGCTTTGCCCCGCAGAGCCTCAACACGCTCCCGATTTGCAATTTTCATATCTTCTCATAGTCGCTGAATCAGGTCTTCTTGCTCCTTCATCCTCCTCTCGTATCCTTCCATGTCCAGAATCAACCGCTTGCTCTGATACCAATTGTCACGGGAACCGAATAATAGAGATCGATAGCAAAAGATAGAGAAAGAGATCTTTGTATTGATGAATCTTTGTAGAGTTTTGATACAACAGAGGAGCAAAATATATGGGCGCACTCCGTTGTACGGAGCTCGAACCTCCCGACCACCCCCGAGCTTCAGTTCGCTTGCATGCAGCGTCTCACTCGCACTCGCACTCGCACTCGCACTCTCACTCTCACTCGCACTCACACTCGCACTCGCACTCGCAGAAGAGAGAAAGGTGAATGATTCTTAAACGCAGCACCCGTCGTGCTTTTATCCTTCTTTTCCTCGAAAAGCCTGCAGGATTTTTGCACCAAGTATACCTGCGAGAATAATATAAGAACGTGATCGCTAAGCGATCCGTAAAAGTTAGATTTTTATCATGACACTTTGCACAGATCCTGTTTCACAAACTGATTTCTGCATCGCCTACAAAATAGCTAAAAGAACATACTCGTGCAACCAATTCAACATGATAATCAAAGTTAAAAAAACATAATTCTATACCTTCATAATCTCAATTTCCATACTCTACCGTGAAGAAACAATCCACTTCTTGGTTGATAGCAGGGAGAACTGTATGATGTTGTATGTCTGTCTGTCCCTGTGTAAACTACACTGCTGCTGCTTTCTGTTTGTTTTCATCATAACTTTTACAAACGAACTCAGAACAGAGCGATCCAGGTACTCAAAACGACGGGAATAGGTCTGGTCTACAAGGTAGCGCGGACAGAATTGCGAAAAACGTCTCTGTTTGGCTAAAAACGCAACTTTTAGGTCGCGACTCATAAAACCTCTATTTTTGGGTCTCCACTACTTTTACAACTTATTTTAAGCCTACCCATGCATTTTAAGCTAAAACACATAAATATAAAACATTGATATTAATAAAAATCTCAATTTTACTCTTCATAGACAGACTATCTGTTATTCATTAATCTTTATCAAATCCATCTTTAGTGTATTATTTTTTTTTAAAAAAAAAGAATATATGTTCTCTCTTAATATCTCAACTCATTCGTATAAGATCTATTTAATAAACTATTCAACAATCTTTCAAATCGTACTAACGAAAGATATGCCCTGCTACATTCTTTTCGACTTTAAGAACTTCAAAGACTAGTCCTATTACATTGGCGGATCTGCTTTGCTTCAGCAGGTATAAATGCCTCTTAAAAAAGTGAGTACTCTTACTCACTTAGCATCGTGTTGTATTCACATGTGTGCATTCTATACTATGTGGGTTAGAAGATATTTTCTACTGTGTGCTCAATCATCCTGAAAAAGAATGGGAAGGAGATTGTGGAAGCTTCCTCGTCTCCTAATCTACAGGTTAAACAAAATTTCTATAAATAATGTGAAGCTTTGCTGAGACTGTTTTGAGAAAGCTTTAAAAAAACCAGTAAATTATTTTCCGGATAGTGACCTTTTTTGTGTATGGGGTGTAAGATGAGCTGTAAAGATTGGCTTGCTTAGGGATTGATGCAAGTTATGGTTCTCTTTGACGTATGTTGTATGGGTCCGTGAAATCAGTGGAATGGGAAATAAAAAACTGGTTCTGTAGGCTATATTCTTTTATGGAGGGGATTAGTCTGACCCTATCGGTTAAGGAATAATATGACTCGAGCAGCATGATTGAGGATAGGACTTCATTATGTTTGTTTGGAAATGCAAAAGTTAGCTGGGATTATTCAATTGTTTAATGTATGTATAGCTGGTCTTTGCATAGAGCGAAAAATTCACAAATATTTAAAAATAAGCTAAAAACAGTGAGCATGTAATGTCGGAGACCTATGTCTGTTGTAATACTAAGGAGGTCGGTGTACACTATGCACATGTGCTGACCTCAGACTGATTCAACTCATAGTACTGGTACCGAATTTTTGGAATTGTCTAAATAGACTTTGAATAAACGGGATACTGTTTTCAGATTTGTTGACCTTATTGGATACTGACCTTTCTTGTGTATGGGGTGTAAGATGAGCTATAAGATTGGTTTTCTTAGGGATTGATGCAAGTTATGGTTCTCTTTGACTTATGTTGTAAAGATCCATGAAATATGTGGAATGGAAATATAAAAACTAGTTCAGTAAGCTATATTTTTTTTGGAGGGGATTAGTCCGACCCTATCAGGCTAAGGAAGAATATGACTTGAGCATGTCTAATGGCATGATTGAGGATCCAACTGCATTATGTTCGTTTGGAAATGGTAAAGTTAGCTGGCATTATTCAATTGTTTGATGTATGTATAGCTGGTCTTTGCATAGATCCAAAAATTCACAAATAATTAATTAAAAAAAAGCTTAAAAATAGTGAGCATGTAATGTCGGAGACCTATGTCTGCGGTAATACTAAGGGGGTCGGAGTACACTATGTACATGTGCTGACCTCATACTGGTTCAACTCATATTACTGGTACTGAATTTTTGGAATTGTCTAAAGAGACTTTTTGAATAAACGGAAGACTGTTTTCAAATTTGCTGACCATATTGGATGATACTCTGGAGGTATTATATGTGTTTTTTACTCGCTCATCTTTTCCATATTACAGCACAAGATGGAAGATGAGTGTATGTTCCCTTTGCTAATCACTAATTCAGTCTATTTACAGATTTCTGTTGGCTGAGAGTGTTTGACCTTTGGTTTAAAAAAATAATAATAATAAGCATAAAAGTATACTTATAAATTAAAACACAAAACAGTGTGCTGAAAGCTCTGTTACCTTGGTAAGTTGGAATACCGATGTGATGTAGTGCTCTAGGTAAGGTTACGAATCCTGGACTGATCTGGTTGATCTTACTGAATCGACAAAAGGTTACTCTGAATTTACTGATTATTACTAGTTTCGCTTACCCGATTGTAGGAGTAGATAATGTTTTTTCAACTTAACTTGACCATTTTTTAAAGATAGACTGATCTTTTTTACCACTTGCCTATTGGACTGAATCGGCTAAAAAGGTTATTTTGTATATATGCTTGAGTACTGGCTTCTGGTATGGTGCCCTATATGCTGACTGCACATACCGTACTGAGGTTGAATAATATCAAGTTTCTAATTGACTCGTTTTCTCATCTTCATCATATGCTAGGAAGAATAGAGGTAGGTTCTGACTAACCTATCACTAGTTCAATGTGGTGACATAGTTTTGATGGTGGCTGAGGTTAGGTCGAACCTTGGCGACTCAATTCTTTAGTCTCACCTTCTTATGTTGGCTTCTTTTTCTTATTCAGAATATATAGGCACTTGTCCTTACCTACCATCTTGCTAGTTGGTGTGATCTCGATACTATAGGGTAAATCATATAGTGACCTTGAGTAGATCCTGGCTGGTTAATCTGAGGTTGTTAAATTACAGACATTTTATTTTACTGATGTAACTAAAATGATACTCTAAATTTACAGATTACTTCGGAGTTATTGCCGTAATTTATGATATTTGATAGGAATGAATGCATTATATGGTATATGGTTCCCTCTATCTGGGCATGACCGGAATTTTTTTCGGACCGAGTCTAAATTGGCTCACTGTGACTAAGTAGTCCAATATATTGTAGTATACTTTTTTTAGCTGGCATATGGCAGCAGTAGGAGTGACATAACATAATAGTAAGGATTTTTGCGACATGGTGACATGGATAACAACTGGGATGCCTAGCATCACCTGCGTACAGTCACGTGCTAATGAATTGTTTTCTTGTGGCTATGGGTGCAGGTGAGGGATACCTTCCTTCATTAAAATGTCCAGTTCTTAACAAATGGTGGATCTCTTAGTGTGACGCAAATTTTCCCAGACTTTGGGTTTATGGATTCTTGAGCTGTATCTTGTTATCTTCATTACCTTGTACAAAATTTATTTTCAACTGCAAATAAATTTTTGTGCAAAGCCACTTTAATTTTCTAGAATTGTTAGTCTGGGAACAGTTAGTGTTTGTTTGCGTATATATATATAGATTTAAAACTGCTACACACACAATAAATGCAAAAAGGGAGATTGACTTGACAGTTGGTCTCTCTCAGACTATGACTCTAGAAACTTTCGCCTATGATAGTATAATGGTTATACTCTTATAGGCTGGGGTGCTATCACACAGTCTCTGTGGTTTTTTTTAACCTGACTGGTGATAAGGTTGCTAGCACTACCATATACCACTTTATATTCATTTTTCACACTTTACTTTAGATACTATCATTTACATTATCTATTACTTCTGTTTACCAGGTCGTGGGAAAGCTCACTGCTAGAATGAAAGTCTGCTGTGACCCAGCAAAAAGAGCTATGATTTCAGAGAAACTTCGTCTACCTAAAGAAATACAAAATACCTTCCCTTATATCTCTCATAGGGCTGTAAGATTCAAAAAGATGTAACTCTTTGTATTAGATCTTTAGGTCTATACCCCTCTTCCTAGACTATGGAATTCTAACTAATGATATTTTTGCAGATTGTTTCCCTTTCTCAAGGACTTGCTCTTCCTATGGAACCTCTTTCCGTTGCCTCTCTTCTTGTCCTAAAATGTATACAAGATAGAGAAGCTTCTACCCTAATTATGATGCTTCGAAGGAGTCTAGTCTATCTCTTGTCCAGCTGATTTCATTTGACCTATGGGTTAAAGTACTAGCTCTCCTTGTAAAAAATAAATCTGATGGTATCAACCTTTTGATGGAATTTACTTCAAATCTAGCCGGACTTTCCAAAGCACATATTCAAGACTTAGCGTCTTTTTCTTCCAAAGGTTCTGAACTGTCCAATATTCTTAGAAAATTTTGTGGCCTTAGTCCGATCTTTGTTACTGCTCCCTCTATGCTTTTTGTCCCTCCACCGAATAGCCTCTTTTGTAGAGATGCAACCGCCTTAGAAGCAATTAAGGAATTCTAGAAAGACCTTTTTTCACTTAGTGAAGCTTCGCTTTTGGACATGGTACCAAAAGTCTCTAGGGCCTTTCCTTTTTTACCGTCACGACAAGTTGAGGTAGAATCCTTGGGAGTTGAGCAGAGGCTGTGGATGTTTCCAAATAAAGGATTTCTTGCACCCATATCCATGGAAACCTGGGTCTTTCTTGCCAACTTGGCCCCTGCTACTATTGAGGAATGCAAACTTAAAGTTTTGAAAGGAATCAAGCTCTTGGACAAAGGGGATCTGATTAAAGCTCCTTTCAATATGTGTTTCCTTGATGATAAAAAATGTAGTTCGAATACTGGGTTATATGCAAGAACTAAAGGAGTGATGACCTTTAGTAAAAGCAATGCTGATTACTACACCGAGACAGTGTGGAATGTGTTCAGGCCTTACCTTAAGTATGCTTGCAGATTCTTAGACCCAAAAGCTTCTTGCGAGTCAAGCATAATTTGGTTTCACCATGCTATTTGGTATGCCCTCAACAATCTGCCTAGTATCTTTCTTGATAAAGCAGAAGAATTTCACCTTTCCCTCTTTTGCTCATGGCTCGGTGGACAAGCGAAGGATCTGGTCTTAGCCCAAATTGCCTTTATTCAGTATAGATCAATTATGCGTGACACACTTGAAGAGCTTAGATCTGATGGATGTAAAACTCTGCTAACCACTTATGGCGGCTTTAAAGGTATCAAAAGTATAGTTGGCCAACTTAAACCAAATATTGAAGAGGATGAATCTCAAGTTTCCAAACGTCCTAATACTCTTGTCTCTCCGGCGGCGTCTTACACCTCTTTCTTAACTCCCTCCTTGAGTGAATCTGTGTTTGGGAAAGGGAGAGGTGGAAGTTATGTGAGAGGTAGGGGAAGAAACCTACCAGTCAGAAACCTTTTTGATATGTAAAATGCAGGATCGAAGGATTGCTTGCGGAAGATGTTACCTACCTCCAAAGGATGAAGTGTGTAATAGGATTTTCTCACATTGCTTGTTTACAAGCAAAATTTTGGATTTCTTTACTCCCCAAGCTGTCTTTTCAGAATGTTTTGGACATATTTTTGGGTCGAATTTATTACTAAATGATGTGATGATTGGTTGGAAATACTCGCCGCCTATTAAGAATCTATTTTATTCCAATGAATTTCTCCATAATAATGAGATACCTATCTGCTCTTGTCATCTATTTCAAAAATTCTGTAAAAACTTCACTGATTTTGGCTTACACGTTTGTACATCTAACTTGGAAATCATTTCGGATCCTCAAGTAAGGAGTCTCTTGAGTAATGGCTTGAATCATATTCCTCCTTTTCCACTAAATCCTCAATGTGCCTTATCAGCACTACTTGAATGCCTGGCCGACTTGGCCTTAAAACTCCAACTGGAGGAGGAAGTTCACTTCCAACTTACATCAACACTCAAAAGAATTTTTTGGAAAAAGATCAGTCTTTTGCGACAAGTATGGCTAAGCACTGATACTACTTGGCTTACGCCAAAAATAAAGACCTCTATCTATGATATTAAAAAGAAATGGCTCATTATTGGCCTAGATAAAGCATCAAACATTGCATCCTTTATATGTAAAAAATTGGCATTTGAGGCTGCCAGTTCAAGACTTAATAGTAATGACTTTCTTAAACTTGATTATTCTCCATTTTGCGTAGCTACAACATTAAACAATGAATTATGAGGACTCGGTTATAGTCCTGAATCTCTAAAAATTCTTGTACTCTTCCCAACATATAAGAATCATAGGCATAAATTCAGATGGATTTCTGACGCTTCAAAAAGCCTCTTCTCTTGTGTTACGAATGATATCACCCACTGCTTAAACTTTGTCCTACTAGAAATCGAAAATATATGTGCCATCAAACACAGAGATATAAAGAGATTTAGAAATGTAGATTATTGCCCTTTTTGGGTCATAAAAAACGCAGCTGATGTGTTTATCAACCTTCCAAAAAGAATTTACTCTATCTTCACGGCAGACATAAATCAATGCTATGAAAATATCCCTTTAGATGGGGCATTTGGGCTTTTTTATACCTTATCGTGTCTTATAAAGATTGCATGGAGCTTTTAAGAGATACCCCAACTTCGACAGCTTGTAACTCTCTCGTTTGTTGTCGGAATCAAGAATATGGATACTCTACGGAGGTCTACATGACACGAGATTCATCTTTATGGTCTTGGTTTTTAGCAATTTTAATCATGGTTTGGGTTAGGACTGTTTCCCACCCGACTCTAGATGTGTTTGACATGGGTGTTTTCCGCAGCTTTATGGTGTTTCCTTCCGATGGTGTGGTGTGTGCAAGGCTATAGGTTTCTCATTTTCCTTCTTGTTTGCATGCTAACATTGTTTTGGTGGCCCCATGGAGGAGAAAGTGCTCTTATGCTCCAATTCCTGTGAAATATGTCTATTCTTGTAGGCAGTGAATGTAAAAGGGATGTGGGTCCTTATGGACAACCGCCTATGTATGTGCAAATTGTGGACAACACTTGAGGTGGTCCTATAATTGGATTGTAGCCTTTGGAGGGTTGTGAGGTTCTGTGAAGCCAAGCATTGGGGGTCGGGCTACCTAGTATGAGGTGGATTAGGTACTGGAGCGATCCATCGACATCCCTTGAGTTTTCGACGTCACATGTAAGTGTCTTTGTGGCAATCAAACATGGCAGATGAGTTCTCACAGTTTCATAGATTGCCTAGTGAAAATGCACACACGTTTATTGAAAAGTTCGAAGTCAATTGCTTGCTGCACAATATACTAGACCAAGCTATATTGTCGCGGCTGCTACAATATAGTTTACAGGATGAGGCAAAATTTTGGTTACACAATTTTGAGGAGTTGATGCAGGCACAAAATCCAGGGGTGGTTTTGGAGTACAATTGTGTGAAGCAAGCTTTTTTGGCACAATACCGATCCATCGAAGTACCTGAGAAAGTTTGGCATGAGATTTTGGGGAACACTCAGCGGGCTAATCAAAGTGTTGATGATTTTGTCATGCAGTTCACCCGTTTATGGGATAAATGGGCCCAAGCTTTGGGAAACGAGATCCCTCCATCCATGTTAAAGAAGGAACATTTTGTGGAAAACCTAAAAGAAAGTCTGAAGTTCGAGGTTGAGCTGAAAAGACCCGTCACCTTCGAGGAGATAGTTGCCATTTCTAGAGAGAAAGAATGGCAAGCTCAAAGGCTTAATGAATATGGGAAAGTGGTCCCTCAACAAAATAATGGTACCCAAAAGGAGGAGAGTCAGGTAGAAGCTGCAAGCCAACCTATTCAAAGGGCAGCTAATACCAAATAGTTACAATGAAATATCCAAGACATGATGACCATGATGCAGGAATTACGACTTAGTGTTCTTGGTGGTGGAGGTGGTCGTGGTCGTGGTCGTGGTAGAGGAATGGGAAATGAAGCATTCACAAACCATTAAAGTAATACATATAAAGACTTTTGTGAGGCTCAAATTTGAGGCGCTTTTGGACTAGGAAAGAGCAAGTATTGATACATAGGCAATGGAGGTCACCCCAACTTACCTTTTGCACTTGTTGGTTTGTCACTACTGTAAACATGCCTATTGCTTCTTCTTCTTCTTCTTCTCTCTCTCTCTCTCTCTCTCTCTCTCTCTCTCTCTCTCTCTGCAAATGAAAAAAACATCATTTTCTCATGTTCATGTCAAATTATTATCACTTGTTGGAAGTTATTTTGTAGTTCTAAAAACACTAGAGTTATTCCTATATAAGGAGAAGACAAGCATCACATGCCCTAGAGGTACTTGTAAAATCAACCAATATGATACAAAGAAACCTATTTACAAAATACAAATCTTCAAGGTGGTTGTAGTGCTCGATTTGAGCTTGTGCTAATTGAAACCTCTAGCACGACCAATATGCATCAGAATGATTGTGTTCACTTCACACATACAAGGAAATGTCTTGGTAACATGACTCTACTTGTGGTCCTCTAGAAGACAGAGCTAGCATTTAGGTCAAATCTTTCACCCGTAATTGAGGAGACCAAGAACCATCCAAATGAGGGTATTTTTCATACATATTGATGGTAGGGTATCTTGTTTGCAAGGCTAGAAGAATAGCATGCACCAAGATATAGCAGCTCATGATTGGAGATAAGCTTTTAGGCATTTTAGGGATACTCGTTTCCATAGTCATTAAGGTCGGGGGCAACCCCTCTCATCTATCCATCTATTGGTATTTCCTCACCACAATCCATCGCTCCACCGTTAGATGTTTGATAGATCAACAGGTTGATAGCATATGATTTTCTTATCATACACAATCTAGTACATAACACATATAGATGTATAGATGGACAAGTATTGAAGAAGTCTTATGTCCTATGGAATGTTGGAGATGAGTCTAGAAGAATGCTTATAGCTCCCAAATACTTGTAAGAAAGTTGATTTTTTTGGTCCAAGAATTTCATAGAATAAAACTTGTGTGTGTGCTCAAGGAGATCATAACATTTGATTTTTTTGTTATATAGAAACCATACTTTTGATAAACCATCACTCTCGCCAAAAGAGAACAATTTCTCTTTAACACTATATAACGCTCAAAGATACCCATGATATACGAGCATAATTTTTTTTGAAATATGCTACCTTTATTGAATTTGAGTTATGGCACGCAGAATGAAAGATGGGCACATAAAGGCTAAGAGTACAAAGAGTGTTTGTAAGGAGACAAGCATAAGGGTCATGTAGTAGCTTTGCTAAAGGAGACTTGTAGAATGATATATTGACACAATTTATAGATAAAGTGCTCTATTTTTCTATGTTTTTCCATCTCCTAAATTGAATTTTTGAGAAAATTATTGAAAACTGCAGCGAATTACACCAAGCCAATAGAAAAAAGTAAGTATATTCAATAACCTTCATGATAAGCTCATCCAATACAAGTCTTTTTAGCTTTCCAATTAGAAAAACAATATCTAAAATAGAGAATTTGAGGTAGATACTTTACTATTTTTGCATTCATTGAGCAGCCAATTCATCCGCGTGCGCACAGACGGTCTGCCGGCTCAAGATGTCTCCTAGGGGAAATGGGTCGATTCTCTAATTGGCATTTTGGACCTTGCAGCCTAGTTTCTTAAGGCTTTTCCAAAGTTGTGGGGGGAGTATCGTGCTACAATACAAACTTGCTACTCTAGCCAATTAAGCGAGTTGCGCTTGGAAGAGCTCACAAACTGTCCGCACGCGTGCAGACGGCCTGCGAGCTCAAAAAATACTCATAAGGAGCCTAACCCGTGCAGCGGAATGCTACTCTAGCCGTTTATAAGCGGATCGAAGTGCTGTACAAAACGCAGCCAAGCTGCTTGGAAATTTTCCTATGCTTCATGGCGCGCCGTGTGCTCAATGCTGCCAAAACTCAATACTGTCATGGTGACCTTCCGCAGCAATAACAAAAGGAAAATGCTGGAGATACGGTCTTTGCACTTCAGCATCAGAGTTTTGAGGCTGGATCAAGATCAGTTTTGCCTACAATAGGTCCAAGAAATCTTCGCAATCTTCCTATGAATGCCTTGCCGCGTACATCTCATAATCACTTAGCATTATATTGGCCTGCACTCCCTCGTCAACTGAAAAAGCGAAAGCTTTGGTGAGTTTGCATGGCGACGAACTGGTCTCTGCATGAGGTATTGCAGGTCTTCACGACGCGTGGCCTTACAACAGAGAGTCAGGGTAGAGTTTGCTTGTCGAGGGCTGCTGCCACGTAGACAGGTAACAGCAAATAAGGATGCTGCAAAGAGATTCTTGCTTCAGCTCATGCCCACGCTGTCTACGTACCCAGCTCTTGCACTGCCTTTGCCTTTGACATGCAACCCCCATCTTAGACCGCTTGGCAAACTGCAACCATTGATGTGGCGGAGACTTCAACACTCATATTTTTTTGAAATCTCAAACTGATGCGATCAGCATTGCGAGCGCTCGTCTTCGTGGTGTAGACTGGTGCTCCTTGGGATTGATGTCTTTGCTATCTGCATTCGAATCCAGTGAGCCTGCTATTTTGTGTAAACTTCAATAGACGGCCTCATGTAATGGAATCTTCAAAATGATATGAAGAAAATAATAGTGGAGCCAGTAGTCTCAGGGTAGTAGGTCAATGATTACTAGAGAATGTTTATTCAAACAAAACGAGTATTCATAGGAGGAGCTTAAATAGGTCATTTTGAGGAAGAGGTTAAGGCTCAAACATACCATGCTGGGGAGCAGGAACTATACGGAATGGTCACCACTGGACCATTCGTGACCATCAAGAGTCGGTGGGAGGGAGACAAATCATAAGGTACTACTAGGGCTAGCTTTGCATGGGCCGTAGTTTGCACCAAGTTTGCCAACCTATTACTTGAGCTAATGTACTGGTGTAGTGCCATTGAAGCTTGGGCTGCTTTTAGGCGTTGATTTATCAAAAGCACCTGCATGGTCAAAGTGCAAACATTGGGAGGTGTTTTGGGAATTTCCACAAATTACAAGGGTGTTTTGGTAATTCATCCTGAAAATAGCAAATTAAGATTAAAGATCAATTATCAATGACTTGCAAACATCACAATGTAATATATTCTCTCACAATTTGCAACAATCTACCAGAGTCTTTCATAATATAAAGTATGTAGATGGAGTATAAAGAATTAGTTTGTGAGATTGTAACGGTAAGAGTTGCATCTCTTGTTTATCTATGAGTATCTCAACCCTAAATTTTGTCTTTCTCACAATAAATAGCTATCTTGCAATGGCGTAGACAAAACTAGCTATATCATCTTGTATCAAAGGAGAACCACTCTTAATATGAGAAGGGTTGTCAAAACAATTATCTTTGCAGACATTTGCGAGGTTAAAGAGGGGTATTTTCAAGGTTAAAGAGGGGTATTTTCAGTATGTAAAAAAACCAAAGAGCATTTTGGGTATTTTTAACCAAACCTGTGAGGCATATTAAGAATTTCAAAAATTTGTGGGTCATTATTGAAATTTCCTTATATTTTTGGGCTACTTTAGTAGATTATCCTTAATGAGATGTAGCAAACTTTAGTAAGCTCCAACTAGGAGAGCCAAAGTCCATAAAATAGGCCATTCAAGTGGGTATTTTAAGACTAGACCAATCAACAATAGAATTTTTTAAAAGTTCAAAGCTTGGAATTTAAACTTTTTGATGTGTTTTGTTAATGAAAGATATAAAATTTAATTAGCTTGTCATATTCTGTTGATCTTGTAGGTTTACAATAACATATTTCAAACATCAATTTCTTCTTATATGTTTGCGACTAGTTCTAATAGACTACAAAGCTACTTTTAACATAAAACAGAGGCATGAATTTTGTCAAATTGCCTCTTATAACCAATAGAGTGCTTTCCATATCAGACAAGTACAATACAGATGTTATTTGCACTTAAAGAGGAACTTTATACTTTATGCATACATTAGAGGGTAGCAAGATTTATTCCCCATAGCTTGCACATGGAAATACTACTATGAGGAGCTCCTTTGTTAAGTGACCACCTTGATCTAGCTTAAGACTTATTTCTCTTTATATATAAGTCTTAAGAAGGCTCCCTAGATAAATAGTCATAGTTTAGAGTTCTTGCTGCACTATACAATCCAAATCACAATTTTTAATATGTGATATGAGCTAAGAAAAACACTTACACGTACAGTCTCTTTAATACATAAGTGTGTGTGTGTACGTGCATGCAACATGTGCGTTTTTGTGTGTATATCTATTGGAACATGCTTGTTGAAGGCATCATGATTCTTATTTTCTCTTATAAAAGTACCGTTAGAAGCTCCTTGAGAGAAAAGCTCTAAGTTTTAAATTAGAAGCTTGCAAAAATTTCACACTTTGATATGACAACCAAACAACCTATGGAACTTGAAGATGTGAGTGAGAATCATGAGTCCGAAACTACCAGTGATGATAGTTCTAAAGACTCAGAAAGTAGCACTACTTCGAGTTCAGTGATGAGGGTGAAGTGTCATTCTTATTGTTGGATGAGGAACAGAAAGAAATTAGTGAAGTGTTGCAAATATTAGGGAATATAAATGCTTCAAGCCGTTTAGAGCAACTTGAAGAGTTGATGCAACCTAAACAGGAACTACCAATGAAGAAAGAGTTGATTCAAAATATGCTAAGTAGTGATTTGACACAAGGAGAAAGAAGGGAGTACTTAGCAATGTTGGACAGGTTTCCAAATCTTTTCATTACCTCATATCAGGAAATAAGGGGTTTTGTTGGGGATCCTATGAAGATCGAGCTAGTTGAAGGGGCAAAGCCAATACGATAGAAATTAAGAAGGATGGGTAAGGAACAGATGAATGCTTTAAAGGAAGAAGTGGATAAGCTTTAGGATGTAGGGTTCATTGTGCTAGTGGATAATGCTAAATGGGTGAGCCATGTAGTAAGAAAGATGGGCGTTGTCGGGGGATATGTGTTTCGCTACGTGAGCCGGGCATGCACCGGGCCTCTGGCTGTGGGAGGTGTGAAAGAGAGAGAACAAGAACAATAGATGCAATTGAATCTGGCCATCATCGTAATCATCAATTAATTGATTAACGCTTGAGTACAATTTAATCTTTAGCCAAGGCGGGCTGTTAACAGCACCGCCACTTGGATCATCTACTTACGAGGAGTTTAAGCTCCCGCCTTACAAAATTAACCGGGTCGTTAACGACACTGGGCTTAATAGAATGATTACTCAAACATTAGCTGATGACGGTGATGGAAATTTTCTCCTGCCGCTTTATCTGCTTCAAGTGACCTTAGGTTCTGTAAATTTTATCTTTCTTACCGAGTTCGATGGAATCAGCTTACTTGCTTCTTTACTTTTCTCCTGCTCTTCCTTCCTTGCTTCCCCACTTTCTCCCCCTCTGCCTTCCTTACTTTATCAAGGTTGAAAGCGAGAGAGAAAAACCTTGTCTTTGGGTACCTTCTTCTTTATGCTTGACCTATTCTCATCGAGAGAGAAACATTTCTTGCTGCTTTCTTGCTTACCGAGGCCGAAAGTGAGAGAGAAAGTCTCCCTTTTATTTTTCTTTTCAAACTCGAGCGAGAGAGAGAGAGATAGAACTCTCCTTGTGCAAGCAGAGAGAGAGAGAGAGAGAGAGAGAGAGAGAGAGAGAGAGAGAGAGAGAGAGAGAGAGTCTCTCCTTTGCTTGTTTCTTTGCCTTGCCGATAACTATCGAGAGAGAGATCTCGCGTTGCTTGGTTTGGAGATTGAAAGAGAGAGAGAGAGAGAGAGATCTCGCCTTGCTTGCTCGTTCAAGCTTCCCTCGAATCTCTCCGTTATCTCCCTTGGTTTCTCTCCCTTGTTATTCCTTCTTTAGCCGAGGTCGAGAGAGAGGATAGAGAGCTTTGACTCCAAGCTCCCTTGCTTCCTTCTCCCCCTTGCCCTCGTTGATGCCTCTCGTTAATAGCCTTCTTCTTCATTTTCTCCCCTCCCTTCTATTGTTGATGCCCTCCTATAATAGCTCCCCAAGTTTTTGCCCCACCACGAAGTCACGGCTGCGTGACAGACGTGGCGGTCGGCGGGTTGAGCAGCGTGAAAATCGGGGGGAACGGCACCAAAACAGTTTGCCATGGCCTGCGGAGTAGTTTTTGCTTCACTAAAGTGCTCGTCTGAGATCGCCTACGACTGTTGTGAGCCTTTCTCCTCCTGCACAGTCTCATCCTCGCTGCTTACACCCCTGCTCACACCATCCCTTCTTTTTTTTTCTCCCCCTTTTACACACAATAGGAGGCCATTCCTCCAAGCAACCTGGGCGGCCACCATTGGAGTAACCATTGGGTGGCCACTAAGCATGTCCCCTTGGGCGGGTGAAGGAAACCAATTTGAATGATAATCTTCCTTGCTCCACTACCTTCACACTGCCATGTTTGGCATGCATCTCAAGCAAGGGATGGTTAGTTGCATGGTTAGCCAAGCCTGCCAAGCACGAAATTTTCCTCCAATAGCCCTTGACTAACAATATCATAATGAATTTGATGCCCATATCGTCTTGCATGGTGATGCTTGCCTTCAAGATATAAGCATACGTGATTGCATTTGTCCAGCTTCCTGGCCCTACCTCTGTTGGAGTTATCCCGCAATCATTGCATTCCAAGAGATGACATTCCGAACACGAAGCTCTTCAAGCACTTTTTGTACTTTATGAGACGTACACCACATTTGACTTACATGTAGACTATCATAGTATTGCTGCTAGCAATGTACCCTACTATCAATGCACTGCAGGAGATAACATTTCAGACAAGATTCTCGTCAAGCACTTACTCTGTTGCATTTCAAAATTCTATCGAGAGCGAAAATCTCCTAGATGGCACTCCGGTCGAGTCGACTGGTCTGGCACGGAACCGGCCCCCGGTGAATCTTTAACGGCGGCTAATAACTTGGCAACCGAAACTCCGATTGCTGATCTGAAAAGATCGAAGCGCTCCACGAAGTGAGCACTTCAGGCCCGTGCATTCATTCCATTTTTGTCACCTCAGCTGCAGTTGCCCAATCCGGTACGGATCTGCTATCGACTTAAACTTCAAAGTCCATAACTTCTTCATTGTGGCTCCTATCGACGAGCCGTAAAGATAGGCTGGTAGAGCACTTCAAGCACTACAGTTCTAGATCATAATCTCTCATCTATGGTCATTACAAGCATACTATTTTTTGGCATCATTGAGGCATCTGTTGGCCCTTTTAAGCCGCATCTAGCATGATTAATCATTAAGCTTGGCCTGTTATCAAGCCTTGATCACTACTCACTTAATGTGTAGGCTTCAAAGAAGCTTAGCTTGCATTTCTCTGCTCTTTTTCTCATCATGGCGGCAGAGCTACACGACAGCGTTGGAGAGTTTGTGTTGATTACAAGCCACTATATGCGGTGACCAAGAAAGATCCTTACCCTTTGCCTTTTATTGATCAATTGTTAAATGCAGTGGCTAGTTTCGAGAGATACAGTGTCTGTGATCGATGGGTATTCACGATACTTTGAGCTTATCCTTGCTCCTGAAGACAAGAAAAAGACTACTTCTATCACACCATGGGGTTGTTTCTGCTTTTGTTGCCTTCCTTTTGGGTTGACAAATGGGCCAGGAGCCTTTGAAAGAAAAGTAGATTGGGTCCTTATCCCGTTCCTTGGGAAGTTTGTCAAAAGATTCATAGATGGTTTCTGTGTATACAGTTCAAGGAAACAGCATGTGCAAAAGCTTGAAATGAATTTTGCCAACTATGATGAATGCGGGGGTCAACTCAATCCTAAAAAAATGTCATTTGGCATAGCCACGGGTGAAGCTTCTTGGGCATGTTATTTCAAAAAATGGAATTGAAACAGATATAGAGAAAGTGGAGGCTTTGCTATTACTTTCATCTCCAAAAGATACCAAACTATTGGCCACTTTCATACAAAAAGTTAAATATCTGTCTTGCTTCATACCTTTGGCATCACAGCTATTGTATCCATTGCAAGCAAATAGTTAAGAATGATCCCTTGGAGTGGTCTCATGACTATGACAATGTTTTTGTCAAAGTTTAAGAGGTTTTGAGTATGTTACCTATTATGTAAGCTCCTGACTGAGAAAAAGAGTTTTATGTCAACCCATTAGTGGGAGATGATGCTATTGGAGCTATGTTATTGCAAAGGGGGAAGGAATCTTAGTATACAAAGCCTGTTCATTATGCTAGCAGAGTGAAGACTCCTCATGAAAGAGATTTTTTTGAAGTTGAATTGGTGATGCACTACAAGAGGCTCTTCATATTAGCGACGCTCACACAGCGACGCTCAAAAAAAAAATTCCCGGCGTCGCTATAAGCGTCGCTATGAGCGTTGCAAATTTCTTTGTAAATTTGCGACGCTCATAGCGACGCTTATAGCGACGCTCATAGCGACGCCAGCTGGGGTAAAAAAAATAACCGAGCGCGCCCAAAAACTCAGATCTCAGATCTGAGTTTTTCGGCGCCCTCAAGCAAAGAGCAGGTAACGCTCTCCCTCACTCTCTCTCTCTCTCTCTCTCTCTCTCTCTTTTTCTTCTACACACACACACACACACACACACACACACACGAGGAGAGGAAGGAGAGCCAGGTATGCTCCTTCCCTCTCCTCATTCTCATGTTCCCTTCCCCTCTTTCTCTCTCCCTCTCTCTCTCTCTCACACACACACATACACACACACACATAGTGTTTTTGAGAGAGAGAGAGAGAGAGAGAGAGAGAGAGAGAGAGTACAAACAAAAACAAAAACGCACACACATACATAAACAAAGAATGCACACACATTGAGAGAGAAAAAGAGAGAGAGAGCATGCATAAACAAAAAACGCACGCATTGAGAGAGGAAAAGAGAGAGAGAACATGCATAAACAAAAAACGCACACATTGAGAGAGGAAAAGAGAAAGAAAACATGCATACGATCCAAAAAAACGCACACACATTGAGAGAGAAAGAAAGAGAAACTAAGGGAGCGTCGTAGGAAACTAATTAAAATTAAAAGACCTAAAGATCTAGCCGACGAGGAGTTGAACTGAAGACCTATTATTCAAGAGGGAAATGGCATAATCAATCTATCATACTTGGCATGGGTGATAGAAAGGTTATACCATTTATCTCTTTTTATTGGCACACACATCCACACACGCGCACACACACAGGAAGAAGAGAGTTATAACGTCGTAGGAAACTATCTTAAAAGACGTTAAAGATTAGGTTATATGTAGACTTACATTAAATTAGATTTAGGTTTATTTTTAACTAGATTTACGTTTATTTAAGCTAGATTTAGATTTACGTTATATTAGATTAGATGCGGGTCTCCATAGACTGCGATGCCTGCATGAAGCGGGTGAAGAAAGCCCTCAATGGAATATAGGGTATTGCTGCCTTCACTCATGGTGGGCTCCGTCGATCCAAAAGTACTGGTGAAATGTCTTCAGAAGATAGGGAAGAAGGTGGATCTTCAGGGCGGCAAGAGTCACTACATCCCCGACACAATGACCATCTAGACAACCTCTAGTCATTAGACTTACGTTAAATTAGATTTAGCTTTATTTTTAGTTAGATTTACGTTTATTTAGATTTACGCTTATTTACGTTAGATCGAGTCCACGCAAGAATTACTTACGGTTTAGAGTTTAGAGTTAGACGAATAGTGAAAAGATCTACTGTGAAAAGATGTTAAGATGAAGTGAAGTGCTACAGCTAGAGAAGAGGCAAAGGGATTTTGTCCACTACATGCAGTATCATGTAGACGTGGGTGTGTAGATTTCTTGTACCCACAAATATAGGTATTGACAAATAAAGACGAGATTATAACCCGGTGGTTCTGATCTCCGTGCACCTCTAGACCGAGGTGTGCGGGGATTGGACATGACTAGAGAATGTGAGGTAAAGAGAGAGAGAGAGAGATAAGACGAAGAATGCCAATAGAATATTAAATTTGTTGTCCAGCTTATAAGTTTTTTATCCTCATTATGAGTAGCGACGAGGATGTGGGACCGTCCAACCGAAACACCTATCTCTCAACGAGGGTCTTATGTCCTTGTAATCAATGCAAGCATGCTGTGCGACGGACAAGACGTGTTTCTTTGCAGCACGTTCACAAATTTGGCGAGTTCGATCCATCTATTATAGATCGAGTTGTTGCCAATTATAACTCGTCGGACTCTGACGCTGGCCAACAAGCAGCAATCTTGCAACCCAATAGACGTATTCGCAGGCGCTTTGGTCAAGCAGCATATGTGAGGCCACAAGATGTAGCCTCTGACAGCTCGGGGGATGATCATGCAGAGCACATTCCCAACGAGGCAATGTTTGAGCCCGAGATTGATGAAATGATCGAGACGATCATGGATTCAGAAAGGCTTATCCATGATGATATGAAAAGTGAAGCCGATACATCATTGTATAATGGAGCACGTATGTCTAGATTGAAAGCCCTCCTGGTTCTTCTCAACATGCAGGCAAAGTTTGGATGGAGTGACACTAGCGTCACAGCGCTTTTCAGGTGATCTATTACAATTAGTTTACTTTAATAGAACTCTAAATGTATAATGATCTGATAGATTTTTACACGACTGTATCATATTTTTATGTTGTGTAGATTGCTGAAAGAGCACATTCTACCAGCTGACAATGTGATGCCAGATTCCCGAGATGAAGCAAGAAAGATTTTGCGAAACTTGGGGATGGATTACAATTCTATCCACGCTTGTCCTAATGACTGCATTCTTTTCAGAGGGGAATACATAGACATGGAGAAGTGTCCGAAATGTGATTCCGAAAGATATCGAGTAGATCTCCACGGGACAAAAATTCCACAAAAGGTTTTGCGACATTTTCCTTTGCTTCCTCGCATCAAGCATTTCTTCGAATGTAAGTCCATGGCCGCCCTAGCATCATGGCATGAGGAGAATAAATCTTCAGATGGTGTGCTACGAATTCCTGCAGATTGCGCAGCCTGGAAACATATAGATGGAACATGGTCGGATTTTGCCAGGGAAGCTCGAAATTTGCGCTTAGGCCTGGCTATGGATGGCGTAAATCCATTTGGTCAAAGATCAACATCTTACAGTGTATGGCCCGTTGTCATCGTCAACTACAACATTCCCCCGTGGTTGACTACGAAGAAGGGGCACCTATGGCTAAGCTTGATTGTGCCAGGGCGATATAAAGTGGGGAATATGGATGTGTATCTTCGTCCACTATTGGAAGAGCTACAACAATTGTGGATTGGCATAGAGGTGGTGGATATGAGCCGACACACAGGACGACGGAATGCTTTGATCAGAGGTATTCTAATGTGGACCATGCATGACTATCCCGGGCTAACAGAATGCTCAGGTGATCTATTGACACTCCTCACTCAGACACTGTAAATCTTGTTTTTCCCCATAGTTGATCTATTATCATGTGTATACATGCAGGGCTTCAAACAAGCGGATACAGAGCATGTGTCACATGTGGACCTAGACTGAATGCACGTAGGGCACCCTCACTGAAGAAGCAAATCTACGAAGGTCATCAAGCGTATCTTCCGGAGAATCATGTGTTACGCGACGGCTTTTTGGGAAGAGAGCCACCAAGGATGTCTGCACAAGCATGGTTAGAGCAGAAGGAGATGTGCGATGACGGATTGCCTCCAGGGATGAAGAGACTATCTCTATGGTACGAGTTACCATACTGGCCCCGACTCGTGATCAATCACTTGCTCGATCCAATGCACATATTCAAGAATGTGGGTAATCTACTATGGGACCATTTGACCGGCAAGAAAGATACTTTGGGAGCCAGAGTTGACCTTAGAAATGTGGATCGTATGGAGCAATATTGGCCGCAAATAGCGTCTGATGGATCGATAAAACTTCCTAAAGCACCATGGATTTTCACAGGAGCCCAAGAACGCAAAGTAAAAGAGGCCATTCGATCTTTGCGGACCCCCACTGGCGTAATGCACTCGCTCCGAACGTGTTTTACTAAAGAAGGAAAGCTTACCGGTTTGAAGTCACACGATTGGCATAAAATGTGTCAGGTACGTTCATAGTGGACTTTAATATCATTGCATAAAATGTGGACTTTAATATCATTGTTGCACATACTTTACAGTTTATTTTACCGGTTGCCATTGAGGGATGTTTGTCTCTCGACATCCGTAACACAATCTACAAACTTGCAAAGCTGGTGCAATGGATCTCACAAAAGGAGATCGACGTAGACTCCATACCATTCGCCAAACTAAATGCTGCGGAGCTTGTGTGCATGTTTGAGAAACATTTTCCTACTACAATACTAACCATTCAGGTGCATCTTCTTGTTCACATAGTTGATGAGGTGGAAATAGCTGGCACAGTTCATTCCAGATGGATGTTCTTCTTAGAGCGTTTCATGAAAACACTTAAGGGATATGTGCGTCAAAAGGCACGTCCGGAGGGTAGCATGGCAGAAGGTTGGTTGGTATCAGAGTCCCTAGTGTACATTGGAGAGTGGCTAGACGGATTTGATAAATCCCGGGACACGCTATGGCGAACCATAGATGATGAGCGCATATCTGGGATTGTCATGTGCAATCTCGGTGTTGAGAAGAAGATGACGGAAGATCTAGAGGCTAAAATCAACCGATTTTGCATGCTTCACAATCCAGTGATGCAAAAGTGGATTTCACAATATGAGGATGCAAAGCAAGAGCGACAAAGGGCACGAATCGAGTGGAGACGGGGAAGACGACCACCGATGCACTATCCAGCGGTTCTGGAGAGCCTACCAACCTTCATGAGCTTAAGATGGTTGCACAACCAATTGAAAAGCGCACAACAATGCGGTGACGAAGTGACTGAAGAAGAGTGGGAGTACTCTCGGGGTTGCGCGACCAAGGTAAGTTTGCAATGTACGACTAGCAAGTGACTTTATTTATAAACGTTTGAACGGCCACTCATAATCTTTGTTCGTTGTAGTATAAGTTATACACAGCAGCATGGTGTAAAGGTCGACATTTTAGGGTGGAACGAATCGACAAAAAGCGTTTTACTCAAGATTGTGGAATCATGGCAAAATTTGAACAGTCTAGTCGACGACGTTCCTCTGATGCAGATCCCGTGGTGGCGGAACTCACTTACTTCGGCACGCTGCAAGAGATTTTGAGGATCGATTACAGAGGATTTTTTGTCGACTTGTTCGACGTGCAATGGTTCAAGATAATCATGGAGGGTCGAAACGCTACTGTGCGTAGAGGAGAGTCTGGTTTTCTTGAGGTGGATTCTACTAAGAAATGGACTGACCTAAGAGACACTTTCGTACTACCCGAGCATTGTGAACAAGTAAGTATATAAATAGTTAACATCCCCCTTTTACAAGTTATGTGCTTGAAAGCTCTCATGTAAGTTATGTGGCTGTGGCAGGTAGTATTTCATCCTACAAAGTCTACATCAAACTGGTGGTACGTCATAGAGGTAGCCCCTCGTAGTGCAAGGACGTATGAAGGCTACCATGTGCCAATCACAACGACATCAATGGAGGAGATCAGAGAAGATGCTCAATCAGAAGCCGCTGCGGTGGTGCCAGACGAGCATCAAGATGCTACTACTCTATATGGGGTGCATGCAGAGGAGCTACAAAATGAAACAGAGGATATGTGTTTAAACGGAGAGCTCTATATAGATATAGGAAGTTATGCTGAGTTATGCGAGGATGAGAGAGAGATCTCTTAAAGCCACAAATATTGTATTTGAACAATTTTGCTCCGTGCTGTAAAAGCTCTGGCTCTCTAAGTAGCTTCCATGGTGTGTAACGCTCTTTTCTACTCGCGCTCACATCTTTTGATTGAAAATTCTGAGTTTTCGACTTGCCTCTTCTATCACTCGATTCATTGCGTCATTGTATTTATATGCGTCATTACGTCATTGTATTTAATGGTCTTTGCGTCATTGTCTACTCTATTCATTCAATATTAAGTTTAAATATTCGTGTGTTTAATGCAGGTATGGATGATGAGGAGTTTCTTTCTTCTTTGTCACCGCAGCAGAGACAGTGGTACGTGGAGCGTCATCGCTCTGGCGCATCATCGCGCGTTCCTACACCATCCGCATCTCCCTCTCTTTCGGAGCATTCGGCGCGCTCTGAAGCTTCGGCGTCGACGAGACGAGCGTCACACTCGTCTAGACACCGGCGCTCTAGTGGTGGCGGTGGCGGTTGTTGTGGGGATTCCGCCACCGATGCCTCCACACCGCCTCGTGTTCGACGAGGCTCTTTACCCTCCCCTTCTTTGCCCGCCCCCACACCAGCCACAGCATCGCCATCTACGCCAGGTTTTGCACGGCTGACTGTTCCTAGAAGCTACACACCTCTACCTACTCCGCCAGGAGCCACCCCACTCGACACTCCTCGCTTTGGCGCCCAGACGCCGGTGGAGACACCTGACGTCCGTACCCCCATCGACACGCCGCTAGAGACCCCTGCCGGGACACCCAGGTTCACGCGTCACCGGCCAGAGGGCTTGCCTTACTCCGTCGACATCAGCGACGGCATCATCATGGATGATGACGGCAAGAAGGTGATCTCGCGCATGCGTGGTCTTTGCTCTCAGTTGTTTAGACACTATATACTAAACAAATGGAGTGAAGTACCAAGTGATTTAAAAAACAGAGTCATCAGCATACTTCATGATGAGTTTCCCGTTCCAACACGGGATCAGCGCTTCAATGAAGACCTGATGAAGATTCGAATGCGCGAATACCGCAAACACAAGCGTTCCGAAGTGCAAAAAGCAATCAAGAATGGGTGGAATAGGCCAGATTGGCTGGCCAAAGAAGATTGGAAGAATGCGAAGAAAGCAGCGCGCGAGAATCCCGACAAGTGGAAGCAACAAAAGGATGCAGCCAGAGCGCGAGTAGAGGCAGGGAGCTCGCACCACTTGGGGAGCGGTGGATGGGCATCATTTGAGGCCGATTTTGTAAGTCTTTTCACATTGCTCTTTATGCATGTTCGATAGTTTAGGGTTTATGAGTTTTTTAGTTCTAACATAATGAAATCTTTGTATGTTTTGACAGTGGTCGATGACAGGACGTGATCCCACATCGTACGAGCGCGAGTACGCAGGCAGGAAGGGCTTAAACGCCCTGATGGACATTCTCAGTTCTCGCGGCGGCATGGTTAGTATTAGGGTTTACTCTTTTTTATTTTTTGTATTGTTTTATAAATGTCGTTATATGTTTATATTTACTGAAAACTGTCTTATTGTCTTTTTTTGCAGAATCCGACAGATACGCCGCTTGGACGCGATGAGACGTCTGATTAGACGACGTCAGTTTAGCCGTAGCTAGATAGCATTAGTTTAGGGTTTCTCATAGCTTATGTATCATGAGACGGATTTTATACTTCTTTTTGAACCATGTATATTATTACATTTGTCACCGCAATTCCTTTTGCCAATCAATTCTTTATGCCTATGATGTTGTACAATTGTCATTATTACATTTGCCAATCAATTCAGTTTGCCTATGATGTGTACAATTGTCAATTTTGCAAACAATGCGTCTTGTGGGTGACTATTTTGGGTCTATTATCTACCTTTGCACTTTTTTTAAAAAGTGAATCAAGTACAATATGGTTGATGGGTGGCAGGGCATTCAATGCCCTGCCACCAAAAAAATATTCTCTCAAGCGTCGCTATAAGCGTCGCTATTTATGGCTCTGTAGCGTCGCTATATGCGTCGCTATACTCTTCTGTGAGAGCGTCGCTATAGGCGTCGCTATAAGCGTCGCTATATAGCGACGCCTATAGCAACGCTTATAGCGACGCCTATAGCGACGCTTATAGCGACGCTTATAGCGACGCCTATAGTGACGCTCTCGTAGCGACGCTGTTAGCGACGGTTTTAGCGACGCCGGGGGTTATAAAAACCCAGTGTATTTCCGTCGCTAACAGCGTCACAAGAGCACACAACCTCTTGTAGTGATGACCAATATGGTTTATGCTTGCAGACGATTCAAAAACTACTTGCTGTTCTCACTAGTTATTCATTGCTTCCTTAGCTGTTCAATATTTCAAATTTATCAAAAAGAGTTATGAAATGGGTTATTGAGCTTCAAGAGTTTCAGTTCACCTTTTTGTTGGAGGAAAGTACTCGAGCTACCCTTGTAGATCTTCTCACACCTAAGGATACTCCAGTTTTTGTTAAAGAAGAGGTGGTGCGAAAGAAGGAAGCTAGGACTCTTGCCATCCCTAATGCTTCACTGTTATACTTTGGTAGCTCTTATCGAAGAAGTCATGATGCTGCTTCAAGAGACATTGTTATTTATGATGCACAAGGAAAGCTTATAAGGAAGCAAGGGCTGAAACTTGATGCCAAAAGTAACAAGGAAGCAGAATACATGGCTCTTGAAGGTGGTTTGCATATTTGCTTACAATTGGGAATTATATGCTTGCAAATTAAAGGAGATGCTTTGTTGGTTGCGAAGCAAGTGTTGGGAGTATGGAAGAATAAGAACCGGCCTAAACTGGAAAATTTATGCTTCAAAGTGGAAGCGTTGCTCAAAAAGCTTGAAGCATGGAGTTTGCAGCATATTGAGAGGTTTCTAAATGAAGAAGCTCATGATGCTGCCCAAGAGATGATCACTTGTGTATTTGTGGTAAAGGCAGATGCCCCTTTATATCATGGGAGGGAAATCTTATAAAAGGAAGTGGATTTTCTATTGACAGGTGTTCTACCTGAAGGTTTATCGTCTTCTAAAAACTATGCACTTATAAGAAAAGCCAGGAAATACAAAATGCTTGATGATGTGCTTTACATGAAAGGAAGTGATTTGGTTTTGCGTTGTGTGCCTTGGAAAGAAAAAAATTACAAAATCCTGGAAGGAAATCATGAGGGATCTTGTGGAGGCCATTTTTCTATGATAATCATGTTTCATAATTTCTTTCAAGAAGTTTATATATGGCCGAGTATTCAAGGGGATGTTAATCATTGGTGCAAGTCATGTTTGCCTTGTCAGAAGATGGGAAAGAGAATTTGAAGCCTGAGTTGCGGAGGACAATTTTAGCTTTTGATGTGTTTGAAAAATGGGGTCTTGATGCTATTGGACCCTTACCTATGACTAGCAAAGAACTACTTACATTTTAACAATAGTGGATTATTTGTCACGATGGGCAGAAGCCAAAGCTGTCAAACAGATTACTAGTAAGGAGATGGGAAAATCTATTTATGAGTACATATGTTGCAAATTTGGTGTGCCACTAGAGCTAATTTTAGATAGAGAACCAAGATTTAGAGGAGAGCTGTTTGATTTCTTATGCAAAAAGCTCTATATACAACATAGGTACAATTCTCCTTATTATCCACAATGCAATGGTCTTAATGAAAGGTTCAATGGAGAGTTGGTAAAGATCTTGACAAAGATGACGCAGACATATGGGGATACTTGGGATTCAGAGTTGCCTTGTGTGTAATGGGCCTAAAGAACTGTTATCAAAACAAGAACATAATTTCCCCCCTTACCACTTGGTTTATGGCAAGGAAGGTTTATTGCCAATTGAAGTGGAAATTCTCTAAAGTTGTTATCATTGGAAGATGAGGAGAAAACAAATGCATGGCAAAAAAGATTATTGGATTTACAATGCTTGCAATTGGATCGAGTTTTAGCTTTGGGTTACTATGAGGAAGTGTCAAGAAAGGCTCAGCTAAAAGCCAATGAATGCGTAGAGGATAAGAAAATTGAAAAGGGTGATTTGGTGTTGCGATACAATAGTAAGTTGGACAATACCTTTCAAAAGAAGTTTCAAATCAAATGGGAAGGTCCTTTTACTATTGTAAACAAATTTGAAAATGGCACATATCAGTTGGTAGGCTTAAATGGTTCACATCATAAGTATCGTGTTAATGGTTATACATCGAAGAAGTATCTCACACGTTTTTGATGACAATTGTGACTGATGAAATGCTATCAATAGAAGGAGATAATGTGAAGACATCTGAAAATGTGGATGAGGTTTCTGGGGATGAAATGCAGCACTTGTTCACCCTAGGAACCTCTGCTTGTCATGAATGACTAAGCAAGCTAGGGGGCGTTGGCAGCCTATGTCATGCATTTTTTGGATAAGCATGAATTCATTGATTCATGCTAAAAAGCTTGCCCACTAGCCTCGTGTATATATGTGTACATAGCCCTACGAGTTTTCGAAGTGGCTTTGTAGAAATTCATGTACAAAGGTGTGATTTTGCCAAGCTTGAATGCTGATGGTTTGGGTTGTTCAAGTCTCCAAAATATGGTTTTTAATAAGTATTTTCAGCCATGCTTTATAGCTTGTGAATCGGACTTGTACAACATGAGTTATGAGCATCCGAAGCGGGCGGTCTCAACTTAGAAGGTGATTGCAGGTGCATGCAAGAAGGGAAGGTACACCAACTTGGGGGTCTAAGATTAGAGATGCTGAAGTTTTATATTTCTAGTGATAGCGGAGGTGATGGGCTTCGAGCCGTGTGTTACGGTGCGTCATTTGGTGACCGGAGCAGCAAGGTATGCCTCAGGAAAAATTGTCCAAGAAGTCCTCTCATGCTTTGGGAAAAGCTATGAATTTTTGGAGAAATTGGGGAGCTTGGGGAGAGTTGCCATGTGGCATGGAAGTAATCCCACATGGGAAGAAGAAAGGGGAAAGTGGAGGGTACATAGGGCACTTTGGGAGCCCATTATGGTGTATCAAAGGTGAGAGGAGCTCTCTCAAGGCTTGGCTATGGGGCCTCGTGGGATCATGGGGAAGGGGATGGAATTTTTTTTAGTCCACACCAGCTGCCCAAGTGCCTGACCACTTTTTTTGGCCCGGAAACTTGCTCCCACCCCATTCCTTGGTCAAAGGGTCATCGACAGGTCATTTTTCACCCAGAAAAGGCCAAAATTGGACCAATTAAAAGGTGCCCAAGGAGAGAACCATGCCGGCTAAGAGGAGAGAGAAATTTTCTTGGGATAAGAGCCAAAAAATCCTCCTTTTTAATAGATGCAATTCTCTGCACACCCTTTTTGCTTACAGAGACTAGCTTTTTTGGAGCTTTTAAGAAATACCCCAAATTCGAAAGCTAATTGTAGCTCTCTCTTCTGTTGTTGGAATCAAGTATATGGATACTCTACGGAGGTCTATATGACACGAGATTTATCTTTAGGGTCTCGATTTTCAAAAATTCTAATCATGGTTTGGGTTAGGGATGTTTCCCGCCAGACTCTACAGGTGTTAAACATAGGTGTTTTCTATAGCTTTATATTGTTTCCTTCCAACGGTGTGATGCGTGCAAGGCTATAGGGGTTCTCATTTTCCTTCTTGTTTGCATGATAGCGATGTTATAGATCAATGAAGGCTAACAATGTTTTTGATGCATTGTAAATGATAGGAACACAAACCTTTTCAGCCATCCATTTTGGTATGTTACTATGTGCATGTATAAAGTTCACATGATCTTCTGGTAGCACCTCTTTTTTCCAATATGTGAATGTTTCAAAATCCCCAATAAAGGGACGAATCAACTTTATAGTGGTACTTAAGTATGAAGTAATGTGGTTGTCATAAGTGGGATTGATATTGATAATATCAAGTGGGTAAATAGAAAAGGGGTCCTCATTTGAAAGAGGTCTATTATGGTTAAAACACTTCAATATAAATTGATTATTAATGAAGAGAAGATCATCCATGTATGCATATAACATGTCATTTCTTTGAAGCCTTGATAACTTTCTGATAAATTCTAATTCAAACCATGCGAGATAGAGATTACACCATAAAAAGGAACAAGCATATCCCATTGGGATTCCTTGTTTTTGATAAAAGATGCAATCTCCTAATTTAGATACACAATTATCTAATAAAAGATAGTTCAAAGTGATGAAAAATTTAAATGACCATGTAATCTCTTTATGCTTTTTTGTGAGAACACTACTTTTACGAGATTTTTTAACCCCTTTATAACCCATTCCATGAAGTAGTTCAATAATGTGTTCAAGTGTGTCAACCAATCCATTATTGCCTTAGTGTGGTATTGCCTCATAGCAAGCTTTTATATCAAATGTATAAGCTGAAAATATTTTATCTGGAATGTTTATCAAAAAATCATATTGATTATGGATAATCCAGTAACTATTAGTATTAATTAAAAGGTTATGTAGGCTTTCACAATATTCAGCAAGGCCAATGTTTACTGCTTTGAGAATAGAAGCCATAATGCTAGTTAAAGGGGGAAACATACAATCATGGGCATTGGTTATCCATCTAGATTCCTCCTTGTGAATCTTCTAATTACCCATGAGATAAGGAAGACTAATCTTAGAAGGTATCAATATTTCATTCATGGAAGAGAATTGCATAACCTCCTTAGAGATTTCACATTCATTTCTATGAGATAATTGAAACTCACTAGATGAAAGTCTTTTGTAGCGGCTAAGCCCGATAGCTTTTTACAAATAAAAATGGGTGTCTAGGATGATTTATCCAAGCCACAAACAAATAGGTGTTTTAGTAGAAACTCAATTTTGTTCATCAGATCCGGTTCCTTAAACCAGGATAATTGATTGACCCTATGTGGAATTCATTTTTAAATTGTTCATCAATTTTTTTAGAAATAATCTTGTGGTGTATAATAGAATCAACTATACCCAAGATATTAAAAATTTTAGACCAACCAATAATCAATCCTTTTGCTACTTTAACAGGGTCTAAAGGGACCACAGGAATATGATTAAGTCCTTTCCTAAAAAAGTCTTTTGGCATGGCATGTCTACCAATACTAGTGTCAGTTGTAATAACATGTATTCCAAAAGGTTCAATATTCTTCCTGAATTTAGAAAACCTATTCAGGGACATACACGAAAAATCAAGGGATAAATCAAAGGGGATTGCGAAAGTATTAAATGGTTTATATAAAATATTATTTAAATTTCTAGTGTATTTCCATCCAAATTTAATATTGAAGTATTTTAAAGTTCTAGGTATGCCAATAAAATTCAAGACATCTTGGTAAAAAGAAAAAGGTTCTATGAAATCCATAAATTTATTACAAAAAATTATATGTATGAATCTTCCTTTTGACACATAGTTTCTTGTCATCTGTTTAAGTGAGTTAGCTTTAGTAAGGATAGTTCGAACCTGTTCCTCATTAACGAACTCCAAATTTTTTAATGTATCCCCAATATCTTCAGCACCTCAAAATTGTTGAGGTTTCTTATGTACAGTAGAAGATGAACTTCCCGGTGTATGTAGAATCTTCTTCATGGGTTCTTTGCCTTTTATCGGTTTGAGGATATTTTTTATGGTATTGGCTATGGGTGTGTTGGCGAGTCTAGGTAGTAGAGGGTTTCTTGGAGAATATAATACTAGCCCACGAGCAGCCTCTAGCATATGTTCATGGAAGTGATAATATACTATAATAGCATATTGTACTTCCAGAGGTAAAGTAGCCACCCATGCTATAAAGGTGTATACTTGTGCAGGTCTAGATGTGAAGGGAAACAACTTCGGTAGATTTTGAAACACATACCATTATAAATGGTCAATCCATATATAAAAGCATTACACTTAGAACTAGGGTCAAGTTTTCTTCATGCACATTTGACAAAGGGTCTATATGTGTTCCATCAGTTTCTAAGAAACCTCTTTGTATCTTTGACCCGGTCTGCAAGGGATAGTCCTTTTGTTCTTGCCACCAGAGAAGAATTAGAGCACTTGTTTGAGTCTACAAGAGCTAAGGAAATATGTTGAAGCTCAAAAGATAAATCAGTAGATAATAGGTGTTTAGCTTGTAATGTATGAAAAAGAACTTCTCAAGCTATGGAGTATGGAGGTAGACTTACTCAAAGCTACAAAGATTAGTTTTGATATAGAAATAATTTAGTAGGTTATAGATACTTTCAATCTAGACACAATCATTGCTGAAATCAATGGAAGCCTAGTCCATCTATAGTAGCAGCACTTGGCAAACGTTTTGTATATGCCTTTTAGAACTAAGGTCACAACATGCTCCGCTACTGAACTTAGCAAATTTCTGTAAGAAGTTTCTCATGCCAAAAAGAAGAGAAAATTCGATGGTTGCAAAATTCCAGTAGCAGCACTAGAATGTAAGCCAAAATGTAAGTTTGTCATAGAAGCTTACAATCTCAAGAATAACCCTACGTATGTGTATGAGAAATTACGTAGTATGCTTTTATCTCAAATTAAAAATCCCGAGCCTGACATCATCATGAGTAACTTTCTATATAGTTTCTTGATAAACAGGACTCAAAACCTCTTTAGGGCACTATAGTAGACAAGCAATCAAATTAATGAGTACTCCACTAGAGTCTACTATGGATAAATACACTTCTACTGACAAGGAAAAATATAGTATGTCTGCCAGTACTTCTCAGACTCAGACACCTTTAGTAGTGCACACACCTGGCTGGCAATTTGGACCAGATCGGTTGCCACAATGATAGAGAAAATGACACCACCCACACACCCTCACACCTTGACATAACACAAGGAATTCACTTACCTTCCTCACCTCATGCATCACCATAGTCTCAAGATATCAATGAAAGTCCTTCCCCTAAACTCAATTCCTGTCCAAACATCTCGATCTACAAGCACTTGCCTACCCACAGACACTATGTAGTGATTCAAGTTGATCAAGGCTTGAAATCACACTCGATGGCAACCAAAAGACACAAGAAAAACCATCAAAAACTGAAAAATTCTAGCCAACAAATGCCTCTCTCTAATCATTGCAAAAGATTCACCAAAATCCACTCCACTGGTCTCCTTGGTGTATCCTTAACCAGAATGGCACAGATACATGGTCACATAGTCTTGCAAAAAGTTGCACCTTATCCCCCCAATTCTTGCACACACATATACATGGAAACTATAGAACTTCCATAGACTCACCCAAGAGAAAAATAAAAGAGAAGAAACTCTTGTTCACTCCTCGACACACTTGAAAACAAGACGCAAACAAGATGGGACTGCATAGGACCACCTGTAGAAACCTTTCTTTGTCTTCCACATAGAGAGGTGAAACTACTGATATTAGACATCCCAAACACTCCCTCAGTTTGTATACTCATGGAACCACGAGTTATGTGGCAAAAAGAAACCATTTTCACACCTTTTTTGACCTTCTTAGGGATATTTTTTGTTAGTTTTGTCCCTCGACATACATTTTTTGTGGGGAAAACACCAAACCGAATCCAAATTCCACCAAATTTTGTAGGCGTGATCCTTGACACCTAAAACTCATGGCCTCATACCAAAATTCTATTTCTAAGCACTTATAGGGTGGTTTGCACATCATTGCATATCGGACACTGCAAATAGATAGTCATTGCACGTGTTAAATTGTTGGGGCGGAAGGACAGTGCCCACACTTTTCACTTGCATTATTTACATTCTAAAAATATTAAAAATCAAGCCAAAATAATCTATTTTTGCACCACATCTAAGGCTTTGACACTATATCTAGGCATGTATATGTGCGTGATTTTTCACGCACAAACCTAACTATTTACAATGTGTACATGCTGTATATGTGCATGATTATTGACGCAAAAACCTAACTATTCACAATGTGTACAATGTGTACATGCTGCATCATGTTTGAAACTCAAAATCATGTTGTGAAGAATCCAAGTGCATATATTTACATTTATTTGTACACATGTCCATGCATATACACACTACTCTAAAAGTTGTCTATTATCATTGCCCACCCTCTAGGTCGAGCATTTATGCTCAACCAAGAGACTATTTGCATTTGTAACCATATCCCTTGAAAAATATTTCTTCAGCCTATAACCATTTATCCTATAGTTCAAAGGTTTTCCATACTGTTATTGAGCCAATGTTAGTTAACAAAAGCTGCTAAAGACCGAAGACGTACGAATGCACATCAAAGATCAACACAAAGAAGTAGTAAAGATTGGAGTTACACATTTTTCACGTTTTCCCAAAATGGTCATGTATTGTAAATTCTCACTTTATTTCAAACCATTGTAATATTTTAATGTGTTATGGCTCAATGGGTGTTCTAAGTTGTAAAGAACAAGTCAGTTAGTGTGCCTAGGTTGCAGATTTAGTAAGTGGTGGAGTCCTAAAGGCCTTGGGCGCCCGGACATTGCATATTTTTACCCTAGGTACATAAGGTAGTATGTAAAAGAAATTAGGGTTCTCAAGCTCATTTGTTGAGAGCACTCTTTGGTGAGAGCTCTTGAGGTGTGTGGCTATGGAATCCTTGAGCTTCTCATTGCTCATGTGAGTTGGTGACACTACTCAATGCTTAATTCTCTTTCACTATGCCTCTCTCATGCTTCTTATGATTGCCTATGATACTTTGATTAGCTAGATCTTAAATAATTAGTGGTTAATCCCTCTCTAATCTTGTTTGATTTTCCTCTTTTGCTTGTGTGTGCATATGGGTTTGATTGGAGTGTGGTGCTTGATAGATCTATGTGTGTGTGCTTGCGATTAGTGTGTTGTATGATAGGATTAGTGTTGTGTGCGTCTTGCAATCGTTAGTGTGTGTGTGATTGGGTTGATTAGAGGTAAAAAGAAGTGGATGTGGAGATTGCCTTTCATTGTGGTTTAGCTCCTCCATAGGCCAAGAAGCTAACCTTGTAGAGTCAATCAAATGTTCGTGTTGCCATGATTAGATCACTAATCGTGTGAGTGTTTCCATGCCGTAGCTGGGTAGCTCATCCCTCCGGATTGATAATTTTGTTGGTCATTGGCGCTATGCAACGATGAAAACCCCAACTTTTGGCGCGTTGCCAGGGACGATGGCCAACGCTAGTGTAATTGTGGCATAATCGGATGTGTTTCCTCACTAATTTCACTACTAATTTCACCTATGTGTTTATGATTTTGTGGATTTTGGATGTGTGTGCATGAAGCAATGTGTTCATTATTCCCTAATTTGTCACTATATCTTGCTAATTGTGTGTTTACACACTCTAATTTTACACTAACCCCTTGCTAATTTTTCTAATTTTTCTAACTTACACACTAATTTGCTATGAAGGATTGGAGCTTTCAACCGTTCAATCGATCTTCAATGTGGAAAGGTAATCAAGGTGGTATTCTCAACCTCCCTAGAATCTAAAGATGTGTAGAATTGTGTAGAGATCCCACCATGATGCAATGTAATGTTGATGCTATGTTATTGCAATGCAATGTTGATGCTATGAATTTTTTGGATTGTTTGTTCTCATGCACTACAATCAAGTGTGTGTGCATTCTAATTGAGTGTGTGTATGCTTAATTTTAGGTGTGTGTACACTATTTTGCCCTTGATTGTGCACCTAAAAATCAATGTGTGCTTAATGATTTTTCAATTGTGATGATTGACTTGTGTTGTGGTCATGCCCAACTAGATATTTGTGAAATCACATTGCAATTTGACAAGATTAACCCTTTTGTGCGCACCTAAAGATTGGTAAAAATTACCAATTATTAGGTGTGTGTGCCTAAAAAGTGCTTAATGTGCATGATTAATTCAATTTTTGATTGCATATTTGGTGTGTGTAATGGTTAATTGCTACGTTTTTGAACTCAAAACAAGGTTTACACACTTCAATTGCGTCAAATTCTGACCTAATTTTGCCGATTTAATTGCGTAGTTTTGATTTTATTGATCATATTAATTGGCAATTGAATTGATGTGCTTTTTGTGATTTTATCTAGCTGCACTAATCCCCTATGTGTGGAGATTTGTTTTTTAAAAAGGGTATTTTTCGGATAAGTTTTGCAATTTTTGTAATTTTTGCATTAATTTTCAGTTAATTCCATAAAAAATTGATATCTTGCGATCTTTATGAGCTATTTTGAATCTGTGTTTACTGCTTGATTTTGAGCGCATTTGGGCTTTTCCTTGTCAAATTTTAAGCGTTTTACTATTTCCAGGGGTCGGATTGACGATTTTGTTGGATTTGGCGTTTTCAGTAAAAACAGTTATTTTTGTGTGCTTTTGCGTGTTGAAGCTGTTCAATTGTGATTGTCGATGATTTTTCTAAGATTTTGGGATTTTTTTGTGATTTTTTGGAGTTTTAGCTAATTTTTGGCCTATTTTTGGTATTTCTGGACATTTGGAAATAAAAATTTAATAAAAATATGATTTTCGAGCTCGATGCCCATGCCTTGCGCCGCATACAATTCTCCACATTGGATAGATCTTTGCGTTCTCTTGGGATAGTTTTCTACAACGTTAAAATAATCCTCATTTTCTTTTGTTGCACCCGTGTTCTTTGACTTGCTCCGAGTGAACCCACCCCACACTCTTCTCTCTGTTCTCTCACTCTCTCTCCTCCCCCTGCCAAAAGTTCGCTCATCAACACTCTCTCTCTTCCCCTCACTCTCTCTCTCTCTCTCTCTCTCTCTCTCCTCCCTAACCCACTCACCAACGATTATTTAGTCTCTAACTAACTCCCCTTAACTCTCTCTCTAAATCTCACTCCCACTCACCCTCTCTCTCTCTCTCTCTCTCTCTCTCTCTCTCTCTCTCTCTCTCTCTCTCTCTCTCTCTGTGTGTGTGTGTGTGTCCACGCGCGTACACACTCCTTTCCTTTTGTCTTTTTCACCACCTCCAGCCTTCTCTCTGTCGTGTACCGCACGCAACTGTCACGCTGCTCGTACTGAGCCACTTCAGCACGCGTGCACCACACCTCTCTCTCTTTCTCTCTCTTGCTAGGTACCGTGCGCCTGCTGCTCCTCTTTGCCGCTGATACGCTGCCGTGCCAACTCACTCACACCCTCTCTCTCTCTCCTCTCTCTCATCCACCTGCACGCTGTATACCCATTCTCTCTCCTCTTTGCACTCCGCAAGTGTGCACGCTCTCTTTCCCTTCCCTCTGCTTGTGCGTCGGACCTGGATTCCCTACAGTCGCACTCGCCACACCACTGTCAAACACGCCAGATCCGGATACTCACGCTGTTAGCCCTTCGTGAAGTCAACGCTGCAGCCAGGTAACTATACATGTAAAAGTTTTTTTTATTTTTAGTTTATTTAATTTACAATATTTAATTACAAAATTTAAAACATTTAAAAGTCCAATATAAAAATTAAAATTTCAAAAATCCAATAAAAATAAAAAATAAAATCAGATAAAAGAAATACAAAAAATAAGAAAGAATTTTTTTAAAAAATCCAATAAAAAAATAAAACGAGGATTAAAATTCACAATTTGTTTTGAAAAAACATAGCAATTTTTTTAAAAAATAAAAAAACTCATAGAAAATCATAAAAAATTAAAAATTGACACAAATAAGTCACAAAAATAATAAAAAAATCGTATAAAGTCACAAAAAATTCATATAAAATCCAAAATTATCCGACAACCATTTATGCACCTTGAGAATGTTCCATCATGCTACCCTTTCATATTTGATATTTCTTAATTTCCATATGTCTCAGTAAATAATCCCAGTTTTATTAATATTTCCAATGTTAATAAGTACCCCAATAATGCGCGTATCCCAATGGCATTTTTTCCCCACTGGGTACTTTCCCTTTGGTCATTCACGTATTAGACCCTAATTTAGAACCTCATCATTCTACTTCCCTTGTATATACTTTCCATAAATAAAAATCAGCCTCATCATTATGGTATTACAACGGACAAATGCAACATCATCTCTCACAACAGACATATTCCGACCAAGAAGATGCTACAACAAATTGAACCTCATCAACAAATTCAACGACCAATGAAGAAATCAGCCCATCAACAACCAATCAAAACCTTCCACAGCCTCCACGAACACTTTTCAATAGTGTCCGAGGACGGGCACTAAAATTGGAAGGGGGGAATGTTAATTGTCAACGTCAGTGAACAGAAGTTGCTAAAGACTGAAGACGTACGAATGCACATCAAAGATCAACACAAAGAAGCAGTAAAGATTGGAGTTACACATTTCTCACTTTTTCCCAAAATGGTCATGTATTGTAAATTCCCGATTTATTTCAAGCCATTGTAATATTTTAATGTGTTACCGGCTCAATGGGAGTTCCAAGTTGTAAAGAACAAGTCAGTTAGTGTGCCTCGGTTGTAGAGTCAGTGAGTGGTGGAGCCCTGAAGGCCTTGGACGCCCGGACATTGCATATTTTTACCCTAGGTATATAAGGCAGTGTGTAAAAGAAATTAGGGTTCTCAAGCTCATTTGTTCAGAGCACTCTTTGGTGAGAGCTCTTGAGGTGTGTGGCTATGGAGTCCTTGAGCTTCTCCTTGCTCATGTGATTTGGTTAACACTAATCAATGCTTAATTCTCTTTCACTATGCCTATCTCATGCTTCTTATGATTACCTATGATGCTTTGATTAGCTAGATCTTAAATAATTAGTGATTAATCCCTCTCTAATCTTGCGTGATTTCCCTCTTTTGCTTGTGTGTGCATGTAGATTTGATTGGAGTGTGGTGCTCGATAGATCTATGTGTGTGTGCTGGTGATTAATGTGTTGCATGATAGGATTAGTGTTGTGTGCGTCTTGCAATCGTTAGTGTGTGTGTGATTGGGTTGATTAGAGGTGAAGAGAAGTGGATGTGGAGATTTCCCTTCATTGTGGCTTAGCTCCTGCATAGGCCGAGAAGCTCACCTCGTAGAGTCAATCATTCGTGTTGCCATGATTAGATCATTAATTGTGTGAGTGTTTCCATGCCCTAGCCGGGTCACTCCCTCCGGATTGAAAATTTTGTTGGTTATTGGAGCTATGCAACGATGGGACCCCCAACACATACACTTTTTCCAACTCATACGCGCCATTCGAAAAAACATGCTTCACTTTGTACAGCCCCTATCATCTATCCCTCAACTTCTTTTGAAAAGTGAAGTCCAAGCTTTCATCTTGACAAAACACGAGGAATTTACTTAATTCCCCACCTCACACATCACCACTCAAGAGCTCAATGAAAATTATCCCCAAACCCAATTTTAGCTCCGAACGGCTCAACCTACAAGCCCTTGTCTACCCACACACGCTACATAGTGAGTCGAGTTAATAAAGGCTTGAAAGCACACTTGATGGTGACCAAAAGACACAAGAAAAACCATACAAAGTTAAAAAATCCATCCACAAAATACCTCTCTCAAACCATTGCAAAAGATTCACCAAACTCCACGTTGTTGTTGGACTCTTTGGTGTAATCCCCAATAGGCGTTTTTCATAGGAAAAATACCAAACGAACTCCAAATTCCACCAAGTTTTGTAGGCTTGATCTTTGATACCTAAACTTCATGGTCCCACATACCAAAATTCTATTTTTGACCATTCTAGGGCAGTCCATGCATCATTGCATATCAAGTGCTGCATATAAATAGTTACCACATGTTGTTGCTGCCAAATGTGGTTGGAGATGTAAGGTGGAAAATGCAATGCTATGGGTGTCTATAGGTGCAAGCTAGAGTTCTATAGTAGATATGAAGGCCTTGGGTAGGTGACGAGGTTGAGAGATGTATGCTTGGTGTGTTTTCTAGGCCAAAAGGACTCCATGGTGGGCCCACCAGGTTGGCTAGTCGAGGAGTCTTAAGTGCTAGAATTGTGCCTTGGAATGTGTTGTTCAAGATTATCTAGCTATGAGCTGGTTTAGACGGATTCTCAAATGGAGAAACAACGTGAAAGATATGGTAGTGCTTTGTAGATCCCCAACAGACTGGGTAGGTGTAAGTGAGCGATCAAAGCTGATGTCAATAGATGGATTTGAAATGATCAAATAGTGGTAAATGTTAGTCTTTTTAAATGTAAGGGGCTCCTCCTAGACCTTACTTTTGACTATCGCATCTAAGCCATCGGCTATAAAAGGAAAAAGAAAATAATAGGAAAAAGATGTTTGAGTAAATTTGGGTTCAACTCAAGCACCAAAGTATACTCATGAGACACTTTCGGTTTATACCATGGGGACATGGGCATAACCAATGCATGAAAATTAGCTTTTCACTTTGAGAAAATTAACATTAAGAAAAAGCTAAGGAAAAGGGAAAAGATAAGGTAAAGAAAGAAAAAGGAAAAGAAAAAGAAAAATAATGAAAAGAGAAGATAAGGATAAGGTGAGTAAGTAACTTGTTGAAGAAGTTTTGAGAAGAAAGATAAGTTATCAAGATAAGTTAACAAGAACTTATCGATAAGGAAGATAAGCTATCAAGATAAGTGAAGGCATTTATCTAAAATATGCATTTAAATAGGGCTTCTCTTCTCATTTTAGACTTCTCTCCTTCATTTCTCAAGGTGCAAACTTGAGAGTAGGCTTGAGAAAGCCATACCTAAGCCTCTTTCACACACACACACACCCTCTCCAAGAGAAGCCATGGCCAAAATCCTAATCAAGTTTGTCAAAACTTGATCTTCTGCTTCACATTATCCTCTCCCTCTCCTCTCTCCTAATTCTCAAGCTTTCCATAGCTTGAATTCCCTTTGTCTCTTGCCATTCTCTCATTCAAGTAGCCAAATTGGTGGTTTTCAAGTGAAATGAAGAGGGAAAGAGATGATTACATCAACACATTTCTTCAATACTCTCCCAAATTGAGGAGAAGACTCTACCATATACACACTAGGGTGATATTTTCTTGTTCTCTTTATGTTATTGCACTTTATTAAAAGTGATTTACTTTTATGCTTACTTAAATTCATGCTTAAGCTTTCTCATTTCCGGCCATAAGCAAATATTTTCTCCTGAGAAGAAGAAATAACTTCTTAAGAAGTTGTTTATTTCTAATTAGGGTTCCTTTCTAATATTAGCCAGCCACGTTGTTAACCACTAACACAATGTTATTTCTAGTTTTGTTATTTTAAATTTCCTAGACTAATATGGCATAGAGAGAGTAGAAAAAGCACTCTCTTTAACCATAGGTGATTGGAGATCATATTTACCTAAATAGTATGCCTGATTGAATGGTGACTAATATGCTTAATTAGAAACCTTTTTATTGATTTTTAAGTTACTTTTATTATTTTATCTAAATTACTCTTTTAAAGGTAAATGTCATTAATCGAAGGAAATTTAGTAATGGAATTATTTTTGGAACTAACCTTATTTTTCAAAAGAGGAATTATTATTTCTCCAAAAGAAATGCTCTTGCTTTTGCATAATTTATGTGTGCAAAAGTTTTAGTGACATACTAAGTTAATATCCAGATTTCAAGAGGGAGTTGAGTTTTGAAGGGTAAATTTATCATAACAAAATTTTGAAAAGAAGATTCCCATTCCAAATAAGGTCATTTCCTTCCTTCCCACTTGTCAATTGGAAAATCCCAAATCTTTAAGCCTCTCCTAGCTGTGTGATTAATCCTCCCAAGAAAAGCAAGAGGTAAGCCTAAACCCTATCTTAGGAAAAATTTAATAGTCATTCATACTCCATTGCATGAGCATTTTGCACGGCACTATCATGTCCACTATAAGGAACTTCACAAATTTCTCTTACATTACCATTCATCGAAGGATTCTACTCTGTCATAAATAATCATTTAATCTTGCATAATCAATTAAATGAAGTTTTGGATTCTTTGTCTTAAGATCACAAGTTGATGCATTCTAAATGTTAATGTTTACTACTCATGGTTCACACTTAAGCTGTAACATTTAATGGTCTAGTAACTTGTGTGTAGCGGAAAATAGCATGAACATAGTGAGAATTTCATTAGAATAGCTTCCTAATGCGAATAACAAGAGTGCTTGGGTGGAGAGAGCAACAAAAAGTATAACACCTAGTTAGATAGCATGAACAATACTTCAAAAGAGAGAGAAATTAAGCAATTGACAATAGTTGAGGACCAGATTTTCATGGAGCCGGTCCCCCCTCCAAAAGGCTTTGTATTATGGTTTCTCCTATCAAGAGAGACATTGTACAATACAATTCTTTTTGTTCCTTCAACACTAGCTAGTGCAATGAATATGGAAACTTCATGCACTAAGCAAAACACTTATCAAACACAACATCAATTCCCTCACGGTCTCAGACCCAAGACCTCACACACCTTCAAAGATGGTGAGAGCTAGCGGGGTATGAGAGTAGATTGAGAGAAAGGAGTATTCTTACGAGAAAGATGTACATCTCCTCACATAATCACTCAGATTAGCATATCTTAGCTTAGTGATTAGCATGGTAGAGGAGATGAGCATGCATTGAAGCTTGGATCTTGGTTGGATTTTCATCACAAAGACAAGAGTTGTTGGTGTAGGCCTCCCTTCTCACAAGCTTGGAGTAGGTGGTAAGCTTTCCATTAAAGCTTGAGAAGGAGAGAGAGTCTTCTTTGCTTCACACATGAGATTGTGTGAGTGTGTGTGTGATAATGCCTCGCAAAAATCACCCCCCTCTCTCTATTGGTCGACTCCCCTTGCTAATTGCTCATGTTACAGCCCTATTGGACCTCCCCAAGCCTAGCCAATGGAAATTAAGCAGCATAGGTGTTAGCCTTCTGACATGTGTTCCCCTTTCCCCTTTTTTGAGAGCTTTAGGTAATTAATAAATGCAACTAAACTCTCATTGGACCCCTTTGCCTTTGGCCAATAGGGATAAGGCAAGCCATTGGGCTGCTAAATGCTCATTGGTCCCCTTGGGAGACTGTCCAATAGTCTTCTAGAGAGCTTAATTCCTATTTGTTCTTTTATTAAGTGTTTCTAAATTAAATAAATTAGATCTACTCTAGCTTAATTCTCATTGGTCCACCTCCAAGGCCATCCAATAGGATTTGAGTACACCTTGTGGGCATTTGGCCTAGGGAGATGACATGTGTCCCTCTTTCCCCTTGTGTACAAATGAAGCTTGTGCGTGTGTGTGGGTGTTTCTCTCTCATCCCCTACTTCTTGGGCTTGCCCCCTCCTATGTAGGGACTTGTGAAGACTTTTGTACACACACACACAAAGCATCCAAATCTCCTAAGCTTTGACCTTTGGACACAACCTTTGAATTTTGGAACCTTAGCATTTTGGAAGTCTTAATGGGCTGAACCTTAGGGTCTTTTAAGCCCATTGTTTGCACATTGCTCTTTTGCATATGCCCCCCCCTTTGGATCCCTACTGTGGCTGGTCTGCTAGCTTAACCAATATTCTAGCTTTTTCTCCGTTGGCACTTCCCATATTAAATGATAAGAAAATCATTTAGGAGAATTAGATATTGATAATTATGACATTACCTCTCTCTTGAAATCATAGTCGTTCTCGACTATGGGGTAGAGAAGATAAAACATATTCATTAGTCCTTTTTCCTAGCGGGTAAAGGATCCCTATGTTACCCTACGACATCGTTCCAGAATGGATGACTAGTCCATTTGGCGCTTGAGAGCCTAAGCTGCCGCAAGCATGTGTGCACATTAGTCCTATTAATCTTCCATAGTAGAGTGACAAGCTGTACTTGGTGTTTGGGAGACGTCATCTCTGCAAACCTGATCTAAGCATGCATACTATATTTTTGTGCACAATAAAGAAAAAGAGAGTCTTATAAGACAAAAGATTTGTTCATTTTTAACATTTGTACATTTGCTTACTCTCGGGAAGCATTGTTAGCATTGACAAGGTTTAGGTTATCCTTTATCTGTATGCCTTGCATCCATCTAGCATCTTCAAAAGGATAATTTTTAAACTTAATAAGATATCGTCAGATAGTCTTAACACCTCCTAGTACCTTGTCTTCATGTCGGAGAATGGACTTGGACTGCAACACCTCTTCTTGGTCCTTGATCTCCGGTGGGTCTTCAATAGTTGGTTCTTGAGGTGGCTCTCCTTTGTAAGGCTCACATGGAAAGCATTGTGTATGAGCCAATGGTTGGGAAACTTGAGGTGATAGGCCATCTCATTGATTGGCCTAAGAATTTGGAAGGGACCATAGTACCTTTTTGCTAACTTAGCATATTGCTTTTGATGTCCCGTAGGATTCTTGCCCGTTGTGTGATTTAATCGAGCCTTGGGAAATTTGAGTAAGACCCAATCATTTTCTTTAAAGTCTTGGGCTCTTCTGTGCTTGTCAGCAGCAGCCTTTTGCCTTTGATGTGAGATAGAGATAGCATCCTTAATCTTTTGGAAAGATTCTTGTAGGTCTCGGCTATACTCTTCTGCAGCGAAGATCGTCCCATGTACCTTAAGTAGCAACGGACTTTTTGATCTTCCCTCAATTACCTCAAAAGGTGATTTTTTCGTGGAAGTATGTATAGTGTTATTGTAGGCATACTCCAATAAAGGTAAGGACTTCTCCCATTGGGATCTTTGATCTACTTCCGTTATGTACGCTTTTAGTAGATCTAGAATTGTTAGGTTATGCTTGCCAGCAATGTGAGCAATATGAAAATGAAATTGTGAAAGAAATTTTGCCCACCTCATTTGTTTGTTGGAGAGCTTGGTCTGCATAATGAAGGACTTAAGACTTTGGTGATCCATTCATAGAATGAAAAGAGTCCCCAATAAATAGTGCTTCCATGAGTCTAAGGCATGTAGAACTGCGAGGATTTCCTTTTCATATATACCTAGAGCTTGCTCAACAGGGTCAAGCCTTCGACTTTCATAGCCTATGGCGTGCCCTTCTTGAAGCAAAACAACTCCAAGGAAATCACCACAAGCATGACATTGGACCTCAAATAGCTTTGAGAGATCCGGTAGTGTAAGCACAGGTTGAGAGATAAGCTTTTGTTTAAGCTTTTCAAAAGCATTGCTCTCCTTGGCAGACCATGTGTACCTAACATTTTTCTTTGTTAGATCATGTACTGGTCCTGCTATTAGTGAGAACCTTTTATGCAGCGTCTATAGTATGCACACATACCTATAAAGCTTCTTAACTCATGAAGACTCCTTGGTTTAGGCCATCCTTTTATTACCTCTAACTTTGGATTCCATCTTGAGAGATAATGTGACTTAAATACTGAATCTCTTGTAAGAAAAATACACTTTTCTTTCGATTAACATAATGTTTATTCTCTCTTAGAACTTGAAATATTACCTGGAGGTGTTGCTTGTGTTCGTCTAATGAATTAGAGTAGATGATGATATCATCAAAGAACACTCCACTAAAGGTTCGGTGAGGCCTGAATAGCTTCTCCATCAAGTGCTTGAATGTGGTTGGTGCATTGGTCAAGCCAAAAGGCATGACAATGTATTCATAAAGACCAAACGTAGTGCGAAATGTGGTCTTTACAATGTCTTGATCAACTACCTTATATGATGATAGCCACTTTTTAGGTCAATCCTACTGAAGTAGGTGGACCCTTGTATCTTATCAAATAGGTCTTCTACCCGTGGAACGGGAAACCTATTTTTGATAGTGATCCTATTTAGTGCTCTATAGTCGACACACATGCGATATGTGCCGTTTTTCTTTTGCACTAATAGCATAGGAGAACAAAATGGAGATGAGCTATGCCTAACCATGCCCTTCTCAACTAACTAATGCACTTGCCGCATAATCTCCTCTTGATGAGCTTGAGAAACTCTATAAGGAGGTTTGTTAGGTGGTGAACTTCCTGGAAGAAGTTCAATTGCATGGTCATCATTGCCAAGTTTAGGAGGTAGCTCACAAGGGATGTCGTCAATAAAGACATCTTGAAACCCTTGAGAAAATTGGATAACTCTAACTCCTTTTGATTGTGTATATTTTCTTTTGCTAAAACATTAGGTTCATTTTGAGAATCTTTAACAAAAATCATATACACGGAAATAGAGCTCTTTATTGACTTGTTGAAAGCTTGTGTATGTACAGTGGGTGGGTATAGTGTTACCCATTTCCTTAGCATCTATATACATATCTTTTTCCCTGAACTTAAAGGAGATTCTCCTTTTAGAGAATTTAACATTGGCAGCCATGCGATCAAACCATGGTGCCCCTAGGATTACATCCTCATGCTTGAGAGGAGAGATAAAGAAGTCCTCTTTGTCCACATAGCTTTGGACATGAAGCCTCAATTTCTCGATTAAGGGAGTGACTGAAGCTTCTTGCCCCTTGAAAGCACCATCTGTGGGTAGGACATCTCCCATCTCGTAGTCTTGTATGCCTAGCTTGGTGGCCAACTCTATAGATATAAAATTGTGAGTAGAACCAGGGTCAAAGAGAATAAAAGCATCATGTTCTGTTACCTTTCCCCAAGCATGGCATAGAGGAGATCCTTTGTGGTGAATTTCCTCCTCTTGGATTTCGACCAAGGTAGCTCTAGGAGGTTCATGGTGGGTGTTCTTTTGGGGACAAGTGCGGTACGCATGCCCTTGCTCGCCGCACTTGAAACAACGGTTATCCTTGCGATAACACTCAAGCTCTTCAGGAGAGAGTTTATTTTTGCCTTTATAAACTCCCTTCTCTTTAGCTTTGTTGGAGTTGCCCTTAGGAGAATTTTGGACATTGTCCTTCCCCTTAGGCTCATTGGAACCCTTGTTTTCCGTGGGCTTAGAATTTATTTTATCTCCCGTTTGGAAATTGATTCAGAGGCCACCATAGTATGGTGTATAACCGCCGATATGGTGTGTGGCCTTTGGGAGTTGACATACTCCACCATGTCTTCAGTTAAGCCCACACAAAATTGTTGCTTTTGCTCTCCAAAATCCAACTTTTTGAAGACAGTGGCTTTGAGTTGTAGATCCCAAAACTTGTCTACATATTTGTGAAAGGATTCATAGGGAGAGAGCTTCAAGCTTCGCCATTCGGTGAGTACTTTGTCTTTGGCATCGGTGGCCAAAAATTGCTTCATAATGGAAGCTCTTAAAGCTTTCCATGTTCGTGGAGCTTCACCATTGGCCCGTAGCCTAGACCACCATTGCCTGGCGGACTTTTGAAAGTGCACAACTACATGGCATAGCTTAGAGGACTCCGTGAAGCCTTCATCTCCAAACTCCGCATCGAATTGTTGGATAAAGGCCAAGACTTTGTCCGTAGCACCGAAAGTTCCATCATAGGTAAGGAAAGAGACTATCTTCCCTCCCTCTTTGAATTTCTTGAGCTTGGACGACCTCTTCCATGCGGCATAGGATTTCCTATGGCCTCTTTTGTTTTATGGTTCAAAGGTTGCACCATCACTTTCTTCAGAAGATGAAGAATTTGAGGAAGATGGAGAAGAGGGTGACCTCTTTCTCGCCTTTTTCTTGCCTTGATCTTCATTTTCTTCACCATCACTTTCATAAGAGGAAGAGGATGAATAAGATGGAGAAGAGGGTGTCCTCTTTCTTGCCTTTTTCTTCTCTTGCTTTTTGTCATCCCTCTTTGAAGTATGGTATGGAGAAGTATGTGATGGTCTTCTCCGTTTTGGAGGTGATGGAGAGCGTTTAGCCCGCTGTCTTCATGTAGCCATCTCCGCCAAGGTGGTAGGAGACTCACTTCTTTCTCGTTCATTCGGTGGAGGCTCTTGAATTCTCCTTTGAGAAGGAGACGCGTCATCAAGGAGAAAATTTTTGAGCCCTTCATATGGATCCTCTTCTTCTTCCCGAATCGGAGAGAGGCCTCTTTTGGAGGTCTCACAAGGAGGCTTCCTAGGTGCTCTCTCGTCATGGTGGGGATCTTGGAGAATCCCATGAGCACAAAGCTGATGTTGCACTTCACTTTGGAGGGATGGATTGCCCATGGCTTGTTGAAGCCTAGAAACAAGATAGTTAACAAGCATTGGGGCATCATTAGTAGCTTGCTCATTAGCAAAATCAAAGTTATCAACATTAATTTCACTCTCTTTACTATTGTCAGCCATTCTAACAACTTTTAGGTGTAAACTTTTTAGGTTTACTTTGGCACTTCAAGACCTAGTTGCTACTCCTCTTTACCCCTTTAGAAAAAGCACTCAAGCTACTGTACCCGTGGCTCGAATACCATTAATTTCAAGGAATAGAAGAGAGGGTCGTTCAACACCAAAATAGCACCGGATCCTGCCAAGCTTCTAATAGCTCAATAGTGCAGGTTAAGCCATAGGCAAGCCCCGTAGGAATCCACTATTAAGACCATAGCTCTCGACGGTAATGCCCCGTTAACTGCATAAAGGCAGGCCCACTGCAAGGCTGCAAAATCCCTATTCTACTTACTCACATGCAATTAATAGTACCAACCATTTATAGCTAGCTTGAGGACCTCCCTTCTTGAGCAAGAAAAGAGAAACCTTGTGCTCTGATACCAATGTAACATTTAATGGTCTAGTAACTTGTGTGTGGTGGAAAATAGCATGAACATAGTGAGCATTTCATTAGAATAGCTTCCTAATGCAAATAACAAGAGTGCTTGGGTGGAGAGAGCAACAAAAAGTATAACACCTAGTTAGATAGCATGAACAATACTTCAAAAGAGAGAGAAATTAAGCAATTGACAACAGTTGAGGACCAGATTTGCATGGAGCCGGTCCCCCCTCCAAAAGGCTTTGTATTATGGTTTCTCCATCAAGAGAGACATTTTACAATACAATTATTTTTGTTCCTTCAATACTAGCTAGTGCAATGAAGATGGAAACTTCATGCACTAAGCAAAACACTTATCAAACACAACATCAATTCCCTCACGGTCTCAGACCCAAGACCTCACACACCTTCGAAGATGGTGAGAGCTAGCGGGGTATGAGAGGAGATTGAGAGGAAGGAGTATTCTTACGAGAAAGATGTACATCTCCTCACATAATCACTCAGATTAGCATATCTTAGCTTAGTAATTAGCATGGTGAAGGATATGAGCATGCATTGAAGCTTGGCTCTTGGTTGGATTTGCATCACAAAGCCAAGAGTTGTTAGTGTAGTCCTCCCTTCTCACAAGCTTGGAGTAGGTGGTAAGCTTTCCATTAAAGCTTGAGAAGGAGAGAGAGTCTTCTTTGCTTCACACATGAGATTGTGTGAATGTGTGTGTGATAATTCCTTGCAAAAATCACCCCCCTCTCTCTCTTGGTCGACCCCCCTTGCTAATTGCTCATGTTACAGCCCTATTGGACCTCCCCAGGCCTAGCGAATGGAAATTAAGTAGCATAAGTGATAACCTTCTGACATGTGTCCCCCTTTCCACTTTTTTGAGAGCTTTAGGTAATTAATAAATGCAACTAAACTCTCATTGGACCCCTTTGCCTCCTGGCCAATAGGAATTAGGCAAGCCATTGGGCTGCTAAATGCTCATTGGTCCCCTTGGGAGACTGTCCAATAGTCTTCTAGAGAGATTAATTCCTATTGGTTATTTTTTAAGTGTTTCTAAATTAATTAAACTAGATTTAATCTAGCTTAATTCTCATTGGTCCACCTCCAAGGCCATCCAATAGGATTTTAGTACACCTTGTGGCATCTGGCCTACGGAGCTGACATGTGTCCCTCTTTCCCCTTGTGTACAAATGAAGCTTGTGTGTGTGTGTGTGGGTGTTTCTCTCTCATCCCCTACTTCTTGGGCTTGCCCCCTCCTATGTAGAGGCTTGTGAAGACTTTTGTACACACACACAAAGCATCCAAATATCCTAAGCTTTGACCTTTGGACACAACCTTTGAATTTTGGAACCTTAGCATTTTGGAAGTCTTAATGGGCTGAACCTTAGGGTCTTTTAAGCCCATTGTTGCACATTGATCTTTTGCAGATGCCCCCCTCTTTGGATCCCTATTTTACCTCCTTTGGATCCCTACTGTGGTGGGTGTGCTAGCATAACCAATATTCTAGCTTTTTCTCCCCTGGCACTTCCCCATATTAAATGATTAGTTTAACATGAGAAAATCATTTAGGAGAATTAGATATTGATTATTATGACATAAGGAAAGGTCATTGTATAGATTATATGCATTGCTCATTTCAAGTTTGTCTTCTTTCAAATTTGTTTTGCAAGTACAAAGAATGGGAAGTAAGGGGATAGATTTCACGGAAGTGATGACCGTGTTGCTTGAATATAAAACTCCCATCGCTTCCATGGAGATGCCCCATGGATGGCAAATGATGCAAAGAAAACAAATGGGATTCATCCAGGAGGGAGTTAACAAAACTTACGTCGAGGCAAAACCTTAATGTCCAAAAGACTTGTTGTTTTCTTAAGGTCTTATTTCAGTAGAAACTGAAAGGAAGTAGGAGATAAGTGATTATAACTCAATGAAATTAATCTAAATTTGAACTAGGATTAAAAACTTACCAAGAAGATTTGACGTGGATAGCCCTAGCATAACATAGAAGATTTATGCATGAACTTTTTCTTACATGTTTGGAAAAGACCGGCACAGTGTTTACCTATGGGATGAAATAGCGGATAGTCCTTTTTGGCTAGGACTGATAAGTATTGGTCTATATTTTGGCTTGTGTTTATTCAAGGCCCTGGAATTGGGATTCGATGGGAGTGTGTCCCGGCCGGGTGGTGAGACCCTCGGATGTACCTAGAAGTCGACCTAGTCTGGGTACGCGTGATGCTGAATTTATGAAACTATCACTGAGAGAGAGTGTTTTTTTTCCACAGCCATAAAATATGCCACGTAAACTCCCAAAAGATAGAGCTACCCGAGACTCGCCTGCAGCAGCTAACACTTTAAATTATGTTCTTTCTTATGCATGAGCACCACCAGTACCTCAAGTTGTCTCTATACCAAATCAAATGTCCCTTGCTACGACACTCTTAGAGGATTTTGAATGTGACAAGGATCTGAAGGCCCTGCTCAAATCTATGCAACCATGTAGATTTTTAGGCACTGGTGATGATGTGTCTACTCAGCTAGAAGAAGAGGATGCTAGATATTTGTCCAAATCAATCTTGGATTAGGCTACTACCAAGTTCGGATCAAAATAAGTTACCCCATACAAGGTTTGGGCATTATAAGTTCACAGTCATTCCTTTTGGCCTGGGTAACGCCCCTACCACCTTTAACCATCTTGTTTCTAAACCGAGCTAGATGATTCTATAGTGAACTTCTTTGATGACAATCTTGAATTTTCAAACACCTAAGAAGATTGAGAACATCTTGTATGCCATGTTTTGGAAACTCTTAGAAAAAGCCTAGTTGTACGCTAAGCGATACAATTGCTCTTTATTTGTAAAAAAGATGTATCTTTCCATTGAAGATGCTTCATGGGAAGATTGAGAACGCCCTATTTCTCATTTTTCTCACCTTTTGTAATGTGTTTTCTCCTTTTTGTGGTCGTATTAATCTTCCCTAGCCGATGAAATTGATGAATATAAGCATTGTCTTGTTACCTTTCTGTGTCACTCAAGTAATGCAACCTTTTGTAATACGATTTTTTTTTGTAAATAATTGCAATATTAGTGTTATCCTTTAAAATTTGTAACTCTAATCGTTGTATGGAATTGCAAAATAAATATATAAATAGCTTTAGTTATGTCTAAAAGTATCTCAGGGACTTCTAGAAGATACCAAGAAACTAAGAACGAATTTAACTGTATCCATAAAGAGAAATTAGAAAAACAAGGATTAAAGACAAGAACCAAGATCTTAATATACGATGAAATTCTTAAAAGGTACAGTGAAGATATATATTTTTTACAAGTCAATAAGTCCATCCATCACATGATCACAAAAGCAACCATCACAAGCAGGGCACATATTAGGCCTTTCATCCATAGGAAGAATTCATTGTGAAATTATTGCACTGATCCCTCGAGTATGAGGTGAGAAGTTAAATGGTCCTCTAAGAGGTAAACCAAAGTGAGGATAAATATATATCTCTTGATGAGGAAGTAATTGTGTAAAGTAAAAGACTTGTTCAGAAAATCCCTGATGCATTGACCTCATCATGCAATAATATTGAGGACCCAAACCCATAGCTTCAATCTAAAACTTCCTCTACTCTAATTACTCTTCTAAAAGCCGCTACGTGATCTCTCGGATCTTTATCTCCGGAGTATTTCCTATTTCCCCATTTTTGGACTTGGGATGGTCTAACTCATTGATTGTCTACAAGTCTAACCATAGACCCTCCCAATTTTTCTCTCGCTTCAAGCCTTTTACTATGGCTAGGTTCTTCTTCAAAGGGATTGGTCGTTCTCTTGGAGATTAGTCCTTGAGAAGGCGTGTCTGCCATTTTTGGATCACTTCATCTCTACTTATCTCTTTAGAAGAGAATCCAAGTGGCTATCCTTTTGGGAGACTATTTTGCATAGTCTTACTGTAGAGGCCATCGAGTCTATTAAATGAAATTTGGCCCATATGCTTCCTAAATGCTATAGATCACAAGGGTGCACTTAGTTGTAACTTTTGACCTCAGATCTGGCCTCTAAGACATCATACGTGTATTATGTCCAGGTGGTCAGAATGGAATTTAATTTCTACCCAAGGTGCCCCTTTATGTGTATAACAAGAATATGTGCTCACAACAAATTTTGGAACTTAAAAATGCACAATATCATCACTTTTGACAAGGAAATCCCTTGAAAGAGTAAAATCCCCCCATTTTTCAATCTATGAGCCCAAATGATATGAAATTTGGTGTATGTGCTCAACACAACATGCAAAAGATGGGTATAATGTCAAAAATTCAAATTTGCTGCCAGAATCACCCTTCAGACATCATACGCGTCTACTAATGAATTTTGGGGCAGAATTCATTCACAAGCATCCCCAAGTCTCTAGCACTTGTTTTCAAGAACCTCTACCAATTTTCATGCAAAAACATGCTCAGGATCACAAGTTTCTTTTTTTTTTTTAACACTTCGTGTTTTGCCTTTTGGGTGTCAAGGGTTGGTCAAAACTCTAGTCTCAATATGCACTTAGGGTAAAACACCCCTTTTGAACACTCTGGTTCAATCAGATTTTCAAATTTGGTCTCCAAATGCCTCTTGAGACATCATACATGTATGATGTCCAAGTTTACAGAATTGCAGTTTTTGAACACAGAACCCTTGCACATGCCCTCTTATATGCTCATCACCTGCTACAGTCGGAAGCCTGGCTGCCCTGCAAAATACTCGAAAATAGCACATAGCAAGACATAAACGACTAAATCTACGTACCTACCGACTTGCACAAATCCATGAGCGCGTGAGGCGCACCTCCTAGAGCGGAGTGCTACGCTGCCACGGCGAGGAGAAGAGTGAAGAGGAGAGAAGAACAATGCAAACACTGGGTGCAATCTCCCCCCGTGCAAGAGTGACCATTTCCCTCTTGCACGTATTTGTTTTATAGATTTCTTAAATGGTCAAGTGTGAGTACAAACTGGCCGGCTGAACATAAATGGCCAAAGCTCATAAAATAGCACTTGAATAATAAATTATAGAATATAATATCCTTTCGAGATCCTTTCACATAACCCTTAGCCTTTCCACATGTTAGTTGCATTAAACAATAAAATATCAATTCCATAACATACCTCTCCGTTGGAAAGCAACTGTCCTCAGTTGCGAAGATAAAAATCTGCACACAATACTTGTCAAAAACAGTGATTAGTATATTGTGTCAAAAACATCACATAATAAAAGAAAAATTTATGAAACTAAACAACATTAGCTTATGCGTCCATGTACTACCTATTCTAGTGTCCCATACCACTAGAATAAGCAGTATATGTCATACCCTGATAAATCAGGATATCATTGGTCACACTCATTGTCAATCTCATAATATCAAGTCTCATCACATAAACACTGCCGTGATAAAATAATCATCAGATACCAATTCCCAATCCAATTCCAATTCCACAATATAAGTCCAAATCCAAAATATCTTTCATTTTCTATACCCGGGTAACAAAATCATACCAGTTACAGTGGTAGCCAGCCACTGTAGCATGATTTTGTGATTGGTATTGCCTAAATCGGTGAATCTACACCAATAAGACGTGCTGCCTAAATCGGAAATCTGCACTAATGCTGCCTAAATCGGCGAAGCTGCATTTTGTATAAGTTTAAAAATCATGAATTTGCAAGTTATCAATGTGCTGCCTAAATCGGCGAATCTGCACTAGGATGAGCATTTACACACTGCCTAAATCGGCGAATCTGTGTGTCCGTGACCGATGGACTAGGCTAGGCATAAAAAAATAAAATAAAAAATAACATTCATCACATGTGTGAGACCAATTTGGAACATGTTTGAGTAGGAGGATATTTACCAATTGTTGTCCACTATCCTAGAGCAACTTAGCTCACATGAGTAGTTGTATGGCTTAATGACAAATGATCTTAGTAAAAAATCCTTTAAATCAATGAGAAATCGTGGTCGTAGCAGTGCGTAAGTATTCAGCTTAGAAAACTATGTAGATAAAGGAAATATAAAAAGAACACTAATGTATTTATTGTACATACGAATAGGATATTGAATGGGTATCTATGAATGCGTGTCGAGAGAGATGTGTTTTCTCTTTGAATGGTATAAGCAAACACATCTAAGAGTTTGGCACAATCTAATCGTATGATAGTGTTAGTATAGTTAACCAGTAAGTAGTAAGATATGGATTGATTAAGATATTTGATTAAGCTAGAGACTTATATTGCCCCAAAAAATAAAAACTGTGCTAAAACTAATAAAGGTAATGGTGTTGACCAGTGATATATAATTAGCATCTAGTAAAATATAACAATGAGCCATTTGAAGAGGACAAAAGCAAGAAAATCTTCACTGCAACAAATGTTAAGCCCGATAGATGAGGGTATGAATTTTTATAACGTCAATTGATGAAATAAATCCTTCAACCCCTTGCTAGGAGCCATGGGGAAGCAGGATTATGGGGAATGGACCATTCCCTACCCCTTCATGCCTGATCTACAATGTTGTGGTCACTGTTACTTGTCCTCCTGCCTTGATTTCTTTGTTTCTTTTCTTGATTTCTCTTCGTGGATATAGAGATTTTCTTTTGTTTTCATTGTCAGACTGCCTTTTGTTTTTCTTCTCTTCTTTTTGTGTAGTTGTTTTCTTTCCTCTGCTATCAACCGTGTTTGCTTTGCATGTGCCTCTAGGTGTGAGATCCACATGCTTGCGTGTGTGGTGGTATGGGCTCATCTATATTTCAATGCAAAAGAGGGAAGAGACAGTGGCATTGTGCCTATTTCTTGAACTTTCAATTCAAAAGAGGGAAGAGATGAATGGGAATACATGTAAGCACCTAGGGTCCTGCAACATCATTGACATAGCGCACATCAAATTAGCTTATCCAATGAAGCACCACAAGCGCCAACAACAAGCCGTAACTGTAACCATTTGTTATCTTTATTAACACCTGGCAACTGTAGCAAGCTTCATAGACCTAAAATCAACTTGCAATTAAGACTTGATTGTGCTCTAGCTTAGTTGAGACCTTCATGAGTACAAACATAGCAACACACTATTTCGAAGTCTTCACACCAACTCTCTTTAATGCATATATTGCAGGAGCTCAGTTCATGCTGTGCTAAAGCATAAAACAAAAACAACAAATACATGTCGCCAAAAATCTACTTAAAATCCTGAATTTGCATTGCCAAAGATGCACCATTGTTAATGTTGCAACTAGCCATAATTTCATTTATTATAAAAAAAGATATGGTGGTAAGAGGAAGCTTGCTGCCATGTGGGTAGCTGAGCAAGCCTGGGAGCATGGGCAGTCAAGCTACAAGGAGTACACCAGATCTCGTTGAGAGGAATAGCCTCCTTGGGAGCTTGCAATCTAAAAGCTAAGGGCCAATGCTGATTCAGTGTTTGCAGACTAACAACCTTGAACATGAAATCATCGCAGTCATGCATCACGAATCGTCACGTCTGGAAGAAGGCTGTATGACGCAGAGAAGTGGGGGGAGGGAGAGAGACATTGACTCAGAGACAGATAGAGAGAGAGAGAGTTTGTCCTGCTATTTTGCATGCACCAAACGAGAGATGGAGAGGAAAAAAGCAGAAGAAGGCTCGGATGCCTAGTTGGATGTTTGTAGTTGGGTGGTTGGTCGAGGGTCCAAGAGCCCATAGGTGTCAAGCGGGTTTGGTGCAGCCAGTTCTGATCGACCTCCCATTAACCAAAAAAGGTTGGCACCCTGTGCATGTCGAGTTGGCACCTCTAGGAGTCGCAGTTGTGGTTTGACGGCAGTGGCGGCTCTAATAAGAGAGAGGGCGATGTTGACTTGTGTGGTTGGTAGTGCTGCACTACAAATGGCATTACCAAATACATAGACGCTTCCCATTCAGTGATGAAAGTCTTTTTTGCTTGATCTTCTAATGCAATTTTAAACTAATTGTAGCCACTGTAACCATCCATGAAACTATACATTTTGTGGCTAGCAATCTCATCTAGCAGCATATTGGTGGATGGAAGTGGGAATGGATATTTAATAGTATGAGCATTAAGCTTTTGGTAATCCACACACACCCTCAACTTTCCATTCTTCTTTGGTATATACCACTAAATTTGGAAACAACCACTCGCTACTTGCCAATTAGTAATGAACCCTGATTTAAAAAGATTGTCGGTCTCCTCCTTTACTTTCTTGGCATAATTGGGAATCATTCTATAGTACCTTTTCACTCTCACTGGTTTGGCATCTGGTTTTGATGATATTCAATTGTGACACACTTCTAGATCGACACCCTTCAAATCAATATGCTCATATGCAAAGATACCTTTGTACTGAAAGAAAGCCTTAGCTTAATTTCTCTTTAATGTTTGGCTTTAGATGTTTGTTGATCTTTAAAATTTTGGGATTTTTATATGTGCCAAGATTCCACCCTTCAATCTCCTAATCATTTGGAAGTAGCCAATTTGGATCGCCTCCTTTCTGTTTGGCCAATGACTCTCTTATACAGGGAGTTTCTCAATAATGTACCCCTCAAGGAGTCAACATTCTTGGAGAGCATTTGAGACAGAAATTGGGTTTCTAGGTTGTCCACACAGACCGAGCTGTCCTCAAAGATGACTTCAAAAAAATGTTTTGAGGTTCACCCAATTTTTCCTACAAGCGATTACCATCCTTGCCAAGCCACATGATACTATCTTCATGTGCATCCCTTCTACAATGCTCCTCTCTGGATGATGCTATTGCTTCTACACTTGGAAGATGGATGCCCCATATTTCCACAATAAGTACACTATTTAGATCTCCAATAATCCATTACCAAATGTCCGGGCCGCTTCTTGACACCTTCATTGAAAGCAAGACTAGATGTAGTGCTAAAAAATGGTGATGAAAATGATCTAATGCACCTGCTAATGCCAATTCTCCTCCCCTTGAAGTGAATTTTTCCTTTTTTCATTTTTTCTTTTATGTGATAGTCATATATTGAGAGCCCAAGCATGCACCACCCGTTCCTTCTAATGGAAAGAGATTTGGCATATATATCATTTCCCTCATTGTCACCATTGTGTGCTGTGGAGCAATCTTAGCACTTGGTCTTATGCCAAGGCCAATGTCTAAACTCCGTACACTTGCACAATCACCTCTAAAAGTTCATGGTGGCATATACTTATTTAGTTGTGCTTGGAAGTAAGAAGAATCAAATTTTATGTGTATAAGTAAGAGGGAGAGAGAAAATAATTTCCTTCAAAGAAACTCTCGTAGTTGAGGCTCACTCCAAGGGGGTCCCAATTCACCATACAATGGGAAACTAGAATGTGAAAGGTCTTTGATATCCTGTGAGGGATACAATAGATTTACTGATGCTCTTTGTTTCGAGAAGGGTTGCTTGGGATGAAGAGGGCTTAAGACCCTCTTGAGTCTTTTGCAACCAGGCCGATGCGTGTAGAACTGCCCTTGTGGGCTAGAGGCTCATGTGAGAGTGACCCTAGAAAGGTTTGAGATGAGTGCATATGGCTTTCTTGGGACAACCTATTTGGAGACTCAATTGCAATTGAAAGCCAAATTTAAGTCCTTTTGGAGTCCGAGCGAGAAGGATAAAAGAGTTTGGTGCGGGATAAAGACCTAACGGACCTGCCAAAGTAGCGATTTCATGAAAATTAATTTCTAATCTTCTAAAATTATTTTTCATCTTAATTTGGCCATTTAAGTCCAGGAAAAATAAAAGAGAACAATGGAAGTTGATTTAAGCGCTTATGGACCAGCCCGATCAAAGGCTTGGAACCAAAAGAGGAGAAGTCCATAAAAGAGCAAGGGTGATTACTATTTAGTTATCTCAGTCATAGGTACAAATCAAGGAAGGATGAATATATCCTAGAGTAAGCCTTGATCAAAGTTACAAGACAAAGAAGATGACATAGAGAAATCATAGGAGTCTAAATATAGAAAGTAGCTATGATAAGTTCAAGTCATTAAAATAACTCTTTAGATACCAAGTATGAAGTCTGATAATCCTTAGAGTAAATTTTTGACTTGCCACAAATACTCTGAATTTGGTAGGTTTTGGGAGTATCTTGGTGGTACCTTCCAAGCACTTTGCTAAGGTTTTGCACAAGAGGTGAAATTTTAAAGCCCAAGGGTGAATTTCATTTTTACCAAAGTTCATCCTAATTTAGCGGGTAGCTGGGTCAGCTTCATAAAGCCTCGAAGGTTTTTGCAAAGGTCTTGCACCCAAACTAATCAATTAAAGAGAAATTTCATGGTTTTTAATAAGTGCAAGGGAAAATATAAAGTCTAAGGTTAGATCAATTCTTTCTTATTTAGAGAGTTGACTCTAGTCCTTCCTTCTAATCTTGGCTAGATCACATGTCCAAAGTAACAACTCGCTTTATGTGAAGTTAACAAGTGTGTGTGGTGTGTACACTTGCTGAAAAGAGTCCAAGGAAGGAGGAGGCAAGTTTTTCAAGTATAGAAAGCATGGAAAAGTGTGTGTGAGCATACAGGACCTATATTATCGAGTGTTTACATCTCATTGGTCAAGTGGTATGCATTGAAAACTAGTTGCAAGTTTGCATTAGTAATAAATCAAGGGCTTGTTGGATTTTGGGCTCCCTTCTCCCTCATTTTCATACTCTCAAGTGTGAAGAGTGTCCAAGAAACTCTCTCTCTCTCTCTCTCTCTCTCTCTCTCTCTCTCTCTCTCTCTCTCTCTCTCTCACACACACACACACACACACACACACACACACACACACACACACACACACACACACACACACAAAATAACATGAGGTCTTTCATCTGACTCTTCTATTAAATGGGACAAAAAGAAGCAGGGATGATAAGTATTTTGGGAGCCCCTCATCTACATCTCTCTTAAACCACCCATTACATGATCACACAAACAGTTATCGCAATAAAATCAGGTGTTTGTACGCTCTGCTAAAGGCAAGATACGAGTCGCCAAGACTAACCCATACTTCTGGGTGCGTGGAGTACTGTTAAAATATCCTCTTAATAGATGACCATAACTACGATACAAAAAGATCTTATGAGGTGGAAGGAATTGGGCTAGCAGGTATAACCGCTCAGAAAAACCTGGCTTCAATGAATGTTCTATGTAATAATACTGTGGCCCTAGGCCCAGAGCCTCAGTTACCATCGCCAATCTAACATTGTTCCTAAAATGCTCGCGACCCCAAAGGGTTACACGAGTCACTCGATTCTGATATGACCACCATTTAGTCTGGGAAACAGACGTTCCTAATTGCGGGAATAGATGAATTTCATAATGTAGTAAAGTAGCTCTCCGAGTAGAGTCACCTGATTGATAAAGGTGTGTTGTTGCTATGGAAAAAACCAGTTCTCGATTGTAGGCCATTTTTTGGATTAACACACCTGAGGAGAAAATATACGGATATGTAAATTACTTGAGTACAGTTACTCCTTACTGTTACCTTGGACGTGTTTATGTATAAGTGTCATCTGGCTTTTATAGACCCACATTTTGACTTTGAGTCGGAATTGGAAGTAATAAGTAATCACAAAAAAAGTGTTGTTGCTATGTAGTGTATCGCACACTGGTAAGATCTTGGCTGTATACTGTACCCTAGTGGATGGCTGCATGACTTAAGCTGATTGTAAGGTTCTGTTGAATTGGTAAGGGGGTGTGTGGGATCAACCTGAGCCAGGTACAAAAAGCCGGTAAGGTGATTCGAACCGGGTATCGACCGCATTGATTTTTTTTTGTTGGTAGGCATAATGTGACTTTGTATTATTGGACTTGACCTTGCTTTAAATTAAATAAAATCTCTCTCTCTCTCTCTCTATACACTCAGTAGCGTTTTTTAAAGCTTCTCTATTGTGTCGGGCTGCCTGCAACACGCCACTGCCTGTGCTAGGGTCGAGTTGTCTGGTGAGTGTAGCAGCGCAGTTGGGGCGACTTGATCTAGATCAAACCGGATCTTCAGCTGGGATAATCCTGGAGTATCTGGCCCGTATGGGCGCCCTCTAGTGCGATAGCTGGTCCGAGTCATTGGCGGATCTGCTTTGCTTCAGCAGGTATAAATGCCTCTTAAAAAAGTGAGTACTCTTACTCACTTAGCATCGTGTTGTATTCACATGTGTGCATTCTATACTATGTGGGTTAGAAGATATTTTCTACTGTGTGCTCAATCATCCTGAAAAAGAATGGGAAGGAGATTGTGGAAGATTCCTCGTCTCCTAATCTACAGGTTAAACAAAATTTCTATAAATAATGTGAAGCTTTGCTGAGACTGTTTTGAGAAAGCTTTAAAAAAACCAGTAAATTATTTTCCGGATAGTGACCTTTTTTGTGTATGGGGTGTAAGATGAGCTGTAAAGATTGGCTTGCTTAGGGATTGATGCAAGTTATGGTTCTCTTTGACGTATGTTGTATGGGTCCGTGAAATCAGTGGAATGGGAAATAAAAAACTGGTTCTGTAGGCTATATTCTTTTATGGAGGGGATTAGTCTGACCCTATCGGTTAAGGAATAATATGACTCGAGCAGCATGATTGAGGATAGGACTTCATTATGTTTGTTTGGAAATGCAAAAGTTAGCTGGGATTATTCAATTGTTTAATGTATGTATAGCTGGTCTTTGCATAGAGCGAAAAATTCACAAATATTTAAAAATAAGCTAAAAACAGTGAGCATGTAATGTCGGAGACCTATGTCTGCTGTAATACTAAGGAGGTCGGTGTACACTATGCACATGTGCTGACCTCAGACTGATTCAACTCATAGTACTGGTACCGAATTTTTGGAATTGTCTAAATAGACTTTGAATAAACGGGATACTGTTTTCAGATTTGTTGACCTTATTGGATACTGACCTTTCTTGTGTATGGGGTGTAAGATGAGCTATAAGATTGGTTTTCTTAGGGATTGATGCAAGTTATGGTTCTCTTTGACTTATGTTGTAAAGATCCATGAAATATGTGGAATGGGAATATAAAAACTAGTTCAGTAAGCTATATTTTTTTTGGAGGGGATTAGTCCGACCCTATCAGGCTAAGGAAGAATATGACTTGAGCATGTCTAATGGCATGATTGAGGATCCAACTGCATTATGTTCGTTTGGAAATGGTAAAGTTAGCTGGCATTATTCAATTGTTTGATGTATGTATAGCTGGTCTTTGCATAGATCCAAAAATTCACAAATAATTAATTAAAAAAAAGCTTAAAAACAGTGAGCATGTAATGTCGGAGACCTATGTCTGCGGTAATACTAAGGGGGTCGGAGTACACTATGTACATGTGCTGACCTCATACTGGTTCAACTCATATTACTCGTACTGAATTTTTGGAATTGTCTAAAGAGACTTTTTGAATAAACGGAAGACTGTTTTCAAATTTGCTAACCATATTGGATGATACTCTGGAGGTATTATATGTGTTTTTTACTCGCTCATCTTTTCCATATTACAGCACAAGATGGAAGATGAGTGTATGTTCCCTTTGCTAATCACTAATTCAGTCTATTTACAGATTTCTGCTGGCTGAGAGTGTTTGACCTTTGGTTTAAAAAAATAATAATAATAAGCATAAAAGTATACTTATAAATTAAAACACAAAACAGTGTGCTGAAAGCTCTGTTACCTTGGTAAGTTGGAATACTGATGTGATGTAGTGCTCTAGGTAAGGTTACGAATCCTGGACTGATCTGGTTGATCTTACTGAATCGACAAAAGGTTACTCTGAATTTACTGATTATTACTAGTTTCGCTTACCCGATTGTAGGAGTAGATAATGTTTTTTCAACTTAACTTGACCATTTTTTAAAGATAGACTGATCTTTTTTACCACTTGCCTATTGGACTGAATCGGCTAAAAAGGTTATTTTGTATATATGCTTGAGTACTGGCTTCTGGTATGGTGCCCTATATGCTAACTGCACATACCGTACTGAGGTTGAATAATATCAAGTTTCTAATTGACTCGTTTTTCTCATCTTCATCATATGCTAGGAAGAATAGAGGTAGGTTCTGACTAACCTATCACTAGTTCAATGTGGTGACATAGTTTTGATGGTGGCTGAGGTTAGGTCGAACCTTGGCGACTCAATTCTTTAGTCTCACCTTCTTATGTTGGCTTCTTTTTCTTATTCAGAATATATAGGCACTTGTCCTTACCTACCATCTTGCTAGTTGGTGTGATCTCGATACTATAGGGTAAATCATATAGTGACCTTGAGTAGATCCTGGCTGGTTAATCTGAGGTTGTTAAATTACAGACATTTTATTTTACTGATGTAACTAAAATGATACTCTAAATTTACAGATTACTTCGGAGTTATTGCCCTAATTTATGATATTTGATAGGAATGAATGCATTATATGGTATATGGTTCCCTCTATCTGGGCATGACCGGAATTTTTTTCGGACCGAGTCTAAATTGGCTCACTGTGACTAAGTAGTCCAATATATTGTAGTATACTTTTTTTAGCTGGCATAAAGCAGCAGTAGGAGTGACATAACATAATAGTAAGGATTTTTGCGACATGGTGACATGGATAACAACTGGGATGCCTAGCATCACCTGCGTACAGTCACGTGCTAATGAATTGTTTTCTTGTGGCTATGGGTGCAGGTGAGGGATACCTTCCTTCATTAAAATGTCCAGTTCTTAACAAATGGTGGATCTCTTAGTGTGACGCAAATTTTCCCAGACTTTGGGTTTATGGATTCTTGAGCTGTATCTTGTTATCTTCATTACCTTGTACAAAATTTATTTTCAACTGCAAATAAATTTTTGTGCAAAGCCACTTTAATTTTCTAGAATTGTTAGTCTGGGAACAGTTAGTGTTTGTTTGCGTATATATATATATAGATTTAAAACTGCTACACACACAATAAATGCAAAAAGGGAGATTGACTTGACAGTTGGTCTCTCTCAGACTATGACTCTAGAAACTTTCGCCTATGATAGTATAATGGTTATACTCTTATAGGCTGGGGTGCTATCACACAGTCTCTGTGGTTTTTTTTAACCTGACTGGTGATAAGGTTGCTAGCACTACCATATACCACTTTATATTCATTTTTCACACTTTACTTTAGATACTATCATTTACATTATCTATTACTTCTGTTTACCAGGTCGTGGGAAAGCTCACTGCTAGAATGAAAGTCTGCTGTGACCCAGCAAAAAGAGCTATGATTTCAGAGAAACTTCGTCTACCTAAAGAAATACAAAATACCTTCCCTTATATCTCTCATAGGGCTGTAAGATTCAAAAAGATGTAACTCTTTGTATTAGATCTTTAGGTCTATACCCCTCTTCCTAGACTATGGAATTCTAACTAATGATATTTTTGCAGATTGTTTCCCTTTCTCAAGGACTTGCTCTTCCTATGGAACCTCTTTCCCTTGCCTCTCTTCTTGTCCTAAAATGTATACAAGATAGAGAAGCTTCTACCCTAATTATGATGCTTCGAAGGAGTCTAGTCTATCTCTTGTCCAGCTGATTTCATTTGACCTATGGGTTAAAGTACTAGCTCTCCTTGTAAAAAATAAATCTGATGGTATCAACCTTTTGATGGAATTTACTTCAAATCTAGCCGGACTTTCCAAAGCACATATTCAAGACTTAGCGTCTTTTTCTTCCAAAGGTTCTGAACTGTCCAATATTCTTAGAAAATTTTGTGGCCTTAGTCCGATCTTTGTTACTGCTCCCTCTATGCCTTTTGTCCCTCCACCGAATAGCCTCTTCTGTAGAGATGCAACCGCCTTAGAAGCAATTAAGGAATTCTAGAAAGACCTTTTTTCACTTAGTGAAGCTTCGCTTTTGGACATGGTACCAAAAGTCTCTAGGGCCTTTCCTTTTTTACCGTCACGACAAGTTGAGGTAGAATCCTTGGGAGTTGAGCAGAGGCTGTGGATGTTTCCAAATAAAGGATTTCTTGCACCCATATCCATGGAAACCTGGGTCTTTCTTGCCAACTTGGCCCCTGCTACTATTGAGGAATGCAAACTTAAAGTTTTGAAAGGAATCAAGCTCTTGGACAAAGGGGATCTGATTAAAGCTCCTTTCAATATGTGTTTCCTTGATGATAAAAAATGTAGTTCGAATACTGGGTTATATGCAAGAACTAAAGGAGTGATGACCTTTAGTAAAAGCAATGCTGATTACTACACCGAGACAGTGTGGAATGTGTTCAGGCCTTACCTTAAGTATGATTGCAGATTCTTAGACCCAAAAGCTTCTTGCGAGTCAAGCATAATTTGGTTTGACCATGCTATTTGGTATGCCCTCAACAATCTGCCTAGTATCTTTCCTGATAAAGCAGAAGAATTTCACCTTTCCCTCTTTTGCTCGTGGCTCGGTGGACAAGCGAAGGATCTGGTCTTAGCCCAAATTGCCTTTATTCAGTATAGATCAATTATGCGTGACACACTTGAAGAGCTTAGATCTGATGGATGTAAAACTCTGCTAACCACTTATGGCGGCTTTAAAGGTATCAAAAGTATAGTTGGCCAACTTAAACCAAATATTGAAGAGGATGAATCTCAAGTTTCCAAACGTCCTAATACTCTTGTCTCTCCGGCGGCGTCTTACACCTCTTTCTTAACTCCCTCCTTGAGTGAATCTGTGTTTGGGAAAGGGAGAGGTGGAAGTTATGTGAGAGGTAGGGGAAGAAACCTACCAGTCAGAAACCTTTTTGATATGTAAAATGCAGGATCGAAGGATTGCTTGCGGAAGATGTTACCTACCTCCAAAGGATGAAGTGTGTAATAGGATTTTCTCACATTGCTTGTTTACAAGCAAAATTTTGGATTTCTTTACTCCCCAAGCTGTCTTTTCAGAATGTTTTGGACATATTTTTGGGTCGAATTTATTACTAAATGATGTGATGATTGGTTGGAAATACTCGCCGCCTATTAAGAATCTATTTTATTCCAATGAATTTCTCCATAATAATGAGATACCTATCTGCTCTTGTCATCTATTTCAAAAATTCTGTAAAAACTTCACTGATTTTGGCTTACACGTTTGTACATCTAACTTGGAAATCATTTCGGATCCTCAAGTAAGGAGTCTCTTGAGTAATGGCTTGAATCATATTCCTCCTTTTCCACTAAATCCTCAATGTGCCTTATCAGCACTACTTGAATGCCTGGCCGACTTGGCCTTAAAACTCCAACTGGAGGAGGAAGTTCACTTCCAACTTACATCAACACTCAAAAGAATTTTTTGGAAAAAGATCAGTCTTTTGCGACAAGTATGGCTAAGCACTGATACTACTTGGCTTACGCCAAAAATAAAGACCTCTATCTATGATATTAAAAAGAAATGGCTCATTATTGGCCTAGATAAAGCATCAAACATTGCATCCTTTATATGTAAAAAATTGGCATTTGAGGCTGCCAGTTCAAGACTTAATAGTAATGACTTTCTTAAACTTGATTATTCTCCATTTTGCGTAGCTACAACATTAAACAATGAATTATCAGGACTCGGTTATAGTCCTGAATCTCTAAAAATTCCTGTACTCTTCCCAACATATAAGAATCATAGGCATAAATTCAGATGGATTTCTGACGCTTCAAAAAGCCTCTTCTCTTGTGTTACGAATGATATCACCCACTGCTTAAACTTTGTCCTACTAGAAATCGAAAATATATGTGCCATCAAACACAGAGATATAAAGAGATTTAGAAATGTAGATTATTGCCCTTTTTGGGTCATAAAAAACGTAGCTGAGGTGTTTATCAACCTTCCAAAAAGAATTTACTCTATCTTCACGGCAGACATAAATCAATGCTATGAAAATATCCCTTTAGATGGGGCATTTGGGCTTTTTTATACCTTATCGTGTCTTATAAAGATTGCCTTTGCCCACAGAAAGGAACTTGGCATCTCACAAAAAGGGAATAAAGGATGGGTAAAAAAATCGAATAAATCTGCACCTTTCATCTTTAAAGAGGAAGATCTATATAAGTATATCTTTTGGCTACTAAGTAACAGTTGTATCCAATTAGGTAATACCTGCTATAGAAACAAACTCTAGGGATCCCAATGGGTTTTGCATGCTTTCCGATTATGTGTAATCTTTATCTTTGTTACTTTGAATATCAATGGCTCCTAAAAATATTAACTAAACCAGCAAGTAATTCATTACTCACACACTTTGCACATTCATTCAGGTTTATGCATGACCTTTATGGATGACCTTTCTAGAATTGTTAGTCTGTGAAGAGTTTGTGTTCGTTTGCGTATATATATATATATAGATTTAAAACTGCTACACACACAAACATGGGAGCTCTAGAGATGGACTCTATGCTCAAGATCTTGGCTATGGATGCAAATCCAAGCAAGTGAAAACTTTATCTTCTTCATCATCATCATATTTTACTACTATATTATGCTAAGCTATGCCAAGAGATTGCCCATGGAGTAAGCATAAATGATTCAACAAAAATTCTCTTGCTTGAAAAATACATCTTTCACCCTCCTTTATCCCTTATCCCACAGTTCTTTCTCCCTGATGGGGTGTTTAGGGCTTGGGAAGGAGGGTTACACCATGAGAACTTGAAGAGCATCATCTTCTTGCTTCAAGGAAAGCTTTGCAAGATCAAAAGATGTGTTGTAATCAAAGATCTCTTTGAGAGAGAATTATAGTAAAAAGACCTTTTGGAGGGGAGACCAGCCCCAATAAAATCTAGTACTGATCAAGTTGTCAATCTTAGTTGTGGTATTATCTTTGAATTATGTGCAAGGTTTTGAATGTTCTAATGCGTGAATGTGCCTCTAGTCTCCTCTAAAGAATTCTCTTAAATAAAACTCTCTTCTTTTATGAGTTAAAATTGAATCTAAAGTAAGTATTAGATTCTCTAAAAAAATCAGCCAAAGTTAAACGCCACAGTTATGTCCACCCATGGCCCCCCCTTTACTAAGTAAGGTATTAACCACATGACCTCACTAAAGAGAGTGTCTCCAAGATAGGGTGGCCTAGCCAAATGTGTTGATTCCTTTGGTTGTTGAGGAATACTTGAAAATTAATATTTAATGCTCTGCTCAAAAGTGGTGCACACAAACACACCTAAGAATAATATGATTTTTTAGCTTGATATTAGGGGCTAATGAAGCTCAAACATTAATATTAGGGGCTTTTCATAAATCATGCAAAGAGTGCTTTGAGAGGATGTGAGCAATGCAAAAGAAAAATGAAGTCGATGAAATAAATTGGAACTGCAAATTTCACAAAATTGGCACAAAAAGTATGCACTCTAAATGAGAGGGATTTAATTAATAAATTAGATATTGCTTCCAATCAATCTAGCATAGATGTGAGTGATTAATGCATGACCTAATTATGCCTCTAATCAACAATGGACTGGCTATGGAGGGTATAGGCTCGGTCGACTTGTACCATGAACATTCTTGTAGGTAGCAAAGCAAAATGATCGACTAAGATTATGTAGTGCTAATCACACTTAGGGTTGTGATACTAGTTGAAAGGGTTGGGGGGATTAACAAGACTAGCATTGATAGTAGTCTAATAAATTAACACATATCCACATAAGGCGGATGCACATTAATGTCCTGCACAACATTCTAGATGCCCTTTCACACAAGAACACACATCATCATGTAAGCCCACATTGGGAAGTTATCTCTATTCAATTTTTCTTCATGATAGCAAAATTTTATGTTGCTATTAGCCATGGCAAGTGACTGCACCTGCTATGAAAACTGATTTGAAAGAGGAGAAAGAAAATACAACTAACATGTGCAACCAAAGCTCACCCAAATTGTAGAAAGTGATTAGGGGGTGATAGAGACACTGGCTACCATGCTCGAGAGGAGGCAACCTGCTCTTATACCAATCCTTGGAATTAGGGTTGTAGGGATGCACATACAACGTGGAAAAGATGAAGAATATTGCGAGGTCCCCAACCCCAAGAAGATTGGGGCGACTTGATAAAATGGCCTTCCATTATTCTCGTTATCTGTTTGAAGACACCTTACTCCGTTTCCACAAAGTAAAGATACGAGCAACAGAAGAGAGGAAGTGTCACCCTTATTATGCCTCAACATGTCCACCATTTGGTTTGAGCTAGTGAAGTTCCCAAGTGACGGAAGAGTAGGTGCCCATAACGCTCCACAAAATCTCTCCTTACAAATTCACTTGCATGTTGAAGATGAGAAATGGCCACAAATAAAACCTAGCTCCTGCCATGGATCTATAAATTAAGATAACGAGCAAAGATACAACATAAAGGATTGAAAGATATAATCCTAAGAAACTCATGGCAAGAAGATAGAAAGAAAATAGAGGAAGATTGAGGTAAGAATATTGTAAGAGAAGAGGATATATTGTGCCTTATATAGATGAGTCACCTACTAGCAAAGACAGAATAAAAGTTACCTAGAAGTTAAAGGTGTGACTTGCGGTTGAATATCTACACCTACCTTTATTGTTTCAAGATGAGGACACCTCCTTCTTTTTGTTGGGGCATTTGTAAGCATCTCCTCCTAGCCATTACTTTTGACTACCACATATAAGCCAACGGCTTTAAAAGAAAACGAAAATAGTATATAAAAAATGTTCAAGTAAATTTGGGTTCAATTCAAGAACCAAAGTATACTCACAAGAAATTTTTGGTTTATACCATGAGTGTTACCATATACATGTGGTGGTAGTCATGTGTGTGAACACATCAGGACCTTTGGGGAATTTTTCCCCTCGCTAGGAGGTTTTTTCCCACGTATTGTATATATGCCCATTACTCTAGGGCTATCTTATCTTTTCATTGAACACTAAGTAAAAAACTCTATGTTGTGTACCTTGAGCTTCCTTCATCTTTTTGAAGCTGTGTGTGTTTTCTTGGAAAAAAGAATATGTACTGCCATTATTGTAAAGCTAATGATCAATTGATCAAGCAGTGTCCTAAGTTGAAGGCCAAAGAGGCTAAGAAGAAAGAGGCCAGTTCCACTACTAATGATGGTTCCACTACAAATTCAGCTATTGTTGAGTCTTCTTTGAAAGGAGACTGTGATGTTGGTGTTGATGCAGAATGGGATTTTAGTGCAGAGTACACTTATGATCCTTGTGTCCATGATGCATGTTTGTCAGTTGCTGCAAATGCCCAAGTGTGGTACTTTGATAGTGGTGCTACAAAGCACATTACCTCTCATCACGTGACTGGTTTACCTCTCTCAAGGATGTCCCTCGTGGGAATTCAGTCATTTGTGCCAACAATGCCTCTTATCGAGTCAAGGGAGTTGGAAAGATTGTGATTACTACTAAAATGGTAGTTCTTTCACACTTGTTGATGCATTGTATGTACTTGGGATCAAGAAGAATATATTTTTTCTATTTGCACTTGCTAGACTTGGACTTGTAGTCAAATTTTTGGATGAGAGATGTATAGTACATGATCTCAGTTTTAATGATGAAATTGTTGCATCTGGCATTTTATGTTGTGGGATGTATAAGCTCACTTTTTATGACAAGTGTCGATAGAATTTTTCAAATGAAGTTGTCGACTCAAAGACTATTTCAGATGCAAAACTTTAGTATACACATTTTGGGCATCTGAATTTTGCCGATTTTTTGTGTTTACAAAAATCTAATACGGTTGCTTCTTTGCCACCTCTTGAAGCACATGTTAAACATGTTTGTGAAGGCTGTATTTTGGGTAAGTTGCAGCATTCAAAGTTTCAAAAGGATGGTTCAGTTAGTACCACATGCAGGTTGCAACTTGTGCATATAGTAATGTTTGTGGGCCCATGCAAACTCTGTCCTTGGACAACTACCTTTACTTTGTGACTTTCATTGATGATTACTCTAGGTATGCCTAGGTATACACAGCAAAGTCTAAAGTAATTATGTGCATCAAGCAGTTTCTAGCTATGGCTAAAATGTCTCAAAATGTACTATGAGCACCCTCCGTTTCGATTGGGCGGGGTAGTATATGTCTCATGAATTTAATGCATTTTTGGCTAGTCGTGGGACACCAATGTATAGTGCCTTATACGCCTCAACACAATGGTGTTGCTAAGAGGAAAAACAAGTCACTTATGGAAATGGCACGATATATGGTCAAAAGTCAAGCTTTGCCACATTTGTTTTGGCTAGAGGCCATCATATGTGCGATATAATAATTGTATTAAGAAATTACATTAAATGCCAACAAAGTACAAAACAAAATACAAAACCATTGTGAAATATGATAACCATTTTTATTTATGAAGAATACAATAGTAAGGTAACAAGGTTGTGGCGACGAATCCTCAAAGGAACAAGATTGAGGTTTATAGCTGCCACCATCCAACAACACAGATGTATTAGAACACACTCTGACATTGTGGGAAGACAGTTACTATGAAACCTCAGCCGCTTGTTATCGCTGTCAATCCCAAAAGAAGTTCCCGCCCAGTATATGTCAATAAATTTTATTCTGAATAAATTACATCTTTCTTGGCTAGTTAGGCAAGATATGGTCGAGATATGGTCTAGTTCTAGACACTGGTATTTTATGATTAGTTACAAGGTACTCCAGTTCCTTCTTTTCACGTTCTAATTCCATTTTCCTATTGGTCTGTACATGTATGCATCCTAGCTGTAAGTCTGTAAATAGTTTCCACGGTACTAGCTTTTTCTTGAAATACACATCTGTTCATGAGATATTGGTAATCATTGTAATATGTTATAAAGGTAGACTTTGAATAGTAGAACAAAAATGTAAGCAATTTGATCATAACAAATCATTCTCTATCTATGAGAGATACCTCCAGTATGATACCCCACCAAATGGTCATATGTATCCTTCCTAATACAAGATTGTGTCACATATGTGTATCAAAATGTAGTTCAATTAATACTACTAGAACTGTAAAAAGCCAGACATCATTTTGTTTGTAACTAGTACAACTTCTCAAACAAAACCATATATCAACCAAATGACAGTTATTATTTAATGTTCAATATACTTCAGCATCATCAAAACCACCTATGTAAGAAAGAGATTCAGCCATCGGGTCCCCCCTTTTTGAAATTAAAAGACTGTATTATACCTTCCTCTGGATATGCTACCAAGTACTCGTTTTATGTAATGTGCTCGAAAAAGGACCAAGTCCTACAACCGCAACCTCAACCATAACTGAACAACTATATACGCTATATAACTTTAATTTGGAGATCAAGAGAACCTCAATCTTTCATATTATTTGAGCTAAAGTATGGTTCAATTACTATTGCTATATCTGTAAAAACCTGGACAGTATTTTGTTTGTATTTATTAAAAAATTTCAAAAAAACCATATATCAACCATATGACATTTTTATGTTTTATGTTCAATCCACCTTGCTATCCTTATACAAGTAAAAACAAAGCAATTGGCTCCTCTTTCCACTTGTATTACACCCTCTTGTGAGTGCATGTTATATATGTAATGTGCTCGAAAAAAAACACTAGGTTTTAAACTTCAGCATCAGCAAGACCTGAACACCATTTATGCCGCATCACAATAATTTGGAGATCTAGAATATCCTTCCAAATTTTGGTTGTATTTCAACCAAAGATTTATTTTTATGCCTAGTGTGTATATAAATATGAAATCCAGCATTCAAACTGAGCTAGACCAACCGGTATGCAGTTTTTACTGTGTAACCCCATTAATTATCTGTAGACTACCAGATGTTGTACATCAAAACACTTCTTTTGATTTTGAATCCACAAAAAGGTATAGCACATATGTTATTAAAAACCAACCAAAACTCAGTATGCAGAGTGCTCCACTTACCTAAGCCATGCATAACATTTTCCTCCTGTAAGAAATACATTCCTTGCCAGTTAGATTACTAAAATAAACAGAAATCAGTGGAATTCACTATGTATATGTGTGTGTGTGTGTGATCATTTGTCTACGGCATACGGACTACATCTCATGATCTCACTAGGTAAACACCTACCTGTTGATTCGACATGGTAGCTATGCTCCAATATGGACTTATCCGCAAATGGAGACAATTTCTTTCCACCCCAGCTATCACATGTTATCAGCAATCATACAAGTGCCATTTGATGTAGACAGAAGCCCTCTCGAGTGTGTGTGCATGTGTGTGTGTATGTACCCCAGGGAGGTCACCTAATAAAAATGTAACCTATCACGTGAGTTCAACAGAAAGGTATTTAAAGTTCTTGAAACTTACAAAAATATATATACAGAAGGGCATTATTTTTCCAAATTTTAAAAAAGCTTACAGATTTTAAAAGAAAAGGGTACATTATATTCCTAACAAAATTCACAGATAAGGGGTTTTACAAACATGTCTTGAACGCACGTGAAAATGGTAGTTTTACACATAGTGAACCCCTCGAGGTATGTACTCTCTTGCGGCTTCGTGCATGTGAGAGATTATGTATGTAAGATATCAGTTTTGTATGCGCAATACACTGCAACCCAGGGCTTGTGTATGGATAGACATTGCAAGGAGGAGCATTTTAAATACAGTACACAGAGGAGAGTGAACCACCTAGCCCTCGCCCAAATGGGTATTCTTAATTTCATATGCTGTGTTTAGGCAAGGACCTATTTTTATCCTACTAGCCACTCCACATGTGAAGGCCAAGTTTAGGATTTTGGTGGTACTCCATAGGAACCACCACATTAATATTAGGCATAACTATTTACTTGAAAGTCTAGCACAATATCCAAGAGTAATTAAAACCATATATTTCTTTTGCAAGTGAATTACAAAGCCGATAGATAATACACAAATTCAAAATTTTATTGAAAGGCACTCTTCCCGCCATTTACAAGGTAGATGAAGCTTTGCAATATGAAAACTTTTTCGTGAAGATACTGTATCACAAACCCTGATACTTGCCCGATCATGCATTTCTTAGAGGATTCTCAGTGGTACCGACACTTCCCAAAGTAATTTTTGCTTGTATCTACAATCATTATAGAGTTAGATTATCTTATGATATATATATATTCATACATTAACATCTTATTATTGTTTGTTATTGGCTTACAAGGACATACCCGGTATCTTCTTGTGTGAAAAAAGTAGTCGTGTATCTGTAGTTATTTAAATACCATCAGAGAGTGTGTGTGTCTGTGCTCATTTGAAAAATAGGGTGCGATTTTTGTCAAGAAACACTTATGTAAGGGTTTTTTCTTCTGCTAAAGCCTCAGGTCCAACTAATGTATTAAGTGTGTGTGTGTGTGTGTGTATGTATGTGTGTGTGTGTGTGTGTGTGTGTGTGTGGCCCTCCCCCATCCTAGAGGAAAGGTCCACTTGGTGGGCAATAGGCCACCAAGTGGTCCTATCCCCCACAAAAAGCTTAATAAGAAGTGATATATCACTCCTAATTTTGGGAAATTGATAATTTTTTAGAAAATGCACAATATGTCGAGTGATTCTATTTGGACGGAAACTATTTTTTTCAAACATGTTAATAAGACGTTGTCAGGCATTTTTTGGATAAGCATGAAGTCATTGATTCATGCTAAAAAGCTTGCCCACTAGCCTTTTGTATATATGTGTACATACCCCTATGAGTTTTGGAAGTGGCTCTGTAAAAATTCATGTACAAAGGTGTGATTTTGCCAAGCTTGAATGCTGATGTTTTGGGTTGTTCGAGACTCCAAAATATGGTTTTTAATAAGTGTTTTCAGCCGTGCTTTATAGCTTGTGAGTCGAGCTTGTACATCATGAGTTGTGAGAATCCGAAGCGGGCGGTCTCAACTTAGAAGGTGATTGCAAGTGCATGCAAGAAGAGCAACTACGCCAACTTGGGAGTCTAAGATTAGAAATTCTGAAGTTTTATACTTCTGGACATAGCCGCGGTGATGGGCTTTGAGCCATGTGTTACGGTGTCATTCGATGACCGGAGCAGCAAGGTATGCCTCGGGGAAAATTGTCCAAGAAGTCCTCTCATGCTTTGGGAGAAGCTGTGAATTTTTGGGGAAGTTGGGGAGCTTGGGGAGAGTTGCCATGTGGCATGGAAGTAATCCCACACGGGAAGAGGAAAGGGGAAAGTGGAGGGTACATAGGGCACTTTGGGAGCCCATTATGGTGTATCAAAAGTGAGGAGCTCTCTCAAGGCTTGGCTATGGGGGCTCGTGGGCTCATGGGGAAGGGGATGACAAAATTTTTAGTTCACACCAGCTGCCCAGGTGCCTGGCCACTTTTTTTGGTCCCCGGACACTTGCCCCCACCCCATTCCTTGGTCAAAGGGTCACTGACAAGTCATTTTTCACCCAAAAAAGGCCAAAATTGGACCAATTAAAAGGTGCCCAAGGAGAGAACCATGTTGGCTAAGAGGAGAGAGAAAATTCCTTGGGGTAAGAGCCAAAAAATCCCCCTTTCTAATAGCTGCAATTGTCTACACATCCTTTTCGCTTACAGAGAGTAGCTTTTTTGGAGCTTTTGAGAGATACCCCAACTTCGACAGCTTGTAACTCTCTCGTTTGTTGTCGGAATCAAGAATATGGATACTCTACGGAGGTCTACATGACACGAGATTCATCTTTATGGTCTTGGTTTTTAGCAATTTTAATCATGGTTTGGGTTAGGACTGTTTCCCACCCGACACTAGATGTGTTTGACATGGGTGTTTTCCGCAGCTTTATGGTGTTTCCTTCCGATGGTGTGGTGTGTGCAAGGCTATAGGTTTCTCATTTTCCTTCTTGTTTGCATGCTAACATTGTTTTGGTGGCCCCATGGAGGAGAAAGTGATCTTATGCTCCAATTCCTGTGAAATATGTCTATTCTTGTAGGCAGTGAATGTAAAAGGGATGTGGGTCCTTATGGACAACCGCCTATGTATGTGCAAATTGTGGACAACACTTGAGGTGGTCCTATAATTGGATTGTAGCCTTTGGAGGGTTGTGAGGTTCTGTGAAGCCAAGCATTGGGGGTCGGGCTACCTAGTATGAGGTGGATTAGGTACTGGAGCGATCCATCGACATCCCTTGAGTTTTCGACGTCACATGTAAGTGTCTTTGTGGCAATCAAACATGGCAGATGAGTTCTCACAGTTTCATAGATTGCCTAGTGAAAATGCACACACGTTTATTGAAAAGTTCGAAGTCAATTGCTTGCTGCACAATATACTAGACCAAGCTATATTGTCGCGGCTGCTACAATATAGTTTACAGGATGAGGCAAAATTTTGGTTACACAATTTTGAGGAGTTGATGCAGGCACAAAATCCAGGGGTGGTTTTGGAGTACAATTGTGTGAAGCAAGCTTTTTTGGCACAATACCGATCCATCGAAGTACCTGAGAAAGTTTGGCATGAGATTTTGGGGAACACTCAGCGGGCTAATCAAAGTGTTGATGATTTTGTCATGCAGTTCACCCGTTTATGGGATAAATGGGCCCAAGCTTTGGGAAACGAGATCCCTCCATCCATGTTAAAGAAGGAACATTTTGTGGAAAACCTAAAAGAAAGTCTGAAGTTCGAGGTTGAGCTGAAAAGACCCGTCACCTTCGAGGAGATAGTTGCCATTTCTAGAGAGAAAGAATGGCAAGCTCAAAGGCTTAATGAATATGGGAAAGTGGTCCCTCAACAAAATAATGGTACCCAAAAGGAGGAGAGTCAGGTAGAAGCTGCAAGCCAACCTATTCAAAGGGCAGCTAATACCAAATAGTTACAATGAAATATCCAAGACATGATGACCATGATGCAGGAATTACGACTTAGTGTTCTTGGTGGTGGAGGTGGTCGTGGTCGTGGTCGTGGTAGAGGAATGGGAAATGAAGCATTCACAAACCATTAAAGTAATACATATAAAGACTTTTGTGAGGCTCAAATTTGAGGCGCTTTTGGACTAGGAAAGAGCAAGTATTGATACATAGGCAATGGAGGTCACCCCAACTTACCTTTTGCACTTGTTGGTTTGTCACTACTGTAAACATGCCTATTGCTTCTTCTTCTTCTTCTTCTCTCTCTCTCTCTCTCTCTCTCTCTCTCTCTCTCTCTCTCTCTCTCTCTCTCTCTCTCTCTCTCTCTCTCTGCAAATGAAAAAAACATCATTTTCTCATGTTCATGTCAAATTATTATCACTTGTTGGAAGTTATTTTGTAGTTCTAAAAACACTAGAGTTATTCCTATATAAGGAGAAGACAAGCATCACATGCCCTAGAGGTACTTGTAAAATCAACCAATATGATACAAAGAAACCTATTTACAAAATACAAATCTTCAAGGTGGTTGTAGTGCTCGATTTGAGCTTGTGCTAATTGAAACCTCTAGCACGACCAATATGCATCAGAATGATTGTGTTCACTTCACACATACAAGGAAATGTCTTGGTAACATGACTCTACTTGTGGTCCTCTAGAAGACAGAGCTAGCATTTAGGTCAAATCTTTCACCCGTAATTGAGGAGACCAAGAACCATCCAAATGAGGGTATTTTTCATACATATTGATGGTAGGGTATCTTGTTTGCAAGGCTAGAAGAATAGCATGCACCAAGATATAGCAGCTCATGATTGGAGATAAGCTTTTAGGCATTTTAGGGATACTCGTTTCCATAGTCATTAAGGTCGGGGGCAACCCCTCTCATCTATCCATCTATTGGTATTTCCTCACCACAATCCATCGCTCCACCGTTAGATGTTTGATAGATCAACAGGTTGATAGCATATGATTTTCTTATCATACACAATCTAGTACATAACACATATAGATGTATAGATGGACAAGTATTGAAGAAGTCTTATGTCCTATGGAATGTTGGAGATGAGTCTAGAAGAATGCTTATAGCTCCCAAATACTTGTAAGAAAGTTGATTTTTTTGGTCCAAGAATTTCATAGAATAAAACTTGTGTGTGTGCTCAAGGAGATCATAACATTTGATTTTTTTGTTATATAGAAACCATACTTTTGATAAACCATCACTCTCGCCAAAAGAGAACAATTTCTCTTTAACACTATATAACGCTCAAAGATACCCATGATATACGAGCATAATTTTTTTTGAAATATGCTACCTTTATTGAATTTGAGTTATGGCACGCAGAATGAAAGATGGGCACATAAAGGCTAAGAGTACAAAGAGTGTTTGTAAGGAGACAAGCATAAGGGTCATGTAGTAGCTTTGCTAAAGGAGACTTGTAGAATGATATATTGACACAATTTATAGATAAAGTGCTCTATTTTTCTATGTTTTTCCATCTCCTAAATTGAATTTTTGAGAAAATTATTGAAAACTGCAGCGAATTACACCAAGCCAATAGAAAAAAGTAAGTATATTCAATAACCTTCATGATAAGCTCATCCAATACAAGTCTTTTTAGCTTTCCAATTAGAAAAACAATATCTAAAATAGAGAATTTGAGGTAGATACTTTACTATTTTTGCATTCATTGAGCAGCCAATTCATCCGCGTGCGCACAGACGGTCTGCCGGCTCAAGATGTCTCCTAGGGGAAATGGGTCGATTCTCTAATTGGCATTTTGGACCTTGCAGCCTAGTTTCTTAAGGCTTTTCCAAAGTTGTGGGGGGAGTATCGTGCTACAATACAAACTTGCTACTCTAGCCAATTAAGCGAGTTGCGCTTGGAAGAGCTCACAAACTGTCCGCACGCGTGCAGACGGCCTGCGAGCTCAAAAAATACTCATAAGGAGCCTAACCCGTGCAGCGGAATGCTACTCTAGCCGTTTATAAGCGGATCGAAGTGCTGTACAAAACGCAGCCAAGCTGCTTGGAAATTTTCCTATGCTTCATGGCGCGCCGTGTGCTCAATGCTGCCAAAACTCAATACTGTCATGGTGACCTTCCGCAGCAATAACAAAAGGAAAATGCTGGAGATACGGTCTTTGCACTTCAGCATCAGAGTTTTGAGGCTGGATCAAGATCAGTTTTGCCTACAATAGGTCCAAGAAATCTTCGCAATCTTCCTATGAATGCCTTGCCGCGTACATCTCATAATCACTTAGCATTATATTGGCCTGCACTCCCTCGTCAACTGAAAAAGCGAAAGCTTTGGTGAGTTTGCATGGCGACGAACTGGTCTCTGCATGAGGTATTGCAGGTCTTCACGACGCGTGGCCTTACAACAGAGAGTCAGGGTAGAGTTTGCTTGTCGAGGGCTGCTGCCACGTAGACAGGTAACAGCAAATAAGGATGCTGCAAAGAGATTCTTGCTTCAGCTCATGCCCACGCTGTCTACGTACCCAGCTCTTGCACTGCCTTTGCCTTTGACATGCAACCCCCATCTTAGACCGCTTGGCAAACTGCAACCATTGATGTGGCGGAGACTTCAACACTCATATTTTTTTGAAATCTCAAACTGATGCGATCAGCATTGCGAGCGCTCGTCTTCGTGGTGTAGACTGGTGCTCCTTGGGATTGATGTCTTTGCTATCTGCATTCGAATCCAGTGAGCCTGCTATTTTGTGTAAACTTCAATAGACGGCCTCATGTAATGGAATCTTCAAAATGATATGAAGAAAATAATAGTGGAGCCAGTAGTCTCAGGGTAGTAGGTCAATGATTACTAGAGAATGTTTATTCAAACAAAACGAGTATTCATAGGAGGAGCTTAAATAGGTCATTTTGAGGAAGAGGTTAAGGCTCAAACATACCATGCTGGGGAGCAGGAACTATACGGAATGGTCACCACTGGACCATTCGTGACCATCAAGAGTCGGTGGGAGGGAGACAAATCATAAGGTACTACTAGGGCTAGCTTTGCATGGGCCGTAGTTTGCACCAAGTTTGCCAACCTATTACTTGAGCTAATGTACTGGTGTAGTGCCATTGAAGCTTGGGCTGCTTTTAGGCGTTGATTTATCAAAAGCACCTGCATGGTCAAAGTGCAAACATTGGGAGGTGTTTTGGGAATTTCCACAAATTACAAGGGTGTTTTGGTAATTCATCCTGAAAATAGCAAATTAAGATTAAAGATCAATTATCAATGACTTGCAAACATCACAATGTAATATATTCTCTCACAATTTGCAACAATCTACCAGAGTCTTTCATAATATAAAGTATGTAGATGGAGTATAAAGAATTAGTTTGTGAGATTGTAACGGTAAGAGTTGCATCTCTTGTTTATCTATGAGTATCTCAACCCTAAATTTTGTCTTTCTCACAATAAATAGCTATCTTGCAATGGCGTAGACAAAACTAGCTATATCATCTTGTATCAAAGGAGAACCACTCTTAATATGAGAAGGGTTGTCAAAACAATTATCTTTGCAGACATTTGCGAGGTTAAAGAGGGGTATTTTCAAGGTTAAAGAGGGGTATTTTCAGTATGTAAAAAAACCAAAGAGCATTTTGGGTATTTTTAACCAAACCTGTGAGGCATATTAAGAATTTCAAAAATTTGTGGGTCATTATTGAAATTTCCTTATATTTTTGGGCTACTTTAGTAGATTATCCTTAATGAGATGTAGCAAACTTTAGTAAGCTCCAACTAGGAGAGCCAAAGTCCATAAAATAGGCCATTCAAGTGGGTATTTTAAGACTAGACCAATCAACAATAGAATTTTTTAAAAGTTCAAAGCTTGGAATTTAAACTTTTTGATGTGTTTTGTTAATGAAAGATATAAAATTTAATTAGCTTGTCATATTCTGTTGATCTTGTAGGTTTACAATAACATATTTCAAACATCAATTTCTTCTTATATGTTTGCGACTAGTTCTAATAGACTACAAAGCTACTTTTAACATAAAACAGAGGCATGAATTTTGTCAAATTGCCTCTTATAACCAATAGAGTGCTTTCCATATCAGACAAGTACAATACAGATGTTATTTGCACTTAAAGAGGAACTTTATACTTTATGCATACATTAGAGGGTAGCAAGATTTATTCCCCATAGCTTGCACATGGAAATACTACTATGAGGAGCTCCTTTGTTAAGTGACCACCTTGATCTAGCTTAAGACTTATTTCTCTTTATATATAAGTCTTAAGAAGGCTCCCTAGATAAATAGTCATAGTTTAGAGTTCTTGCTGCACTATACAATCCAAATCACAATTTTTAATATGTGATATGAGCTAAGAAAAACACTTGCACGTACAGTCTCTTTAATACATAAGTGTGTGTGTGTACGTGCATGCAACATGTGCGTTTTTGTGTGTATATCTATTGGAACATGCTTGTTGAAGGCATCATGATTCTTATTTTCTCTTATAAAAGTACCGTTAGAAGCTCCTTGAGAGAAAAGCTCTAAGTTTTAAATTAGATATGCACTTTGATATGACAACCAAACAACCTATGGAACTTGAAGATGTGAGTGAGAATCATGAGTCCGAAACTACCAGTGATGATAGTTCTAAAGACTCAGAAAGTAGCACGACTTCAAGTTCAGTGATGAGGGTGAAGTGTCATTCTTGTTGTTGGATGAGGAACATAAAGAAATTAGTGAAGTGTTGCAAATATTAGGGAATATAAATGCTTCAAGCCGTTTAGAGAAACTTGAAGAGTTGATGCAACCTAAACAGGAACTACCAATGAAGAAAGAGTTGATTCAAAATATGCTAAGTAATGATTTGACACAAGGAGAAAGAAGGGAGTACTTAGCAATGTTGGACAGGTTTCCAAATCTTTTCATTACCTCATATCAGGAAATAAGGGGTTTTGTTGGGGATCCTATGAAGATCGAGCTAGTTGAAGGGGCAAAGCCAATACGATAGAAATTAAGAAGGATGGGTAAGGAACAGATGAATGCTTTAAAGGAAGAAGTGGATAAGCTTTAGGATGCAAGGTTCATTGTGCCAGTGGATAATGCTAAATGGGTGAGCCATGTAGTAAGAAAGATGGGCGTTGTCGGGGGATATGTGTTTCGCTACGTGAGCCGGGCATGCACCGGGCCTCTGGCTGTGGGAGGTGTGAAAGAGAGAGAACAAGAACAATAGATGCAATTGAATCTGGACATCATCGTAATCATCAATTAATTGATTAACGCTTGAGTACAATTTAATCTTTAGCCAAGGCGGGCTGTTAACAGCACCGCCACTTGGATCATCTACTTACGAGGAGTTTAAGCTCCCGCCTTACAAAATTAACCGGGTCGTTAACGACACTGGGCTTAATAGAATGATTACTCAAACATTAGCTGATGACGGTGATGGAAATTTTCTCCTGTCGCTTTATCTGCTTCAAGTGACCTTAGGTTCTGTAAATTTTATCTTTCTCACCGAGTTCGATGGAATCAGCTTACTTGCTTCTTTACTTTTCTCCTGCTCTTCCTTCCTTGCTTCCCCACTTTCTCCCCCTCTGCCTTCCTTACTTTATCAAGGTTGAAAGCGAGAGAGAAAAACCTTGTCTTTGGGTACCTTCTTCTTTATGCTTGACCTATTCTCATCGAGAGAGAAACATTTCTTGCTGCTTTCTTGCTTACCGAGGCCGAAAGTGAGAGAGAAAGTCTCCCTTTTATTTTTCTTTTCAAACTCGAGCGAGAGAGAGAGAGATAGAACTCTCCTTGTGCAAGCAGAGAGAGAGAGAGAGAGAGAGAGAGAGAGAGAGAGAGAGAGACACTACAAAAGGCTCTTCATATTAGCGACGCTCACACAGGGACGCTCAAAAAAAAAATTCCCGGCGTCGCTATGAGCGTCGCTATAAGCGTCGCTATGAGTGTCGCAAATTTATTTGTAAATTTGTGACGCTTATAGCGACGCTTATAGCGACGCTCATAGCGACGCCAGCTGGGGTAAAAAAAATAACCGAGCGCGCCCAAAAACTCAGATCTCAGATCTGAGTTTTTCGGCGCCCTCAAGCAAAGAGCAGGTAACGCTCTCCCTCACTCTCTCTCTCTCTCTCTCTCTCTTTTCTTCTCCACACACACACACACACACACACACACGAGGAGAGGAAGGAGAGCCAGGTATGCTCCTTCCCTCTCCTCATTCTCATGTTCCCTTCCCCTCTTTCTCTCTCCCTCTCTCTCTCTCTCTCACACACACATACACACACACATAGTGTTTTTGAGAGAGAGAGAGAGAGAGAGAGAGAGAGAGAGAGAGAGAGTACAAACAAAAACAAAAACGCACACACATACATAAACAAAGAATGCACACACACATTGAGAGAGAAAAAAAGAGAGAGAGCATGCATAAACAAAAAACGCACGCATTGAGAGAGGAAAAGAGAGAGAGAACATGCATAAACAAAAAACGCACACATTGAAAGAGGAAAAGAGAAAGAAAACATGCATACGATCCAAAAAAACGCACACACATTGAGAGAGAAAGAAAGAGAAACTAAGGGAGCGTCGTAGGAAACTAATTAAAATTAAAAGACCTAAAGATCTAGCCGACGAGGAGTTGAACTGAAGACCTATTATTCAAGAGGGAAATGGCATAATCAATCTATCATACTTGGCATGGGTGATAGAAAGGTTATACCATTTATCTCTTTTTATTGGCACACACATCCACACACGCGCACACACACAGGAAGAAGAGAGTTATAACGTCGTAGGAAACTATCTTAAAAGACGTTAAAGATTAGGTTATATGTAGACTTACATTAAATTAGATTTAGGTTTATTTTTAACTAGATTTACGTTTATTTAAGCTAGATTTAGATTTACGTTATATTAGATTAGATGCGGGTCTCCATAGACTGCGATGCCTGCATGAAGCGGGTGAAGAAAGCCCTCAATGGAATATAGGGTATTGCTGCCTTCACTCATGGTGGGCTCCGTCGATCCAAAAGTACTGGTGAAATGTCTTCAGAAGATAGGGAAGAAGGTGGATCTTCAGGGCGCTTTATTTTTAGTTAGATTTACGTTTATTTAGATTTACGCTTATTTACATTAGATCGAGTCCACGCAAGAATTACTTACGGTTTAGGGTTTAGAGTTAGACGAACAGTGAAAAGATCTACTGTGAAAAGATGTTAAGATGAAGTGAAGTGCTACAGCTAGAGAAGAGGCAAAGGGATTTTGTCCACTACATCCAGTATCATGTAGACGTGGGTGTGTAGATTTCTTGTACCCACAAATATAGGTATTGACCAATAAAGACGAGATTATAACCCGGTGGTTCTGATCTCCGTGCACCTCTAGACCGAGGTGTGCGGGGATTGGACATGACTAGAGAATGTGAGGTAAAGAGAGAGAGAGAGAGAGAGAGAGAGAGAGAGAGAGAGATAAGACGAAGAATGCCAATAGAATATTAAATTTGTTGTCCAGGTTATAAGTTTTTTATCCTCATTATGAGTAGCGACGAGGATGTGGGACCGTCCAACCGAAACACCTATCTCTCAACGAGGGTCTTCTTTCCTTGTAATCAATGCAAGCATGCTGTGCGACGGACAAGACGTGTTTCTTTGCAGCACGTTCGCGAAAGAGCACTTTCTACCAGCTGACAATGTGATGCCAGATTCCCGAGATGAAGCAAGAAAGATTTTGCGAAACTTGGGGATGGATTACAATTCTATCCACGCTTGTCCTAATGACTGCATTCTTTTCAGAGGGGAATACACAGACATGGAGAAGTGTCCGAAATGTGATTCCGAAAGATATCGAGTAGATCTCCACGGGACAAAAATTCCACAAAAGGTTTTGCGACATTTTCCTTTGCTTCCTCGCATCAAGCATTTCTTCGAATGTAAGTCCATGGCCGCCCTAGCATCATGGCATGAGGAGAATAAATCTTCGGATGGTGTGCTACGAATTCCTGCAGATTGCGCAGCCTGGAAACATATAGATGGAACATGGTCGGATTTTGCCAAGGAAGCTCGAAATTTGTGCTTAGGCCTGGCTATGGATGGCATAAATCCATTTGGTCAAAGATCAACATCTTACAGTGTATGGCCCGTTGTCATCGTCAACTACAACATTCCCCCGTGGTTGACTACGAAGAAGGGGCACCTATGGCTAAGCTTGATTGTGCCAGGGCGATATAAAGTGGGGAATATGGATGTGTATCTTCGTCCACTATTGGAAGAGCTACAACAATTGTGGATTGGCATAGAGGTGGTGGATATGAGCCGACACACAGGACGACGGAATGCTTTGATCAGAGGTATTCTAATGTGGACCATGCATGACTATCCCGGGCTAACAGAATGCTCAGGTGATCTATTGACACTCCTCACTTAGACACTGTAAATCTTGTTTTTCCCCATAGTTGATCTATTATCATGTGTATACATGCAGGGCTTCAAACAAGCGGATACAGAGCATGTGTCACATGTGGACCTAGACTGAATGCACGTAGGGCACCCTCACTGAAGAAGCAAATCTACGAAGGTCATCAAGCGTATCTTCCGGAGAATCATGTGTTACGCGACGGCTTTTTGGGAAGAGAGCCACCAAGGATGTCTGCACAAGCATGGTTAGAGCAGAAGGAGATGTGCGATGACGGATTGCCTCCAGGGATGAAGAGACTATCTCTATGGTACGAGTTACCATACTGGCCCCGACTCGTGATCAATCACTTGCTCGATCCAATGCACATATTCAAGAATGTGGGTAATCTACTATGGGACCATTTGACCGGCAAGAAAGATACTTTGGGAGCCAGAGTTGACCTTAGAAATGTGGATCGTATGGAGCAATATTGGCCGCAAACAGCGTCTGATGGATCGATAAAACTTCCTAAAGCACCATGGATTTTCACAGGAGCCCAAGAACGCAAAGTAAAAGAGGCCATTCGATCTTTGCGGACCCCCACTGGCGTAATGCACTCGCTCCAAACGTGTTTTACTAAAGAAGGAAAGCTTACCGGTTTGAAGTCACACGATTGGCATAAAATGTGTCAGGTACGTTCATAGTGGACTTTAATATCATTGCATAAAATGTGGACTTTAATATCATTGCTGCACATACTTTACAGTTTATTTTACCGGTTGCCATTGAGGGATGTTTGTCTCTCGACATCCGTAACACAATCTACAAACTTGCAAAGCTGGTGCAATGGATCTCACAAAAGGAGATCGACGTAGACTCCATACCATTCGCCAAACTAAATGCTGCGGAGCTTGTGTGCATGTTTGAGAAACATTTTCCTACTACAATACTAACCATTTAGGTGCATCTTCTTGTTCACATAGTTGATGAGGTGGAAATAGCTGGCACAGTTCATTCCAGATGGATGTTCTTCTTAGAGCGTTTCATGAAAACGCTTAAGGGATATGTGCGTCAAAAGGCACGTCCGGAGGGTAGCATGGCAGAAGGTTGGTTGGTATCAGAGTCCCTAGTGTACATTGGAGAGTGGCTAGACGGATTTGATAAATCCCGGGACACGCTATGGCGAACCATAGATGATGAGCGCATATCTGGGATTGTCATGTGCAATCTGTTGAGAAGAAGATGACGGAAGATCTAGAGGCTAAAATCAACCGATTTTGCATGCTTCACAATCCAGTGATGCAAAAGTGGATTTCACAATATGAGGATGCAAAGCAAGAGCGACAAAGGGCACGAATCGAGTGGAGACGGGGAAGACGACCACCGATGCACTATCCAGCGGTTCTGGAGAGCCTACCAACCTTCATGAGCTTAAGATGGTTGCACAACCAATTGAAAAGCGCACAACAATGCGGTGACGAAGTGACTGAAGAAGAGTGGGAGTACTCTCGGGGTTGCGCGACCAAGGTAAGTTTGCAATGTACGACTAGCAAGTGACTTTATTTATAAACGTTTGAACGGCCACTCATAATCTTTGTTCGTTGTAGTATAAGTCATACACAGCAGCATGGTGTAAAGGTCGACATTTTAGGGTGGAACGAATCGACAAAAAGCGTTTTACTCAAGATTGTGGAATCATGGCAAAATTTGAACAATCTAGTCGACGACGTTCCTCTGATGCAGATCCCGTGGTGGCGGAACTCACTTACTTCGGCACGCTGCAAGAGATTTTGAGGATCGATTACAGAGGATTTTTTGTCGACTTGTTCGACGTGCAATGGTTCAAGATAATCATGGAGGGTCGAAACGCTACTGTGCGTAGAGGAGAGTCTGGTTTTCTTGAGGTGGATTCTACTAAGAAATGGACTGACCTAAGAGACACTTTCGTACTACCCGAGCATTGTGAACAAGTAAGTATATAAATAGTTAACATCCCCCTTTTACAAGTTATGTGCTTGAAAGCTCTCATGTAAGTTATGTGGCTCTGGCAGGTAGTATTTCATCCTACAAAGTCTACATCAAACTGGTGGTACGTCATAGAGGTAGCCCCTCGTAGTGCAAGGACGTATGAAGGCTACCATGTACCAATCACAACGACATCAATGGAGGAGATCAGAGAAGATGCTCAATCAGAAGCCACTGCGGTGGTGCCAGACGAGCATCAAGATTCTACTACTCTATATGGGGTGCATGCAGAGGAGCTACAAAATGAAACAGAGGATATGTGTTTAAACGGAGAGCTCTATATAGATATAGGAAGTTATGCTGAGTTATGCGAGGATGAGAGAGAGATCTCTTAAAGCCACAAATATTGTATTTGAACAATTTTGCTCCGTGCTGTAAAAGCTCTGGCTCTCTAAGTAGCTTCCATGGTGTATAACGCTCTTTTCTACTCGCGCTCACATCTTTTGATTGAAAATTCTGAGTTTTCGACTTGCCTCTTTTATCACTCGATTCATTGCGTCATTGTATTTATATGCGTCATTACGTCATTGTATTTAATGGTCTTTGCGTCATTGTCTACTCTATTCATTCAATATTAAGTTTAAATATTCGTGTGTTTAATGCAGGTATGGATGATGAGGAGTTTCTTTCTTCTTTGTCACCGTAGCAGAGACAGTGGTACGTGGAGCGTCATCGCTCTAGCGCATCATCGCGTGTTCCTACACCATCCGCATCTCCCTCTCTTTCGGAGCATTCGGCGCGCTCCGAAGCTTCGGCGTCGACGAGATGAGCGTCACACTCGTCTAGACACCGGCGCTCTAGTGGTGGCGGTGGCGGTTGTTGTGGGGATTCCGCCACCGATGCCTCCACACCGCCTCGTGTTCGACGAGGCTCTTTACCCTCCCCTTCTTTGCCCGCCCCCACAACAGCCACAGCATCGCCATCTACGCCAGGTTTTGCACGGCTGACTATTCCTAGAAGCTACACACCTCTACCTACTCCGCCGGGAGCCACCCCACTCGACACTCCTCGCTTCGGCGCCCAGACGCCGGTGGAGACACCTGACGTCCGTACCCCCATCGACACGCCGCTAGAGACCCCTGCGGGGACACCTAGGTTCACGCGTCACCGGCCAGAGGGCTTGCCTTACTCCGTCGACATCAGCGGCGGCATCATCATGGATGATGACGGCAAGAAGGTGATCTCGCGCATGCGTGGTCTTTGCTCTCAGCTGTTTAGACACTATATACTAAACAAATGGAGTGAAGTACCAAGTGATTTAAAAAACAGAGTCATCAGCATACTTCATGATGAGTTTCCCGTTCCAACACGGGATCAGCGCTTCAATGAAGACCTGATGAAGATTCGAATGCGCGAATACTGCAAACACAAGCGTTCCGAAGTGCAAAAAGCAATCAAGAATGGGTGGAATAGGCCAGATTGGCTGGCCAAAGAAGATCGGAAGAATCCGAAGAAAGCAGCGCGCGAGAATCCCGACAAGTGGAAGCAACAAAAGGATGCAGCCAGAGCGCGAGTAGAGGCAGGGAGCTCGCACCACTTGGGGAGCGGTGGATGGGCATCATTTGAGGCCGATTTTGTAAGTCTTTTCACATTGCTCTTTATGCATGTTCGATAGTTTAGGGTTTATGAGTTTTTTAGTTCTAACATAATGAAATCTTTGTATGTTTTGACAGTGGTCGATGACAGGACGTGATCCCACACCGTACGAGTGCGAGTACGCAGGCAGGAAGGGCTTAAACGCTCTGATGGACATTCTCAGTTCTCGCGGCGGCATGGTTAGTATTAGGGTTTACTCTTTTTTATTTTTTGTATTGTTTTATAAATGTCAATATATGTTTATATTTACTGAAAACTGTCTTATTGTCTTTTTTTGCTTAATCCGACAGATACGCCGCTTGGACGCGATGACACGTCTGATTAGACGACGTCAGTTTAGCCGTAGCTAGATAGCATTAGTTTAGGGTTTCTCGTAGCTTATGTATCATGAGACGGATTTTATACGTCTTTTTGAACCATGTATATTATTACATTTGTCACCGCAATTCCTTTTGCCAATCAATTCTTTATGCCTATGATGTTGTACAATTGTCATTATTACATTTGCCAATCAATTCAGTTTGCCTATGATGTGTACAATTGTCAATTTTGCAAACAATGCGTCTTGTGGGTGACTATTTTGGGTCTATTATCTACTTTTGCACTTTTTTTAAAAACTGAATCAAGTACAATATGGTTGGTGGGTGGCAGGGCATTCAATGCCCTGCCACCAAAAAAATATTCTCTCAGGCGTCGCTATTTATGGCTCTGTAGCGTCGCTATATGCGTCGCTATACTCTTCTGTGAGAGCGTCGCTATAGGCGTCGCTATGAGCGTCGCTATATAGCGACGCCTATAGCGACGCTCTCGTAGCGACGCTGTTAGCGACGGTTTTAGCGACGCCGGGGGTTATAAAAACCCAGTGTATTTCTGTCGCTAACAGTGTCACAAGAGCACACAACCTCTTGTAGTGAGAGAGAGAGTCTCTCCTTTGCTTGTTTCTTTGCCTTGCCGATAACTATCGAGAGAGAGATCTCGCGTTGCTTGGTTTGGAGATTGAAAGAGAGAGAGAGAGATCTCGCCTTGCTTGCTCGTTCAGGCTTCCCTCGAATCTCTCCGTTATCTCCCTTGGTTTCTCTCCCTTGTTATTCCTTCTTTAGCCGAGGTCGAGAGAGAGGATAGAGAGCTTTGACTCCAAGCTCCCTTGCTTCCTTCTCCCCCTTGCCCTCGTTGATGCCTCTCGTTAATAGCCTTCTTCTTCATTTTCTCCCCTCCCTTCTATTGTTGATGACCTCCTATAATAGCTCCCCAAGTTTTTGCCCCACCACGAAGTCACGGCTCCGTGACAAACGTGGCGGTCGGCGGGTTGAGCAGCGTGAAAATCGGGGGGAACGGCACCAAAACGGTTTGCCATGGCCTGCGGAGTAGTTTTTGCTTCACTAAAGTGCTCGTCTGAGATCGCCTACGACTGTTGTGAGCCTTTCTCCTCCTGCGCAGTCTCGTCCTCGCTGCTTACACCCCTGCTCACACCATCCCTTCTTTTTTTTTTTCCCCTTTTACACACAATAGGCGGCCATTCCTCCAAGCAACCTGGGCGGCCACCATTGGAGTAACCATTGGGTGGCCACTAAGCATGTCCCCTTGGGCGGGTGAAGGAAACCAATTTGAATGATAATCTTCCTTGCTCCACTACCTTCACACTGCCATGTTTGGCATGCATCTCAAGCAAGGGATGGTTAGTTGCATGGTTAGCCAAGCCTGCCAAGCACGAAATTTTCCTCCAATAGCCCTTGACTAACAATATCATAATGAATTTGATGCCCATATCGTCTTGCATGGTGATGCTTGCCTTCAAGATATAAGCATACGTGATTGCATTTGTCCAGCTTCCTGGCCCTACCTCTATTGGAGTTATCCCGCAATCATTGCATTCCAAGAGATGACATTCCGAACACGAAGCTCTTCAAGCACTTTTTGTACTTTATGAGACGTACACCACATTTGACTTACATGTAGACTATCATAGTATTGCTGCTAGCAATGTACCCTACTATCAATGCACTGTAGGAGATAACATTTCAGACAAGATTCTCGTCAAGCACTTACTCTGTTGCATTTCAAAATTCAATCGAGAGAGAAAATCTCCTAGATGGCACTCCGGTCGAGTCGACTTGTTTGGCACGGAACCGGCCCCCGGTGAATCTTTAACGGCGGCTAATAACTTGGCAACCGAAACTCCGATTGCTGATCTGAAAAGATCGAAGCGCTCCACAAAGTGAGCACTTCAGGCCCGTGCATTCATTCCATTTTTGTCACCTCAGCTGCAGTTGCCCAATCCGGTACGGATCTGCTATCGACTTAAACTTCAAAGTCCATAACTTCTTCATTGTGGCTCCTATCGACGAGCCGTAAAGGTAGGCCGGTAGAGCACTTCAAGCACTACAGTTCTAGATCATAATCTCTCATCTATGGTCATTACAAGCATACTATTTTTTGGCATCATTGAGGCATCTGTTGGCCCTTTTAAGCCGCATCTGGCATGATTAATCATTAAGCTTGGCCTGTTATCAAGCCTTGATCACTACTCACTTAATGTGTAGGCTTCAAAGAATCTTAGCTTGCATTTCTCTGCTCTTTTCCTCATCATGGCGGCGGAGCTACACGACAGCGTTGGAGAGTTTGTGTTGATTACAAGCCACTATATGCGGTGACCAAGAAAGATCCTTACCCTTTGCCTTTTATTGATCAATTGTTAAATGCAGTGGCTAGTTTCGAGAGATACAGTGTCTGTGATGGGTATTCACGATACTTTGAGCTTATCCTTGCTCCTGAAGACAAGAAAAAGACTACTTCTATCACACCATGGGGTTGTTTCTGCTTTTGTTGCCTTCCTTTTGGGTTGACAAATGGGCCAGGAGCCTTTGAAAGAAAAGTAGATTGGGTCCTTATCCCGTTCCTTGGGAAGTTTGTCAAAAGATTCATAGATGGTTTCTGTGTATACAGTTCAAGGAAAGAGCATGTGCAAAAGCTTGAAATGAATTTTGCCAACTATGATGAATGCGGGGGTCAACTCAATCCTAAAAAAATGTCATTTGGCATAGCCACGGGTGAAGCTTCTTGGGCATGTTATTTCAAAAAATGGAATTGAAACAGATATAGAGAAAGTGGAGGCTTTGCTATTACTTTCATCTCCAAAAGATACCAAACTATTGGCCACTTTCATACAAAAAGTTAAATATCTGTCTTGCTTCATACCTTTGGCATCACAGCTATTGTATCCATTGCAAGCAAATAGTTAAGAATGATCCCTTGGAGTGGTCTCATGACTATGACAATGTTTTTGTCAAAGTTTAAGAGGTTTTGAGTATGTTACCTATTATGTAAGCTCCTGACTGAGAAAAAGAGTTTTATGTCAACCCATTAGTGGGAGATGATGCCATTGGAGCTATGTTATTGCAAAGGGGGAAGGAATCTTAGTATACAAAGCCTGTTCATTATGCTAGCAGAGTGAAGACTCCTCATGAAAGAGATTTTTTTGAAGTTGAATTGGTGATGACCAATATGGTTTATGCTTGCAGACGATTCAAAAACTACTTGCTGTTCTCACCAGTTATTCATTGCTTCCTTAGCTGTTCAATATTTCAAATTTATCAAAAAGAGTTATGAAATGGGTTATTGAGCTTCAAGAGTTTCAGTTCACCTTTTTGTTGGAGGAAAGTACTCGGGCTACCCTTGTAGATCTTCTCACTTATAAGGATACTCCAGTTTTGGTTAAAGAAGAGGTGGTGCGAAAGAAGGAAGCTAGGACTCTTGCCATCCCTAATGCTTCACTGTTATACTTTGGTAGCTCTTATCGAAGAAGTCATGATGCTGCTTCAAGAGACATTGTTATTTATGATGCACAAGGAAAGCTTATAAGGAAGCAAGGGCTGAAACTTGATGCCAAAAGTAACAAGGAAGCAGAATACATGGCTCTTGAAGGTGGTTTGCATATTTGCTTACAATTGGGAATTATATGCTTGCAAATTAAAGGAGATGCTTTGTTGGTTGCGAAGCAAGTGTTGGGAGTATGGAAGAATAAGAACCCTAAACTGGAAAATTTATGCTTCAAAGTGGAAGCGTTGCTCAAAAAGCTTGAAGCATGGAGTTTGCAGCATATTGAGAGGTTTCTAAATGAAGAAGCTCATGATGCTGCCCAAGAGATGATCACTTGTGTATTTGTGGTAAAGGCAGATGCCCCTTTATATCATGGGAGGGAAATCTTATAAAAGGAAGTGGATTTTCTATTGACAGGTGTTCTACATGAAGGTTTATCGTCTTCTAAAAACTATGCGCTTATAAGAAAAGCCAGGAAATACAAAATGCTTGATGATGTGCTTTACATGAAAGGAAGTGATTTGGTTTTGCGTTGTGTGCCTTGGAAAGAAAAAAATTACAAAATCCTGGAAGGAAATCATGAGGGATCTTGTGGAGGCCATTTTTCTATGATAATCATGTTTCATAATTTCTTTCAAGAAGTTTATATATGGCCGAGTATTGAAGGGGATGTTAATCATTGGTGCAAGTCATGTTTGCCTTGTCAGAATATGGGAAAGAGAATTTGAAGCCTGAGTTGCGGAGGACAATTTTAGCTTTTGATGTGTTTGAAAAATGGGGTCTTGATGCTATTGGACCCTTACCTATGACTAGCAAAGAGCTACTTACATTTTAACAGTAGTGGATTATTTGTCACGATGGGCAGAAGCCAAAGCTGTCAAACAGATTACTAGTAAGGAGATGGGAAAATCTATTTATGAGTACATATGTTGCAAATTTGGTGTGCCACTAGAGCTAATTTCAGATAGAGAACCAGGATTTAGAGGAGAGCTGTTTGATTTCTTATGCAAAAAGCTCTATATACAACATAGGTACAATTCTCCTTATTATCCACAATGCAATGGTCTTAATGAAAGGTTCAATGGAGAGTTGGTAAAGATCTTGACAAAGATGACGCAGACATATGGGGAGACTTGGGATTCAGAGTTGCCTTGTGTGTTATGGGCCTAAAGAACTGTTATCAAAACAAGAACATAATTTCCCCCCTTACCACTTGGTTTATGGCAAGGAAGGTTTATTGCCAATTGAAGTGGAAATTCTCTAAAGTTGTTATCATTGGAAGATGAGGAGAAAACAAATGCATAGCAAAAAAGATTATTGGATTTACAATGCTTGAAATTGGATCGAGTTTTAGCTTTGGGTTACTATGAGGAAGTGTCAAGAAAGGCTCAGCTAAAAGCCAATGAATGCGTAGAGGATAAGAAAATTGAAAAGGGTGATTTGGTGTTGCGATACAATAGTAAGTTGGACAATACCTTTCAAAAGAAGTTTCAAATCAAATGGGAAGGTCCTTTTACTATTGTAAACAAATTTGAAAATGGCACATATCAGTTGGTAGGCTTAAATGGTTCACATCATAAGTATCGTGTTAATGGTTATACATCGAAGAAGTATCTCACACGTTTTTGATGACAATTGTGACTGATGAAATGCTATCAATAGAAGGAGATAATGTGAAGACATCTGAAAATGTGGATGAGGTTTCTGGGGATGAAATGCAGCACTTGTTCACCCTAGGAACCTCTGCTTGTCATGAATGACTAAGCAAGCTAGGGGGCGTTGGCAGCCTATGTCATGCATTTTTTGGATAAGCATGAATTCATTGATTCATGCTAAAAATCTTGCCCACTAGCCTCGTGTATATATGTGTACATAGCCCTACGAGTTTTCGAAGTGGCTTTGTAGAAATTCATGTACAAAGGTGTGATTTTGCCAAGCTTGAATGCTGATGGTTTGGGTTGTTCAAGTCTCCAAAATATGGTTTTTAATAAGTATTTTCAGCCATGCTTTATAGCTTGTGAATCGGACTTGTACAACATGAGTTATGAGCATCCGAAGCGGGCAGTCTCAACTTAGAAGGTGATTGCAGGTGCATGCAAGAAGGGAAGGTACACCAACTTGGGGGTCTAAGATTAGAGATGCTGAAGTTTTATATTTCTAGTGATAGCGGAGGTGATGGGCTTCGAACCGTGTGTTACGGTGCGTCATTTGGTGACCGGAGCAGCAAGGTATGCCTCAGGAAAAATTGTCCAAGAAGTCCTCTCATGCTTTGGGAAAAGCTATGAATTTTTGGAGAAATTGGGGAGCTTGGGGAGAGTTGCCATGTGGCATGGAAGTAATCCCACATGGGAAGAAGAAAGGGGAAAGTGGAGGGTACATAGGGCACTTTGGGAGCCCATTATGGTGTATCAAAGGTGAGAGGAGCTCTCTCAAGGCTTGGTTATGGGGCCTCGTGGGATCATGGGGAAGGGGATGGAATTTTTTTTAGTCCACACCAGCTGCCCAAGTGCCTGACCACTTTTTTTGGCCCGGAAACTTGCTCCCACCCCATTCCTTGGTCAAAGGGTCATCGACAGGTCATTTTTCACCCAGAAAAGGCCAAAATTGGACCAATTAAAAGGTGCCCAAGGAGAGAACCATGCCGGCTAAGAGGAGAGAGAAAGTTTCTTGGGATAAGAGCCAAAAAATCTTCCTTTTTAATAGCTGCAATTCTCTGCACACCCTTTTTGCTTACAGAGACTAGCTTTTTTGGAGCTTTTAAGAAATACCCCAAATTCGAAAGCTTGTAGCTCTCTCGTCTGTTGTTGGAATCAAGTATATGGATACTCTACGGAGGTCTATATGACACGAGATTTATCTTTAGGGTCTCGATTTTCAAAAATTCTAATCATGGTTTGGGTTAGGGATGTTTCCCGCCAGACTCTACAGGTGTTAAACATAGGTGTTTTCTATAGCTTTATATTGTTTCCTTCCAACGGTGTGATGCGTGCAAGGCTATAGGGGTTCTCATTTTCCTTCTTGTTTGCATGATAACGATGTTATAGATCAATGAAGGCTAACAATGTTTTTGATGCATTGTAAATGATAGGAACACAAACCTTTTCAGCCATCCATTTTGGTATGTTACTATGTGCATGTATAAAGTTCACATGATCTTCTGGTAGCACCTCTTTTTTCCAATATGTGAATGTTTCAAAATCCCCAATAAAGGGACGAATCAACTTTATAGTGGTACTTAAGTATGAAGTAATGTGGTTGTCATAAGTGGGATTGATATTGATAATATCAAGTGGGTAAATAGAAAAGGGGTCCTCATTTGAAAGAGGTCTATTATGGTTAAAACACTTCAATATAAATCGATTATTAATGAAGAGAAGATCATCCATGTATGCATATAACATGTCATTTCTTTGAAGCCTTGATAACTTTCTGATAAATTCTAATTCAAACCATGCGAGATAGAGATTACACCATAAAAAGGAACAAGCATATCCCATTGGGATTCCTTGTTTTTGATAAAAGATGCAATCTCCTAATTTAGATACACAAGTATCTAATAAAAGATAGTTCAAAGTGATGAAAAATTTAAATGACCATGTAATCTCTTTATGCTTTTTTGTGAGAACACTACTTTTACGAGATTTTTTAACCCCTTTATAACCCATTCCATGAAGTAGTTCAATAATGTGTTCAAGTGTGTCAACCAATCCATTATTGCCTTAGTGTGGTATTGCCTCACAGCAAGCTTTTATATCAAATGTATAAGCTGAAAATATTTTATCTGGAATGTTTATCAAAAAATCATATTGATTATGGATAATCCAGTAACTATTAGTATTAATTAAAAGGTTATGTAGGCTTTCACAATATTCAGCAAGGCCAATGTTTACTACTTTGAGAATAGAAGCCATAATGCTAGTTAAAGGGGGAAACATACAATCATGGGCATTGGTTATCCATCTAGATTCCTCCTTGTGAATCTTCTAATTACCCATGAGATAAGGAAGACTAATCTTAGAAGGTATCAATATTTCATTCATGGAAGAGAATTGCATAACCTCCTTAGAGATTTCACATTCATTTCTATGAGATAATTGAAACTCACTAGATGAAAGTCTTTTGTAGCGGCTAAGCCCGATAGCTTTTTACAAATAAAAATGGGTGTCTGGGATGATTTATCCAAGCCACAAACAAATAGGTGTTTTAGTAGAAACTCAATTTTGTTCATCAGATCCGGTTCCTTAAACCAGGATAATTGATTGACCCTATGTGGAATTCATTTTTAAATTGTTCATCAATTTTTTTAGAAATAATCTTGTGGTGTATAATAGAATCAACTATACCCAAGATATTAAAAATTTTAGACCAACCAATAATCAATCCTTTTGCTACTTTAACAGGGTCTAAAGGGACCACAGGAATATGATTAAGTCCTTTCCTAAAAAAGTCTTTTGGCATGGCATGTCTGCCAATACTAGTGTCAGTTGTAATAACATGTATTCCAAAAGGTTCAATATTCTTCCTGAATTTAGAAAACCTATTCAGGGACATACACGAAAAATCAAGGGATAAATCAAAGGGGATTGCGAAAGTATTAAATGGTTTATATAAAATATTATTTAAATTTCTAGTGTATTTCCTCTCAAATTTAATATTGAAGTATTTTAAAGTTCTAGGTATGCCAATAAAATTCAAGACATCTTGGTAAAAAGAAAAAGGTTCTATGAAATCCATAAATTTATTACAAAAAATTATATGTATGAATCTTCCTTTTGACACATAGTTTCTTGTCATCTGTTTAAGTGAGTTAGCTTTAGTAAGGATAGTTCGAACCTGTTCCTCATTAACGAACTCCAAAGTTTTTAATGTATCCCCAATATCTTCAGCACCTCAAAATTGTTGAGGTTTCTTATGTACAGTAGAAGATGAACTTCCCGGTGTATGTAGAATCTTCTTCATGGGTTCTTTGCCTTTTATCGGTTTGAGGATATTTTTTATGGTATTGGCTATGGGTGTGTTGGCGAGTCTAGGTAGTAGAGGGTTTCTTGGAGAATATAATACTAGCCCACGAGCAGCCTCTAGCATATGTTCATGGAAGTGATAATATACTATAATAGCATATTGTACTTCCAGAGGTAAAGTAGCCACCCATGCTATAAAGGTGTATACTTGTGCAGGTCTAGATGTGAAGGGAAACAACTTCGGTAGATTTTGAAACACATACCATTATAAATGGTCAATCCATATATAAAAGCATTACACTTAGAACTAGGGTCAAGTTTTCTTCATGCACATTTGACAAAGGGTCTATATGTGTTCCATCAGTTTCTAAGAAACCTCTTTGTATCTTTGACCCGGTCTGCAAGGGATAGTCCTTTTGTTCTTGCCACCAGAGAAGAATTAGAGCACTTGTTTGAGTCTACAAGAGCTAAGGAAATCTGTTGAAGCTCAAAAGATAAATCAGTAGATAATAGGTGTTTAGCTTGTAATGTATGAAAAAGAACTTCTCAAGCTATGGAGTATGGAGGTAGACTTACTCAAAGCTACAAAGATTAGTTTTGATATAAAAATAATTTAGTAGGTTATAGATACTTTCAATCTAGACACAATCATTGCTGAAATCAATGGAAGCCTAGTCCATCTATAGTAGCAGCACTTGGCAAACGTTTTGTATATGCCTTTTAGAACTAAGGTCACAACATGCTCCGCTACTGAACTTAGCAAATTTCTGTAAGAAGTTTCTCATGCCAAAAAGAAGAAAAAATTCGATGGTTGCAAAATTCCAGTAGCAGCACTAGAATGTAAGCCAAAATGTAAGTTTGTCATAGAAGCTTACAATCTCAAGAATAACCCTACGTATGTGTATGAGAAATTACGTAGTATGCTTTTATCTCAAATTAAAAATCCCGAGCCTGACATCATCATGAGTAACTTTCTATATAGTTTCTTGATAAACAGGACTCAAAACCTCTTTAGGGCACTATAGTAGACAAGCAATCAAATTAATGAGTACTCCACTAGAGTCTACTATGGATAAATACACTTCTACTGACAAGGGAAAATATAGTATGTCTGCCAGTACTTCTCAGACTCAGACACCTTTAGTAGTGCACACACCTGGCTGGCAATTTGGACCAGATCGGTTGCCACAATGATAGAGAAAATGACACCACCCACACACCCTCACACCTTGACATAACACAAGGAATTCACTTACCTTCCTCACCTCATGCATCACCATAGTCTCAAGATCTCAATGAAAGTCCTTCCCCTAAACTCAATTCCTGTCCAAACATCTCGATCTACAAGCACTTGCCTACCCACAGACACTATGTAGTGATTCAAGTTGATCAAGGCTTGAAATCACACTCGATGGCAACCAAAAGACACAAGAAAAACCATCAAAAACTGAAAAATTCTAGCCAACAAATGCCTCTCTCTAATCATTGCAAAAGATTCACCAAAATCCACTCCACTGGTCTCCTTGGTGTATCCTTAACCAGAATGGCACAGATACATGGTCACATAGTCTTGCAAAAAGTTGCACCTTATCCCCCCAATTCTTGCACACACATATACATGGAAACTGTAGAACTTCCATAGACTCACCCAAGAGAAAAATAAAAGAGAAGAAACTCTTGTTCACTCCTCGACACACTTGAAAACAAGACGCAAACAAGATGGGACTGCATAGGACCACCTGTAGAAACCTTTCTTTGTCTTCCACATAGAGAGGTGAAACTACTGATATTAGACTTCCCAAACACTCCCTCAGTTTGTATACTCATGGAACCATGAGTTATGTGGCAAAAAGAAACCATTTTCACACCTTTTTTGACCTTCTTAGGGATATTTTTTGTTAGTTTTGTCTCTCGACATACATTTTTTGTGGGGAAAACACCAAACCGAATCCAAATTCCACCAAATTTTGTAGGCGTGATCCTTGACACCTAAAACTCATGGCCTCATACCAAAATTCTATTTCTAAGCACTTATAGGGTGGTTTGCACATCATTGCATATCGGACACTGCAAATAGATAGTCATTGCACGTGTTAAATTGTTGGGGCGGAAGGACAGTGCCCACACTTTTCACTTGCATTATTTACATTCTAAAAATATTAAAAATCAAGCCAAAATAATCTATTTTTGCACCACATCTAAGGCTTTGACACTATATCTAGGCATGTATATGTGCGTGATTTTTCACGCACAAACCTAACTATTTACAATGTGTACATGTTGTATATGTGCATGATTATTGACGCAAAAACCTAACTATTCACAATGTGTACAATGTGTACATGCTGCATCATGTTTGAAACTCAAAATCATGTTGTGAAGAATCCAAGTGCATATATTTACATTTATTTGTACACATGTCCATGCATATACACACTACTCTAAAAGTTGTCTATTATCATTGCCCACCCTCTAGGTCGAGCATTTATGCTCAACCAAGAGACTATTTGCATTTGTAACCATATCCCTTGAAAAATATTTCTTCAGCCTATAACCATTTATCCTATAGTTCAAAGGTTTTCCATACTGTTATTGAGCCAATGTTAGTTAACAGAAGCTGCTAAAGACCGAAGACGTACGAATGCACATCAAAGATCAACACAAAGAAGTAGTAAAGATTGGAGTTACACATTTTTCACGTTTTCCCAAAATGGTCATGTATTGTAAATTCTCACTTTATTTCAAACCATTGTAATATTTTAATGTGTTACGGCTCAATGGGTGTTCTAAGTTGTAAAGAACAAGTCAGTTAGTGTGCCTAGGTTGGAGATTTAGTAAGTGGTGGAGTCCTAAAGGCCTTGGGCGCCCGGACATTGCATATTTTTACCCTAGGTATATAAGGTAGTATGTAAAAGAAATTAGGGTTCTCAAGCTCATTTGTTGAGAGCACTCTTTGGTGAGAGCTCTTGAGGTGTGTGGCTATGGAGTCCTTGAGCTTCTCATTGCTCATGTGAGTTGGTGACACTACTCAATGCTTAATTCTCTTACACTATGCCTCTCTCATGCTTCTTATGATTGCCTATGATACTTTGATTAGCTAGATCTTAAATAATTAGTGGTTAATCCCTCTCTAATCTTGTTTGATTTTCCTCTTTTGCTTGTGTGTGCATATGGGTTTGATTGGAGTGTGGTGCTTGATAGATCTATGTGTGTGTGCTTGCGATTAGTGTGTTGTATGATAGGATTAGTGTTGTGTGCGTCTTGCAATCGTTAGTGTGTGTGTGATTGGGTTGATTAGAGGTAAAAAGAAGTGGATGTCGAGATTGCCTTTCATTGTGGTTTAGCTCCTCCATAGGCCAAGAAGCTAACCTTGTAGAGTCAATCAAATGTTCGTGTTGCCATGATTAGATCACTAATCGTGTGAGTGTTTCCATGCCGTAGCTGGGTAGCTCATCCCTCCGGATTGATAATTTTGTTGGTCATTGGCACTATGCAACGATGAAAACCCCAACTTTTGGCGCGTTGCCAAGGACGATGGCCAACGCTAGTGTAATTGTGGCATAATCGGATGTGTTTCCTCACTAATTTCACTACTAATTTCACCTATGTGTTTATGATTTTGTGGATTTTGGATGTGTGTGCAGGAAGCAATGTGTTCATTATTCCCTAATTTGTCACTATATCCTGCTAATTGTGTGTTTACACACTCTAATTTTACACTAACCCCTTGCTAATTTCTCTAATTTTGCTAACTTATACACTAATTTGCTATGAAAGATTGGAGCTTTCAACCATTCAATCGATCTTCAATGTGGAAAGGTAATCAAGGTGGTATTCTCAACCTCCCTAGAATCTAAAGATGTGTAGAATTGTGTAGAGATCCCACCATGATGCAATGTAATGTTGATGCTATGTTATTGCAATGCAATGTTGATGCTATGAATTTTTTGGATTGTTTGTTCTCATGCACTACAATCAAGTGTGTGTGCATTCTAATTGAGTGTGTGTATGCTTAATTTTAGGTGTGTGTACACTATTTTGCCCTTGATTGTGCACCTAAAAATCAATGTGTGCTTAATGATTTTTCAATTGTGATGATTGACTTGTGTTGTGGTCATGCCCAACTAGATATTTGTGAAATCACATTGCAATTTGACAAGATTAACCCTTTTGTGCGCACCTAAAGATTGGTAAAAATTACCAATTATTAGGTGTGTGTGCCTAAAAAGTGCTTAATGTGCATGATTAATTCAATTTTTGATTGCATATTTGGTGTGTGTAATGGTTAATTGCTACGTTTTTGAACTCAAAACAAGGTTTACACACTTCAATTGCGTCAAATTCTGACCTAATTTTGCCGATTTAATTGCGTAGTTTTGATTTTATTGATCATATTAATTGGCAATTGAATTGATGTGCTTTTTGTGATTTTATCTAGTTGCACTAATCCCTATGTGTGGAGATTTTTTTTTAAAAAAAGGGTATTTTTCGGATAAGTTTTGCAATTTTTGTAATTTTTGCATTAATTTTCAGTTAATTCCTAAAAAAATTGATATCTTGCGATCTTTATGAGCTATTTTGAATCTGTGTTTATTGCTGCTTGATTTTGAGCGCATTTGGGCTTTTCCTTGTCAATTTTAAGTGTTTTACTATTTCCAGGGGTGTTTTACTATTTCCAGGGGTCGGATTGACGATTTTGTTGGATTTGGCGTTTTCGGTAAAAACAGTTATTTTTGTGTGCTTTTGCGTGTTGAAGCTGTTCAATTGTGATTTTTTGATTTTTATTGATCATATTAATTGGCAATTGAATTGATGTGCTTTTTGTGATTTTACTAGTTGCACTAATCCCCTATGTGTGGAGATTTTTTTTAAAAAAAGGGTATTTTTCGGATAATTTTTGCAATTTTTGTAATTTTTGCATTAATTTTTCAGTTAATTCCATAAAAAATTGATATCTTGCGATCTTTATGAGCTATTTTGAATCTGTGTTTACTGCTTGATTTTGAGCGCATTTGGGCTTTTCCTTGTCAAATTTAAGTGTTTTACTATTTCCAGGGTCGGATTGACGATTTTGTTGGATTTGGCGTTTTCGGTAAAAACAGTTATTTTTGTGTGCTTTTGCGTATTGAAGCTGTTCAATTGTGATTGTCGATGACTTTTCTAAGATTTTGGGAATTTTTTGTGATTTTTTGGAGTTTTAGCTAATTTTTGGCTTATTTTTGGTATTTCTGGACATTTGGAAATAAAAATTTTAAAAAGATGATTTTCGAGCTCGATGCCCATGCCTTGCGCCGCATACAATTCTCCGACATGGGAATAGATCTTTTGCGTTCTCTTGGATTTGATTTTCTACAACGTTAAAATATCCTCATTTTCTTTTGTTGCACCCGTTTCTTTGACTTGCTCCGATGAACCCCACCCCACACATCTTCTCTCTGTTCTCTCACTCTCTCTCTCCCCCCCTGCCAAAAGTTTCGCTCATCAACACTCTCTCTCTTCCCCTCACTCTCTCTCTCTCTCTCTAAAAGAACGGTTATCTTCTCTCTCTCTCTCTCTCTCTCCTCTCTCTCCTCCTCCTCTCTCCTCTCTCTCTCTCCTCCCTAACCCCGCAACAAACGATTTATTTAGTCTCTAACTAACTCCCCTTAACTCTCTCTCTAAATCTCACTCCCACTCTCTCTCTCTCTCTGTGTGTGTGTGTGTGTGTGTGTGTGTGTGTGTGTGTGTGTCCACGCGCGTACACACTCCTTTCCTTTTGTCTTTTTCACCACCTCCAGCCTTCCCTCTGTCGTGTACCGCACGCAACTGTCACGCTGCTCGTACTGAGCCACTTCAGCACGCGTGCACCACACCTCTCTCTCTTTCTCTCTCTTGCTAGGTACCGTGCGCCTGCTGCTCCTCTTTGCCGCTGATAGGCTGCCGTGCCAACTCACGCACACCCTCTCTCTCTCTCCTCTCTCTCATCCACCTGCACGCTGTATACCCATTCTCTCTCCTCTTTGCACTCCGCAAGTGTGCACTCTCTCTTTCCCTTCCCTCTGCTTGTGCGTCGGACCTGGATTCCCTACAGTCGCACTCGCCACACCACTGTCAAACACGCCAGATCCGGATACTCACGCTGTTAGCCCTTCATGAAGTCAACGCTGCAGCCAGGTAACTATACATGTAAAAGTTTTTTTTATTTTTAGTTTATTTAATTTACAATATTTAATTACAAAATTTAAAACATTTAAAAGTCCAATATAAAAATTAAAATTTCAAAAATCCAATAAAAATAAAAAATAAAATCAGATAAAAGAAATACAAAAAATAAGAAAGAATTTTTTTTTAAAATCCAATAAAAAAATAAAACGAGGATTAAAATTCACAATTTGTTTTGAAAAAACACAGCAATTTTTTTAAAAAATAAAAAAACTCATAGAAAATCATAAAAAATTAAAAATTGACACAAATAAGTCACAAAAATAATAAAAAAAATCGTATAAAGTCACAAAAAATTCATATAAAATCCAAAATTATCCGACAACCATTTATGCACCTTGAGAATGTTCCATCATGCTACCCTTTCATATTTGATATTTCTTAATTTCCATATGTCTCAGTAAATAATCCCAGTTTTATTAATATTTCCAATGTTAATAAGTACCCCAATAATGCGCGTATCCCAATGGCATTTTTTCCCCACTGGGTACTTTCCCTTTGGTCATTCACGTATTAGACCCTAATTTAGAACCTCATCATTCTACTTCCCTTGTATATACTTTCCATAAATAAAAATCAGCCTCATCATTATGGTATTACAACGGACAAATGCAACATCATCTCTCACAACAGACATATTCCGACCAAGAAGATGCTACAACAAATTGAACCTCATCAACAAATTCAACGACCAATGAAGAAATCAGCCCATCAACAACCAATCAAAACCTTCCACAGCCTCCACGAACACTTTTCAATAGTGTCCGAGGACGGGCACTAAAATTGGAAGGGGGGAATGTTAATTGTCAACGTCAGTGAACAGAAGTTGCTAAAGACTGAAGACGTACGAATGCACATCAAAGATCAACACAAAGAAGCAGTAAAGATTGGAGTTACACATTTCTCACTTTTTCCCAAAATGGTCATGTATTGTAAATTCCCGATTTATTTCAAGCCATTGTAATATTTTAATGTGTTACCGGCTCAATGGGAGTTCCAAGTTGTAAAGAACAAGTCAGTTAGTGTGCCTCGGTTGTAGAGTCAGTGAGTGGTGGAGCCCTGAAGGCCTTGGACGCCCGGACATTGCATATTTTTACCCTAGGTATATAAGGCAGTGTGTAAAAGAAATTAGGGTTCTCAAGCTCATTTGTTCAGAGCACTCTTTGGTGAGAGCTCTTGAGGTGTGTGGCTATGGAGTCCTTGAGCTTCTCCTTGCTCATGTGATTTGGTTAACACTAATCAATGCTTAATTCTCTTTCACTATGCCTATCTCATGCTTCTTATGATTACCTATGATGCTTTGATTAGCTAGATCTTAAATAATTAGTGATTAATCCCTCTCTAATCTTGCGTGATTTCCCTCTTTTGCTTGTGTGTGCATGTAGATTTGATTGGAGTGTGGTGCTCGATAGATCTATGTGTGTGTGCTGGTGATTAATGTGTTGCATGATAGGATTAGTGTTGTGTGCGTCTTGCAATCGTTAGTGTGTGTGTGATTGGGTTGATTAGAGGTGAAGAGAAGTGGATGTGGAGATTTCCCTTCATTGTGGCTTAGCTCCTGCATAGGCCGAGAAGCTCACCTCGTAGAGTCAATCATTCGTGTTGCCATGATTAGATCATTAATTGTGTGAGTGTAAAAACATGCTTCACTTTGTACAGCCCCTATCATCTATCCCTCAACTTCTTTTGAAAAGTGAAGTCCAAGCTTTCATCTTGACAAAACACGAGGAATTTACTTAATTCCCCACCTCACACATCACCACTCAAGAGCTCAATGAAAATTATCCCCAAACCCAATTTTAGCTCCGAACGGCTCAACCTACAAGCCCTTGTCTACCCACACACGCTACATAGTGAGTCGAGTTAATAAAGGCTTGAAAGCACACTTGATGGTGACCAAAAGACACAAGAAAAACCATACAAAGTTAAAAAATCCATCCACAAAATACCTCTCTCAAACCATTGCAAAAGATTCACCAAACTCCACGTTGTTGTTGGACTCTTTGGTGTAATCCCCAATAGGCGTTTTTCATAGGAAAAATACCAAACGAACTCCAAATTCCACCAAGTTTTGTAGGCTTGATCTTTGATACCTAAATCTCATGGTCCCACATACCAAAATTCTATTTTTGACCATTCTAGGGCAGTCCATGCATCATTGCATATCAAGTGCTGCATATAAATAGTTACCACATGTTGTTGCTGCCAAATGTGGTTGGAGATGTAAGGTGGAAAATGCAATGCTATGGGTGTCTATAGGTGCAAGCTAGAGTTCTATAGTAGATATGAAGGCCTTGGGTAGGTGAGGAGGTTGAGAGATGTATGCTTGGTGTGTTTTCTAGGCCAAAAGGACTCCATGGTGGGCCCACCAGGTTGGCTAGTTGAGGAGTCTTAAGTGCTAGAATTGTGCCTTGGAATGTGTTGTTCAAGATTATCTAGCTATGAGCTGGTTTAGACGGATTCTCAAATGGAGAAACAACCACTACAAGAGGCTCTTCATATTAGCGACGCTCACACAGCGACGCTCAAAAAAAAAATTCCCGGCCTCGCTGTGAGCGTCGCTATAAGCGTCGCTATGAGCGTCGCAAATTTACAAAGAAATTTGCGACGCTCATAGCGACGCTTATAGCGACGCTCATAGCGACGCCAGCTGGGGTAAAAAAAATAACCGAGCGCGCCCAAAAACTCAGATCTCAGATCTGAGTTTTTCGGCGCCCTCAAGCAAAGAGCAGGTAACGCTCTCCCTCACTCTCTCACTCTCTCTCTCTTTTCTTCTCCACACACACTCACACACACACACACGAGGAGAGGAAGGAGAGCCAGGTATGCTCCTTCCCTCTCCTCATTCTCATGTTCCCTTCCCCTCTTTCTCTCTCCCTCTCTCTCTCTCTCACACACACACATACACACACACACATAGTGTTTTTGAGAGAGAGAGAGAGAGAGAGAGAGAGAGAGCGAGAGAGAGTGCAAAAACGCACACACATACATAAACAAAGAATGCACACACACATTGAGAGAGAAAAAGAGAGAGAGAGCATGCATAAACAAAAAACGCACGCATTGAGAGAGGAAAAGAGAGAGAGAACATGCATAAACAAAAAACGCACACATTGAGAGAGGAAAAGAGAAAGAAAACATGCATACGATCCAAAAAAAACGCACACACATTGAGAGAGAAAGAAAGAGAAACTAAGGGAGCGTCGTAGGAAACTAATTAAAATTAAAAGACCTAAAGATCTAGCCGACGAGGAGTTGAACTCAAGACCTATTATTCAAGAGAGAAATGGCATAATCAATCTATCATACTTGGCATGGGTGATAGAAAGGTTATACCATTTATCTCTTTTTATTGGCACACACATCCACACACGCGCACACACACAGGAAGAAGAGAGTTATAACGTCGTAGGAAACTATCTTAAAAGACGTTAAAGATTAGGTTATATGTAGACTTACATTAAATTAGATTTAGGTTTATTTTTAACTAGATTTACGTTTATTTAAGCTAGATTTAGATTTACGTTATATTAGATTAGATGCGGGTCTCCATAGACTGCGATGCCTGCATGAAGCGGGTGAAGAAAGCCCTCAATGGAATATAGGGTATTGCTGCCTTCACTCATGGTGGGCTCCGTCGATCCAAAAGTACTGGTGAAATGTCTTCAGAAGATAGGGAAGAAGGTGGATCTTCAGGGCGGCAAGAGTCACTACATCCCCGACACAATGACCATCTAGACAACCTCTAGTCATTAGACTTACGTTAAATTAGATTTAGCTTTATTTTTAGTTAGATTTACGTTTATTTAGATTTACGCTTATTTACGTTAGATCGAGTCCACGCAAGAATTACTTACGATTTAGGGTTTAGAGTTAGACGAACAGTGAAAAGATCTACTGTGAAAAGATGTTAAGATGAAGTGAAGTGCTACAGCTAGAGAAGAGGCAAAGGGATTTTGTCCACTACATGCAGTATCATGTAGACGTGGGTGTCTAGATTTCTTGTACCCACAAATATAGGTATTGACCAATAAAGACGAGATTATAACCCGGTGGTTCTGATCTCCGTGCACCTCTAGACCGAGGTGTGCGGGGATTGGACATGACTAGAGAATGTGAGGTAGAGAGAGAGAGAGAGAGAGAGAGAGAGAAGACGAAGAATGCCAATAGAATATTAAATTTGTTGTCCAGGTTATAAGTTTTTTATCCTCATTATGAGTAGCGACGAGGATGTGGGACCGTCCAACCGAAACACCTATCTCTCAACGAGGGTCTTATGTCGTTGTAATCAATGCAAGCATGCTGTGCGACGGACAAGACGTGTTTCTTTGCAGCACGTTCGCGAATTTGGCGAGTTCGATCCATCTATTATAGATCGAGTTGTTGCCAATTATAACTCGTCGGACTCTGACGCTGGCCAACAAGCAGCAATCTTGCAACCCAATAGACGTATTCGCAGGCGCTTTGGTCAAGCAGCATATGTGAGGCCACAAGATGTAGCCTCTGACAGCTCGGGGGATGATCATGCAAAGCACATTCGCAACGAGGCAATGTTTGAGCCCGAGATTGATGAAATGATCGAGACGATCATGGATTCAGAAAGGCTTATCTATGATGATATGAAAAGTGAAGCCGATACATCATTGTATAATGGAGCACGTATGTCTAGATTGAAAGCACTCCTGGTTCTTCTCAACATGCAGGCAAAGTTTGGATGGAGTGACACTAGCGTCACAGCGCTTTTCAGGTGATCTATTACAATTAGTTTACTTTAATAGAACTCTAAATGTATAATGATCTGATAGATTTTTACACGACTGTATCATATTTTTATGTTGTGTAGATTGCTGAAAGAGCACATTCTACCAGCTGACAATGTGATGCCAGATTCCCGAGATGAAGCAAGAAAGATTTTGCGAAACTTGGGGATGGATTACAATTCTATCCACGCTTGTCCTAATGACTGCATTCTTTTCAGAGGGAATACACAGACATGGAGAAGTGTCCGAAATGTGATTCCGAAAGATATCGAGTAGATCTCCACGGGACAAAAATTCCACAAAAGGTTTTGTGACATTTTCCTTTGCTTCCTCGCATCAAGCATTTCTTCGAATGTAAGTCCATGGCCGCCCTAGCATCATGGCATGAGGAGAATAAATCTTCGGATGGTGTGCTACGAATTCCTGCAGATTGCGCAGCCTGGAAACATATAGATGGAACATGGTCGGATTTTGCCAGGGAAGCTCGAAATTTGCTCTTAGGCCTGGCTATGGATGGCGTAAATCCATTTGGTCAAAGATCAACATCTTACAGTGTATGGCCCGTTGTCATCGTCAACTACAACATTCCCCCGTGGTTGACTACGAAGAAGGGGCACCTATGGCTAAGCTTGATTGTGCCAGGGCGATATAAAGTGGGGAATATGGATGTGTATCTTCGTCCACTATTGGAAGAGCTACAACAATTGTGGATTGGCATAGAGGTGGTGGATATGAGCCGACACACAGGACGATGGAATGCTTTGATCAGAGGTATTCTAATGTGGACCATGCATGACTATCCCGGGCTAACAGAATGCTCAGGTGATCTATTGACACTCCTCTCTCAGACACTGTAAATCTTGTTTTTCCCCATAGTTGATCTATTATCATGTGTATACATGCAGGGCTTCAAACAAGCGGATACAGAGCATGTGTCACATGTGGACCTAGACTGAATGCACGTAGGGCACCCTCACTGAAGAAGCAAATCTACGAAGGTCATCAAGCGTATCTTCCGGAGAATCATGTGTTACGCGACGGCTTTTTGGGAAGAGAGCCACCAAGGATGTCTGCACAAGCATGGTTAGAGCAGAAGGAGATGTGCGATGACGGATTGCCTCCAGGGATGAAGAGACTATCTCTATGGTACGAGTTACCATATTGGCCCCGACTCGTGATCAATCACTTGCTCGATCCAATGCACATATTCAAGAATGTGGGTAATCTACTATGGGACCATTTGACCGGCAAGAAAGATACTTTGGGAGCCAGAGTTGACCTTAGAAATGTGGATCGTATGGAGCAATATTGGCCGCAAACAGCGTCTGATGGATCGATAAAACTTCCTAAAGCACCATGGATTTTCACAGGAGCCCAAGAACGCAAAGTAAAAGAGGCCATTCGATCTTTGCGGACCCCCACTGGCGTAATGCACTCGCTCCGAACGTGTTTTACTAAAGAAGGAAAGCTTACCGGTTTGAAGTCACATGATTGGCATAAAATGTGTCAGGTACGTTCATAGTGGACTTTAATATCATTGCATAAAATGTGGACTTTAATATCATTGCTGCACATACTTTACAGTTTATTTTACCGGTTGCCATTGAGGGATGTTTGTCTCTCGACATCCGTAACACAATCTACAAACTTGCAAAGCTGGTGCAATGGATCTCACAAAAGGAGATCGACGTAGATTCCATACCATTCGCCAAACTAAATGCTGCGGAGCTTGTGTGCATGTTTGAGAAACATTTTCCTACTACAATACTAACCATTCAGGTGCATCTTCTTATTCACATAGTTGATGAGGTGGAAATAGCTGGCACAGTTCATTCCAAATGGATGTTCTTCTTAGAGCGTTTCATGAAAACGCTTAAGGGATATGTGCGTCAAAAGGCACGTCCGGAGGGTAGCATGGCAGAAGGTTGGTTGGTATCAGAGTCCCTAGTGTACATTGGAGAGTGGCTAGACGGATTTGATAAATCCCGGGACACGCTATGGCGAACCATAGATGATGAGCGCATATCTAGGATTGTCATGTGCAATCTCGGTGTTGAGAAGAAGATGACGGAAGATCTAGAGGCTAAAATCAACCGATTTTGCATGCTTCACAATCCAGTGATGCAAAAGTGGATTTCACAATATGAGGATGCAAAGCAAGAGCGACAAAGGGCACGAATCGAGTGGAGACGGGGAAGACGACCACCGATGCACTATCCAGCGGTTCTGGAGAGCCTACCAACCTTCATGAGCTTAAGATGGTTGCACAACCAATTGAAAAGCGCACAACAATGCGGTGACGAAGTGACTGAAGAAGAGTGGGAGTACTCTCGGGGTTGCGCGACCAAGGTAAGTTTGCAATGTACGACTAGCAAGTGACTTTATTTATAAACGTTTGAACGGCCACTCATAATCTTTGTTCGTTGTAGTATAAGTCATACACAGCAGCATGGTGTAAAGGTCGACATTTTAGGGTGGAACGAATCGACAAAAAGCGTTTTACTCAAGATTGTGGAATCATGGCAAAATTTGAACAGTCTAGTCGACGACGTTCCTCTGATGCAGATCCCGTGGTGGCGGAACTCACTTACTTCGGCACGCTGCAAGAGATTTTGAGGATCGATTACAGAGGATTTTTTGTCGACTTGTTCGACGTGCAATGGTTCAAGATAATCATGGAGGGTCGAAACGCTACTGTGCGTAGAGGAGAGTCTGGTTTTCTTGAGGTGGATTCTACTAAGAAATGGACTGACCTAAGAGACACTTTCGTACTACCCGAGCATTGTGAACAAGTAAGTATATAAATAGTTAACATCCCCCTTTTACAAGTTATGTGCTTGAAAGCTCTCATGTAAGTTATGTGGCTCTGGCAGGTAGTATTTCATCCTACAAAGTCTACATCAAACTGGTGGTACATCATAGAGGTAGCCCCTCGTAGTGCAAGGACGTATGAAGGCTACCATGGGCCAATCACAACGGCATCAATGGAGGAGATCAGAGAAGATGCTCAATCAGAAGCCGCTGCGGTGGTGCCAGACGAGCATCAAGATGCTACTACTCTATATGGGGTGCATGCAGAGGAGCTACAAAATGAAACAGAGGATATGTGTTTAAACGGAGAGCTCTATATAGATATAGGAAGTTATGCTGAGTTATGCGAGGATGAGAGAGAGATCTCTTAAAGCCACAAATATTGTATTTGAACAATTTTGCTCCGTGCTGTAAAAGCTCTAGCTCTCTAAGTAGCTTCCATGGTGTGTAACGCTCTTTTCTACTCGCGCTCACATCTTTTGATTGAAAATTCTGAGTTTTCGACTTGCCTCTTCTATCACTCGATTCATTGCGTCATTGTATTTATATGCGTCATTACGTCATTGTATTTAATGGTCTTTGCGTCATTGTGTACTCTATTCATTCAATATTAAGTTTAAATATTCGTGTGTTTAATGCAGGTATGGATGATGAGGAGTTTCTTTCTTCTTTGTCACCGCAGCAGAGACAGTGGTACATGGAGCGTCATCGCTCTGGCGCATCATCGCGCGTTCCTACACCATCCGCATCTCCCTCTCTTTCGGAGCATTCGGCGCGCTCCGAAGCTTCGGCGTCGACGAGACGAGCGTCACACTCGTCTAGACACCGGCGCTCTAGTGGTGGCGGTGGCGGTTGTTGTGGGGATTCCGCCACCGATGCCTCCACACCGCCTCGTGTTCGACGAGGCTCTTTACCCTCCCCTTCTTTGCCCGCCCCCACACCAGCCACAGCATCGCCGTCTACGCCAGGTTTTGCACGGCTGACTGTTCCTAGAAGCTACACACCTCTACCTACTCCGCCAGGAGCCACCCCACTCGACACTCCTCGCTTCGGCGCCCAGACGCCGATGGAGACACCTGACGTCTGTACCCCCATCGACACGCCGCTAGAGACCCCTGCCGGGACACCCAGGTTCACGCGTCACCGGCCAGAGGGCTTGCCTTACTCTGTCGACATCAGCGGCGGCATCATCATGGATGATGACGACAAGAAGGTGATCTCGTGCATGCGTGGTCTTTGCTCTCAGCTGTTTAGACACTATATACTAAACAAATGGAGTGAAGTACCAAGTGATTTAAAAAACAGAGTCATCAGCATACTTCATGATGAGTTTCCCATTCCAACACGGGATCAGCGCTTCAATGAAGACCTGATGAAGATTCGAATGCGCGAATACTGCAAACACAAGCGTTCCGAAGTGCAAAAAGCAATCAAGAATGGGTGGAATAGGCCAGATTGGCTGGCCAAAGAAGATTGGAAGAATGCGAAGAAAGCAGCGCGCGAGAATCCCGACAAGTGGAAGCAACAAAAGGATGCAGCCAGAGCACGAGTAGAGGCAGGGAGCTCGCACCACTTGGGGAGCGGTGGATGGGCATCATTTGAGGCCGATTTTGTAAGTCTTTTCACATTGCTCTTTATGCATGTTCGATAGTTTAGGGTTTATGAGTTTTTTAGTTCTAACATAATGAAATCTTTGTATGTTTTGACAGTGGTCGATGACAGGACGTGATCCCACACCGTACGAGCGCGAGTACGCAGGCAGGAAGGGCTTAAACGCCCTGATGGACATTCTCAGTTCTCACGGCGGCATGGTTAGTATTAGGGTTTACTCTTTTTTATTTTTTGTATTGTTTTATAAATGTCGTTATATGTTTATATTTACTGAAAACTGTCTTATTGTCTTTTTTTGCAGAATCCGACAGATACGCCGCTTGGACGCGATGAGACGTCTGATTAGACGACGTCAGTTTAGCCGTAGCTAGATAGCATTAGTTTAGGGTTTCTCATAGCTTATGTATCATGAGACGGATTTTATACGTCTTTTTGAACCATGTATATTATTACATTTGTCACCGCAATTCCTTTTGCCAATCAATTCTTTATGCCTATGATGTTGTACAATTGTCATTATTACATTTGCCAATCAATTCAGTTTGTCTATGATGTGTACAATTGTCAATTTTGCAAACAATGCGTCTTGTGGGTGACTATTTTGGGTCTATTATTTACCTTTGCACTTTTTTTAAAAAGTGAATCAAGTACAATATGGTTGATGGGTGGCAGGGCATTCAATGCCCTGCCACCAAAAAAATATTCTCTCAGGCGTCGCTATAAGCGTCGCTATTTATGGCTCTGTAGCGTCGCTATATGCATCGCTATACTCGTCTGTGAGAGCGTCGTTATAGGCGTCGCTATAAGCGTCGCTATGAGCGTCGCTATATAGCGACGCCTATAGCGACGCAGATAGCGACGCTCTCGTAGCGACGCTTTTAGCGACGGTTATAGCGACGCCGGGGGTTATAAAAACCCAGTGTATTTCCGTCGCTAAGAGCGTCACAAGAGCACACAACCTCTTGTAGTGAACGTGAAAGATATGGTAGTGCTTTGTAGATCCCCAACAGACTGGGTAGGTGTAAGTGAGCGATCAAAGCTGATGTCAATAGATGGATTTGAAATGATCAAATAGTGGTAAATGTTAGTCTTTTTAAATGTAAGGGGCTCCTCCTAGACCTTACTTTTGACTATCGCATCTAAGCCATCGGCTTTAAAAGGAAAAAGAAAATAATAGGAAAAAGATGTTTGAGTAAATTTGGGTTCAACTCAAGCACCAAAGTATACTCATGAGACACTTTCGGTTTATACCATGGGGACATGGGCATAACCAATGCATGAAAATTAGCTTTTCACTTTGAGAAAATTAACATTAAGAAAAAGCTAAGGAAAAGGGAAAAGATAAGGTAAAGAAAGAAAAAGGAAAAGAAAAAGAAAAAGAATGAAAAGAGAAGATAAGGATAAGGTGAGTAAGTAACTTGTTGAAGAAGTTTTGAGAAGAAAGATAAGTTATCAAGATAAGTTAACAAGAACTTATCGATAAGGAAGATAAGCTATCAAGATAAGTGAAGGCATTTATCTAAAATATGCATTTAAATAGGGCTTCTCTTCTCATTTTAGACTTCTCTCCTTCATTTCTCAAGGTGCAAACTTGAGAGTAGGCTTGAGAAAGCCATACCTAAGCCTCTTTCACACACACACACACCCTCTCCAAGAGAAGCCATGGCCAAAATCCTAATCAAGTTTGTCAAAACTTGATCTTCTGCTTCACATTATCCTCTCCCTCTCCTCTCTCCTAATTCTCAAGCTTTCCATAGCTTGAATTCCCTTTGTCTCTTGCCATTCTCTCATTCAAGTAGCCAAATTGGTGGTTTTCAAGTGAAATGAAGAGGGAAAGAGATGATTACATCAACACATTTCTTCAATACTCTCCCAAATTGAGGAGAAGACTCTACCATATACACACTAGGGTGATATTTTCTTGTTCTCTTTATGTTATTGCACTTTATTAAAAGTGATTTACTTTTATGCTTACTTAAATTCATGCTTAAGCTTTCTCATTTCCATAAGCAAATATTTTCTCCTGAGAAGAAGAAATAACTTCTTAAGAAGTTGTTTATTTCTAATTAGGGTTCCTTTCTAATATTAGCTAGCCACGTTGTTAACCACTAACACAGTGTTATTTCTAGTTGTGTTATTTTAAATTTCCTAGACTAATATGGCATAGAGAGAGTAGAAAAAGCACTCTCTTTAACCATAGGTGATTGGAGATCATATTTACCTAAATAGTATGCCTGATTGAATGGTGACTAATATGCTTAATTAGAAACCTTTTTATGGATTTTTAAGTTACTTTTATTATTTTATCTAAATTACTCTTTTAAAGGTAAATGTCATTAATCGAAGGAAATTTAGTAATGGAATTATTTTTGGAACTAACCTTATTTTTCAAAAGAGGAATTATTATTTCTCCAAAAGAAATGCTCTTGCTTTTGCATAATTTATGTGTGTAAAAGTTTTAGTGACATACTAAGTTAATATCCAGATTTCAAGAGGGAGTTGAGTTTTGAAGGGTAAATTTATCATAACAAAATTTTGAAAAGAAGATTCCCATTCCAAATAAGGTCATTTCCTTCCTTCCCACTTGTCAATTGGAAAATCCCAAATCTTTAAGCCTCTCCTAGCTGTGTGATTAATCCTCCCAAGAAAAGCAAGAGGTAAGCCTAAACCCTATCTTAGGAAAAATTTAATAGTCATTCATACTCCATTGCATGAGCATTTTGCACGGCACTATCATGTCCACTATAAGGAACTTCACAAATTTCTCTTACATTACCATTCATCGAAGGATTCTACTCTTTCATAAATAATCATTTAATCTTGCATAATCAATTAAATGAAGTTTTGGATTCTTTGTCTTAAGATCACAAGTTGATGCATTCTAAATGTTAATGTTTACTACTCATGGTTCACACTTAAGCTGTAACATTTAATGGTCTAGTAACTTGTGTGTAGCGGAAAATAGCATGAACATAGTGAGAATTTCATTAGAATAGCTTCCTAATGCGAATAACAAGAGTGCTTGGGTGGAGAGAGCAACAAAAAGTATAACACCTAGTTAGATAGCATGAACAATACTTCAAAAGCAAGAGAAATTAAGCAATTGACAATAGTTGAGGACCAGATTTTCATGGAGCCGATCCCCCCTCCAAAAGGCTTTGTATTATGGTTTCTCCTATCAAGAGAGACATTTTACAATACAATTCTTTTTGTTCCTTCAATACTAGCTAGTGCAATGAATATGGAAACTTCATGCACTAAGCAAAACACTTATCAAACACAACATCAATTCCCTCACGGTCTCAGACCCAAGACCTCACACACCTTCAAAGATGGTGAGAGCTAGCGGGGTATGAGAGTAGATTGAGAGAAAGGAGTATTCTTACGAGAAAGATGTACATCTCCTCACATAATCACTCATATTAGCATATCTTAGCTTAGTGATTAGCATGGTAGAGGAGATGAGCATGCATTGAAGCTTGGATCTTGGTTGGATTTTCATCACAAAGACAAGAGTTGTTGGTGTAGGCCTCCCTTCTCACAAGCTTAGAGTAGGTGGTAAGCTTTCCATTAAAGCTTGAGAAGGAGAGAGAGTCTTCTTTGCTTCACACATGAGATTGTGTGAGTGTGTGTGTGATAATGCCTTGCAAAAATCACCCCCCTCTCTCTATTGGTCGACTCCCCTTGCTAATTGCTCATGTTACAGCCCTATTGGACCTCCCCAAGCCTAGCCAATGGAAATTAAGCAGCATAGGTGATAGCCTTCTGACATGTGTTCCCCTTTCCCCTTTTTTGAGAACCGATGGTGATAAAGCATGAAGATATGTTGCACGGCATCGACAACATATGGATGAATAAATCATATAAATTTGTACTACTAAAGAAACCACCTTGTGAACCTAGCATAGGAGATCAAAAATACTTTGTGAACCATGATGATGAATCTATGTAGAACCACCATGATGAATCAATGTTTTCCATGCCTAGATGTATCAATCGTATCCTAGGAGTACACTACCCACGAGAACAATGAGCCATGAGCATTATGTCAGGCATTGTAAAATCTCCCCAAGTTTGTCTTAAGGGGGCGTTTGTCGGGGTTAAGCCCAACTTGATGAGTACGAGAATGCAAGAAACCCCTCTAGTCTTCTGGGATGGATGAAGTTATTAGTTAGGCCAATAGAAAGATGGTGCAATGCTCCCATGGCCTTTGGCCAATAGGGATAAGGCAAGCCATTGGGCTGCTAAATGCTCATTGGTCCCCTTGGGAGACTGTCCAATAGTCTTCTAGAGAGCTTAATTCCTATTTGTTCTTTTATTAAGTGTTTCTAAATTAAATAAATTAGATCTACTCTAGCTTAATTCTCATTGGTCCACCTCCAAGGCCATCCAATAGGATTTGAGTACACCTTGTGGGCATTTGGCCTAGGGAGCTGACATGTGTCCCTCTTTCCCCTTGTGTACAAATGAAGCTTGTGCGTGTGTGTGGGTGTTTCTCTCTCATCCCCTACTTCTTGGGCTTGCCCCCTCCTATGTAGGGACTTGTGAAGACTTTTGTACACACACACACAAAGCATCCAAATCTCCTAAGCTTTGACCTTTGGACACAACCTTTGAATTTTGGAACCTTATAAGCATTTTGGAAGTCTTAACGGGCTGAACCTTAGGGTCTTTTAAGCCCATTGTTTGCACATTGCTCTTTTGCATATGCCCCCCCCTTTGGATCCCTACTGTGGCTGGTCTGCTAGCTTAACCAATATTCTAGCTTTTTCTCCGTTGGCACTTCCCATATTAAATGATAAGAAAATCATTTAGGAGAATTAGATATTGATAATTATGACATTACCTCTCTCTTGAAATCATAGTCATTCTCGACTATGGGGTAGAGAAGATAAAACATATTCATTAGTCCTTTTTCCTAGCGGGTAAAGGATCCCTATGTTACCCTACGACATCGTTCCAGAATGGATGACTAGTCCATTTGGCGCTTGAGAGCCTAAGCTGCCGCAAGCATGTGTGCACATTAGTCCTATTAATCTTCCATAGTAGAGTGACAAGCTGTACTTGGTGTTTGGGAGACGTCATCTCTGCAAACCTGATCTAAGCATGCATACTATATTTTTGTGCACAATAAAGAAAAAGAGAGTCTTATAAGACAAAAGATTTGTTCATTTTTAACATTTGTACATTTGCTTACTCTCGGGAAGCATTGTTAGCATTGACAAGGTTTAGGTTATCCTTTATCTGTATGCCTTGCATCCATCTAGCATCTTCAAAAGGATAATTTTTAAACTTAATAAGATATCGTCAGATAGTCTTAACACCTCCTAGTACCTTGTCTTCATGTCGGAGAATGGACTTGGACTGCAACACCTCTTCTTGGTCCTTGATCTCCGGTGGGTCTTCAATAGTTGGTTCTTGAGGTGGCTCTCCTTTGTAAGGCTTAGTAGGCTCACATGGAAAGCATTGTGTATGAGCCAATGGTTGGGAAACTTGAGGTGATAGGCCATCTCATTGATTGGCCTAAGAATTTGGAAGGGACCATAGTACCTTTTTGCTAACTTAGCATATTGCTTTTGATGTCCCGTAGGATTCTTGCCCGTTGTGTGATTTAATCGAGCCTTGGGAAATTTGAGTAAGACCCAATCATTTTCTTTAAAGTCTTGGGCTCTTCTGTGCTTGTCAGCAGCAGCCTTTTGCCTTTGATGTGAGATAGAGATAGCATCCTTAATCTTTTGGAAAGATTCTTGTAGGTCTCGGCTATACTCTTCTGCAACGAAGATCTTCCCATGTACCTTAAGTAGCAACGGACTTTTTGATCTTCCCTCAATTACCTCAAAAGGTGATTTTTTCGTGGAAGTATGTATAGTGTTATTGTAGGCATACTCCAATAAAGGTAAGGACTTCTCCCATTGGGATCTTTGATCTACTTCCGTTATGTACGCTTTTAGTAGATCTAGAATTGTTAGGTTATGCTTGCCAGCAATGTGAGCAATATGAAAATGAAATTGTGAAAGAAATTTTTCCCACCTCATTTGTTTGTTGGAGAGCTTGGTCTGCATAATGAAGGACTTAAGACTTTGGTGATCCATTCATAGAATGAAAAGAGTCCCCAATAAATAGTGCTTCCATGAGTCTAAGGCATGTAGAACTGCGAGGATTTCCTTTTCATATATACCTAGAGCTTGCTCAACAGGGTCAAGCCTTCGACTTTCATAGCCTATGGCGTGCCCTTCTTGAAGCAAAACAACTCCAAGGAAATCACCACAAGCATGACATTGGACCTCAAATAGCTTTGAGAGATCCGGTAGTGTAAGCACAGGTTGAGAGATAAGCTTTTGTTTAAGCTTTTCAAAAGCATTGCTCTCCTTGGCAGACCATGTGTACCTAACATTTTTCTTTGTTAGATCATGTACTGGTCCTGCTATTAGTGAGAACCTTTTATGCAGCGTCTATAGTATGCACACATACCTATAAAGCTTCTTAACTCATGAAGACTCCTTGGTTTAGGCCATCCTTTTATTACCTCTAACTTTGGATTCCATCTTGAGAGATAATGTGACTTAAATACTGAATCTCTTGTAAGAAAAATACACTTTTCTTTCGATTAACATAATGTTTATTCTCTCTTAGAACTTGAAATATTACCTGGAGGTGTTGCTTGTGTTCGTCTAATGAATTAGAGTAGATGATGATATCATCAAAGAACACTCCACTAAAGGTTCGGTGAGGCCTGAATAGCTTCTCCATCAAGTGCTTGAATGTGGTTGGTGCATTGGTCAAGCCAAAAGGCATGACAATGTATTCATAAAGACCAAACGTAGTGCGAAATGTGGTCTTTACAATGTCTTGATCAACTACCTTATATGATGATAGCCACTTTTTAGGTCAATCCTACTGAAGTAGGTGGACCCTTGTATCTTATCAAATAGGTCTTCTACCCGTGGAACGGGAAACCTATTTTTGATAGTGATCCTATTTAGTGCTCTATAGTCGACACACATGCGATATGTGCCGTTTTTCTTTTGCACTAATAGCATAGGAGAACAAAATGGAGATGAGCTATGCCTAACCATGCCCTTCTCAACTAACTAATGCACTTGCCGCATAATCTCCTCTTGATGAGCTTGAGAAACTCTATAAGGAGGTTTGTTAGGTGGTGAACTTCCTGGAAGAAGTTCAATTGCATGGTCATCATTGCCAAGTTTAGGAGGTAGCTCACAAGGGATGTCGTCAATAAAGACATCTTGAAACCCCTTGAGAAAATTGGATAACTCTAACTCCTTTTGATTGTGTATATTTTCTTTTGCTAAAACATTAGGTTCATTTTGAGAATCTTTAACAAAAATCATATACACGGAAATAGAGCTCTTTATTGACTTGTTGAAAGCTTGTGTATGTACAGTGGGTGGGTATAGTGTTACCCATTTCCTTAGCATCTATATACATATCTTTTTCCCTGAACTTAAAGGAGATTCTCCTTTTAGAGAATTTAACATTGGTAGCCATGCGATCAAACCATGGTGCCCCTAGGATTACATCCTCATGCTTGAGAGGAGAGATAAAGAAGTCCTCTTTGTCCACATAGCTTTGGACATGAAGCCTCAATTTCTCGATTAAGGGAGTGACTGAAGCTTCTTGCCCCTTGAAAGCACCATCTGTGGGTAGGACATCTCCCATCTCGTAGTCTTGTATGCCTAGCTTGGTGGCCAACTCTATAGATATAAAATTGTGAGTAGAACCAGGGTCAAAGAGAATAAAAGCATCATGTTCTGTTACCTTTCCCCAAGCATGGCATAGAGGAGATCCTTTGTGGTGAATTTCCTCCTCTTGGATTTCGACCAAGGTAGCTCTAGGAGGTTCATGGTGGGTGTTCTTTTGGGGACAAGTGCGGTACGCATGCCCTTGCTCGCCGCACTTGAAACAACGGTTATCCTTGCGATAACACTCAAGCTCTTCAGGAGAGAGTTTATTTTTGCCTTTATAAACTCCCTTCTCTTTAGCTTTGTTGGAGTTGCCCTTAGGAGAATTTTGGACATTGTCCTTCCCCTTAGGCTCATTGGAACCCTTGTTTTCCGTGGGCTTAGAATTTATTTTATCTCCCGTTTGGAAATTGATTCAGAGGCCACCATAGTATGGTGTATAACCGCCGATATGGTGTGTGGCCTTTGGGAGTTGACATACTCCACCATGTCTTCAGTTAAGCCCACACAAAATTGTTGCTTTTGCTCTCCAAAATCCAACTTTTTGAAGACAGTGGCTTTGAGTTGTAGATCCCAAAACTTGTCTACATATTTGTGAAAGGATTCATAGGGAGAGAGCTTCAAGCTTCGCCATTCGGTGAGTACTTTGTCTTTGGCATCGGTGGCCAAAAATTGCTTCATAATGGAAGCTCTTAAAGCTTTCCATGTTCGTGGAGCTTCACCATTGGCCCGTAGCCTAGACCACCATTGCCTGGCGGACTTTTGAAAGTGCACAACTACATGGCATAGCTTAGAGGACTCCGTGAAGCCTTCATCTCCAAACTCCGCATCGAATTGTTGGATAAAGGCCAAGACTTTGTCCGTAGCACCGAAAGTTCCATCATAGGTAAGGAAAGAGACTATCTTCCCTCCCTCTTTGAATTTCTTGAGCTTGGACGACCTCTTCCATGCGGCATAGGATTTCCTATGGCCTCTTTTGTTTTATGGTTCAAAGGTTGCACCATCACTTTCTTCAGAAGATGAAGAATTTGAGGAAGATGGAGAAGAGGGTGACCTCTTTCTCGCCTTTTTCTTGCCTTGATCTTCATTTTCTTCACCATCACTTTCATAAGAGGAAGAGGATGAATAAGATGGAGAAGAGGGTGTCCTCTTTCTTGCCTTTTTCTTCTCTTGCTTTTTGTCATCCCTCTTTGAAGTATGGTATGGAGAAGTATGTGATGGTCTTCTCCGTTTTGGAGGTGATGGAGAGCGTTTAGCCCGCTGTCTTCGTGTAGCCATCTCCGCCAAGGTGGTAGGAGACTCACTTCTTTCTCGTTCATTCGGTGGAGGCTCTTGAATTCTCCTTTGAGAAGGAGACGCGTCATCAAGGAGAAAATTTTTGAGCCCTTCATATGGATCCTCTTCTTCTTCCCGAATCGGAGAGAGGCCTCTTTTGGAGGTCTCACAAGGAGGCTTCCTAGGTGCTCTCTCGTCATGGTGGGGATCTTGGAGAATCCCATGAGCACAAAGCTGATGTTGCACTTCACTTTGGAGGGATGGATTGCCCATGGCTTGTTGAAGCCTAGAAACAAGATAGTTAACAAGCATTGGGGCATCATTAGTAGCTTGCTCATTAGCAAAATCAAAGTTATCAACATTAATTTCACTCTCTTTACTATTGTCAGCCATTCTAACAACTTTTAGGTGTAAACTTTTTAGGTTTACTTTGGCACTTCAAGACCTAGTTGCTACTCCTCTTTACCCCTTTAGAAAAAGCCATTCTAACAACTTTTAGGTGTAAACTTTTTAGGTTTACTTTGGCACTTCAAGACCTAGTTGCTACTCCTCTTTACCCCTTTAGAAAAAGCACTCAAGCTACTGTACCCGTGGCTCGAATACCATTAATTTCAAGGAATAGAAGAGAGGGTCGTTCAACACCAAAATAGCACCGGATCCTGCCAAGCTTCTAATAGCTCAATAGTGCAGGTTAAGCCATAGGCAAGCCCCGTAGGAATCCACTATTAAGACCATAGCTCTCGACGGTAATGCCCCGTTAACTGCATAAAGGCAGGCCCACTGCAAGGCTGCAAAATCCCTATTCTACTTACTCACATGCAATTAATAGTACCAACCATTTATAGCTAGCTTGAGGACCTCCCTTCTTGAGCAAGAAAAGAGAAACCTTGTGCTCTGATACCAATGTAACATTTAATGGTCTAGTAACTTGTGTGTGGTGGAAAATAGCATGAACATAGTGAGCATTTCATTAGAATAGCTTCCTAATGCAAATAACAAGAGTGCTTGGGTGGAGAGAGCAACAAAAAGTATAACACCTAGTTAGATAGCATGAACAATACTTCAAAAGAGAGAGAAATTAAGCAATTGACAACAGTTGAGGACCAGATTTGCATGGAGCCGGTCCCCCCTCCAAAAGGCTTTGTATTATGGTTTCTCCATCAAGAGAGACATTTTACAATACAATTATTTTTGTTCCTTCAATACTAGCTAGTGCAATGAAGATGGAAACTTCATGCACTAAGCAAAACACTTATCAAACACAACATCAATTCCCTCACGGTCTCAGACCCAAGACCTCACACACCTTCGAAGATGGTGAGAGATAGCGGGGTATGAGAGGAGATTGAGAGGAAGGAGTATTCTTACGAGAAAGATGTACATCTCCTCACATAATCACTCAGATTAGCATATCTTAGCTTAGTAATTAGCATGGTGAAGGATATGAGCATGCATTGAAGCTTGGCTCTTGGTTGGATTTGCATCACAAAGCCAAGAGTTGTTAGTGTAGTCCTCCCTTCTCACAAGCTTGGAGTAGGTGGTAAGCTTTCCATTAAAGCTTGAGAAGGAGAGAGAGTCTTCTTTGCTTCACACATGAGATTGTGTGAGTGTGTGTGTGATAATGCCTTGCAAAAATCACCCCCCTCTCTCTCTTGGTCGACCCCCCTTGCTAATTGCTCATGTTACAGCCCTATTGGACCTCCCCAGGCCTAGCGAATGGAAATTAAGTAGCATAAGTGATAACCTTCTGACATGTGTCCCCCTTTCCACTTTTTTGAGAGCTTTAGGTAATTAATAAATGCAACTAAACTCTCATTGGACCCCTTTGCCTCCTGGCCAATAGGAATTAGGCAAGCCATTGGGCTGCTAAATGCTCATTGGTCCCCTTGGGAGACTGTCCAATAGTCTTCTAGAGAGATTAATTCCTATTGGTTATTTTTTAAGTGTTTCTAAATTAAATAAACTAGATTTAATCTAGCTTAATTCTCATTGGTCCACCTCCAAGGCCATCCAATAGGATTTTAGTACACCTTGTGGCATCTGGCCTACGGAGCTGACATGTGTCCCTCTTTCCCCTTGTGTACAAATGAAGCTTGTGTGTGTGTGTGTGGGTGTTTCTCTCTCATCCCCTACTTCTTGGGCTTGCCCCCTCCTATGTAGAGGCTTGTGAAGACTTTTGTACACACACACAAAGCATCCAAATATCCTAAGCTTTGACCTTTGGACACAACCTTTGAATTTTTGAACCTTAGCATTTTGAAAGTCTTAATGGGCTGAACCTTAGGGTCTTTTAAGCCCATTGTTGCACATTGATCTTTTGCAGATGCCCCCCTCTTTGGATCCCTATTTTACCTCCTTTGGATCCCTACTGTGGTGGGTGTGCTAGCATAACCAATATTCTAGCTTTTTCTCCCCTGGCACTTCCCCATATTAAATGATTAGTTTAACATGAGAAAATCATTTAGGAGAATTAGATATTGATTATTATGACATAAGGAAAGGTCATTGTATAGATTATATGCATTGCTCATTGCAAGTTTGTCTTCTTTCAAATTTGTTTTGCAAGTACAAAGAATGGGAAGTAAGGGGATAGATTTCACGGAAGTGATGACCGTGTTGCTTGAATATAAAACTCCCATCTCTTCCATGGAGATGCCCCATGGATGGCAAATGATGCAAAGAAAACAAATGGGATTCATCCAGGAGGGAGTTAACAAAACTTACGTCGAGGCAAAACCTTAACGTCCAAAAGACTTGTTGTTTTCTTAAGGTCTTATTTCAGTAGAAACTGAAAGGAAGTAGGAGATAAGTGATTATAACTCAATGAAATTAATCTAAATTTGAACTAGGATTAAAAACTTACCAAGAAGATTTGACGTGGATAGCCCTAGCATAACATAGAAGATTTATGCATGAACTTTTTCTTACATGTTTGGAAAAGACCGGCACAGTGTTTACCTATGGGATGAAATAGCGGATAGTCCTTTTTGGCTAGGACTGATAAGTATTGGTCTATATTTTGGCTTGTGTTTATTCAAGGCCCTGGAATTGGGATTCGATGGGAGTGTGTCCCGGCCGGGTGGTGAGACCCTCGGATGTACCTAGAAGTCGACCTAGTCTGGGTACGCGTGATGCTGAATTTATGAAACTATCACTGAGAGAGAGTGTTTTTTTTCCACAGCCATAAAATATGCCACGTAAACTCCCAAAAGATAGAGCTACCCGAGACTCGCCTGCAGCAGCTAACACTTTAAATTATGTTCTTTCTTATGCATGAGCACCACCAGTACCTCAAGTTGTCTCTATACCAAATCAAATGTCCCTTGCTACGACACTCTTAGAGGATTTTGAATGTGACAAGGATCTGAAGGCCCTGCTCAAATCTATGCAACCATGTAGATTTTTAGGCACTGGTGATGATGTGTCTACTCAGCTAGAAGAAGAGGATGCTAGATATTTGTCCAAATCAATCTTGGATTAGGCTACTACCAAGTTCGGATCAAAATAAGTTACCCCATACAAGGTTTGGGCATTATAAGTTCACAGTCATTCCTTTTGGCCTGGGTAACGCCCCTACCACCTTTAACCATCTTGTTTCTAAACCGAGCTAGATGATTCTATAGTGAACTTCTTTGATGACAATCTTGAATTTTCAAACACCTAAGAAGATTGAGAACATCTTGTATGCCATGTTTTGGAAACTCTTAGAAAAAGCCTAGTTGTACGCTAAGCGATACAATTGCTCTTTATTTGTAAAAAAGATGTATCTTTCCATTGAAGATGCTTCATGGGAAGATTGAGAACGCCCTATTTCTCATTTTTCTCACCTTTTGTAATGTGTTTTCTCCTTTTTGTGGTCGTATTAATCTTCCCTAGCCGATGAAATTGATGAATATAAGCATTGTCTTGTTACCTTTCTGTGTCACTCAAGTAATGCAACCTTTTGTAATACGATTTTTTTTTGTAAATAATTGCAATATTAGTGTTATCCTTTAAAATTTGTAACTCTAATCGTTGTATGGAATTGCAAAATAAATATATAAATAGCTTTAGTTATGTCTAAAAGTATCTCAGGGACTTCTAGAAGATACCAAGAAACTAAGAACGAATTTAACTGTATCCATAAAGAGAAATTAGAAAAACAAGGATTAAAGACAAGAACCAAGATCTTAATATACGATGAAATTCTTAAAAGGTACAGTGAAGATATATATTTTTTACAAGTCAATAAGTCCATCCATCACATGATCACAAGCAGGGCACATATTAGGCCTTTCATCCATAGGAAGAATTCATTGTGAAATTATTGCACTGATCCCTCGAGTATGAGGTGAGAAGTTAAATGGTCCTCTAAGAGGTAAACCAAAGTGAGGATAAATATATATCTCTTGATGAGGAAGTAATTGTGTAAAGTAAAAGACTTGTTCAGAAAATCCCTGATGCATTGACCTCATCATGCAATAATATTGAGGACCCAAACCCATAGCTTCAATCTAAAACTTCCTCTACTCTAATTACTCTTCTAAAAGCCGCTACGTGATCTCTCGGATCTTTATCTCCGGAGTATTTCCTATTTCCCCATTTTTGGACTTGGGATGGTCTAACTCATTGATTGTCTACAAGTCTAACCATAGACCCTCCCAATTTTGCTCTCGCTTCAAGCCTTTTACTATGGCTAGGTTCTTCTTCAAAGGGATTGGTCGTTCTCTTGGAGATTAGTCCTTGAGAAGGCGTGTCTGCCATTTTTGGATCACTTCATCTCTACTTATCTCTTTAGAAGAGAATCCAAGTGGCTATCCTTTTGGGAGACTATTGTGCATAGTCTTACTGTAGAGGCCATCGAGTCTATTAAATGAAATTTGGCCCATATGCTTCCTAAATGCTATAGATCACAAGGGTGCACTTAGTTGTAACTTTTGACCTCAGATCTGGCCTCTAAGACATCATACGTGTATTATGTCCAGGTGGTCAGAATGGAATTTAATTTCTACCCAAGGTGCCCCTTGATGTGTATAACAAGAATATGTGCTCACAACAAATTTTGGAACTTAAAAATGCACAATATCATCACTTTTGACAAGGAAATCCCTTGAAAGAGTAAAATCCCCCCATTTTTCAATCTATGAGCCCAAATGATATGAAATTTGGTGTATGTGCTCAACACAACATGCAAAAGATGGGTATAATGTCAAAAATTCAAATTTGCTGCCAGAATCACCCTTCAGACATCATACGCGTCTACTGATGAATTTTGGGGCAGAATTCATTCACAAGCATCCCCAAGTCTCTAGCACTTGTTTTCAAGAACCTCTACCAATTTTCATGCAAAAACATGCTCAGGATCACAAGTTTCTCTTTTTTTTTTTTAAACACTTCGTGTTTTGCCTTTTGGGTGTCAAGGGTTGGTCAAAACTCTAGTCTCAATATGCACTTAGGGTAAAACACCCCTTTTGAACACTCTGGTTCAATCAGATTTTCAAATTTGGTCTCCAAATGCCTCTTGAGACATCATACATGTATGATGTCCAAGTTTACAGAATTGCAGTTTTTGAACGCAGAACCCTTGCACATGCCCTCTTTTATGCTCATCACCTGCTACAGTCGGAAGCCTGGCTGCCCTGCAAAATACTCAAAAATAGCACATAGCAAGACATAAACGACTAAATCTACGTACCTACCGACTTTCACAAATCCATGAGCGCGTGAGGCGCACCTCCTAGAGCGGAGTGCTACGCTGCCACGGCGAGGAGAAGAGTGAAGAGGAGAGAAGAACAATGCAAACACTGGGTGCAATCTCCCCCCGTGCAAGAGTGACCATTTCCCTCTTGCACGTATTTGTTTTATAGATTTCTTAAATGGTCAAGTGTGAGTACAAACTGGCCAGCTGAACATAAATGGCCAAAGCTCATAAAATAGCACTTGAATAATAAATTATAGAATATAATATCCTTTCGAGATCCTTTCACATAACCCTTAGCCTTTTCCACATGTCAGTTGCATTAAACAATAAAATATCAATTCCATAACATACCTCTCCGTTGGAAAGCAACTGTCCTCAGTTGCGAAGATAAAAATCTGCAAACAATACTTGTCAAAAACAGTGATTAGTATATTGTGTCAAAAACATCACATAATAAAAGAAAAATTTATGAAACTAAACAACATTAGCTTATGCGTCCATGTACTACCTATTCTAGTGTCCCATACCACTAGAATAAGCAGTATATGTCATACCCTGATAAATCAGGATATCATTGGTCACACTCATTGTCAATCTCATAATATCAAGTCTCATCACATAAACACTGCCGTGATAAAATAATCATCAGATACCAATTCCCAATCCAATTCCAATTCCACAATATAAGTCCAAATCCAAAATATCTTTCATTTTCTATACCCGGGTAACAAAATCATACCAGTTACAGTGGTGGCCAGCCACTGTAGCATGATTTTGTGATTGGTATTGCCTAAATCGGTGAATCTACACCAATAAGACGTGCTGCCTAAATCGGAAAATCTGCACTAATGCTGCCTAAATCGGCGAAGCTGCATTTTGTATAAGTTTAAAAATCATGAATTTGCAAGTTATCAATGTGTTGCCTAAATCGGCGAATCTGCACTAGGATGAGCATTTACACACTGCCTAAATCGGCGAATCTGTGTGTCCATGACCGATGGACTAGGCTAGGCATAAAAAAATAAAATAAAAAATAACATTCATCACATGTGTGAAACCAATTTGGAACATGTTTGAGTAGGAGGATATTTACCAATTGTTGTCCACTATCCTAGAGCAACTTAGCTCACATGAGTAGTTGTATGGCTTAATGACAAATGATCTTAGTAAAAAATCCTTTAAATCAATGAGAAATCGTGGTCGTAGCAGTGCGTAAGTATTCAGCTTAGAAAACTATGTAGATAAAGGAAATATATTAAGAACACTAATGTATTTATTGTACATACGAATAGGATATTGAATGGGTATCTATGAATGCGTGTCGAGAGAGATGTGTTTTCTCTTTGAATGGTATAAGCAAACACATCTAAGAGTTTGGCACAATCTAATTGTATGATAGTGTTAGTATAGTTAACCAGTAAGTAGTAAGATATGGATTGATTAAGATATTTGATTAAGCTAGAGACTTATATTGCCCCAAAAAATAAAAACTGTGCTAAAACTAATAAAGGTAATGGTGTTGACCAGTGATATATAATTAGCATCTAGTAAAATATAACAATGAGCCATTTGAAGAGGACAAAAGCAAGAAAATCTTCACTGCAACAAATGTTAAGCCCGATAGATGAGGGTATGAATTTTTATAACGTCATTAATTGATGAAATAAATCCTTCAACCCCTTGCTAGGAGCCATGGGGAAGCAGGATTATGGGGAATGGACCATTCCCTACCCCTTCATGCCTGATCTACAATGTTGTGGTCACTGTTACTTGTCCTCCTGCCTTGATTTCTTTGTTTCTTTTCTTGATTTCTCTTCGTGGATATAGAGATTTTCTTTTGTTTTCATTGTCAGACTGCCTTTTGTTTTTCTTCTCTTCTTTTTGTGTAGTTGTTTTCTTTCCTCTGCTATCAACCGTGTTTGCTTTGCATGTGCCTCTAGGTGTGAGATCCACATGCTTGCGTGTGTGGTGGTATGGGCTCATCTATATTTCAATGCAAAAGAGGGAAGAGACAGTGGCATTGTGCCTATTTCTTGAACTTTCAATTCAAAAGAGGGAAGAGATGAATGGGAATACATGTAAGCACCTAGGGTCCTGCAACATCATTGACATAGCGCACATCAAATTAGCTTATCCAATGAAGCACCACAAGCGCCAACAACAAGCCGTAACTGTAACCATTTGTTATCTTTATTAACACCTGGCAACTGTAGCAAGCTTCATAGACCTAAAATCAACTTGCAATTAAGACTTGATTGTGCTCTAGCTTAGTTGAGACCTTCATGAGTACAAACATAGCAACACACTATTTCGAAGTCTTCACACCAACTCTCTTTAATGCATATATTGCAGGAGCTCAGTTCATGCTGTGCTAAAGCCAAAAACAACAAATACATGTCGCCAAAAATCTACTTAAAATCCTGAATTTGCATTGCCAAAGATGCACCATTGTTAATGTTGCAACTAGCCATAATTTCATTTATTATAGGAAAAAGATATGGTGGTAAGACGAAGCTTGCTGCCATGTGGGTAGCTGAGCAAGCCTGGGAGCATGGGCAGTCAAGCTACAAGGAGTACACCAGATCTCGTTGAGAGGAATAGCCTCCTTGGGAGCTTGCAATCTAAAAGCTAAGGGCCAATGCTGATTCAGTGTTTGCAAACTAACAACCTTGAACATGAAATCATCGTAGTCATGCATCACGAATCGTCACGTCTGGAAGAAGGCTGTATGACGCAGAGAAGTGGGGGGAGGGAGAGAGACATTGACTCAGAGACAGATAGAGAGAGAGAGAGTTTGTCCTGCTATTTTGCATGCACCAAACGAGAGATGGAGAGGGAAAAAACAGAAGAAGGCTCGGATGCCTACTTGGATGTTTGTAGTTGGGTGGTTGGTCGAGGGTCCAAGAGCCCATAGGTGTCAAGCGGGTTTGGTGCAGCCAGTTCTGATCGACCTCACATTAACCGAAAAAGGTTGGCACCCTGTGCATGTCGAGTTGGCACCTCTGGGAGTCGCAGTTGTGGTTTGACGGCAGTGGCGGCTCTAATAAGAGAGAGGGCGATGTTGACTTGTGTGGTTGGTAGTGCTGCACTACAAGGGCCGCATCCAAATGAGAGAGTTAGTTATCACTCAAGTCTCGCTCACTAAAGGTCTCCAGCTATGGGTAGTTCACGGGCGTAAAAGGTGTGGACAAAGAGTGAGAGAGGGATGAACGGGGAGATTGAGAGAGGGAAGATTGAGAGCAACACCTACACAACTGGTGGTAGTAGCTGGCCGAGAGAGAGAGAGAGAGAGAGAGAGAGAGAGAGAGAGAGAGAGAGAGAGAGAGAGAGAGAGAGAGAGAGAGAGAGAGAGAGAGAGAGAGAGAGAGAGAGAGAGAGACAGAGAGAGAGAGAGAGAGAGAGAGACAGAGAGAGATTAATAGGTACTATGTGTGTGGATGCCAATAGGCCAAAGAAAGAGAGAAAAAAAACGGCTGGATTTTTGTCATGGTGGGTGGCACGCAGATGAAACTGCAGGTGGGCCGTCCCTTTTTTTCTTTGTTTGAGAATTTGCATGGCGGATTTAGTTTGAGAAAGAGAGAGATATGTGCGGCTATCACTTGTGCGATGAACGATCAATCGAGATGGACATTGTGTGTGTATATGGAAGCTGTCTGCTTTAGGACACAGCCATGCAATGATTGAACAACACAGCCAGTGTGTCTATTGCTACGGTTCTGACTGGGAGTTGGGACGTCATTGATTTGTGGGCTCATGGTATCAAGTGGTTCCTTGGGTGGGACGGCACAATGCTCAGCCTTTGGATGGCTCTATCATCCAGGAGTTCCATTGCGGCATGAGGAAATGAGAGAGAGAGAGAGAGAGAGAGAGAGAGAGAGAGAGAGAGAGAGAGAGAGAGAGAGAGAGAGAGAAAGATCACGAGAGTAGAGAGAGAAAGAGCATGATTGACGCTGCTTCATGGAGTTGGGTGGTTGAACCGAGAGAGAGTGCATGGTCAACAATGGACCAGAGAAAGAGAGGGAGATTGGGGAGTTGAACCGCTGCATGGCATCGAGAGGGACCCACTGGAAACTGCATACTGAGTGCACATCCCCCCATACCGTCGGTGATGGTCCTTGTTCGCTTGCGCCACCTGCCGTGGTTTATGCTTCAACTGTGCTCGTTAATTAAAAAAAACAATAGTATGGCTTTGAATGATTCCCACAAAAATAATTTGATGGTCGTTCCCACTAAGCGGAGAGAAGGTAGATTAGGCAATCGAGTTCGTGTTCTCCTCCCATTTACTTCTTCACTCAGACACCCACCAAGGTAGCTTGGGTATATTCCTACAACAATCTACCGTAAAATCTGCTGCTACTACTACTTCTTTTTCTGGACGTTCTATGTGACAGAATTCGATTATACTCTCTATTTACAAAGGTTCATCATAGGTAAATACATTATCTCTTGTGATTTATTCTTTCGTAATATCCTATCTAAGGCCATATGCTAATCCCTTCTTATTATTGAGTATTTTCATTAAGTTTAATATGTTTAATCATGACGTTTAATTATCATACTTACACTAGTAATTAATATATCATAACAATAAAGAAGAAATTATCTTTAATTTCAAAGAGGACTAAGTGTATTATACAATCAACACTAATTACTGCAAGCTGAAGCAACTAACAACACAAACAACATGAGAGAAAAAAATACTTAGCTGATGTTTGTCAAAATCCTTAAGCTGGGAGCATAGCCTATGCTCTGATACCACTGCTACAATCGGAAGCCTGGCTGCCCTGCAAAATACTCAAAAATAGCACATAGCAAGACATAAACGACTAAATCTACGTACCTGCCGACTTGCACAAATCCATAATCGAGCACAACACAAGTAGAGAGACAGAGAGCGGGAGAGAGCAAGAGAGCGCGTGAGGCGCACCTCCTAGAGCGGAGTGCTACGCCGCCACAGTGAGAGAGAAGAGGGAAGAGGAGAGAAGAACAACGCAAACACTGGGTGCAATCTCCCCCCGTGCAAGAGTGACCATTTCCCTCTTGCACGTATTTGTTTTATAGATTTCTTAAATGGTCAAGTGTGAGTACAAACTGGCCGGCCGAACATAAATGGCCAAAGCTCATAAAAGAGCACTTGAATAATAAATTATAGAATATAATATCCTTTCGAGATCCTTTCACATAACCCTTAGCCTTTTCCACCTGTCAGCTGCATTAAACAATAATATATCAATTGCATAACATCACCAATCAGTCATGCAAAAATATCAACAAAAAGCTGTTTATTGCATTTTTTCCTCAAAAGCAAACTTCTCAAGATTTTAAATGCAAACAAGCACTTCAACAAATAAATCAATGATGAAAAGCTCATCACTTACCTAAAGCTACTCCTACACATCATATGGGGTTTTGCATCTATGAGTAGAAAAATGTGTCAATGCCACACACGGACTAGCAAACGCTCTTATCACCTCACAAATCACTCAAACACCAACAACTACTCTAATCTACATTTAATACTACAAATCCTAACTAAACCTACCTAGTCACAGACCCTCAGCAAGACACACGCTTCCTGGCTATCCACTTGATCTCAAAATAACCTCTTCCGGATCCACTTAAGAAAAATGCTTTCTTTAGCCGAAACTAAAGTAAACAAACATCACACAAGTGTTAGTAGGATTACCTAATGAAACCCTTGTGTCCCCAACAACGGTGCCAATGTTGCGGGAGCGATTCACAACACCTATAAAGTGCATGCAACACAACCTAGATCAACATAATGTCAATCGAGGACATAGATGACACAATAGGCGCACAGAGGTATTCTCTTTAGCTTGTCAAGCTGAGACCATCCCATGCATACAAGTTTACAACACTCTGGAAGGCTAACTAAACCACAATCTAGAATCTCACTGCTCTCAACTACACCACTCAACCCACATATACACAAACGGAAGGAAACTCACTAAACCGTATCAGAATCGTACAAAAGTTGAGGAACATCATCCCCTCACTAGGATACACCTATCCCAAGGCCTCTACACTCAAAATCCTGACTCTAAACCCATCTACAAAAACGCGTATGAAGACAGAGCCGGATTTTGGAAGTGTCCGAAACTGAAGTCTATGAGTACCTATGCGTAGCTTATGTTGCCACAATTCTAATGACTACTTGCAAGAAGAAAATAGACATTGTTTGATATACTTATAGGCACAAATGGCTCATAGATGCGCGGGTGCGTTCGCACTGTTCTATGAGGAATGCTTGGCATTGTCGCATAGCTCTTGCTGAGCCTAGCACGATGGTGTTGTTAGATCTCCAATGTGATGAATGAGCGGGGAGTTGCGTCAGGAGAAGCTCATGCTCTCTCTCTTTCTCTCTCACACACAATCGGCGATAGCTTAAAACTTGATAAAAGTTCTTTTTACAAAATGACCTATGTACCTTATATATTGAGGCTACCATAGGTTAAACCTAAAATAGAGTTCAAGGGGTAAAATGGCTTTATATGTACAATCTGGAAGTGCCATGGCACCCTAGCTTCTCCAACTAGACTAACTACTTATTACAAATGAATTTTTTAACCATAATCCGTAGCATTTTATAACTCTCAAAACATGAGACTTTGGTACGAAAATTGAGTTATGACGTGTTGTTGACCCACAGGTCAACAACTACCAAGGATTGGAGCAACTTCAAAAACATAATGTTGCAAACGAACCTGCACACTGCTTAAACAATAAGTAGTTGTGTTGTGGATGACACAATAAGTAGTTGTGTTGTGGATGACACAATAAGTAGTTGTGTCATGGATGACATAGATAAGGAGGAGGAAAGTTAGTTGCTCAACCAACAAGAATATCATTTTTTATCATACGAGCTAGTTTTTTTTTGTAGTGTAACTCATTTATTGAAAAAAACTCTTGCTACATTCCAATATTTGCTATATCACATTATTCACTTGGAAGTATAGAATAGGTAAATGGGGCCAAGGGCTTCCAACTTATAATTAACTTTGATCATATGCAACTTAAATCCCTTCTTTTAAACCTTGCTAAGGTATAAAATCCATTTCATAAAAATGGACCTAAAATTTGGACCCAAGGTCTTCACTAAGGATTACCATATGGTGTCATCACTTTTGATCTTCCACTTAGATTGGAAATTTAGATTGGGTACTCCAAGAGAATTGAAACCTCTTGTAGCTTGCATACGCTACTCAAGTTAGCTACATCCCATGTATTGACATATTAATGTTTGTGGCTCTCGGTTTGCTACTATTTATTTGTTGAAGCTTGGTAGTTGGGCAACCTTGAAATCTATCCTAAATGTCCATAGTGTTGTGGATAAATAGGTATCCTAGGAAGTCCCTTTGATACACACCATGGTGGTGTGATTATGCGCTTTAGAGTCTAGTTACATCTCTCGACCTTGCCATTACTTTTGGGATAGTGTGTAGTGGACCTTCAACGTTTGATTGAGAATTTTGTAATCAACAATGGAATGAGCTTGTTACCTGATAGCTATTCTGGGTTTAGAATGCCAAAGTCAAATATCGGATATCAAATCACATGATACGAATAGAATTAGAATTTAAAAGACTAGATGGGAACATCATACAAATAACTCAACTGAACTAAAAGAACGAATTCAAATGGCATGAGCTGAGACAATTGGAACATAGATATTCAAATTTATGAATGGTTCATGAGTACAAATATGGAAGTACAAGTCATGCTACACTTATTTCTCAATTACAAGGTGTAAGAGTTCTAAACAATGGCTCATGAAAGATACAAATAGGCTCTGAGAAAAACCAACAGAGTGAACACATACCCAAAATGAAAGTAATGGATCCTATTTATAGGTGCCGGCCCATGATGGGTTTTGACCGACTGCACAACTAAACATTAGTAATTACTAGTAGCTATAGGTAACTTCACTAATTAATTCCTAGAAGCCGCTTTCGTATAGACTATCTCTAGGGTTAGGTTACCACTATCTACATCCTCCTCCCCTTTCTTGAATTTTGGCATGCTCCCAAACTTTAGACTACTGGATTGATTTTATTTCATCTTTTGTGCTTAGCCTTTCGTTTTCGAGGGATTTCTTCAATTCAATCTTTGGCACTTGCTAAGGTGGTGGTTGAAGAAGTATGTGCATGACTCGACCTTGTCTCCTTATCTAGTTGCTCCCTTCTCTCAAATTGAATGAGCATCTCCACCTAGTAAGGTTTGAGTGCATTCTAGGTCTTTGTATTAGGATCCTATAAATTTTTCTTTTCTTTTTGTCAGCCATGCCCTTGCCAACCTATGATAGATAAACACTGTGTGGATCCATCCATCCGGATCTAGATGATTGGATTTGAGTATGGCTTCAAACAAACCTTCAGCCATTTCTCAGATCTGAGGTTCATAGTTGACTTTACTGGAAGGTTCCTATTTAGAAATCTTGGATGCCTCCATAGATAGCTGAAGTACCTCATCAGTGTACTTGATCAAGAGACTGATCTGTGATCTCCATGGAGTCATCATGTCTCTAAAGTTGATTAAATCATCTTTAAGCTTGAAGAGCGTGCTCTTCTATTTAGTATCATTTAGCACTAACTTGCATGCAACCAAATGTGCCTTGATTTCCTCATACGAGTACCTTATCTGATCTACAATCTAGATATAATGCATATGATGAGTAGGCTCATTATCAATGGGGTATAGAGTTGGATAAAGCTTTGGTAGCTTATCTTTGCTCATTGGGAGTGCGTACATAAAGAATGACTAGTTTGGCACTACCTCAATGTACGTCAAGACAATCTAATTTTCTTAGTATTCTGACTAAATAAAATAGGATTTTTAGGGCATATACTTGTTCTTTGATAGTCATTTTGTTACGCTTAATAGCTGGTGTTAACCCTCGTGGCTCACGGACACCCTATCGCCTACGATGGACACCGTAACCGTATTATTTATTTAAGTAGAGTCAGGCACCGGGCTTGTCGGTCCAATAGGGAAAGGTAGAGTGATCGCCGATGAGAGGCGCACTCTAACACGAACATGCTAGGGTTAGTTGGCTAAGCATGGGCGCCCAAGTGTGAATGGGGTGAGCTCACATAAAAGCCAATTAAACCTAAAATTGAGTCATTCTCTCATTGTGCAATAGAAGTTGCTCTTGCTCCATCTCCACCTTCTCCTTCACCATCTCCTTGTGTGTGTGCGTGAGAGAGAGAGAGAGAGAGAGAGAGTGTGAGAGTGTGTGTGCGATCGAGCGTTGCGGCGGCACGACGGCGGCGAGGCGGTTGAGCGCGGCGTAGCGGCGTCTCCCTCTTCTTCGCAGCGCGAGAATCCTTCATTCGCAACTACGTAGGAAATTGAGTGACACAGTTCTTCCTTGTGAGCTTGTCTGTTGTATGACTGTGTGCTAGGAGCCTTTGTGGCTCGCACACGACGCATCACAAGTCCCTAGCCTTGACATTTTTGGCGCCGCTGTCGGGGAGCTGCTGCGCGTGAAGCTCCAATGGCGACCTGTAAATTGTATTGAAGTTATTTTTTATGCAGGAAAGGCTCGGCTTAAGTTTGATTATTGTTGTCTGCATTCAAGTTTTCTGTGTTCTGTTAAGGTCTGTTTTGCTAGTTCTATTAAGTTCAGATTTCAGCTTACACAGTTAGCAATTCTTGCGTTTTTGCATTTTCTACATTTTTTGTGTTTTCACTGCACAGTTCTGTCAAGTTTCAATTTCTGCATTTTCTGTGTTTTCTGTGTTTTCTAGTTTGTGCACAGTTAGGCGCACAGTTAGTTAATTAAGCAGGTTAGTAATTAGGTGAACCACTGATTAGCAGGTCAGTAGGTAGGTGGGACAGTAAATAGTTAGGTGAGGTCAACGCGCACCAAAACGCGTACCAAATAATATCTCAAAAAAAAAAGAAAAAAACAATGTTTTCAAAAAATAAAAACGTGAGCGAGGGGGAGGTTAGATTTTCGAAAATAAAAAACGTGAGTTATAAAAATGGACTGGTTGGTTTGTACAAAAGTTAGATCGGGATCGGTTGCCCAAGCCCAAGCCCAAGCCCAGGCCTCAGTCCTCAGTCTTATGATATATACTAGACTCACTCTTATATATATACCCTACCTCCTCAAGAGGGAATGAGAGCATGTGGGACAAGTCCTCCACTCTCCTCCCTTCTGTTCCCACTTGCACCCTTAGACTTGCTATTTGGAGCCTAGTTCCCCAGCTAGGAAAAGACTGTTTCGGGCTTTTCTGGAGCAAAATAGAACCGAACGGTGGGCTGTAAAGCACAGTGCGTCCCTCCTAGCGATACGCTCGTTTCGAGCTATCATACGGCCCATTCCACGACACGCTCTAAAAAATCTAGCAAAAAAACAAACAAAAAACACGCTAAAAACTAGTCACAAGGCCTCCTAGAGCAGCTTTTTGACACCTTAGGGTATCAAAAGCACATGCACTTACGCTCTGGGCGGGTGCTAGAACACGGGTATATTGAGGGTACCTCTGTTCATACGGACACCCATTACCCATCCACGATAGGCTCTAGACCCTCAACGGGGACACAAGGTAGCACCACCCAAGACCCTAAAATAGCCGCTAGTGATTCCTCCTCCACCTCAGAAATCATGGAAGCATACCCTACCCAAAACACTAAGAGAGAAGGCCATGCACCTCCCGAAGCCCCACATCCTAGTACTAGTATGTTTAGACGTTTCATGGAAACATTAGGTAGAGCTACTCGCTCGGAACCTGATGCAAATGAAGCACACGAAGGGGGTGGGGAAGTGGAGTCTCATTTCACATCGCACGTGGACCCCACACCCCCAAAGAGTGTCCATGTGGATATCCTACCAACTTCTTACCAAGAAGGCCCTGTTGAGCTGCCTCCTTCAGAAGTTCCCTCTAGAGTACCGTTGGTGACAAGTAAAACCACGGGGAGCAACATTGCTTCTACCTCACAAGAAACCGTTAACACGTCGACTCTAGAAGGATTGTTCATTAATGATCATTGGACATACCACCTCCACACTGAGGTGTTGACGGATCTACACTCTGGCCACGCCTACCATGTAGGATAGATAGAGATTGTACAATCCACCTCTAGTGCCACGAGCATCGAAGATCAACAGAAAATGATCCGTAATGTTATCCATGGCATTATTCAATCAGAAAGGAAAAACCGAGGAGTAAATATACTCTCAACTGGCCCCATGAGATTTCTGGATACGAGCAAGGCTCAACAGCCTACTCTATCACAAATGGAGACTCCTCTAATGAGCCCCATGGACCTATCTTACGTCATTTCACCTGGGGTCTCTATGCAATCTGAGCCTCCGAGCGACAACTTTAGCTTCCCTAACTTGGCTCAACCCTCTATTAAGGAAAACACAGTGCTCACTCCAGGGATAAGCCTGACAGAGAATGTACCGATGACATCTACGGTTAGCGCAGTGCCACTACCTAGTGTCGTAGTACCTAATATGGGGCCTCGACCGTATGTGCCTCTAGCCCCTTATGCACACATGGCCCCCACACCTCCAATTTTACCACTTGTTTATGCTCCTCGAGTGCCGCTCCCTAGCCCTTATCCGAGTGGACCTATGCCCGGTTATGTTCCATATCCTGCATCATCCACACATATGCCAAGACCGGTACCCGTCCCTCTCCCACATATGATTCCAAGAGTACCTCCACCGGCCCTACCTCCTCACATAGGTGACTTGGCAGCGTTTGCTCAAACCATAGGTCGATCTATCGCGGAAAATATGCGTCATGCATCTGATAGAGAGCCTAGAAGTAAGGCAGTACAAATTGCCAAACTCACGCAAAAATTCAATGGGGACAAAGATGCTAGAAAACACATTGAAGTGTTTGAACAAGAATGTGATTCCTTAGGGGAATGCAACGAACTACATAAGTGCAATGCCTTAAGCTTGGCATTAAGTGGGAAGGCTGGAGATTGGTATAGAACCCTAAGGGTGGACGAAAAAACAATCTACCCTACCCTTCGAAGGTTGTTTCTAAAGAAGTACATACGAGAAGGTGTGCTTTGGGGTGTAGCATCTCAGCTACAGAAGGCCGAACGTAAGGAAGGAGAGTCAGTAAGGGACTTCATTAGTCGTCTAAAGCACTTAAACTCTCGCTGCCCTGTAAATGAGCGCTTCAACAATAACCAACTGCTTGATCGATTCATTCGAGGGTTGAGGAATGTAGGAATCTATAATGGACTAGTGATTAGGGGTATCACAACCTGGGAAGATGTCACTGCCAATGCAATCCAATTAGAGGACAACTTGATGATAGCAGGCATGAGGGTGTCTACTGACACGAGATCCACTAGCTCACAAGCCATTGAGTATGAACCCATGACTGCAAAGCCCATTGCCAATGAGCCAAAGGTATTTGAGACATTCTTGACAGACCTCACCAAGGCAATCCAAGAGTCTCTTAAGGATAATCGACCCCCTCAAAATAGTCACATGTATCCAAGAAGGGAGCAGCAATGGTGTTCCATTTGCTTAGGTCCACATAGCACTAGTGAGTGCCCTACGTTTAGAGTAAAATTTAATGGAACTTGCAATGCATGTGGTAGGTATGGTCACCAAGCTAAGGATTGTTTAATGATCAAACGTATGATGGCAAATAGACCACCTGTAGCCTGGACGGATGTACCTCGAGCTCCTGTATTGATGCCTGCTCCACCTGTTGAGCAACTACCGCAACACACGGTCCCTAGATCTCAAAATTTTATACAAGCTACACCGCTACCACCTCCTGTGCTAGGACCGCAGCCCCCTCATTCAAGAGTCGCCCCTATGAACCAAGTGGGTTGCGAGCCATCTAATGCTTATGCAGATGGCTGTGAGGAGGAAATAGACACTAGTATTGCCTACGGACTTGATACATTGGAAGAGTGTCCTATATACTACATGGAAGATTGTTGGGGGCAAGTTAAGCCGGTTTCTCAAGCTGCTGCTCTCGCATCCAGAGGTCAAAATATCAACACCCAGGCTAGGAGGCCACCTCTTCAATGCTACGAGTGTGGTGGACCACATCGGGCAGCGGAGTGCCCTATTAGGCTGCAAAAGAATGCAGCACAGATGCAAATGAGTCAAGGGAGCACGTCTACAATGCCAATACTCACATGTAATCGTTGTGGCATAGATCACTTGATTGCCCAATGCCCCTATAACCCAAATGCGCCTAAAATCACACCCCTAAATTTGGTCGAAATTGCTAGTGTGACATCGCCAATACCACCCGTTGCACCCGCTTATGCGATTACACGGTCCATGCTTCAAGGGCCAGGCCATATCCTCGAAGAGAGAGATACCACGTCAGTTATCCAAGAAAAGAAAAAGAAGACACGAAGGAAGAGGTCGCAGAATACGGGAAATTCAAAGCCAAGTTCCAAAACAAACATAGGAACAGGAGATGACCCCGTGTATATGAATGACCTCGAGGATGATTCAGATTCAATCGAGACAATGGAGACTAGAACCAATACCACAAAGGGAAAGACCGACAAAGAAAACCGTAACATGGAACCAAATGAAAACCGAATAAGAGAAAACCATAAAGAGCCTCTGAAAACACCACAAGTGTCTCCAAATCCAATCCAAGACCCCCAAGATAAACCGCAGGGGAAAAAAGGGAAGAATCGTAAAAAGAAGATTGGGACGTACCCAAACCGAGTAGACGAGATTGAGCAAGTGAAACATCTAAGAGGTTTAGTGGAGGAGACTCAAGGGGAACTAAAACCAGAACCCATGCATGTCAAAATTCATGACACAGTGTTTCCCACGCAAGTTCATCCACCCCACATGAACCATAGACCGTTAGCCATATCTAGTATCATCCAAGAAGGGAGTGAGGACGGGACATCAGAAAGTGAGCATACACCTTTCTTGTTGGAAAGGATGTTTAACGAAGGAATACCCGATCCCATTGAGGAATATGAGATTCCATCCTCACCAGTTCCTAGTCAAGGACCTACACCCTGCAAAATGCCAATGAATGTTGCCAAACTAGTGGACTTCATGTGTTCTGAGGTCCGAACCACGATCATAGCAAAGCTGTATGGAGATCCTGAGTTATTCCTTGCACTTCGAGCATTCCTTAATGGAGAGCTACGAACGGGATTACTGCAGTTTGCGCAACCAAATAGGCCTGACTCGATTATGATTGATGAGGAAAATCATGTGCAATCACTTGACTTAGATGGACACGAGTCTGTGATCAAGGTACCCATTAACGAATTAGGGCAGTATTTTGAAGGCGACGAGTCTAATGCGACCCTACCCATCACTACCAAGGGATTAACTATAAAGGGAATTCTTGATGGTGGTGCGGGAGTTAGCATCGTTACAAAAGATTGTTGGGAATCCATGGGAAAACCCCGCCTCAGTGTTACTAACATTGTGGTAAAGATGGCAAATGGTACCATAGCCAAACCTATGGGGATGCTCAAGGATCTTAAGATCAAAGTTCTAGGACACAAGGTATGACATACGTTCATTGTAATGGATTTCTCTAAACACCTTATGTCATATGAAATGATTTTAGGACGACCATTCATGAGGGAAGCACAAATGGTTCACGATTGGTCTAAAAATCATGTCTATTTGCAATTCCAAGACTCTGTCCTTAGAGTGGATTTGGTGACTGGTAAGGTACACCCCTTAGGGAGTAAAACCATTATTGATCATCGCTCTGACACCACAGTTCACTCGGCCCCACTACAATATTGTTACACTTGTAAGAAGGATATAGACATTGGCCAAGATTCTCCTTACTTGGATGTGTTACCGGGTATGACGGAATCAGACAACGTAGACTGGGTACACCTAGCTGCAACCATAGATACCTGGGGAAATAGAGGAACCACTTGGGTCACACCAGAGGGGGAAGAGGTACCACAAATTGCACCTCTGAACATTATAAGTGCCATACATGCATCTTCTAAGGGCAAGGCAATTGTGGACCACCAATCTAACAGTGACACCGATAGCTCAATAGAAGACTTTAACCAACACGACTCAGACACTGACTTCCAGAGTGAAACGGATTCGGAATCTCATGAATTAAAGAGTGGAGCAAGTTCAGAGTCAAAACATTCGGAAGGACCGAGCACATCAACCCATGATAGCTCCTCCGAGAGTGAAGAGGACACCAACGAGGACTCCTTTAGTGAGCCAGATCTAAATGCAAATCAAAAGCAGGGCTCAAATAAGAAAAAGAAAAACCTTAAGAGGCGTCGATATCGAGCCAATGTACGTGCTAGGATAAAAAAGAAGAGATCCTCAGTAGAATGGCTTAGTTGTATAGGAGCATGTGATGCTCATCGAAAATTGGTAGACAATTGGGGTGAATATCTCCAAAATGTTATGTGGTGTAGACCACGACCCCATGACATAGCCCAATTAGAGATCATAGACAAGCCAAAGTTGATCCGCACTGCAAGGAGGCGTCAAAACCAAGAGTTAACTCGACAACACAAGAAAGCAAAAATGGAAGCACAAACCAAAGCACAACCAGAATCCACAGACTTGCATCCTGCACCAGAACATTTCAAATCTTACACCACAGGGGAAGCAAAGGTTGTGTACACAAAAGCCCAAAGAATACCTATCGATGGGAATAATGGAATCTATGATGGTCCGGCAATAGTTAAAGAAATAGAATTAGCCGACCCCGGTGAAGAATCAAAACCTGTTTTTATTGCCCAAGACCTCACAGAAGTTGAAGAGGCGGTCCTCAAAGAGCTTCTCAAGGAATTCAAGGACATATTCGCTTCGACACACCATGATATGAAAGGTGTTCCACCTTCTGTGGTCCAACATACAATCCCTATGATTAGCACTGCGAAGCCCGTACAACAAAGACCCTACCCGATGAATCCTAAGTACGCAAAGATCATTCAAGAAGAACTAGAAAAGCTTATCAAATGTGGGTTCATATATCCTATTGAACACTCTGAATGGGTGTCTCCAATAGTTATCGTGCCAAAAAAGAATGGGAAACTCAGGGTGTGCGTGGACCTCAAAAAAGTTAATGCAGCTACTAGAAGAGACCATTACCTTCTACCATATTCCGAACATGTACTCGAAAGAGTTGCAGGCAAGGAAGCTTATAGCTTTCTAGATGGGTACTCAGGCTACAACCAAATCACGATAGCGCTAGAGGACCAAGCTAAAACTGCCTTCATCACGGAATTTGGCGTGTTTGCATTTCGTGTGATGGCTTTTGGCTTAACAAATGCCCCTGCTACATTCCAACGATTAATAAATACTGCTTTTAAAGAATATTTGAGAGAGTTTTGTGAAGCTTTCTTAGACGACCTTTGTGTTTACTCTTCTTGGAAAGAACATCTATCATGTTTGCGGAAGGTGTTTGAAAAGTGTAGGTTATATCGTATCTCATTGAACCCGTTCAAATGCCAATCTTGGGTCAAACATGGAGTTATTTTAGGGCATATAGTATCCAAGAATGGTATCTCAACCGATGAGAGCAAAATTAAAGTGATTCTAGAGTTACCACCACCAACCAATTACAAGGGAGTTCAAAGGTTCATGGGACACGTGGGTTATTATCGACGGTTTATTTTATTTTTCGCTGAGATAGCACGTCCTTTGTACAAGCTTCTCATTGAATTTAAATGGACTGAAGAGTGTGACCAGGCCTATGAACAATTGAAGAAAACACTAGCAAGTGCTCCGATTTTAAGGACACCTAACTGGGATGTCATTTTCCATGTGCATATTGATGCATCAAACTTTGGTATTGGGTGTGTTCTCACTCAACCAGGAGAACATAAATTGGACTATCCCATTAGCTTTGCAAGCCGTCAATTGAACGATGCTGAAAGGAACTACACCACTACAGAGCGAGAAGGTTTGGCAATGGTTTATGCAGTAAAGAAATTTCGCTACTACCTTTTGGCAAACAAGTTTGTATTTTATGTGGATCATCAAGCGTTGCTGTATCTGGTAAACAAGCCATGCTCCACAGGAAGAATCACACGATGGTTGTTAATTCTTCTGGAGTTTGATTTCACGATTGTAGTGAGACCCGGTAAAAGGCACGTCATGGCTGATCATTTGTCTCGCATACCCAATGGTGAAGCCCCTACAGGAGTTGATGATGAATTACCCGATACTTCCCTATTCATAGTTGAGACTATGCCTGAATGGAGTGAGAACATTGTTAACTTTTTAGTTAATGGTTTTCCACCCAAGGAACTTCGTAAGGATATTGCTCGAAGGCTAGTAAAAGAATGTGAACCCTATTGTTTGATTGCCGGAACTCTGTATAGATTAGGCAAGGACGATATTCTTAGGCGTTGTGCCCGCGAGGATGAATATTTGTATATCTTGCAAGAAGCACATATGGGCATAGCAGGAGGACATTTTTCAGGAGACCTGACTGCTAGAAAGGTGCTGCAATCAGGCTATTGGTGGCCAACTTTATTTAAGGATGCATCACTTTTTACAAAAGGGTGTGATGAGTGCCAATGTTACAAGACCACACAACGCAAAGACAGAATGCCCTTACATCCTATTAAAGTAACCCAACCATTTGAAAAATGGGGCTTAGACTTTGTAGGTCCAATTAGTCCCGCAACTCGCAACACTCAATCTCGATATATTCTAGTTGCTACGGACTATGTAACAAAGTGGGCTGAAGCTAAGGCTTCACAAAAAGCTGACGCAAGGACAACATCTAAGTTTCTTTTTGAGAACATTATCACAAGATTTGGTTGCCCTTTTGAAATTGTTAGTGATAATGGTACCCATTTTATAAATGAGGTAATAAGAGAGCTTACCACGACCTTTATGATATCCCACCATAAGTCTACACCTTATTACCCGCAAGCTAATGGACAAGCCGAGAGCACCAACAAGACTCTAATCTCTATGTTAACCAAGACGGTAGAAGCTCATCGCACTGATTGGGATTTGAAGTTGACATCTGCTCTATGGGCTTATCGTACTGCTTATAAAGTGGCTATTAATTGTACGCCATTCAAAATGGTATACGGCGAAGAAGCGGTTATGCCTTGGGAGTTTGTCATTCCTAGTCTTAGGGTAGCTTCGCAAGAAGGATGGAATGGTAACCCCTTAACCGAGCGTTTGTATATCTTAGAAAAACTAGACGAAGAGAGACAGTTGGCTGTGCAAAATGCTCTTGTGGAAAAGGATAGGAGAAAGAAGTGGTTTGATCGCCATGTGAAGGACAAGGACATCAAAGTTGGTGATAAAGTCCTTATGTATGGAGTACGTAAAGAGAAGAAAAAGTTGAAATATGCTGGTAAAGGACCATATAGAGTATGTGAAATTACCCCACAAGGTACCCTTCGTGTGGAAACTCTTGATGGAGTTGAAACCATTGGATTCCTCAATGGGAGTAAATTCAAAAGATATTATGATCCTTTAAGCCAAGAAGAACTACGGGCCATTCATCAAAAGAAGGCCGCCAAAGCACAAACCGAGTTAAACAAGATACAAGCTCAAGCTGAGGCTAAGGAGCGACAACAACGTATAAGACACAAACGAGAGGCTAACCTTGGAGTCACAAATGCATTCCACGTGGAAATCGAAGAGGATGGGTTGGACTCTGACACACCTCTACGATACCCTATTGAGTTAAATAGTGCCTATGGAAAAGTGCTATATAACACCTTATTGGACACAGGTGCTAAATATAATCTGCTATCCTATGGGGTGTGGTGTCAGTTAGGGAAGCCACCTCTATCTGAGAGTATTATCCAAGTCAAGGGTGTCAACAAGAAAAAAACTACGGTTTTTGGAATCTGGCATACTTCTGTCAGTTATGACAATGGAATTGTAGCTCAAGACTTTTTGTTCATGCCTACTGGAACTATGGAGGGTAATATAAACCTAGGCCGCACGTGGATGATAGCCACCAAATGCACTATTGATTGGGGGACTGGGGGTGTTAAAACGCAAAAACCAACTCTTAGCCCTATCACTCAAGCCATAGTCCCTGAGATATTGCCTAAGGAAATAAAACCCAAGACATTGCATGCCCAGGAGGTTGAACCATACGTCCCCATAGCCCAACTCTCTAGAGCTTCAACTGATGTAGTTGAAAGAAAGCTTGAGACACACAAGAACCATCCTAATATAACAGAGAAAACATACAAGTGGGTCCCTAAAGCCTCTGTAGTGAACATGGTTGATGCAAAAAAATGGAAACCTCGTAAGAACCGTCCCACTCACTCCAAGAAATGTAAAGAAACATTGCGTTGGATTCCTAAACGACTATTGGAAGCCCAAGGATACTATGAAGGAAATGATCAAATCTGGGTGCCCAAACGTAAAGTGTACTCTTACCTGTCACCTGGCCCATATAAGCCCAATCCTGTGGCTCCAAAACAAATTGAAAATCGTGGAAAGGAAAAAATCATGGAATGTTACACACCCGCTCTAGAGCTAGTTTGGGTACCAAAGAAAGAACGATTTGTTCCACCTAGCTCAGGAACAGGGAAATCAAATGAAGCTTCTTGCTCTTCATGTAGTTCCTATACGCAAATAGAAGCTTCGACACAACCTCCACCTACCACTGTACATATCCATACAAGCACGAAAGAGTTTGCACCTCCCGGGGTAAGTTCACCACCTACAACAACGTTGCAAATAAAATCATGGGAGAGTACCTTACCACCCTTGCAACTAGATGAAACGCATAGGGCGGTCGAAAACTATTGGTTAAAACCTTCACCCATAACAACTTGGAACAATTGGTTTCAAAAGGTGACGACCTCATTCCAAAAGGTATGATCTACCCAAGGAAGGGGGGAGTGTTTGCTAACATCAATCATTCACTCGCTCCCCTCTCAACCTTCCTCCCTGACCTCTCAATTCCAATCTTAGGGAATGTATATATATAGCCTTATACTCACAAAAAACAAAAATAATAAAGAGCAAGAGCGACTAGCAACGAGAGAGCACCCTATCAGATCTTACATATAAGTCCAAATTCACCGTGTCAATTCAAGAAACACACAAAAACAACTCTTATGTTTTAAAGGCCTAACCAAATCTATCTGTCTTGTCAGAAATGGCTACTTCACCAGAGGCATGCACTTCTATTTTTTATGAAAGGTACCCTTTGTCTTTTCCTCAAGTGTTCTACGTATGCTACCCTATACTTTCTTGCGAATGGGATTTGATAGAGAGCCTTGCATGTGAGAGAAATTTTGAGGAGTTAGAATGGTTGATACGTCTATGGCTAACTAGTGATCCCTACCCAGTAGCGAATGTGTCTCCAATGGCACATGCTTATTCTTTTGCACAAGATGAGTATCCACGCATCGCGAGGTTCTTGATTAGCATGCTTGCACAAGAGGATGATGAAGAGGAACTAATAGAGACCCAGGAAGACTATGGCCTCACGGACAACGATTTTATTTATCTAGATGATGAGGATAGAGGCCTAGCCTTAGGGTGGCCACCCGGTTTATATAATATCCTCTTTCCTTGATTCTAAAAGGGCTGACAGATAGGTAGGTTAGGGGTCTAGATTGTGTTTTGAGTTTGTTTTTTAGGAGTTTTAATTTTTCACACTGACATGCCTCTTAGAGGTATAGTGCCTGTTTTTGGATGTGTTAGGTAGGACTTATATGGATCTCCATCCACATGGCTGAGGACATCTGCTTCAACGAAATGAGCCACTCCATACCTCCAGGTGTACTACTTTCCATGATTCATGTTGGTGGATATGTGTAATTGCTAATAATGATTTTTCATTCTTTGTTTGAGTGCAATAGTTATGATTGTTATCTACCATTATAGATGTATAAATTTGTCTTTGCTTAAGTTGATTGAACTCCAGTTTAATCTTATGGATGAGCCTGGAGATTAGGAGACCGTGACTTTAGGTTAACTCATTTACTTGACCACTAGGCCTAGCTAATAAAATTATCCGAGTATTTGAGACCTTAGGAATGTTTTAGGCAGAGAAAGGCTTGCTCACTTAAACAACAAAAAACACTAGTGCGAATACCAAGGAAATGGAAGTAAAAAAAAAAAAAAGAAAACAACATAAGTGCCACAAATGAAAAATCTTACGCTGGAAGAGAAATCCTGGCTGGAATTGGTACTTCACTCACATGTATTGTCTATGGTACTAGAGCCCTAGAGGTTCCCAGTGTGGGCGCTTTTCCTTGGGAAGAAAAAAACCCCGGACATACAAAATAAGCACACACGTCACATGATTGTGACCCAAAGTAAAAAAGTAGTTTTAAAAAAAAATAAAAATAATAATAATAATTAAAAGACTTCCATTGAGCTTACAGTTAACATTTCAAGCTTTTGTTTGCAGTTGTGAGAGCGAGTTGGCTAATCAAAGCTGAAAAGCATAATTAGGGAATCTTGCATTTAGATAATCTTCTTAGCTTAGCTAGTACTAGAGTAGTTGTTTTAACCTTAGTCATAGCTAACTAATTGATAGACTCACCCATAAGCTCAAAACTCTTGATTAATTAATTTACTCAAAGTGCAATCTATTTGTCCTTAATGGCAGTCTAACATTTCATAAATCTTGCATTTACTCATTTCCACATGTACTTTACATTCCCCTCATGATTTATGGCAATATAATTCCGCTTGCTAAAACAGTGACTTTGCCTTGCAGATTCAAATCTAGATGCTTTACAACATGGACATACCAAGCTTCAACTCAATAGCTTCCGAGGACGGAATCTACATCAGGAAGGGGGGCAATGTTAACCCTCGTGGCTCACGGACACCCTATAGCCTACGACGGACACCGTAACCGTATTATTTATTTAAGTAGAGTCAGGCACTGGCCTTGTCGGTCCAATAGGGAAAGGTAGAGTGATCGCCGATGAGAGGCGCACTCTAACACGAACATGCTAGGGTTAGTTGGCTAAGCATGGGCGCCCAAGTGTGAATGGGGTGAGCTCACATAAAAGCCAATTAAACCTAAAATTGAGTCATTCTCTCATTGTGCAATAGAAGCTGCTCTTGCTCCATCTCCACCTTCTCCTTCACCATCTCCTTGTGTGTATGCGTGTGTGAGAGAGAGAGAGAGAGAGTGTGAGAGTGTGTGTGCGATCGAGCGTTGCGGCGGCACGATGGCGGCGAGGCGGTTGAGCGCGGCGTAGCGGCGTCTCCCTCTTCTTCGCAGCGCGGGAATCCTTCATTCGCAACTACGCAGGAAGGTGAGTGACACACCGTTCTTCCTTGTGAGCTTGTCTGTTGTATGACTGTGTGCTAGGAGCCTTTGTGGCTCGCACACGGCGCGTCGCAAGTCCCTAGCCTTGACATTTTTGGCGTCGCTGCCGGGGAGCTGCTGCGCGTGAAGCTCCAATGGCGACCTGTAAATTGTATTGAAGTTATTTTTTATGCAGGAAAGGCTCGGCTTAAGTTTGATTATTGTTGTCTGCATTCAAGTTTTCTGTGTTCTATTAAGGTCTGTTTTGCTAGTTCTATTAAGTTCAGATTTCAGCTTACACAGTTAGCATTTCTTGCGTTTTTGCATTTTCTGCATTTTTTGTGTTTTCACTGCACAGTTCTGTCAAGTTTCAATTTCTGCATTTTCTGTGTTTTCTTTGTTTTCTGGTTTGTGCACAGTTAGGCGCACAGTTAGTTAATTAAGCAGGTTAGTAATTAGGTGAACCACTTATTAGCAGGTCAGTAGGTAGGTGGGACAGTAAATAGTTAGGTGAGGTCAACGCGCACCAAAACGCGTACCACATAATATCTCAAAAAAAAAATGAAAAAAAAAATGTTTTCAAAAAAAAAAATCGAAAAATAAAAACGTGAGCGAGGGGGAGGTTAGATTTTCGAAAATATAAAACGTGAGTTATAAAAACGGACGGGTTGGTTTGTATAAAAGTTAGATCGGGATCGGTTCCCCAAGCCCAAGCCCAAGCCCAAGCCTCAGTCCTCAGTCTTATGATATATACTAGACTCACTCTTATATATATACCCTACCTCCTCAAGAGGGAATGAGAGCATGTGGGACAAGTCCTCCACTCTCCTCCCTTCTCTTCCCACTTGCACCCTTAGACTTGCTATTTGGAGCCTAGTTCCCCAGCTAGGAAAAGACTGTTTCGGGCTTTTCTGGAGCAACGTAGAACCAAATGGTGGGCTGTAAAGCACAGCGCGTCCCTCCTAGCGATACGCTCGTTTCGAGCTATCATACGGCCCATTCCACGACACGCTCTAAAAAATCTAGCAAAAAAACAAAAAAAAAACATGCTAAAAACTAGTCACAAGGCCTCCTAGAGCAGCTTTTTGACACCTTAGGGTATCAAAAGCACATGCACTTACGCTCTGGGTGGGTGCTAGAACACGGGCATATTGAGGGTGCCTCTGTTCATACGGACACCCATTACCCATCCACGATAGGCTCTAGACCCTCAGCGGGGACACAAGGTAGCACCACCTAAGACCCGAAAATAGCCGCTAGTGATTCCTCCTCCGACTCAGAAATCATGGAAGCATACCCTACCCAAAACACTGAGAGAGAAGGCCACGTACCTCCCGAAGCCCCACAGCCTAGTACTAGTATGTTTAGCCGTTTCATGGAAACATTAGGTAGAGCTACTCGCTCGGAACCTGATGCAAATGAAGCACACGAAGGGGGTGGGGAAGTGGACTCTCCTTTCACATCGCACATGGACCCCACACCCCCAAAGAGTGTCCATGTGGATATCCTGCCAACTTCTTACCAAGAAGGCCCTGCTGAGCTGCCTCCTTCAGAAGTTCCCTCTAGAGTACCGTTGGTGACAAGTAAAACCACGGGGAGCAACATTGCTTCTATCTCACAAGAAACCGTTAACACGTCGACTCTAGAAGGATTGTTCATTAATGATCATTGGACATACGACCTCCACACTGAGGTGTTGACGGATCTACACTCTGGCCACGCGTACCATGTAGGATAGATAGAGATTGTACAATCCACCTCTAGTGCCACGAGCATCAAAGATCAACAGAAAATGAGCTAGAGAAACCGTACAGAAGCTGTGATACGACTCCTACGAAACGGGCATTGATTTCCGCGACATAGCACCTACATCTGAGAGAGAGAGAAAAAAGATTATGCGTGAAGGTCCGACCAATATAGAGCCACGGATGGAAGCAGAAATGGGCTTACAGACAGAAGACGACGGCATGGAGGAGATGCTGGATGCCTTCTTCCAGACAAGTGAGGAGAACGCGAACGAAGCGGCACCAGAAGACATGTTGAGGAAGTTGGCACGTCAACCAATCTATGAAGGCGCCAAAATATCTGTGCTTCGTACTTGTCTGGCGTTTTTGAATCTTCAGTCAGTGTACGGGTGGTCAGATCCAAGCGTCACTGCTTTGTTTAGGTACGTAATTTACAAAAGAGATTTTCCGATTGCAACGGTGATGTGCTCGGAGAGCTTTTTAATTTAATGTGGCTTAAACAGGTTATTGCGGGAGCAACTTCTCCCGGCTGGCAATGAAATGCCCCCCTCCAGGCCAAACGCAAAGCAACTTCTGACCTCAGTTGGCTTGGACTACAACAAGATTCACGCATGTCCAAATGATTGCGTTCTTTTTCGCAATGAATTCGCAGATTGTGTGTCGTGTCCTAAGTGCGGAGCAATGCGCTACAAACAAGATGCAGTTGGCGAGACAGTGTCAGCTAAAGTGTTGCGGCATTTCCCTATTATTCCTAGGATAAAAATCATGTTTCGTTGTGGTTCCATTGCAAAGTTGATGCGGTGGCATTCTACGAATAGATCCACTGACGCAACATTTCGGGTGTCCGCTGATTCGAAGGCTTGGAGGCACATTGAAGATACCTGGCCACATTTTAAGAGTGAACCACGCAATTTGCGTTTGGGCATGGCAATGGATGGAGTCAATCCATTTGGCTTGAGAAGCTCGTCATGGAGCACTTGGCATGTGTGCCTTATCAATTACAACCTCCCGCCATGGCTTGCTATCAAGTAGGGTCATTTGATTTTAAGCTTGATTGTACCTGGTAAGTTCAAGGCAAAAGACATGGATGTTTATCTAGCTCCACTAGTTGACGAGCTCCAGGAGTTATGGCATGGGATCGACATAGCAGATGCGGTTGAACCAGTAGGACAACGTCAGCATGCAAGGATCCATGGAATTCTTATGTGGACTATGCATGATTGGCCAGGATACGGAGAAGCTTCTGGTAATGGTTTTTGATTTATAAAATTCTTGCTATTCGCAAGCCCTTTGCCTTGGCCTGATTCATGCTTTGATATATGCAGGTCTAACAACTTCGGGATACAATGCATGTCCAATTTGCGGGCAGTCTTTGGATGTGCGCTATTCTACCTCTCTTCAAAAGACAATTTATCAAGGCCACCACTGTTATCTTCCAGATGGCCATCACTTGCGCGAAGGCCAGCTTGGTCGCGTCGAATGTTTCGACCCCTCCTCGCTCACGACCCCCGTCTTACCCAGGCACACCTCTCGACACACCTCTTGGCACACCTCGGACACCTTGGGGGGCACACAATCCTAGTGCCTCCAAGCTCTATACTGTACGGGGAGATGGTTCTGTTGACATGGACAGAGTCGGGACTGAGATGCAACAGCGGATTCGCCAGCTCGTGGAGCTGCAGTTTTCGACCAGCATTCTGACGTCTTGGGATCAGCAAGAAAAGGAAAAAGTCACTTACATAGTGGAGACCATCCTGAAAGAGTACCAGCCTACTCCGGGTTCTTCCGTTGTTTCGGCACGGTGGATCAAGGGTGTTGCACGGGACACCATCAAACATCGACGAGATGCAGCTCGGAAGGCTTTCAAGACCGGCTCGCCGAAGCCTTCGGGCATCCCACATGAGACGTGGCTGCAGATTAGGGAGGATGAGCGGACAGCGGCCACGCGGTTCAGACAACAGCGTGAGGCCGCGCAAGTACGACATATGACTAGGGGGACATCTCATCTTGGGAGCGGAGGCTTCGACACCTTTCGCTATGAGTTTGTGAGTTTCTAATCCAATCTTAACTATGGCGTTTTTTAAAACGCGATGAATCATGTATTCTTATTACTTTGATTTTTGTATAAACGCAGAATCTTACGATGCATCGAGCTCCATCACGCGAGGAGGAGTCACATGGATATCGCAGAGGTATCTATGAAGTACTGAATGATCTTGAAGCTTCAGGAGAGCCTGTAGACTGGGAGGCCTTACAGTCTCGCTGATCGCTTGAGGTGAGACGTTAATATGTGTGAGTTGATTTAATTAAGTCAGTATATGTGAAGTAATATCAATACTAATTTTGTGAGTTGTCCTATGTGCAGGTTGCGACGCCTAGTCATTAGTGGACCAGATTTCATCTATATGCTTTGTGAGACACAGACACGCTTCTGTGTCTCTTTTTTGTACAAACAGTTAGTGTTGAGACAGTTATTGTTTTCCTTATGGTTATGATTATTGTCATTGTCATTGTATAGACAGTTATTGTTTCTCTTTCTGGTTATGCTTATGGTTATTGTTAATTTTGTTTATGGTTATGGTTATCTGCATTATGGTTTTGATCAAAGTGATTATAGCCGGTTATGGTTATGCTTTTAAGTTATGGTTATGGTTCGTTATGGTTATGCTTTTCAGTTGGTACGGTTGTCTTTCATTGGCCTTAAATCTCATGTGAGATCCTGCATGGATAGCATGTAGGAGGCGTATACATGAAATGGTTTTTTTTAAAAAGTTTATGTAAAAACAAAGGGAACTCTGCCGAAATTTCTACGCGCGGGAGCATGGTTGATATTTTGGTGCTGCTCGCTTTCTTGGACAGAGGGCAACAAGTCTGGCTATGGCTGTGTCCGTCTTTTAACTGGGCACAGGCCAGGCTACCTGCCCTCTGTCCAAGAAATTTTTTTTCTGCTATGGTCGTCGCTATATGCGTCGCTATGCACATCGCTATACACGTCGCTATCAGCGTCGCTAATAGCGACTGGTTTCATAGCGACGCGTATAGCGACGCTCATAGCGATGGGCAGCGTCAATATATGCGTCGATAACACCTTCTTTTGTTGTAGTGATATAAATTAAATTTTAACAGCTTGAGTTGCTCTGTTTACTATTGCAGTTCTTTGATTTTATTGGTGGGCCGCTTCCTTTCATATTCTTATTCTAATAAAATCTCGTTGAGCTTCAGCACATCCTTTTTGTAGTTCTCATCCTTGACAACTTCTTGCTCTAGCTACTACTGTAGGCGAGCAATTTGAGGATGTTGCATGGATGTCTGGGCCTCCATCATTTATTCGATAGAGTATTGACAATAGTGTTCCAGCCAGTTTGAATGATGGCAATAAAACCATCTATGATTGTGTCGACTTCGATTCTCTTAGTCTCATATGTGATAACTGGGACATTGTATGATATGACAATTTTTTTGGAGGTGTCAATAATCAAATCACCCAATATCATGTTCTTTTGTAAAGATTTAAGCCTATCTATAACTTTTTGAACTACGGTTATGGTAGCCATTGTACCTTGTCTAGTGACAAGAATTGCTTGTTATGATATTCTTTCTTGTTCAGATGTTTGATTTACACTCTTTTGTATGGTTGTCTTCAAGGTGGTAGTAACTAGAGAAGTACTAGTTGTTTTTGTAGTGGATTTTTCAGAATTCTTCTAGACTCCTAATGTTCTGACTGGGTCCTTTACTTTGGCACTCAATTGATCCCAAAAGCCTTTTGTCAGTTTTTGTTTCTTAGAAGCCAATTCAGAGATTCCTCCTAGTCTTTTGCCTAGAGTGTGCTTTTTGGTCACTTGTGTGGCTACTTTAGTTTTCTCTTTTGGTGCTTCCAAAGCCAGTGTCTAGCCTTTCTAGGCTTCTACCCTACTCAATCTCAACATAACATTTTTGACATTGATGTTTTCAATAGGTAGCCTAGTAAAACTAATGCTATATATACTAGGCTTTGAATTTTCTTGTTTGTGTTACCACATTGTGGTATAAAATAGTGCTTAGATTAATTAGGGTTTTACTGTTTATTACTCTGGCTAGTAACATACTGAAGAGCTTTTCAGACACATAGGTCAGATTATTCTTGAAGTTGATTTCCTTACTAAGTGGCAAACTTGTATGTCGCTTTCTTTTTGAGTGTGGATATTGGAATTTCTTGTCCACCCAAACTCCTCTTCTTTGTGGATTTAGGTGTTTCATTAAAAAAACTATTGATGGTGTCAACAGTGTAGGGTAATTGGTCTTTCTAGTTGAATGGTAATTTGAAGATATGGGAATTTGTAATTGCACCATTGATGATCATTGTGGTTGTGTTGGCATCAAATGTTTTGACCATCTATTCTATGACAGCCAAGTCATTTGGGATTTTTGTTGCTTCTAAAATGACTTCAATACCCTAGCTAGTTTTGGTGTAGTTCCCTCTCTCTGTTTTGGAAGATGAACTTGCCTATGGCTTGATATGAGACCGAGACCGACAGTTTTCGTTGTTCTTCTACCAGACTTTGCCTAATCTCTTCTATGACATATTTTTGTTCTTCTAATACAGCTTGCATTTCCTTGGAAGAGTCAGCACCACACTTTCCCATCTCTTAGCTCTACAAAAGGGGCTATGCCAAAAAAGAAAGCTCATTGGATGAGGCTGGCAATGGAAACCAAGCATGCACAAAGGGGTTTATGCGTGCAGTGGATGTAGGAAAAGGTGCTGTAGCAAGAGGTTCTATGTGTGCATGAGGTGAAGAAATGGTTTTAGGGTTGTGTACCCTCTTCATAGTGATTCTAATTCGAGCAATGAATGCTCCACTCTTTGCATGCCTAGAGAAAACAACAACCATTACGATTAAAAACTCATCATGAACCTATCTTCCCATGTCAGCATCGTCCATAACGTGACATGTCTTCAAAATGTAAACATAGCTAATTGCATTGAGAGAGAGAAACCACCCTTTCTTTCCATTCTCAAACAATAATTTACAAATAAAGAGAAACCTTTGTAGTGCATTAGTAGGGGAAGAGAAAACCCCTATTCAAAGCTTGAGAGCTCAAGCACCATATGTTGATCAACGCTTGAAGCCAAAAACCCCACACCAAAATTTGCCTACAAAAACCATATTCAAAGGAGTGGCACATTTACCTTCTCATGCCAAAATATATCTATAGAGAGAAGCACCAAAACTATGCAAAGAACGACAAGGGAAAGAGAGCTCATAGAATATGCTTTCGCACGAGTGCGTAGAAACCTGCATATGCCATATTGAGCTAGGAAGCGCACCTTGAATAATGTGCAAAACCCTATTCAAAGGATGACCATGCATCACATCTAATAGGTCTGACGAAAACAAGTTGAGATAGAGACGCTCTGTCATAGTTCAAAGAGAGAGAACTTGGAGCATATGCACTTATACATCTCCATGTGGTCCTTGCCACTGCTCACAAAGCCCTCCCTATACATTTACTTTGCATGAAGATAGAGGCGTTACATTCACTGTCAACCCCTCAAATATGGACCCCGGAAACCCCTCGCTCTGCATGAGATATTAGGTCCGGAGCCCCTAATCTCATGGTTGCACATGCCGTGGGAAAGGACGTCAGATGAGCTTTTGCCTCTAATGCCTGTTTTTTTTAAGGAGCCAAAAAACGATGCTCGTGAGAAGCAATGCCAAGGTTGAGGAGTTGACGTCAAACCCTTTTAACGCTAACATGTTTAAAATGGCTGACAGTAACAGAAAAATATGCCTTCTGCGCACGCCCATCGGATGTTTAAAATGGCTGACAGTAACAGAAAAATATGCCTTCTGCGCACGCCCATCGGATGTTTAAAATGGCTGACAGTAACAGAAAAATATGCCTTCTGCGCGGCCCATCAGATTTTTATATTGGGAGAATGGAGTGGGTGGTGACGCAAAAGGAGTGGGTGACGCAGGCAAGATCCAGGTCATTTTTGTGTGCCCTAATTTTAACATCTCCTTCTCATTGGACGCCCGACGCCCCCCACATGCCTTCGTGACCGGGCCCCAACATTCTCTCTCTATATCACACACGCGCGCACACACACACACACACACACACAGTGACACGCTTCCTTCTCTCTCTCTCTCTCTCTCTCTCTCTCTCTCTCTCTCTCTCGTCCCCGACTCCCCCCCCGCCGGTCTCACGTCCTGCTCTGCTTGGGCAGTTATTCGCAGCCTTCTCCACCATCACGTCCTGCTCTGCTTGGGCAGTTATTCGCAGCCTTCTGCAAGCCAAGTGCAAGTTGGCACTCATTTATAGTCATTAATAACTACTTCTCTCTCTCCCTCTCTCCCTCTCTCTCTCTCAGAGTCTCACTGCTCAGGCCTCTCTCTCTCTCTCTCTCTCTCTCTCTCTCTCCACACGATACATCCAGCGCGCGTCCACAGACACCTGCGCATAATGCACGCATTGTCTGTGTGCACATACACAACCATAATACGCGCCAAGCGTTTTGTCCTGGTAGAACCAGAAGTAGAAGGTAGAGTTTCTCTCTCTCTCTCTCTCTCTCACACACACACACACACACACACACACACACTATCTCATGTACACACACGCACGTGCAATAAATATATGTAGACTCGTAGAGAGATATACTTGCCCCGGTGGAGTCTGGACAATCATCATTTTCATCCCTTAGCATATCAGACCGACGGACCGTCCTTATCGGCGCGTGTGTATTGTGCTGCATACACATGGCACCTCTCTCACCTGGCCGAAGCCTGGATACGCAGCCTTCCTCGTAACAATCTCTCTCTCTCTCTCTCTCTCTCTCTGTGTGTGTGTGTGTGTGTGTCTGCTCATATACTTGTCATGTCTGAGCTACCCCATTGCGTGTGTTCTTTGCAGGCGCTTTTGCTGCAATGCTGCTGATTAATGAAGATATAACGCAACAACCAGCTACCGCTAGGCGCATTCAATTGGTCACACTTATTTTCCAAAGTGATCAAAGCACATCGTCGAGGCGCTTCCTCATCATCATGTGCGATCGCGCTCCCTATACCAAGTCCAACTGTACAAAAATCTTACAGATGTATTCTTCCAGATGTGTTCTTTTTTCCTGAAGAATTCTGCTCTTTCATTCATTACGTTTCCTTTTTATTAACAATGTTTCGGACTCATATATATGGCACTATGAAGACGTTGTAGCAAAGGTTCCAATTAGGTCGTCTGTGGTCCAAATCCTGGTCCTGCTCTCTCTTTTTTGTTGGCTTTGTACAAAGTTAGCGCTGTTTTAGAGAGAGAGAGAGATGAGCTTTAGGTCTCAACATATGTTTGGTCTCGTGTAGTCAACTTAAGAACTGAGAATAACGGCTCTCTTCCACTTTTGACTCACAAACAACCTTTGGCTTGTGCTTTCAGCAATAAAAGAAGTCACATGTTTCATGTTCACTTGCATTTCAGGGACAATTCATGGCGTAGACTCCTCGATTTTCTACAAATTCAACTGACTACCTTAAGAGAAATCGCACTTTAAGCTTGTGTAACCTGCTACTATCATTGTAAATGTTTGTCTTAATATACCCTCTTCTAGACTAGTAGGAGATGATGATGATGAAGAAGAAGCTTTCACTTGTTGGATTTGCATTTATATCCAAGTTCTCAAGCATATAGACTACCTCTTTGTGCTCCCATGAGAGAGAGAGAGAGAGAGAAAGAGAGAGACTGGTTGCTTGATTTGCCACCTTCGGATTGCAAAATGAAAGGGTGAGAGAGAGAAAAACCCAACAATACGTTCTTGCTACATTCATCTCCCCCACTTGTTAAAGTGAACACTTGCCACCTCCCTTCCTTTCCAAATTGAGAGAACTCGCCCCTTCTTTTTTGGACTTACCTTTGACTCACTAGCACACTTCGATACATAATCTATCTTCTTTACAGAAAACAAGTGGGGGCTACTTTGAACATGTGGACTAGCCATACTTGGTAAAGAAGATCTAGGATCAATTTTCTAATTAAGGATGGGCTGATTAATATTAGCCTTTTAATGTTTCCTAGCTTTAATTGAAATCCTAGACTTACCTTTGAATTTACTGGCCTAGCTGCAATACATACCTTTGTGTTGGGGTATAGGCGCCTGTGCCTTGACCAGTCGCCCAGGTCATGGGCGCCCGCCCACTGGTACCCTATACTTATAGTGAGTATACTGTATAGGGGGAGCTGCCACTCTTTGGAGTCTCCCCAACCACATCGTGTCTGTCTCCTTCTCTCTCTCTCCTTCAATTGGTATCAGAGCGTAGGTGCGAAGGGAGCGCGTGTGTGCACAGTCACGACGACAGTGGAGAGCCAATTTCATTCCCGAAATCACGTCCGCGCGCGCGCACTTTCAAGAGTGAAAACAGGGTTTCGACTTCGGCATCGGTAAATTCAGCTTTCCGAGAGCGTTTCCTTCAGATGTCCTGACGTTTTACCCCCCTTTCGAAGCCATTCGAGCCATCAGAAACCTCATTCGAGCTACGGTTGAGGAGCTGCATTTTTCAGCCCTCTTTTGGCAGTTTATGCTACGTTTTTGGGTCGAAACGGAGGTTTTTAGTGAAGCTCACACCCGGACTCGGATACATGTGATCCAGGAGTCTACCTTGGGGTTTTGGCACGCTCCGGACGCGCTCTTTATATCAGAATTTTAAAATTCTGAATGCTGAATTTTCTGCAGCAGCAGTTGTTTATTGTGTGTCGAAGATTCCACACATGGTTTGCTCTCAGATGTGAGAGTGATATTTGCTGCAAGTTTTCTCACAGGTGGGAGGATACGATGTATGCCTTATGTGGTTTGATGCTTAGGGAGACTAATGTGATTGCATTTTGAGCCCGGCAATGTATGCCTCGAGCATGTTTTTTGGCAGTCACAAGTAGAGCAGATATTTGTGTACTAGATTTGCAGGTGTTTGCAATGATGTATGCAAAGTGTGGAGATTTGGTGCATGCATTTGGAGTACGGTTTGATGCGCTTTGGTTGCTCATGGTTTTGAGCGTGTAGTCAGTTTGGTTACTGGTTTTGTGGACATTTTACTGACAAAACTCTGGCAAAATTTTCCCAGGAGTTTTATGCGTATTGTTTATGCGATCTAGGTAGAGATTGCGGGTTGCACTCAGCATTTGCGCGCGGTGTTCTCTGCAGGTGGGAGATTTGTGCGTGTGTATGCATCGATACCGCACAGTGTGGGCTTGGTGATTAGCTCACAGATTGCAGTGTGATACTAGAGCAGGTGAGGCTTGTATTGACATTGCGGGAGCTCTATTTTGGAGTGTGTCTCACAGGTTTTACATTGTGTTTCTGGCCATATTTGTAGACAGTTTCCAGGTGTTGTTGGTGAGGTGGTTTTGCTTTCTAGTTTGCTACATTGTGCTCATGGCAGAGACAGGTGATCGCTCAGATTATGATCTCTCTGAAATGTGCATGTTTGATGGGTCAGACTTTGCAGCATGGAGAGAGTGTATGCTTGATGCATTGACACAACGAGGGTTGCATCGACCATTGAGTGGTGATGCAGGTAGACCTTCAAACATGTCTGACGATCAGTGGCACGAGCTAGAGGAGATGGCACTATCTACGCTCTCTTTGCACCTTGCGGAATCTGTATATGCTCTTGTTATGTATGAGACTACTTCGAGAGCACTTTGGCGCAGATTACATGATATGTATGATAGATCTGAGTCATCACGGACTTGTGTGAGACATGTACATTCACGAGCACGCCGACAGGTGACATGTTGGTATTGTGGTCATTCTGGACACGTTAGACGGCGTTGTTTTCGTCGTATGCGACATCGTAGGAGACATGGCAGTCTCAGAGATGTATGTAGTGATGCCATGGACTCAGTTGCTTTGACAGTTGAGGCACATGTAGTGTCGGAGTATACTAGTGACGGGGATGTCACTTTTACCTCGAGCTATGCACGGGATGCTATACATGTGGATAGTGCACTCCCTTCACAGTGGTTGCTAGACGCATATGCTATGTTTCATGTCACGCCGCATCGTGCATCGTTTTGTAGCTATTCTAGCGGGATGCTTGGCAGTGTACGTTTGACCGATGAATCGGTGCATGCGATAGTAGGTGCAGGAGATGTGAGACTGTCATTACCGAGTGGTGCATCTTACTTGTTACAACATGTGCGCTATGTACCAGATTTGACAGTGAGTTTGATCTCGATTGGTCAGCTTAGAGATTGTGGATGTCAGATTTCGCTACAAGAGCGAGATTTTGTGATGCATTTGGGTTCGCTAGTGATTGCGAGAGGTGCCAGGAGTGGTACAGGTTACCCATTGCATGCGGATCACGCGAGAGATGGTGTTGTCTCTGTGATCATGCAGACAGGTAGAGAGCGAGAGAGCAGGCGAGTCTCTTTTGCTCATGGGTTGCAGGGTACTTTGCATGGAGTGCAGAGTAGTGAGCTCGTTGTGCACACAGTTGGGGCATGACTTGAGCAGTCACACAGAGAGGTGATAGAGTCGGACATGCATGCTTTGCTAGTGACTGAGCAAAGTAGAGAGTCAGTTGTGCAAGATACTTCTATGCAGGATAGACAGGTAGAGCGGTCTTGCTCTAGTGAGTCAAGACAGGAGGACGTTGTGCAAGAGTCTATGCATACGGAGTTAGAGCATGAGAGCTCTAGTGAGTCACAGCAGATTGAGTGGTCATGTTTGCAGTGGATGATTGCAGAGGAGACTGAGATGTCAGTGATTATGCAGTCATTCCTTTCCATGCTCGACAGTGAGCATGGGGATATAGTTGTGCAGGATATGTCTTCCAACAGACATCTAGAGCAGCTGGTTTGCTCTGAGGTTGCACGACAGGTTGATGCGTCTTTTGCGGACAGTCAGGAGATACATGTGGCTGACACGCCTTGTCAGTCAGAGATGCCTATTGCCAGGGATATATATGTTGATGCATGCTCCGTAGAGCTATCAGGGCCCGCTAGCATTGCATCGGCATTCGGTGGTCTCATGTATGAGATGCTGATCTTGAGACCGGATATCGCAGCTGCAGTGGGAGCATTTGCAGTTGGGGTTGTCAGTCGTTTGTTGATTGATGATGGCATAGTGCACGAGGGAGATATGCAGGTATTGCGTACATACTTGTAGTACGTGTGCGGTACGTCTGGTGGTGTATGGACTTACACGGGAGCAGGATAGCCGGATGCACACGATCACAGCCAGCCAGTGGGCATCGGTTGAGAGCGGTTTTCTCTCGCCTTTTGTAGTCTTTAGACTAGGTTCTCTTGCTTAAAGACACAGTCGCCTTTAAGTGGGAGGTTGTTGGGGTATAGGCGCCTGTGCCTTGCCCGGCCGCCCAGAGTCTAGGCGCCCACTGACTTGTATACCTTATACATAGCATAAGTGTATAGGGGGCTGCTCACTCTTTGGAGTCTCCCCACCCACATCGTGTCTCTCTCCTAATTTTAACATCTCCTTCTCATTGGACGCCCGACGCCCCCCACATGCCTTCGTGACCGGGCCCTAACATTCTCTCTCTATATCACACACGCGCACACACACACACACACACACACAGTGACACGCTTCCTTCTCTCTCTCTCTCTCTCTTTCTCGTCCCCGACTCCCCCCCCGCCGGTCTCACGTCCTGCTCTGCTTGGGCAGTTATTCGCAGCCTTCTCCACCATCACCCTCTGCAAGCCAAGTGCAAGTTGGCACTCATTTATAGTCATTAATAACTACTTCTCTCTCTCTCTCTCTCTCTCTCCCTCTCTCTCTCTCAGAGTCTCACTGCTCAGGCCTCTCTCTCTCTCTCTCTCTCTCTCTCTCTCTCTCTCCACACGATACATCCAGCGCGCGTCCACAGACACCTGCGCATAATGCACGCATTGTCTGTGTGCACATACACAACCATAATACGCGCCAAGCGTTTTGTCCTGGTAGAACCAGAAGTAGAAGGTAGAGTTTCTCTCTCTCTCTCTCTCTCTCTCTCTCTCTCTCACACACACACACACACACATTATCTCATGTACACACACGCACGTGCAATAAATATATGTAGACTCGTAGAGAGATATACCTGCCCCGGTGGAGTCTGGACAATCATCATTTTCATCCCTTAGCATATCAGACCGACGGACCGTCCTTATCGGCGCGTGTGTATTGTGCTGCATACACATGGCACCTCTCTCACCTGGCCGAAGCCTGGATACGCAGCCTTCCTCGTAACAATCTCTCTCTCTCTCTCTCTCTCTCTCTGTGTGTGTGTGTGTGTGTGTCTGCTCATATACTTGTCATGTCTGAGCTACCCCATTGCGTGTGTTCTTTGCAGGCGCTTTTGCTGCAATGCTGCTGATTAATGAAGATATAACGCAACAACCAGCTACCGCTAGGCGCATTCAATTGGTCACACTTATTTTCCAAAGTGATCAAAGCACATCGTCGAGGCGCTTCCTCATCATCATGTGCGATCGCGCTCCCTATACCAAGTCCAACTGTACAAAAATCTTACAGATGTATTCTTCCAGATGTGTTCTTTTTTCCTGAAGAATTCTGCTCTTTCATTCATTACGTTTCCTTTTTATTAACAATGTTTCGGACTCATATATATGGCACTATGAAGACGTTGTAGCAAAGGTTCCAATTAGGTCGTCTGTGGTCCAAATCCTGGTCCTGCTCTCTCTTTTTTGTTGGCTTTGTACAAAGTTAGCGCTGTTTTAGAGAGAGAGAGAGATGAGCTTTAGGTCTCAACATATGTTTGGTCTCGTGTAGTCAACTTAAGAACTGAGAATAACGGCTCTCTTCCACTTTTGACTCACAAACAACCTTTGGCTTGTGCTTTCAGCAATAAAAGAAGTCACATGTTTCATGTTCACTTGCATTTCAGGGACAATTCATGGCGTAGACTCCTCGATTTTCTACAAATTCAACTGACTACCTTAAGAGAAATCGCACTTTAAGCTTGTGTAACCTGCTACTATCATTGTAAATGTTTGTCTTAATATACCCTCTTCTAGACTAGTAGGAGATGATGATGAAGAAGAAGAAGCTAGTAGGAGATGATGATGATGAAGAAGAAGCTTTCACTTGTTGGATTTGCATTTATATCCAAGTTCTCAAGCATATAGACTACCTCTTTGTGCTCCCATGAGAGAGAGAGAGAGAGAGAGAAAGAGAGAGACTGGTTGCTTGATTTGCACCTTCGGATTGAAAAATGGAGGGTGAGAGAGAGAAAAAACCCAACAATACGTTCTTGCTACATTCATCTCCCCCACTTGTTAAAGTGAACACTTGCCACCTCCCTTCCTTTCCAAATTGAGAGAACTCGCCCCTTCTTTTTTGGACTTACCTTTTACTCACTAGCACACTTCGATACATTAATCTATCTTCTTTACAGAAAACAAGTAGGGCTACTTTGAACATGTGACTAGCCATACTTGGTAAAGAAGATCTAGGATCAATTTTCTAATTAAGGATGGGCTGATTAATATTAGCCTTTTAATTTTTCCTAGCTTTAATTGAAATCCTAGACTTACCTTTGAATTTACTGGCTTAGCTGCAATACATACCTTTGTGTTGGGGTATAGGCGCCTGTGCCTTGACCAGTCGCCCAGGTCATGGGCGCCCGCCCACTGGTACCCTATACTTATAGTGAGTATACTGTATAGGGGGAGCTGCCACTCTTTGGAGTCTCCCCAACCACATCGTGTCTGTCTCCTTCTCTCTCTCCCTTCAATTGGTATCAGAGCGTAGGTGCGGAGGGAGCGCGTGTGTGCACAGTCACGACGACAGTGGAGAGCCAGTTTCATTCCCGAAATCACGTCCGCGCGCGCGCACTTTCAAGAGTGAAAACAGGGTTTCGACTTCGGCATCGGTAAATTCAGCTTTCCGAGAGCGTTTCCCTCAGGTGTCCTGTCGTTTTACCCCCCTTTCGAAGCCATTCGAGCCATCAGAAACCTCATTCGAGCTACGGTTGAGGAGCTGCATTTTTCAGCGCTCTTTTGGCAGTTTATGCTACGTTTTTGGGTCGAAACGGAGGTTTTTGGCGAAGCTCACACCCGGACTCGGATACATGTGATCCAGGAGTCTACCTTGGAGTTTTGGCACGCTCCGGACGCGCTCTTTATATCAGAATTTTAAAATTCTGAACGCTGAATTTTCTGCAGCAGCAGTTGTTTATTGTGTGTCGAAGATTCCACACATGGTTTGCTCTCAGATGTGAGAGTGATATTTGCTGCAAGTTTTCTCACAGGTGGGAGGATACGATGTATGCCTTATGTGGTTTGATACTTAGGGAGACTAATGTGATTGCATTTTGAGCTCGGCAATGTATGCCTCGAGCATGTTTTTTGACAGTCACAGGTAGAGCAGATATTTGTGTACTAGATTTGCAGGTGTTTGCAATGATGTATGCAAAGTGTGGAGATTTGGTGCATGCATTTGGAGTACGGTTTGATGCGCTTTGGTTGCTCATGGTTTTGAGCGTGTAGTCAGTTTGGTTACTGGTTTTGTGGACATTTTACTGACAAAACTCTGGCAAAATTTTCCCAAGAGTTTTATGCGTATTGTTTATGCGATCTAGGTAGAGATTGCGGGTTGCACTCAGCATTTGCGCGCGGTGTTCTCTGCAGGTGGGAGATTTGTGCGTGTGTATGCATCGATACCGCACAGTGTGGGCTTGGTGATTAGCTCACAGATTGCAGTGTGCTACTAGAGCAGGTGAGGCTTGTATTGACATTGCGAGAGCTCTATTTTGGAGTGTGTCTCACAGGTTTTACATTGTGTTTCTGGCCATATTTGTAGACAGTTTCCAGGTGTTGTTGGTGAGGTGGTTTTGCTTTCTAGTTTGCTACATTGTGCTCATGGCAGAGACAGGTGATCGCTCAGATTATGATCTCTCTGAAATGTGCATGTTTGATGGGTCAGACTTTGCAGCATGGAGAGAGTGTATGCTTGATGCATTGACACAGCGAGGGTTGCATCGACCATTGAGTGGTGATGCAGGTAGACCTTCAAACATGTCTGACGATCAGTGGCACGAGCTAGAGGAGATGGCACTATCTATGCTCTCTTTGCACCTTGCGGAATCTGTATATGCTCTTGTTATGTATGAGACTACTTCGAGAGCACTTTGGCGCAGATTACATGATATGTATGATATATCTGAGTCATCACGGACTTGTGTGAGACATGTACATTCACGAGCACGCCGACAGGTGACATGTTGGTATTGTGGTCATTCTGGACACGTTAGACGGCGTTGTTTTCGTCGTATGCGACATCGTAGGAGACATGGCAGTCTCAGAGATGTATGTAGTGATGCCATGGACTCAGTTGCTTTGACAGTTGAGGCACATGTAGTGTCGGATATATACGTGACGGGGATGTCACTTTTACCTCGAGCTATGCACGAGATGCTATACATGTGGATAGTGCACTCCCTTCGCAGTGGTTGCTAGACGCATATGCTATGTTTCATGTCACGCCGCATCGTGCATCGTTTTGTAGCTATTCTAGCGGGATGCTTGGCAGTGTACGTTTGACCGATGAATCGGTGCATGCGATAGTAGGTGCAGGAGATGTGAGACTGTCATTACCGAGTGGTGCATCTTACTTGTTACGACATGTGCGCTATGTACCAGATTTGACAGTGAGTTTGATCTCGATTGGTCAGCTTAGAGATTGTGGATGTCAGATTTCGCTACAAGAGCGAGATTTTGTGATGCATTTGGGTTCGCTAGTGATTGCGAGAGGTGCCAGGAGTGGTACAGGTTACCCATTGCATGTGGATCACGCGAGAGATGGTGTTGTCTCTGTGATCATGCAGCCAGGTAGAGAGCGAGAGAGCAGGCGAGTCTCTTTTGCTCATGGGTTGCAGGGTACTTTGCATGGAGTGCAGAGTAGTGAGCTCGTTGTGCACACAGTTGGGGCATGACTTGAGCAGTCACACAGAGAGGTGATAGAGTCGGACATGCATGCTTTGCTAGTGACTGAGCAAAGTAGAGAGTCAGTTGTGCAAGATACTTCTATGCAGGATAGACAGGTAGAGCGGTCTTGCTCTAGTGAGTCAAGACAGGAGGACGTTGTGCAAGAGTCTATGCATACGGAGTTAGAGCATGAGAGCTCTAGTGAGTCACAGCAGATTGAGTGGTCATGTTTGCAGTGGATGATTGCAGAGGAGACTGAGATGTCAGTGATTATGCAGTCATTCCTTTCCATGCTCGACAGTGAGCATGGGGATATAGTTGTGCAGGATATGTCTTCCAACAGACATCTAGAGCAGCTGGTTTGCTCTGAGGTTGCACGACAGGTTGATGCGTCTTTTGCGGACAGTCAGGAGATGCATGTGGCTGACACGCCTTGTCAGTCAGAGATGCCTATTGCCAGGGATATATATGTTGATGCATGCTCCGTAGAGCTATCAGGGCCCGCTAGCATTGCATCGGCATTCGGTGGTCTCATGTATGAGATGCTGATCTTGAGACCGGATATCGCAGCTGCAGTGGGAGCATTTGCAGTTGGGGTTGTCAGTCGTTTGTTGACTGATGATGGCATAGTGCACGAGGGAGATATGCAGGTATTGCGTACATACTTGTAGTACGTGTGCGGTACGTCTGGTGGTGTATGGACTTACACGGGAGCAGGACAGCCGGATGCACACGATCACAGCCAGCCAGTGGGCATCGGTTGAGAGCGGTTTTCTCTCGCCTTTTGTAGTCTTTAGACTAGGTTCTCTTGCTTAAAGGCACAGTCGCCTTTAAGTGGGAGGTTGTTGGGGTATAGGCGCCTGTGCCTTGCCCGGCCGCCCAGAGTCTAGGCGCCCACTGACTTGTATACCTTATACATAGCATAAGTGTATAGGGGGCTGCTCACTCTTTGGAGTCTCCCCACCCACATCGTGTCTCTCTCCTTCTCTCTCTCTCTCACTCTCCGTCTGTGGTGCTCCGCGATCCCCTTCACTTTGCACAATCCCTTGGAGGCTTATGAAACTGACCGGGGTTAGAGCTTGCCTGCTAAAATTAAGGACCTGTTAAATTAGGACAAACATTGGTAGAAGTTAAATTCATCTTTGGGAATTTGAAATTCCACCTCTGTGCAAAACCTTAGCGCAGGGCTCTCGAGTGTCACGAAACTTATCTCGAAACCTACTAGAGTTAGATCTACTAAATTTAGACTAAGACTTCATACTTAGAGTCTAAGGAGTTTTTTTAATCACTTAAATTATTATGATTACTTTTTAGTTTTAGACTTCTATAATTACTCTAGGTAGTCTCCTTTTTCTTGTACCTTGGATCAATGCTACTTGTGATAGATTTATTCTTGCCCGATGTGTATCCTTGATCAAGACCGCTAAAGGGTAACTATCCCTACTCTTTTATAGACTTATCTCCTTTAGTCCCAAGCCTATGACTGAGCTAGTCTATAAATACTTAAATCAACTTCGCTTGTTCCCTTTTATTTTCCCCATGATTAATCGGCCAAGTTAAGATGGAAAATGAATTGAGCAGTTTAGAAATTAATTTTCCTGACATCACCTGTCCCTTGAAATCATAGTTGTCCTCAACTATGGAGTAGGGAAAATAAAGTCATAGCTAGTCTTGTTACCTTGGGTAGAGGATCCCTTTTTACCCATCAACATTCTTCCATAGTGGTGACTAACTCCACTTGGTACTTGGAAGACTTAGCTATCACAAGCATGTCTTTACGTAGCCTTTACATCTTCTAGAGTAGATTGACAAAGCCTACTTGGTGCTTAAGAGACTAAGCTACTGCAAGCAAGTATTAATTATATGCATACACTTAGATAACTTATGAACAAAAAAAAATCTGAGAGTCAAAACAAGACAAAATTCTTTATAGGAGCTGTTTGTTCATATCTTCTTACCTTGAATATGACTCATTGTAAGCATTTACAAGATTTACATTATCCTTTAGTTGGATGTCATTCACCCACAATGTATCTTCAAAAGGATAATTCTTTAATTTGACAAGATATTGTCGAATATTCTTACCACTTAAAACCTTGTCCTCGTGTAAAGTCTAAATCTCTAGAATCTCAATGGGATTTTTTCCTTGAAACAAGTAAGTCTAAGTCGCCTGCATTAAAAATACATGGCATAACAAGTCAGAGTCAGGCAACTGAGACACTGAATGAGCAAGGCATTAGTCCCAAAGCTTCAAGTAATATTTTATGTGGTCTAAGAGTCTTAACTATCATATGTACTACTCAAGCTGGAAGATTTGAGCATATTTACATTGTGTCGCTCATGGTGGTATAAGTGAGCATAAGAGTCGAAGTCTATATCTATTTAAGTCGGGAGAAGAGAAGGAAGAAGTCCAAAAGACATTCACGCACTGAGCACATTGAGGAATAAGTGGAGAAACTTCTACATGGAAAACCCTGCTAGGAAAAGTGGAAGCTCTTGAGATGTCATTGTTACCATACATGTGGTAGTGATGTGTGTGAACACACTTAGGACCGTCGGGAAAATTTTTCCCTCACTAGGAGGTTTTTCCCCCCTGTGCATTGTATATATGTCTATCATTGTAAGGCTAACTTATCTTTCCATTTCACACCAAGTAATACACTCTCAATTGTGTGCATTAAGATTCCTTCATCTTCTCCAAGCTGTGTGTGTTTTCTTGTAACCCTAATTCCAACAATTGCTATCAGAGCAGGTTGCATCCTCTCGGGCTTAGTCGCCAACAGATCCAACACATGCCTGCTCACTTTCTCCAATTTTCGTGAGCTTTGGCGAGTGTTCACAAGTCGTTAAATATTTTGGGAGAGCTCAAAGATCTTTAGTCTGCTTAGATGTAAGATTCGGGCTCATTTCGGCCTTCGTTTCCACTACAGGTAGTATTTGCACATTTTATTTTTTCATTTATACAGAATCTTTACCAGTGCCATTTTCTGCATAACACGTGCCTTACAATATTCTACGGTTTTTCCGTTATATAGCACGCATTGTTCCTGCTTCGTTTCTCCTCTTTTTGGGCAATTTTCACTTCAAGTGCAGACATTCTCCATGGTCGACAACAGCACAGATGTGTTCAAGATGTTTGCCGCTGTTGAGGAGATTAGATGGGGACAATTATCCTTTGTGGTCTTACATGATGCAAAATGTTCTTGTGTCAAAGGGTGTCTAGAATATTGTGCAGGGCTTTGATATACGTCCTTGTTCTGAGCATGTAGGCCATGTTGAGGATGTTACAGGTCTTGCTGCAAGGATTGCTGCTGTTAGAGTTGTTTTGACTACGACAGAACAAGCTCGTTGGGATGTAAAAGATGTGCAGACTCATGCATTGATTGTGTTGTCTGTGAAGCGCACTATTACTCCTCACATGCGAAGTGGGTTTACAAGTCGAAACGCAAGCCGGATGGTGAGATTCGCTATAAGGCTCAACTTATGGCAAAGGACTATGCATAGCAAAAAGGCATTAATTATAAAGAGACTTTTGCTCCCACTTGTCGTATGCCTACTATGCATTTTTTATGTGCATTGGCAACTCATTTTGGTTGGGATGTAAATCAATCATACATTGTTACTGCTTTCTTGAATGGTGACATACTTGAGGAAGTTTATGTAATGGAGCCTCGCGATTTTGTCAAGAAACGACAAGAGGATAAAGTGTGCAAATGTAACAAAGCTTTGTATGGGTTGAAGCAATCTCCTCGTGCTTGGTATGAGAAGGTTGACATTCATTTGGTCAAACGAGCTTTTCATAATAGTCTAACAGAAAGCACATAGTATGTAAAGCGTGAGGGTGATGTACTTCTCGTTGTGGTTCTCTACGTGGATGATTTGTTGATGACTGGACCAAATGAGAGACATATTGCTGAATTTAAGACTGATTTGAATGCTACTTTCAAGATAAAAGATTTGGGACTGCTGCATCATTACTTGGGTATATAGTTTAAGCAGTGTGATGGTGGTATTGCCTTGTGTCAGAAAAGTTACATAGAGACATTGCTATGTAATTGGACTTGAGGATTGCAAAGTTATTGCCACTCCGATGGAAACAAGTTTGAAATTGACTCTTCATGATGCTGGTGATTGTGCAGATTGTTAGCTTATATGTGAAGCTACTCTAAATATAGCCCTGGGTCTCCTCTATATATACATCTTGTGTGCATATTCTACACACTTTGGGGTTGCACTCTCTGTGTATTATATCTTTGTTATTCTCTTTCTCTGTCTTCTCAATATGGTATCAGAGCGTGGTTGCTTTTTCTTTACAAAAATAGAGCGTTTTTTGCCTCGCGCGACTTTGTGCCGCGTGCACGCAAATAAAAATGCAATTCAGCAAAACATAAAATCAAAATAACTTTCTGCTCAAAACTCAAATTTTAATGTGTTTGAAGAGTTGTTCTTAAGCTTTTGGGACGTTTTGGAGCTGCTGACGTCGCCTAGCGATGACAGATTTGTCAAATTCGGTACCAGAAGTAACTTACAAGGAATCGATAAACGATTTTTAACGCGTTTTCAATTGAAATCACCAAAGGTATGAGCTTTTATATTTTCGGATATATTTGTGTTAAGCTTCTTATTATAAATCTTTGATTTACCTTTCATGTATCATATTCAATTCGATTTGCATAAAAAAACTTAGATCAAGAGTTAATTATATAGTATTCAAGTACATTTCTAAATTGATACGTGTCAAATTTTTTATTGCATGATTATTGGATTTACTTTTTATGGATTATATGCAATTTGATTTGTGTAAAAGTTAAGAATATTGAAATTACAATGTCTTCAATTCTTCTTGTTGCATAATTCTTGAAATTATTTTTAATGGATTATATGCAATTCGGTTTATGTAAAAGAAATAGATTAAAAGTTAAGCATGTTAAATTTACGTCATCTTTAATTCGATTTATATATTGAAAGAAGTGGATAAATTGATTGATCTCTATTCTTACTCTTTATATATATAACATATATTTTGATGCATGTACATCGAGTTACATCAAAGTCATATCACTTAAAATCTTTTTATTTTGCTTTTTGTTTTGATTGTGTATGATTTATGATAAAGATCAAATTTATATTATATATATATATATATATATATATATAAAATTATTAAGAGTCATACAATCTTGATAATTTGTGTTGTATTCGAAGATTCATGTTAAAAAATTATGTTTGGATAATTCTTTTTATCCTTTTCATAGTTATGTTTCAATGATATATGTAGTTGCATTTCTCTTCTTTGTGAATGTCAATGATTATGGTTTTGATGATTTATCAAAGAGTTATATTTATCAAGAGTTTTATTTTTGATGAATTATTTTCTCTTTTGATTGAAAAAATAAAAGGGCTACAATTTATTGATATATATCAACGTTTTACATATAGATATTATTAAAGAATTATAATTTTAATGACAAAGAGATACATTTTAACAATTAATTTTCTGCCAAAACATATTAAAAAACTTATGGTTTTTACTCATCATTAATTCTTATGATCGTTTGTTATTGAAGTATATTTTCATGTGATGACTAGGAGTCGCTCATCATTGTTGAGATAGTTATTACTCCATGGAGTTGTTTCATGATGCGTTTTCATAATGATTAGAAGTGGTTTAAACTACTCGTTTATTTTTATTTTTTATTTTAAAATGATTATTATTCCATGGAGTTGTTCCATGACATGTTTTCATGATGATTACAAGCCACTCGTATTGATCGTTTGCTATCAAGATGATTATTATTCCATGGAGTTATTCCATGATGATTAAAAATCGTTTGTATTGATCGTTTGTTATTGAGATGGTTATTATTTCATGGAGTTATTCCATGGTGCCATGATGCGTTTGCATGATGATCACAAGTCGTTCATACTGATCGTTCTATTATTAATATGGTTATTATTCCATGGAGTTGTTCCATGATGCCATGATGCGTTTTTATGATAATGACAAGACGTTTGTATTGATCGTTCATTTTATTGAAATGGTTATTATTCGATGGATTTATTCCATGATGCCATGATACGTTTTCATGATGATTACAAGTTGTTCGTATTGATCATTTGTTATTATTTCATGATGCCATGATGCAATTCCATGATGATGAAAAGTTGTTCGTAGTGATCGTTCATTTAATTGATATGGTTATTCTTCCATAGAGTTGTTTTATAATGTCATGATATGTTTTCTTGATGATTAAAAGTCGTTCATATTGATTGTTTTCTATTGAGATGGTTATTCTTCCGTGGAGTTGTTCCATGATGTTATGATGGTTTCCATGATGATCACAAGTCGTTCATATCGATCGTTCTATTATTGATATGGTTATTATTTCCTGGAGTTGTTCCATGTTGCCATGATGTGTTTCCATGATGATTAGAAATTGTTCATACTGATCGTTCATTTTATTGATAAAGTTATTATTTCATGGAGTTGTTCCATGATGCCATGATGTATTTTCATGATGATTGTAAATTGTTTATATTGATCGTTCATTTTATTGATATGATTATTCTTCTATGGAGTTGTTTTGTGATATCATGATAAGTTTCCATGATGATTAGAACTTGTTCGTACTAGTCGTTCATTATTAACATGATTATTGGTTATAGAGTTGTTCCATGATGTCATGATACATTTTTTCGATGATTAAATATTGTTCCTATTGATCCTTTTTCATTGAGATGATTATTCTTCTTTGAGTTTTTACATGATGCCATGATATGTTTGCATGATGATTAGAAGTTGTTCGTACTGATCATTTGTCCCACTAAGACGATTATTCTTTTATAGAGTTCTTTCTTGATTTCATGATATGTTAGAAGTCATTTATACTAATCATTTATCATCGAGATGATTATTATTCCATAGAGATGTTTCATGAGGTCAGGATGCATTTTCATGGTAATTACAAATCCTTCGTACATATTGTTTTTCATTGAGATGATTATTATTATTTTTATTTTTATAACCATAAGCACTGTCATAAAATCTAATATCTAACCAACCCAAATGATTTTCTCATATTAAATTTATCACTTAATGTGGGAGAATAAACGGGAACAAGTGTTAAGATATAGATATGTGCTTATAGATCTATCTCAACACGGGGCCAATGGGGTAAAGGGACCCAAATGAGAGATGGTCTATCAAAGAGCAAGGCTAACCAATGGAGCATAAGACCTTAGGGTTGGCTTCATTGAAGACCTCCAATAATGTGTGTAAAAGTCCTTTGACCTTAGGTAAGCTAGGTCTGAGCTTGAGGTGGGAACCCGGCCCAAGCTCGAGGTGCTTGATTAAGGTTCTTGAGGTACTTGACCTGCTGCATGATTAAGGTTCTTGAGGTGCTTTGACATGCTTGCCTGAGATGCTTGTGGGAACACCCCTAGTCCAAGTGCTTAGTCATGGTTGATGACTAAGGTGCTTGAGCACCAAAAGTCAAAGGTATCTCTACAAAGAGGAGGGCGAGCCCTTTTCCTAGGGGCTAGAGAGAGAACACACACTCACACACTCAAGGAAGACCCAAGCTTGAAGAGGCAGCAGGGACACATGTCAGGCCCCTAACCATGTTACCTTCATGAGATGCTTGAATCCTATTGGCTAGGCTTCAAAGGGGTCCAATGATAAATTACTTGAATTATCTAATTGTTTTTGCATTTATCAAGTCCTCTCTCTCAAAAGGGAAAGGGGGACACTTGTCCCAAGACTACACCTATTGCTAGAAATGGCCCAAGCTTGTGATTGGCTAGGCTTGGCAAGAGCCAATGAGCTTCAATGATGAGCTAGAGGGGGTCGACCTAGCAAGGAGGGGGGTTGCTTAGGGGGTATACTCACCCACACACACTCACAAGAAATCTCATTGTGTACTATGCAAAGTGCAAGAGCTCCCTCTCCTTCTCCAAGAAAGTAGAGGTTGAGAGCCTACACCAACACTCTTGGCTATGGAGTGCAAATCCAACCAAGAGCCATGCTTCAATGCCTAAGCTTTCCATCTCCTTCTTCTTCATTACTATGCTATCATATATGCTAGCAACAAGAGTTATGATAAGTGAGGAACTAATTCTTTCTCCTACGAAATGTTTCTTCTTCCTCTTCCCTACCCTCATTCCCTGCTAGCTCTCTCCACCTTCGAAGGTGTTTGAGGTCTTGGGACTGAGGCTTGGGATAGTTAAAGCTTTCTTCAAGTTTATGTTATGTTTGTGATGCATGAAGCTTTCCATCTTCATTGCATCACCTAGGTCACAAGGAACACAAAGACTGTATTGTAACAAGTCTCTCTTAATGGGTGAAATCATAATACAAATGCCTATTGGAGGGGGAACCGGCTCCACATAAATCCGGTCCTCAACTGTTGTCATGTTTTCTAAATTCTCTCTCTTGCAAAATTATTGTTCATGCCAAGTTAACGAATTGTTATGATTATGTTACTACCCTCAATTATGTTCAACCGCTATGCTCACAAAGTCATTTCTCAAAAGTACTCTCTTTAATTTCCGCTACTCTCAAATTAAATAGGCCAATTCCATTACAAGCGCGGAGAATTGTATTAGAAAGGACTTATAAAATATAAATTACAAACCAGGTAATTCTACAAGAGATACATTATTCTTCCAAGGAGTTTTTGCATGATGCCATGATGATTAGAAGTTGATCGTATTGATCATTTGTCACTAAGATGATTATTCTTTTATAGAGTTGTTTCATGATTTCATGATATGTTAGAAGTCAATTATACTAATCATTTATCATCGAGATGATTAGTATTCAATAGAGATGTTTTATGAGGTCATGATGCATTTTCATGGTAATTACAAATCCTTCGTACATATTGTTTTTCATTGAGATGATTATTCTTTTTTTAATTTTTATAACCATAAGCGCGGAGAATTGTATTAGAAAGGAACAAAAGTTACATCGATAGGCTGCCGAGACAGCCTATAAATTACAAAACCAGGTAATTCTACAAGAGATACATTATTCTTCCAAGGAGTTTTTGCATGATGCCAAGATGATTAGAAGTTGTTCGTATTGATCATTTGTCACTAAGACAATTATTCTTTTATAGAGTTGTTTCATGATTTCATGATATGTTAGAAGTCATTTATACTAATCATTTATCATTGAGATGATTATTATTCCATAGAGATGTTTCATGAGGTCATGATGCATTTTCATGGTAATTACAAATCCTTCGTACATATTGTTTTCATTGAGATGATTATTCTTTTTTTTAATTTTTATAACCATAAGCGCAGAGAATTGTATTAGAAAGGAACAAAAGTTACATCAATAGGCTACCGAGCCAGCCTATAAATTACAAAACCTGGTAATTCTACAAGAGATAGCTTATTCTTCCAAGGAGTTTTTGCATGATGCCATGATGATTAGAAGTTGTTCGTATTGATCATTTGTCACTAAAACGATTATTCTTTTATAGAGTTGTTTCATGATTTCATGATATGTTAGAAGTCATTTATACTAGTCGTTTATCATTGAGATGATTATTATTCCATGGATTTGTTTCATGAGGTCATGATGCATTTTCATGGTGATTTACAAATCGTTCGTACATATCGTTTCTCATTTTGAAATGGTTATTCTTTCATGGAGCTATTCAATAATGTCATGATGTGTTTACATGGTAATTATAAGCTGTTCATACTAATCATTTATTTACTAAGATACTTATTCATTTATAGAGTTGTTCCATGATGCTATGATGTGTTTTCATAATGATTTTTTATTAAGATACATATTATTTCATGGAGTTGTTCTATAAGACATACTATGTTTTTATAATGTTTAAAATTCGTTTGTATTTATTGTTTGTTAGTAAGAATTTTACTCATTCGTGGAGTTGTTCATGATACCATGATGCGTTTTCATGATGATACTGCTTGTTTCTTATTGAGATGATTTTTTGTTCTATAGCATTGTTTAATGAATGACTTAGTATAATTGAGATAGTTTTTTGTTAGATAGAGTCATTTTAATACCGTCATATTTTTTCATGATGTTTATTATAATTAAAAGAATTATTATTGCATGAAGTCAATTCATCATACCATGTTGTTATTTTAAGTTCGTTTGTAATGATTAAGATGATCGTTTTGTGATTTCATGATATCGTTTCACGATATTTTGTTATGTTTATTATTCTACGGATTTATTTTATGATGCCATGAAGTTCTTTCATAATGATTTCTTGTGATCTAAATAGTTTTTATTCCATATAATTATTTGGTAATGATTTCTTATAATTTCAATGATTTGTATACCATGGTGCTATGCCATGATACCATGGTGTTAATCCATGATGATTGAAAGAGTGATGACATGGTGCTTTTCCATGATATTTTATTATGCTTGACATGATTATTATTTTATGGCTTTGCTTTATTATGCCATGATATTGTCTTATATTGATTTGTAATGATCGAGATGATCGTTTTATGATGTCATGATATTGTTCCATTATCTTATTTTATGATATTTTTCTATGCTTGAGATGTTTCTTTCTTCATAGAGTTTCTCTGTGATGCCATTTCATGTTGATTAATTTATGATCAAGAAAACTTACATTGAATAGAGTTTATACAAATAAGGATTCCCATGGTAAAATTTGAGTACCGGCTTTGTATATATGTACACATATTACATGGTATTTTAGGCTAAGAAGATTTTATAATACATAAATCGGTCTAATTTTGATTGAAGTGTTACAAACCATCTCCAAAGACATTATGTCAGTGTATTTCTCTGACATTGATATTATTTTTATCTTGTGCACGTTGATTTTGTGATATTGACAGATTATACAAAGACAAAGTGAAGTATCTCAGAGATGGTATATGTTTATCGAAGTTAAAGATGATCCAAAGCATTCTTTGAAGGATTTCAAGAGTTAATAAAATCATTTCATTAAGCCTTTGAGGCTATCGTTGTATATAACAGGAGTGATGTAACTCCTTATAAACCATTTTTGTAAATTGAAGAATATATTAACAAAACGATGGGTATTATATATAGGGCTGTTGATTTTTTCCTTGAGCCCCCAAGGGTTTTTTCATCCACAGTTAGGGACCCTTGTTTGAGTGGGGCTGGGTTTTTTGACATGCAAGTGTCCACAAGCAGTTTTTGTTTCGTGCTTTGCAGTTCATGTATATCATGGTTGAGCAAGAAGCAACCTACTGTGGCCTTAGGAATGTTTTAGGCAGAGAAAGGCTTGCTCACTTAAACAACAAAAAACACTAGTGCGAATACCAAGGAAATGGAAGTAAAAAAAAAAAAAGAAAACAACATAAGTGCCACAAATGAAAAATCTTACACTGGAAGAGAAATCCTGGCTGGAATTGGTACTTCACTCACATGTATTGTCTATGGTACTAGAGCCCTAGAGGTTCCTAGTGTGGGCGCTTTTCCTTGAGAAGAAAAAAAACCCGGACATACAAAATAAGCACACACGTCACATGATTGTGACCCAAAGTAAAAAAGTAGTAAAAAAAAAAAAAAAAAAAGAAAAAAAGAAAAATTAAAAGACTTCCATTGAGCTTACAGTTAACATTTCAAGCTTTTGTTTGCAGTTGTGAGAGCGAGTTGGCTAATCAAAGCTGAAAAGCATAATTAGGGAATCTTGCATTTAGATAATCTTCTTAGCTTAGCTAGTACTAGAGTAGTTGTTTTAACCTTAGTCATAGCTAACTAATTGATAGACTCACCCATAAGCTCAAAACTCTTGATTAATTAATTTACTCAAAGTGCAATTTATTTGTCCTTAATGGCAGTCTAACATTTCATAAATCTTGCATTTACTCATTTCCACATGTACTTTACATTCCCCTCATGATTTATGGCAATATAATTCCGCTTGCTAAAACAGTGACTTTGCCTTGCAGATTCAAATCTAGATGCTCTACAACATGGACATACCAAGCTTCAACTCAATAGCTTCCGAGGACGGAATCTACATCAGGAAGGGGGGCAATGTTAACCCTCGTGGCTCACGGACACCCTATAGCCTACGACGGACACCGTAACCGTATTATTTATTTAAGTAGAGTCAGGCACCGGGCTTGTCGGTCCAATAGGGAAAGGTAGAGTGATCGCCGATGAGAGGCGCACTCTAACACGAACATGCTAGGGTTAGTTGGCTAAGCATGGGCGCCCAAGTGTGAATGGGGTGAGCTCACATAAAAGCCAATTAAACCTAAAATTGAGTCATTCTCTCATTGTGCAATAGAAGCTGCTCTTGCTCCATCTCCACCTCCTTCACCATCTCCTTGTGTGTGTGCGTGTGTGTGTGTGTGTGTGTGAGTAGAGAGAGAGAGAGAGAGAGAGAGAGAGAGAGAGAGAGAGAGAGAGAGAGAGAGAGAGAGAGAGAGAGAGAGAGTGAGAGTGTGTGCGCGATCGAGCGTTGCGGCGGCACGACGGCGGCGAGGCGGTTGAGCGCGGCGTAGCGGCGTCTCCCTCTTCTTCGCGGCGCGGGAATCCTTCATTCGCAACTACGCAGGAAGGTGAGTGACACACCGTTCTTCCTTGTGAGCTTGTCTGTTGTATGACTGTGTGCTAGGAGCCTTTGTGGCTCGCACACGGCGCGTCGCAAGTCCCTAGCCTTGACATTTTTGGCGCCGCTGCCAGGGAGCTGCTACGCGTGAAGCTCCAATGGCGACCTGTAAATTGTATTGAAGTTATTTTTTATGCAGGAAAGGCTCGGCTTAAGTTTGATTATTGTTGTCTGCATTCAAGTTTTCTGTGTTCTGTTAAGGTCTGTTTTGCTAGTTCTATTAAGTTCAGATTTCAGCTTACACAGTTAGCATTTCTTGCGTTTTTGCATTTTTTGCATTTTCTGTGTTTTCACTGCACAGTTCTGTCAAGTTTCAATTTCTGCATTTTCTGTGTTTTCTGTGTTTTCTGTTACCATATACATGTGGTAGTGATGTGTGTGAACACACTAGGACCGCCGGGGCATTTTTTCCCTCTTTAGGAGGTTTTTTCCCCCGTGCATTGTATATACGCCCATCACTCTAGGGCTATCTATCTTTCCATTGCACACTAAGTAACACACTCTCTATTGTGTGCCTTGAGCTCCCTTCGTCTTCTCCAAGCTGTGTGTGTTTCTCTGCAACCCTAATTCCAACAATTGGTATCAGAGCAGGTCACGTCTTCCCGAGCTTAGTCGCCAGCTGCTCCAGCACACGCCTGCTCACTTTCTCCGATTTCAGTGAGCTTTGGCGAGCGTTCGCAGGTCGACAAATATTTTGGGCGAGCTCCTAGAGCTCGGTAAGCTCAGAATTTTGATTTGGGCTCATTTCGGCCTCCGTTTCCACTACGGGCAGTACTGCATAGGCTATTTCGTCATTTTGTGCAGATTTTCTGTCAGTGCCGTTTTCTGCATAACAGGTGCCTTATAGTCTTCTACGGTTTGTGCTATATAGCACAAGTTGTTCCCGCTCCATTTCTCCTATTTTCGGGCAGTTTTCACATCAGGTGCAGCATTTACCATGGCTGACAACAACAACACAGATGTGTTCAAGATGTTTGCTGCTGAGGACAGGTTGGATGGGGACAACTACCCTATGTGGGCTTATATGATGCAACATGTTCTTGTGTCAAAAGGTGTCTGGAACATTGTGCAGGGCATTGATGTACGTCCTGGTTCTGAAGATGTAGGCGATATTGAGGATGTTGCAGGTCTTGCTGCAAGGATTGCAGCTGTTAGAGTTGTTTTGCCTACGGCAGAACAAGCTCGTTGGGATGTTAAGGATGCGCAGGCTCATGCATTGATTGCGTTGTCTGTGAAGCGCACCATTATTCCTCACATCCGTTCAGCAAAATCTGCAAAACAGGCTTGGGATATTCTAGCAGGTCTTTATGCAAGCCGCAATGAGGCTAAAATTGCTTTGCTGCGTAAAGAGCTAGAGTCGAAGATTATGCATGAGGAAGATGATATGGACACTTTCCTTGCTAGTGTCAAGGATATCAATGAGCAACTCATTTCTGCAGGTGAAGTCATTTTCTGACAGTTCCCTTGTGCAGACTGTTCTTGATGCCTTACCAGATTCCTACCAGACTTTTGCTAGTACTTGGAGACTGATGACCCAAGGAAATCCTGAAGTTGTCAAGTTTGATGCATTATGCACATTGCTGTTGCAAGAGTCACTTTCTAGAAAAAACAGGACTAGGCAGCGTGCAGTTGAACAGGCTTTTATTGCTTCTCAAAGAAAGGGTGGTAACAGTAATGCAGCAACTTCTTATGGTTCTGCTGCGAGTGGCAAAAATTTTGTTCCTAATGCTTCTGCTGGCAGCACTTCGTCTGGCAATTCTGGTGATAAGGGCAAAAAGAAGATGCGTTGCCATTATTGTAAAGCCAATGATCACTTGATCAAGTCGTGTCCTAAGTTGAAGGCCAAAGAGGCTAAGAAGAAAGAGGGTGGTTCCACTTCAAATGCTGGGTCCACTACAAATGCAGCCATTGTTGAGTCTTCTGTGAAAGGAGATTGTGATGCTGATGTTGATGCAGAATGGGCTTTTAGCGCAGAGTGCACTTACAATCCTGCTGTCCATGATGCATGCTTGTCAGTTGCTGCAGATTCACATGTGTGGTATTTCGACAGTGGTGCTACAAAGCACATTACCTCACATCGTGAATTGTTTACCTCTCTCGAGTCTGTCCCTCATGGGAATTCAGTCACTTGTGCCAACAACGCCTCTTATCTAGTTCAGGGAGTTGGAAAGATTGTGCTCACTGCTGCTAATGGCAGTTCCTTCACACTTGTTGATGCACTTTATGTACCTGGGATCAAGAAGAATCTCTTGTCTGTATCCGCACTTGCTAGACTTGGACTTGTAGTCAAATTTGTGGATGACAGATGTACAGTTCATGATCTCAGTTTTGGTGATGAAATTGTTGCATCTGGGCTTTTGTGCCGTGGGCTGTATAAGCTCACTTTGTATGACAAGTGTGGACAAAATTTTGCAAATGCTGTTGCAGATTCAAGGGCTATTTCAGATGCAAAACTTTGGCATGCACGTTTTGGTCATCTGAATTTTGCCAGTTTGCTGCGTTTGCAGAAATTTGATATGGTTGCTTCTTTGCCGCCTCTTGAAGCACCTATCAAACATGTTTGTGAAGGCTGTTCTGGGTAAAATGCAGCGTTCTAAGTTTCCAAAGGATGGTTCAGTTAGGGCCACATGCAGGTTGCAGCTTGTGCATAGTGATGTTTGTGGGCCATGCAAACTCCGTCCTTGGGCAATTACCTGTACTTCGTGACTTTCATTGATGATTACTCCAGGCATGCATGGGTATTTCCGCTTAAAGCGAAGTCCGAAGTTTTTATGTGCTTCAAACAATTTTTGGCTATGGCTGAAAATGTCTCAAAATGTACTATGGGCACCCTCCGTTCCGATCGAGGGGGGGAGTATATGTCTCATGAATTTAATGCATTTCTGGCTAGTCGTGGGATAAAAACACCAATGTACAGTGCCTTATACACCTCAACAAAATGGTGTTGGTGAGAGAGAAAAACAGGTCACTAACGGAAATGGCACGATGTATGGTCAAAAGTCAAGCTTTGCCGCATTCTTTTTGGCTTGAGGCCATCATGTGTGCCACTTATGTACTTAACAGGTGTCCTACGAAAGCTTTGCAGTCTATTACTCCATATGAAGCATGGCATGATAGAAAACCTTCTATTGAGCACATGCGTGTTTTTGGCTGTTTGGCATATGCTTTGGTGCCACAAGTGCAGCGCAGAAAATTGGATGATAAGGCTGTCAAATGTATTTTTGTTGGTTATAGTGCTGAAAGCAAAGGTTACAGGTTGTATCATCCGCAAACAAAACGTATTCTGGTTTCACGGGATGTAGTGTTTGTGGAAGATTCTGTTCACCCTTGCTGTCATGTACTAGAGACAGTAATGTAAGCTCACAGGACATTTATGACACTTTGTTGCCTCTTTTCAGTGGTGGAAATACGAATGTAAGTTCCAATGAGGCAAATGTACAGCCTATGGGGGTTTCTGAAAATGTTTTAGAACAGCCTATTACTGATGCAGATGTACATGATGTACTTGATGAGGAAAGGGCTGAAAATGAGCAGGCTAGAGGTATGCCAAAATGGCTGGTGCACACTTTGCGTGACAGTAAATTGGATGCACCTTTATCTAGTCGTACTCGTTCAGGCTCTCGCCATGCATCTTATGCATCAGATTGTTATGCTTTGGCTGTGTCTAGTTTACATGATGTTGAGGAGCCTCTGTCTTTTGATGAAGCACAGAATTCAGAAAATTGGATTGCTGCCATGAAATCAGAATATGATGCACTTATAGAGAATGACACATGGACTTTATGTGATTTGCCTCCTGGCAAAAAGGCCATTGGTACGAAGTGGGTTTACAAGTTGAAACGCAAGCCGGATGGTGAGATCGATCGCCATAAGGCTCGACTTGTTGCAAAGGGTTATGCACAACAAAAAGGCATAGATTATGAAGAGACTTTTGCTCCCACTTGTCGTATGACTACTGTGCGTTTTCTATGTGCATTGGCAGCTCATTTTGGTTGGGATGTACATCAATCAGACATTGTTACTGCTTTCTTGAATGGTGACATATTTGAGGAAGTTTATGTAACGCAGCCTCGCGGTTTTGTCATAAAAGGACAAGAGGACAAAGTGTGCAAATGTAAGAAGGCTTTGTATGGGTTGAAGCAATCTCCTCGTGCTTGGTATGAGAAAGCTGACACTCATTTGGTTAAACGAGGCTTTCGTAACAGTCCAACAGAAAGCACATTGTATGTAAAGCGTGAGGATGATGTATTTCTCATTGTGGTTCTTTATGTTGATGATTTGCTGATCACTGGACCAAATGAGAGACATATTGCTGAATTTAAGGCTGATTTGAATGCTACTTTCAAGATGAAAGATTTGGGGCTGTTGCATCATTACTTGGGTATACAGTTTAAGCAGTGTGATGGTGGTATTGCCTTGTGTCAGAAAAGTTACATAGAGACATTGCTATGTAAGTTTGGACTTGAGGATTGCAAACCTATTGCCACTCCCATGGAAACAGGTTTGAAGTTGAGTCTACATGATGCTGGCGATCCTGCTGATGTCACTCTTTACCAAACTGCTGTTGGCTGCCTCATTTATGTATGCAACACGAGGCCAGATATTCAGTTTGCAGTCTCGCAGGTCAGCAGATTTATGCATAGCCCAGGGTCTAAGCATTGGCAGGCTGTCAAGAGGATTTTCCGCTACCTTAGTGGCACTTTACATCTTGGCTTGTTTTATCCCAAGGGGGGATCATTGCCGCCAGACTTACATGCTTTTTCGGACTCAGATTGGGCTGGTTGTTTTGACACGCGAGTGTCCACAAGTGGTTTTTGTTTCATGCTTGGCAGTTCATGTATATCATGGTTGAGCAAGAAGCAACCTACTGTGGCCACTTCGAGTTGTGAGGCTGAGTACAGGGCAGTCTTCACAGCTACGGTTGAGTGTGTATGGCTCAGACGCCTTATGGCTGACTTGGGTGTTGGACAGGACACTGCCACACACTATCTACACTGACAGTCAGAGCGCATTGGCAGTTGCGAGGAACCCAGTTTTTCATGCTCGCACAAAGCACATTGAGGTGCATTACCACTATGTCAGGGAGAGGCTCTCAGCAGGAGAGATCAGCTTGGCTTATGTGCCAACACAGGACAACCTTGCAGATCTTTTCACAAAGGCATTGTCTCGTGAGAAGCTTGAAGCTTTCCGCAAAGCTTTGGGCTTACTCCCCTTTGTGGACTGATCCTGTCCTCAGGGCATGGCACTTCCCTTTACTCATGTGCCAGCTCTCGTTCACCGCATCACTCCAGGGGGGATTTGTTACCATATACATGTGGTAGTGATGTGTGTGAACACACTAGGACCGCCGGGGCATTTTTTCCCTCTTTAGGAGGTTTTTTCCCCGTGCATTGTATATACGCCCATCACTCTAGGGCTATCTATCTTTCCATTGCACACTAAGTAACACACTCTCTATTGTGTGCCTTGAGCTCCTCCGTCTTCTCCAAGCTGTGTGTGTTTCTCTGCAACCCTAATTCCAACATTTTCTGGTTTGTGCACAGTTAGGCGCACAGTTAGTTAATTAACCAGGTTAGTAATTAGGTGAACCACTTATTAGCAGGTCAGTAGGTAGGTGGACAGTAAATAGTTAGGTGAGGTCAACGCGCACCAAAACGCGTACCAAATAATATCTCAAAAAAAAAAAAATGTTTTCAAAAAAAAAAAAATCGAAAAATAAGAACATGAGCGAGGGGGAGGTTAGATTTTCGAAAATAAAAAAACGTGAGTTATAAAAACGGACAGGTTGGTTTGTATAAAAGTTAGATCGGGATCGGTTCCCCAAGCCCAAGCCCAAGCCCAAGCCAAGCCCAAGCCCAAGCCTCAGTCTTATGATATATACTAGACTCACTCTTATATATATACCCTACCTCCTCAAGAGGGAATGAGAGCATGTGGGACAAGTCCTCCACTCTCCTTCCTTCTCTTCCCACTTGCACCCTTAGACTTGCTATTTGGAGCCTAGTTCACCAGCTAGGAAAAGACTGTTTCGGGCTTTTCTGGAGCAAAATAGAACCAAATGGTGGGCTGTAAAGCACAGCGCGTCCCTCCTAGCAATACGCTCGTTTCGAGCTATCATACGGCCCATTCCACGACACGCTCTAAAAAATCTAGCAAAAAAACAAACAAAAAACACGCTAAAAAACTAGTCACAAGGCCTCCTAGAGCAGCTTTTTGACCCTTAGTTAGGGTCAAAAGCACATGCACTTACGCTCTGGGCGGGTGCTAGAACACGGGCATATTGAGGGTGCCTCTGTTCATACGGACACCCATTACCCATCCACGATAGGCTCTAGACCCTCAGGGAGGTCACAAGGTAGCACCACCCAAGACCCTAAAATAGCCGCTAGTGATTCCTCCTCCGACTCAGAAATCATGGAAGCATACCCTACCCAAAACACTGAGAGAGAAGTCCATGCACCTCCTGAAGCCCCACAGCCTAGTACTAGTATGTTTAGCCGTTTCATGGAAACATTAGGTAGAGCTACTCGCTCGGAACCTGATGCAAATGAAGCACACGAAGGGGGGGGGGGAAGTGGACTCTCCTTTCACATCGCACATGGACCCCACACCCCCAAAGAGTGTCCATGTGGATATCCTGCCAACTTCTTACCAAGAAGGCCCTGTTGAGCTGCCTCCTTCAGAAGTTCCCTCTAGAGTACCGTTGGTGACAAGTAAAACCCGGGGAGCAACATTGCTTCTACCTCACAAGAAACCGTTAACACGTCGACTCTAGAAGGATTGTTCATTAATGATCATTGGACATACGACCTCCACACTGAGGTGTTGACGGATCTACACTCTGGCCACGCCTACCATGTAGGATAGATAGAGATTGTACAATCCACCTCTAGTGCCACGAGCATCGAAGATCAACAGAAAATGAGCTAGAGAAACCGTACCGAAGCTTGTGATACGACTCTCTACGAAACGGGCATTGATTTCGCGACATAGCACCTACATCTGAGAGAGAGAGAAAAAGAGATTATGCGTGAAGGTCCGACCAATATAGAGCCACGGATGGAAGCAGAAATGGGCTTACAGACAGAAGACGACGGCATGGAGGAGATGCTGGATGCCTTCTTCCAGACAAGCGAGGAGAACGCGAACGAAAAGCGGCACAGAAGACATGTTGAGGAAGTTGGCACGTCAACCAATCTATGAAGGCACCAAAATATCTGTGCTTCGTACTTGTCTGGCGTTTTTGAATCTTTCAGTCAGTGTACGGGTGGTCAGATGCAAGCGTCACTGCTTTGTTTAGGTACGTAATTTACAAAAGAGAGATTTCCGATTGCAACGGGTGATGTGCTCGGAGAGCTTTTTAATTTAATGTGGCTTAAACAGGTTATTGCGGAGCGGGAGCAACTTCTCCCGGCTGGCAATGAAATGCCCCCCTCCAGGCCAGACGCAAAGCAACTTCTGACCTCAGTTGGCTTGGACTACAACAAGATTCACGCATGTCCAAATGATTGCATTCTTTTTCGCAATGAATTCGCAGATTGTGTGTCGTGTCCTAAGTGCGGAGCAATGTGCTACAAACAAGATGCAGTTGGCGAGACAGTGCCAGCTAAAGTGTTGCAGTGGATGTAGGAAAAGGTGTTGTAGCAAGAGGTTCTATGTGTGCATGAGGTGAAGAAATGGTTTTAGGGTTGTGTACCCTCTTCATAGTGATTCTAATTCGAGCAATGAATGCTCCACTCTTTGCATGCCTAGAGAAAACAACAACCATTACGATTAAAAACTCATCATGAACCTATCTTCCCATGTCAGCATCGTCCATAACGTGACATGTCTTCAAAATGTAAACATAGCTAATTGCATTGAGAGAGAGAAACCACCCTTTCTTTCCATTCTCAAACAATAATTTACAAATAAAGAGAAACCTTTGTAGTGCATTAGTAGGGGAAGAGAAAACCCCTATTCAAAGCTTGAGAGCTCAAGCACCATATGTTGATCAACGCTTGAAGCCAAAAACCCCACACCAAAATTTGCCTACAAACACCATATTCAAAGGAGTGGCACATTTACCTTCTCATGCCAAAATATATCTATAGAGAGAAGCACCAAAACTATGCAAAGAACAACAAGGGAAAGAGAGCTCATAGAATATGCTTTCGCACGAGTGCGTAGAAACTTGCATATGCCATATTGAGCTAGGAAGCGCACCTTGAATAATGTGCAAAACCCTATTCAAAGGATGACCATGCATCACATCTAATAGGTCTGACGAAAACAAGTTGAGATAGAGACGCTCTGTCATAGTTCAAAGAGAGAGAACTTGGAGCATATGCACTTATACATCTCCATGTGGTCCTTGCCACTGCTCACAAAGCCAAAAGGAGTGGAGTGGGTGGTGACGCAAAAGGAGTGGGTGACGCAGGCAAGATCCAGGTCATTTTTGTGTGCCCTAATTTTAACATCTCCTTCTCATTGGACGCCCGACGCCCCCCACATGCCTTCGTGACCGGGCCCTAACATTCTCTCTCTATATCACACACGCGCACACACACACACACACACAGTGACACGCTTCCTTCTCTCTCTCTCTCTCTCTCTTTCTCGTCCCCGACTCCCCCCCCGCCGGTCTCACGTCCTGCTCTGCTTGGGCAGTTATTCGCAGCCTTCTCCACCATCACCCTCTGCAAGCCAAGTGCAAGTTGGCACTCATTTATAGTCATTAATAACTACTCTCTCTCTCTCTCTCTCTCAGAGTCTCACTGCTCAGGCCTCTCTCTCTCTCTCTCTCTCTCTATCCACACGATACATCCAGCGCGCGTCCACAGACACCTGCGCATAATGCACGCATTGTCTGTGTGCACATACACAACCATAATACGCGCCAAGCGTTTTGTCCTGGTAGAACCAGAAGTAGAAGGTAGAGTTTCTCTCTCTCTCTCTCTCTCTCTCTCTCTCACACACACACACACACACACACACACATTATCTCATGTACACACACGCACGTGCAATAAATATATGTAGACTCGTAGAGAGATATACCTGCCCCGGTGGAGTCTGGACAATCATCATTTTCATCCCTTAGCATATCAGACCGACGGACCGTCCTTATCGGCGCGTGTGTATTGTGCTGCATACACATGGCACCTCTCTCACCTGGCCGAAGCCTGGATACGCAGCCTTCCTCGTAACAATCTCTCTCTCTCTCTCTCTCTCTCTCTCTCTCTCTCTCTCTCTCTCTCTCTCTGTGTGTGTGTGGTGTGTCTGCTCATATACTTGTCATGTCTGAGCTACCCATTGCGTGTTTTCTTTGCAGGCGCTTTTGCTGCAATGCTGCTGATTAATGAAGATATAACGCAACAACCAGCTACCGCTAGGCGCATTCAATTGGTCACACTTATTTTCCAAAGTGATCAAAGCACATCGTCGAGGCGCTTCCTCATCATCATGTGCGATCGCGCTCCCTATACCAAGCCAACTGTACAAAAATCTACAGATGTATTCTTCCAGATGTGTTCTTTTTTCCTGAAGAATTCTGCTCTTTCATTCATTACGTTTCCTTTTTATTAACAATGTTTCGGACTCATATATATGGCACTATGATACGTTGTAGCAAAGGTTCCAATTAGGTCGTCTGTGGTCCAAATCCTGGTCCTGCTCTCTCTTTTTTGTTGGCTTTGTACAAAGTTAGCGCTGTTTTAGAGAGAGAGAGAGATGAGCTTTAGGTCTCAACATATGTTTGGTCTCGTGTAGTCAACTTAAGAACTGAGAATAACGGCTCTCTTCCACTTTTGACTCACAAACAACCTTTGGCTTGTGCTTTCAGCAATAAAAGAAGTCACATGTTTCATGTTCATTGCATTTCTTTCAGGACAATTCATGGCGTAGACTCCTCGATTTTCTACAAATTCAACTGACTACCTTAAGAGAAATCGCACTTTAAGCTTGTGTAACCTGCTACTATCATTGTAAATGTTTGTCTTAATATACCCTCTTCTAGACTAGTAGGAGATGATGATGAAGAAGAAGAAGCTAGTAGGAGATGATGATGATGAAGAAGAAGCTTTCACTTGTTGGATTTTGCATTTATATCCAAGTTCTCAAGCATATAGACTACCTCTTTGTGCTCCCATGAGAGAGAGAGAGAGAGAGAGAGAGAAAGAGAGAGACTGGTTGCTTGATTTGCACCTTCGGATTGCAAAATGGAAGGGTGAGAGAGAGAAAAACCCAACAATACGTTCTTGCTACATTCATCTCCCCCACTTGTTAAAGTGAACACTTGCCACCTCCCTTCCTTTCCAATTGAGAGAACTCGCCCCTTTTTTTTTGGACTTACCTTTTACTCACTAGCACACTTCGATACATAATCTATCTTCTTTACAGAAAACAAGTAGGGGCTACTTTGAACATGTGGACTAGCCATACTTGGTAAAGAAGATCTAGGATCAATTTTCTAATTAAGGATGGGCTGATTAATATTAGCCTTTTAATTTTTCCTAGCTTTAATTGAAATCCTAGACTTACCTTTGAATTTACTGGCTTAGCTGCAATACATACCTTTGTGTTGGGGTATAGGCGCCTGTGCCTTGACCAGTCGCCCAGGTCATGGGCGCCCGTCCACTGGTACCCTATACTTATAGTGAGTATACTGTATAGGGGGAGCTGCCACTCTTTGGAGTCTCCCCAACCACATCGTGTCTGTCTCCTTCTCTCTCTCTCCTTCATTGGTATCAGAGCGTAGGTGCGGAGGGAGCGCGTGTGTGCACAGTCACGACGACAGTGGAGAGCCAGTTTCATTCCGAAATCACGTCCGCGTGCGCGCACTTTCAAGAGTGAAAACAGGGTTTCGACTTCGGCATCGGTAAATTCAGCTTTCCCGAGAGCGTTTCCCTCAGGTGTCCTGTCGTTTTAACCCCCTTTCGAAGCCATTCGAGCCATCAGAAACCTCATTCGAGCTACGGTTGAGGAGCTGCATTTTTCAGCGCTCTTTTGGCAGTTTATGCTACGTTTTTGGGTCGAAACGGAGGTTTTTGGCGAAGCTCACACCCGACTCGGATACATGTGATCCAGGAGTCTACCTGGAGTTTTGGCACGCTCCGGACGCGCTCTTTATATCAGAATTTTAAAAATTCTGAACGCTGAATTTTCTGCAGCAGCATTTGTTTATTGTGTGTCGAAGATTCCACACATGGTTTGCTCTCAGATGTGAGAGTGATATTTGCTGCAAGTTTTCTCACAGGTGAGGATACGATGTATGCCTTATGTGGTTTGATACTTAGGGAGACTAATGTGATTGCATTTTGAGCTCGGCAATGTATGCCTCGAGCATGTTTTTTTTGACAGTCACAGGTAGAGCAGATATTTGTGTACTAGATTTGCAGGTGTTTGCAATGATGTATGCAAAGTGTGGAGATTTGGTGCATGCATTGGAGTACGGTTTGATGCGCTTTGGTTGCTCATGGTTTTGAGCGTGTATCAGTTTGGTTACTGGTTTTGTGGACATTTTACTGACAAAACTCTGGCAAAATTTCCCAAGAGTTTTTTAAGCGTATTGTTTATGCGATCTAGTAGAGATTGCGGGTTGCACTCAGCATTTGCGCGCGGTTTCTCTGCAGGTGGGAGATTTGTGCGTGTGTATGCATCGATACCGCACAGTGTGGGCTGGTGATTAGCTCACAGATTGCAGTGTGCTACTAGAGCAGGTGAGGCTTGTATTGACATTGCGAGAGCTCTATTTTGGAGTGTGTCTCACAGGTTTTACATTGTGTTTCTGGCCATATTTGTAGACAGTTTCCAGGTGTTGTTGGTGAGGTGGTTTTGCTTTCTAGTTTGCTACATTGTGCTCATGGCAGAGACAGTGATCGCTCAGATTATGATCTCTCTGAAATGTGCATGTTTGATGGGTCAGACTTTGCAGCATGGAGAGAGTGTATGCTTGATGCATTGACACAGCGAGGGTTGCATCGACCATTTGAGTGGTGATGCAGGTGACCTTCAAACATGTCTGACGATCAGTGGCACGAGCTAGAGGAGATGGCACATCTATGCTCTCTTTGCACCTTGCGGAATCTGTATATGCTCTTGTTATGTATGAGACTACTTCGAGAGCACTTTGGCGCAGATTACATGATATGTATGATATATCTGAGTCATCACGGACTTGTGTGAGACATGTACATTCACGAGCACGCCGAAGGTGACATGTTGGTATTGTGGTCATTTTGGACACGTTAGACGGCGTTGTTTTCGTCGTATGCGACATCGTAGGAGACTGGCAGTCTCAGAGATGTATGTAGTGATGCCATGGACTCAGTTGCTTTGACAGTTGAGGCACATGTATGTCGGAGTATACTAGTGACGGGGATGTCACTTTTACCTCGCTATGCACGAGATGCTATACATGTGGATAGTGCACTCCCTTCGCAGTGGTTGCTAGACGCATATGCATGTTTTCATGTCACGCCGCATCGTGCATCGTTTTGTAGCTATTCTAGCGGGATGCTTGGCAGTGTACGTTGACCGATGAATCGGTGCATGCGATAGTAGGTGCAGGAGATGTGAGACTGTCAATACCGAGTGGTGCATCTTACTGTTACGACATGTGCGCTAGTACCAGATTTGACAGTGAGTTTGATCTCGATTGGTCAGCTTAGAGATGTGGATGTCAGATTTCGCTACAAGAGCGAGATTTTTGTGATGCATTTGGTTCGCTAGTGGATTGCGAGAGGTGCCAGGAGTGTTACAGGTTACCCATTGCATGTGGATCACGCGAGAGATGGTTTGTCTCTGTGATCATGCAGCCAGGTAGAGAGCGAGAGAGCAGGCGAGTCTCCTTTGCTCATGGGTTTGCAGGGTACTTTGCATGGAGTGCAGAGTAGTGAGCTCGTTGTGCACACAGTTGGGGCATGACTTGAGCAGTCACACAGAGAGGTGATAGAGTCGGACATGCATGCTTTGCTAGTGACTGAGCAAAGTAGAGAGTCAGTTGTGCAAGATACTTCTATGCAGGATAGACAGGTAGAGCGGTCTTGCTCTAGTGAGTCAAGACAGGAGGACGTTGTGCAAGAGTCTATGCATACGAGTTAGAGCATGAAGCTCTAGTGTCACAGCAGATTGAGTGGTCATGTTTGCAGTGGATGATTGCAGAGGAGACTGAGATGTCAGTGATTATGCAGTCATTCCTTTCCATGCTCGACAGTGAGCATGGGGATATAGTTGTGCAGGATATGTCTTCCAACAGACATCTAGAGCAGCTGGTTTGCTCTGAGGTTGCACGACAGGTTGATGCGTCTTTTGCGACAGTCAGGAGATGCATGTGGCTGACACGCCTTGTCAGTCAGAGATGCCTATTGCCAGGGATATATATGTTGATGCATGCTCCGTAGAGCTATCAGGGCCGCTAGCATTGCACCGGCATTCGTGGTCTCATGTATGAGATGCTGATCTTGAGACCGGATATCGCAGCTGCAGTGGGAGCATTTGCAGTTGGGGTTGTCAGTCGTTTGTTGACTGATGATGGCATAGTGCACGAGGGAGATATGCAGGTATTGCGTACATACTTGTAGTACGTGTGCGGTACGTCTGGTGGTGTATGGACTTACACGGGAGCAGGACAGCCGGATGCACACGATCACAGCCAGCTAGTGGGCATCGGTTGAGAGCGGTTTTCTCTCGCCTTTTGTAGTCTTTAGACTAGGTTCTCTGCTAAAGCACAGTCGCCTTTAAGTGGGAGGTTGTTGGGGTATAGGCGCCTGTGCCTTGCCCGTCCGCCCAGAGTCTAGGCGCCCACTGACTTGTATACCTTTATACATAGCATAAGTGTATAGGGGGCTGCTCACTCTTTGGAGTCTCCCCACCCACATCGTGTCTCTCTCCTTCTCTCTCTCTCTCACTCTCCGTCTGTGTGTCCGCGATCCCCTCACTTTGCACAATCCCTTGGAGGCTTATGAAACTGACCGGGGTTAGAGCTTGCCTGCTAAAATTAAGGACCTGTTAAATTAGGACAAACATTGGTAGAAGTTAAATTCATCTTTGGGAATTTGAAATTCCACCTCTGTGCAAAACCTTAGCGCAGGCCTCGAGTGTCACGAAACTTATCTCGAAACCTACTAGAGTTAGATCTACTAAATTTAGACTAAGACTTCATACTTAGAGTCTAAGGAGTTTTTTTAATCACTTAAATATAATATTACTTTTTTTTAGTTTTAGACTTCTATAATTACTCTAGGTAGTCTCCTTTTTCTTGTACCTTGGATCAATGCTACTTGTGATAGATTTATTCTTGCCCGATGTGTATCCTTGATCAAGACCGCTAAAGGGTAACTATCCCTACTCTTTTATAGACTTATCTCCTTTAGTCCCAAGCCTATGACTGAGCTAGTCTATAAATACTTAAATCAACTTCGCTTGTTCCCTTTTATTTTCCCCATGATTAATCGGCCAAGTTAAGATGGAAAATGAATTGAGCATTTAGAAATTAATTTTTCTGACATCACCTGTCCCTTGAAATCATAGTTGTCCTCAACTATGGAGTAGGGAAAATAAAGTCATAGCTAGTCTTGTTACCTTGGGTAGGGATCCCTTTTTACCCATCAACATTCTTCCATAGTGGTGACTAACTCCACTGGTACTTGGAAGACTTAGCTATCCACAAGCATGTCTTTACGTAGCCTTTACATCTTCTAGAGTAGATTGACAAAGCCTACTTGGTGCTTAAGAGACTAAGCTATGCAAGCAAGTATTAATTATATGCATACACTTAGATAACTTATGAACAATAAAAAAAATCTGAGAGTCAAAACAAGACAAAATTCTTTATAGGAGCTGTTTGTTCATATCTTCTTACCTTGAATATGACTCATTGTAAGCATTTACAAGATTTACATTATCCTTTAGTTGGATGTCATTCCACCCACAATGTATCTTCAAAAGGATAATTCTTTAATTTGACAAGATATTGTCGAATATTCTTACCACTTAAAACCTTGTCCTCGTGTAAGAGTCTAAATCTCTAGAATCTCAATGGGATTTTTTCCTTGAAACAAGTAAGTCTAAGTCGCCTGCATTAAAAATACATGGCATAACAAGTCAGAGTCAGGCAACTGAGACACTGAATGAGCAAGGCATTAGTCCCAAAGCTTCAAGTAATATTTTATGTGGTCTAAGAGTCTTAACTATCATATGTACTACTCAAGCTGGAAGATTTGAGCATATTTACATTGTGTCGCTCATGGTGGTATAAGTGAGCATAAGAGTCGAAGTCTATATCTATTTAAGTCGGGAGAAGAGAAGGAAGAAGTCCAAAAGACATTCACGCACTGAGCACATTGAGGAATAAGTGGAGAAACTTCTACATGGAAAACCCTGCTAGGAAAAGTGGAAGCTCTTGAGATGTCATTGTTACCATACATGTGGTAGTGATGTGTGTGAACACACTTAGGACCGTCGGGAAAATTTTTCCCTCACTAGGAGGTTTTTCCCCCCTGTGCATTGTATATATGTCTATCATTGTAAGGCTAACTTATCTTTCCATTTCACACCAAGTAATACACTCTCAATTGTGTGCATTAAGATTCCTTCATCTTCTCCAAGCTGTGTGTGTTTTCTTGTAACCCTAATTCCAACAATTGCTATCAGAGCAGGTTGCATCCTCTCGGGCTTAGTCGCCAACAGATCCAACACATGCCTGCTCACTTTCTCCAATTTTCGTGAGCTTTGGCGAGTGTTCACAAGTCGTTAAATATTTTGGGAGAGCTCAAAGATCTTTAGTCTGCTTAGATGTAAGATTCGGGCTCATTTCGGCCTTCGTTTCCACTACAGGTAGTATTTGCACATTTTATTTTTTCATTTATACAGAATCTTTACCAGTGCCATTTTCTGCATAACACGTGCCTTACAATATTCTACGGTTTTTCCGTTATATAGCACGCATTGTTCCTGCTTCGTTTCTCCTCTTTTTGGGCAATTTTCACTTCAAGTGCAGACATTCTCCATGGTCGACAACAGCACAGATGTGTTCAAGATGTTTGCCGCTGTTGAGGAGATTAGATGGGGACAATTATCCTTTGTGGTCTTACATGATGCAAAATGTTCTTGTGTCAAAGGGTGTCTAGAATATTGTGCAGGGCTTTGATATACTTCCTTGTTCTGAGCATGTAGGCCATGTTGAGGATGTTACAGGTCTTGCTGCAAGGATTGCTGCTGTTAGAGTTGTTTTGACTACGACAGAACAAGCTCGTTGGGATGTAAAAGATGTGCAGACTCATGCATTGATTGTGTTGTCTGTGAAGCGCACTATTACTCCTCACATGCGAAGTGGGTTTACAAGTCGAAACGCAAGCCGGATGGTGAGATTCGCTATAAGGCTCAACTTATGGCAAAGGACTATGCATAGCAAAAAGGCATTAATTATAAAGAGACTTTTGCTCCCACTTGTCGTATGCCTACTATGCATTTTTTATGTGCATTGGCAACTCATTTTGGTTGGGATGTAAATCAATCATACATTGTTACTGCTTTCTTGAATGGTGACATACTTGAGGAAGTTTATGTAATGGAGCCTCGCGATTTTGTCAAGAAACGACAAGAGGATAAAGTGTGCAAATGTAACAAAGCTTTGTATGGGTTGAAGCAATCTCCTCGTGCTTGGTATGAGAAGGTTGACATTCATTTGGTCAAACGAGCTTTTCATAATAGTCTAACAGAAAGCACATAGTATGTAAAGCGTGAGGGTGATGTACTTCTCGTTGTGGTTCTCTACGTGGATGATTTGTTGATGACTGGACCAAATGAGAGACATATTGCTGAATTTAAGACTGATTTGAATGCTACTTTCAAGATAAAAGATTTGGGACTGCTGCATCATTACTTGGGTATATAGTTTAAGCAGTGTGATGGTGGTATTGCCTTGTGTCAGAAAAGTTACATAGAGACATTGCTATGTAATTGGACTTGAGGATTGTAAAGTTATTGCCACTCCGATGGAAACAAGTTTGAAATTGACTCTTCATGATGCTGGTGATTGTGCAGATTGTTAGCTTATATGTGAAGCTACTCTAAATATAGCCCTGGGTCTCCTCTATATATACATCTTGTGTGCATATTCTACACACTTTGGGGTTGCACTCTCTGTGTATTATATCTTTGTTATTCTCTTTCTCTGTCTTCTCAATATGGTATCAGAGCGTGGTTGCTTTTTCTTTACAAAAATAGAGCGTTTTTTGCCTCGCGCGACTTTGTGCCGCGTGCACGCAAATAAAAATGCAATTCAGCAAAACATAAAATCAAAATAACTTTCTGCTCAAAACTCAAATTTTAATGTGTTTGAAGAGTTGTTCTTAAGCTTTTGGGACGTTTTGGAGCTGCTGACGTCGCCTAGCGATGACAGATTTGTCAAATTCGGTACCAGAAGTAACTTACAAGGAATCGATAAACGATTTTTAACGCGTTTTCAATTGAAATCACCAAAGGTATGAGCTTTTATATTTTCGGATATATTTGTGTTAAGCTTCTTATTATAAATCTTTGATTTACCTTTCATGTATCATATTCAATTCGATTTGCATAAAAAAACTTAGATCAAGAGTTAATTATATAGTATTCAAGTACATTTCTAAATTGATACGTGTCAAATTTTTTATTGCATGATTATTGGATTTACTTTTTATGGATTATATGCAATTTGATTTGTGTAAAAGTTAAGAATATTGAAATTACAATGTCTTCAATTCTTCTTGTTGCATAATTCTTGAAATTATTTTTAATGGATTATATGCAATTCGGTTTATGTAAAAGAAATAGATTAAAAGTTAAGCATGTTAAATTTACGTCATCTTTAATTCGATTTATATATTGAAAGAAGTGGATAAATTGATTGATCTCTATTCTTACTCTTTATATATATAACATATATTTTGATGCATGTACATCGAGTTACATCAAAGTCATATCACTTAAAATCTTTTTATTTTGCTTTTTGTTTTGATTGTGTATGATTTATGATAAAGATCAAATTTATATATATATATATATATATATATATATATATATAATTATTAAGAGTCATACAATCTTGATAATTTGTGTTGTATTCGAAGATTCATGTTAAAAAATTATGTTTGGATAATTCTTTTTATCCTTTTCATAGTTATGTTTCAATGATATATGTAGTTGCATTTCTCTTCTTTGTGAATGTCAATGATTATGGTTTTGATGATTTATCAAAGAGTTATATTTATCAAGAGTTTTATTTTTGATGAATTATTTTCTCTTTTGATTGAAAAAATAAAAGGGCTACAATTTATTGATATATATCAACGTTTTACATATAGATATTATTAAAGAATTATAATTTTAATGACAAAGAGATACATTTTAACAATTAATTTTCTGCCAAAACATATTAAAAAACTTATGGTTTTTACTCATCATTAATTCTTATGATCGTTTGTTATTGAAGTATATTTTCATGTGATGACTAGCTAGGAGTCGCTCATCATTGTTGAGATAGTTATTACTCCATGGAGTTGTTTCATGATGCGTTTTCATAATGATTAGAAGTGGTTTAAACTACTCGTTTATTTTTATTTTTTATTTTAAAATGATTATTATTCCATGGAGTTGTTCCATGACATGTTTTCATGATGATTACAAGCCACTCGTATTGATCGTTTGCTATCAAGATGATCATTATTCCATGGAGTTATTCCATGATGATTAAAAATCGTTTGTATTGATCGTTTGTTATTGAGATGGTTATTATTTCATGGAGTTATTCCATGGTGCCATGATGCGTTTGCATGATGATCACAAGTCGTTCATACTGATCGTTCTATTATTAATATGGTTATTATTCCATGGAGTTGTTCCATGATGCCATGATGCGTTTTTATGATAATGACAAGACGTTTGTATTGATCGTTCATTTTATTGAAATGGTTATTATTCGATGGATTTATTCCATGATGCCATGATACGTTTTCATGATGATTACAAGTTGTTCGTATTGATCATTTGTTATTATTTCATGATGCCATGATGCAATTCCATGATGATGAAAAGTTGTTCGTAGTGATCGTTCATTTAATTGATATGGTTATTCTTCCATAGAGTTGTTTTATAATGTCATGATATGTTTTCTTGATGATTAAAAGTCGTTCATATTGATTGTTTTCTATTGAGATGGTTATTCTTCCGTGGAGTTGTTCCATGATGTTATGATGGTTTCCATGATGATCACAAGTCGTTCATATCGATCGTTCTATTATTGATATGGTTATTATTTCCTGGAGTTGTTCCATGTTGCCATGATGTGTTTCCATGATGATTAGAAATTGTTCATACTGATCGTTCATTTTATTGATAAAGTTATTATTTCATGGAGTTGTTCCATGATGCCATGATGTATTTTCATGATGATTGTAAATTGTTTATATTGATCGTTCATTTTATTGATATGATTATTCTTCTATGGAGTTGTTTTGTGATATCATGATAAGTTTCCATGATGATTAGAACTTGTTCGTACTAGTCGTTCATTATTAACATGATTATTGGTTATAGAGTTGTTCCATGATGTCATGATACATTTTTTCGATGATTAAATATTGTTCCTATTGATCCTTTTTCATTGAGATGATTATTCTTCTTTGAGTTTTTACATGATGCCATGATATGTTTGCATGATGATTAGAAGTTGTTCGTACTGATCATTTGTCCCACTAAGACGATTATTCTTTTATAGAGTTCTTTCTTGATTTCATGATATGTTAGAAGTCATTTATACTAATCATTTATCATCGAGATGATTATTATTCCATAGAGATGTTTCATGAGGTCAGGATGCATTTTCATGGTAATTACAAATCCTTCGTACATATTGTTTTTCATTGAGATGATTATTATTATTTTTATTTTTTAACCATAAGCACTGTCATAAAATCTAATATCTAACCAACCCAAATGATTTTCTCATATTAAATTTATCACTTAATGTGGGAGAATAAACGGGAACAAGTGTTAAGATATAGATATGTGCTTATAGATCTATCTCAACACGGGGCCAATGGGGTAAAGGGACCCAAATGAGAGATGGTCTATCAAAGAGCAAGGCTAACCAATGGAGCATAAGACCTTAGGGTTGGCTTCATTGAAGACCTCCAATAATGTGTGTAAAAGTCCTTTGACCTTAGGTAAGCTAGGTCTGAGCTTGAGGTGGGAACCCGGCCCAAGCTCGAGGTGCTTGATTAAGGTTCTTGAGGTACTTGACCTGCTGCATGATTAAGGTTCTTGAGGTGCTTTGACATGCTTGCCTGAGATGCTTGTGGGAACACCCCTAGTCCAAGTGCTTAGTCATGGTTGATGACTAAGGTGCTTGAGCACCAAAAGTCAAAGGTATCTCTACAAAGAGGAGGGCGAGCCCTTTTCCTAGGGGCTAGAGAGAGAACACACACTCACACACTCAAGGAAGACCCAAGCTTGAAGAGGCAGCAGGGACACATGTCAGGCCCCTAACCATGTTACCTTCATGAGATGCTTGAATCCTATTGGCTAGGCTTCAAAGGGGTCCAATGATAAATTACTTGAATTATCTAATTGTTTTTGCATTTATCAAGTCCTCTCTCTCAAAAGGGAAAGGGGGACACTTGTCCCAAGACTACACCTATTGCTAGAAATGGCCCAAGCTTGTGATTGGCTAGGCTTGGCAAGAGCCAATGATCTTCAATGATGAGCTAGAAGAGGGGTCGACCTAGCAAGGAGGGGTTGCTTAGGGGGTATACTCACCCACACACACTCACAAGAAATCTCATTGTGTACTATGCAAAGTGCAAGAGCTCCCTCTCCTTCTCCAAGAAAGTAGAGGTTGAGAGCCTACACCAACACTCTTGGCTATGGAGTGCAAATCCAACCAAGAGCCATGCTTCAATGCCTAAGCTTTCCATCTCCTTCTTCTTCATTACTATGCTATCATATATGCTAGCAACAAGAGTTATGATAAGTGAGGAACTAATTCTTTCTCCTACGAAATGTTTCTTCTTCCTCTTCCCTACCCTCATTCCTGCTAGCTCTCTCCACCTTCGAAGGTGTTTGAGGTCTTGGGACTGAGGCTTGGGATAGTTAAAGCTTTCTTCAAGTTTATGTTATGTTTGTGATGCATGAAGCTTTCCATCTTCATTGCATCACCTAGGTCACAAGGAACACAAAGACTGTATTGTAACAAGTCTCTCTTAATGGGTGAAATCATAATACAAATGCCTATTGGAGGGGGAACCGGCTCCACATAAATCCGGTCCTCAACTGTTGTCATGTTTTCTAAATTCTCTCTCTTGCAAAATTATTGTTCATGCCAAGTTAACGAATTGTTATGATTATGTTACTACCCTCAATTATGTTCAACCGCTATGCTCACAAAGTCATTTCTCAAAAGTACTCTCTTTAATTTCCGCTACTCTCAAATTAAATAGGCCAATTCCATTACAAGCGCGGAGAATTGTATTAGAAAGGACTATAAATTACAAAACCAGGTAATTCTACAAGAGATACATTATTCTTCCAAGGAGTTTTTGCATGATGCCATGATGATTAGAAGTTGATCGTATTGATCATTTGTCACTAAGATGATTATTCTTTTATAGAGTTGTTTCATGATTTCATGATATGTTAGAAGTCAATTATACTAATCATTTATCATCGAGATGATTAGTATTCAATAGAGATGTTTTATGAGGTCATGATGCATTTTCATGGTAATTACAAATCCTTCGTACATATTGTTTTTCATTGAGATGATTATTCTTTTTTTAATTTTTATAACCATAAGCGCGGAGAATTGTATTAGAAAGGAACAAAAGTTACATCGATAGGCTACCGAGACAGCTTATAAATTACAAAACCAGGTAATTCTACAAGAGATACATTATTCTTCCAAGGAGTTTTTGCATGATGCCAAGATGATTAGAAGTTGTTCGTATTGATCATTTGTCACTAAGACAATTATTCTTTTATAGAGTTGTTTCATGATTTCATGATATGTTAGAAGTCATTTATACTAATCATTTATCATCGAGATGATTATTATTCCATAGAGATGTTTCATGAGGTCATGATGCATTTTCATGGTAATTACAAATCCTTCGTACATATTGTTTTCATTGAGATGATTATTCTTTTTTTTAATTTTTATAACCATAAGCGCGGAGAATTGTATTAGAAAGGAACAAAAGTTACATCAATAGGCTACCGAGCCAGCCTATAAATTACAATTAAAACCTAGTAATTCTACAAGAGATAGCTTATTCTTCCAAGGAGTTTTTGCATGATGCCATGATGATTAAAAGTTGTTCGTATTGATCATTTGTCACTAAAACGATTATTCTTTTATAGAGTTGTTTCATGATTTCATGATATGTTAGAAGTCATTTATACTAGTCGTTTATCATTGAGATGATTATTATTCCATGGATTTGTTTCATGAGGTCATGATGCATTTTCATGGTGATTTACAAATTGTTCGTACATATCGTTTCTCATTTTGAAATGGTTATTCTTTCATGGAGCTATTCAATAATGTCATGATGTGTTTACATGGTAATTATAAGCTGTTCATACTAATCATTTATTTACTAAGATACTTATTCATTTATAGAGTTGTTCCATGATGCTATGATGTGTTTTCATAATGATTTTTTATTAAGATACATATTATTTCATGGAGTTGTTCTATAAGACATACTATGTTTTTATAATGTTTAAAATTCGTTTGTATTTATTGTTTGTTAGTAAGAATTTTACTCATTCGTGGAGTTGTTCATGATACCATGATGCGTTTTCATGATGATACTGCTTGTTTCTTATTGAGATGATTTTTTGTTCTATAGCATTGTTTAATGAATGACTTAGTATAATTGAGATAGTTTTTTGTTAGATAGAGTCATTTTAATACCGTCATATTTTTTCATGATGTTTATTATAATTAAAAGAATTATTATTGCATGAAGTCAATTCATCATACCATGTTGTTATTTTAAGTTCGTTTGTAATGATTAAGATGATCGTTTTGTGATTTCATGATATCGTTTCACGATATTTTGTTATGTTTATTATTCTACGGATTTATTTTATGATGCCATGAAGTTCTTTCATAATGATTTCTTGTGATCTAAATAGTTTTTATTCCATATAATTATTTGGTAATGATTTCTTATAATTTCAATGATTTGTATACCATGGTGCTATGCCATGATACCATGGTGTTAATCCATGATGATTGAAAGAGTGATGACATGGTGCTTTTCCATGATATTTTATTATGCTTGACATGATTATTATTTTATGGCTTTGCTTTATTATGCCATGATATTGTCTTATATTGATTTGTAATGATCGAGATGATCGTTTTATGATGTCATGATATTGTTCCATTATCTTATTTTATGATATTTTTCTATGCTTGAGATGTTTCTTTCTTCATAGAGTTTCTCTGTGATGCCATTTCATGTTGATTAATTTATGATCAAGAAAACTTACATTGAATAGAGTTTATACAAATAAGGATTCCCATGGTAAAATTTGAGTACCGGCTTTGTATATATGTACACATATTACATGGTATTTTAGGCTAAGAAGATTTTATAATACATAAATCGGTCTAATTTTGATTGAAGTGTTACAAACCATCTCCAAAGACATTATGTCAGTGTATTTCTCTGACATTGATATTATTTTTATCTTGTGCACGTTGATTTTGTGATATTGACAGATTATACAAAGACAAAGTGAAGTATCTCAGAGATGGTATATGTTTATCGAAGTTAAAGATGATCCAAAGCATTCTTTGAAGGATTTCAAGAGTTAATAAAATCATTTCATTAAGCCTTTGAGGCTATCGTTGTATATAACAGGAGTGATGTAACTCCTTATAAACCATTTTTGTAAATTGAAGAATATATTAACAAAACGATGGGTATTATATATAGGGCTGTTGATTTTTTCCTTGAGCCCCCAAGGGTTTTTTCATCCACAGTTAGGGACCCTTGTTTGAGTGGGGCTGGGTTTTTTGACATGCAAGTGTCCACAAGCAGTTTTTGTTTCATGCTTTGCAGTTCATGTATATCATGGTTGAGCAAGAAGCAACCTACTGTGGCCTTAGGAATGTTTTAGGCAGAGAAAGGCTTGCTCACTTAAACAACAAAAACACTAGTGCGAATACCAAGGAAATGGAAGTAAAAAAAAAAAGAGAAAACAACATAAGTGCCACAAATGAAAAATCTTACACTGGAAGAGAAATCCTGGCTGGAATTGGTACTTCACTCACATGTATTGTCTATGGTACTAGAGCCCTAGAGGTTCCTAGTGTGGGCGCTTTTCCTTGAGAAGAAAAAAACCCCGGACATACAAAATAAGCACACACGTCACATGATTGTGACCCAAAGTAAAAAAGTAGTAAAAAAAAAAAAGAAAAAAAGAAAAATTAAAAGACTTCCATTGAGCTTACAGTTAACATTTCAAGCTTTTGTTTGCAGTTGTGAGAGCGAGTTGGCTAATCAAAGCTGAAAAGCATAATTAGGGAATCTTGCATTTAGATAATCTTCTTAGCTTAGCTAGTACTAGAGTAGTTGTTTTAACCTTAGTCATAGCTAACTAATTGATAGACTCACCCATAAGCTCAAAACTCTTGATTAATTAATTTACTCAAAGTGCAATTTATTTGTCCTTAATGGCAGTCTAACATTTCATAAATCTTGCATTTACTCATTTCCACATGTACTTTACATTCCCCTCATGATTTATGGCAATATAATTCCGCTTGCTAAAACATGACTTTGCCTTGCAGATTCAAATCTAGATGCTCTACAACATGGACATACCAAGCTTCAACTCAATAGCTTCCGAGGACGGAATCTACATCAGGAAGGGGGGCAATGTTAACCCTCGTGGCTCACGGACACCCTATAGCCTACGACGGACACCGTAACCGTATTATTTATTTAAGTAGAGTCAGGCACCGGCTTGTCGGTCCAATAGGGAAAGGTAGAGTGATCGCCGATGAGAGGCGCACTCTAACACGAACATGCTAGGGTTAGTTGGCTAAGCATGGGCGCCCAAGTGTGAATGGGGTGAGCTCACATAAAAGCCAATTAAACCTAAAATTGAGTCATTCTCTCATTGTGCAATAGAAGCTGCTCTTGCTCCATCTCCACCTCCTTCACCATCTCCTTGTGTGTGTGCGTGTGTGTGTGTGTGTGTGGAGAGACAGAGAGAGAGAGAGAGAGAGAGAGAGAGAGAGAGAGAGTGTGTGAGAGTGTGTGCGCGATCGAGCGTTGCGGCGGCACGACGGCGGCGAGGCGGTTGAGCGCGGCGTAGCGGCGTCTCCCTCTTCTTCGCGGCGCGGGAATCCTTCATTCGCAACTACGCAGGAAGGTGAGTGACACACCGTTCTTCCTTGTGAGCTTGTCTGTTGTATGACTGTGTGCTAGGAGCCTTTGTGGCTCGCACACGGCGCGTCGCAAGTCCCTAGCCTTGACATTTTTGGCGCCGCTGCCAGGGAGCTGCTACGCGTGAAGCTCCAATGGCGACCTGTAAATTGTATTGAAGTTATTTTTATGCAGGAAAGGCTCGGCTTAAGTTTGATTATTGTTGTCTGCATTCAAGTTTTCTGTGTTCTGTTAAGGTCTGTTTTGCTAGTTCTATTAAGTTCAGATTTCAGCTTACACAGTTAGCATTTCTTGCGTTTTTGCATTTTTTGCATTTTCTGTGTTTTCACTGCACAGTTCTGTCAAGTTTCAATTTCTGCATTTTCTGTGTTTTCTGTGTTTTTGTTACCATATACATGTGGTAGTGATGTGTGTGAACACACTAGGACCGCCGGGGCATTTTTTCCCTCTTTAGGAGGTTTTTTTCCCCCGTGCATTGTATATACGCCCATCACTCTAGGGCTATCTATCTTTCCATTGCACACTAAGTAACACACTCTCTATTGTGTGCCTTGAGCTCCCTTCGTCTTCTCCAAGCTGTGTGTGTTTCTCTGCAACCCTAATTCCAACAATTGGTATCAGAGCAGGTCACGTCTTCCCGAGCTTAGTCGCCAGCTGCTCCAGCACACGCCTGCTCACTTTCTCCGATTTCAGTGAGCTTTGGCGAGCGTTCGCAGGTCGACAAATATTTTGGGCGAGCTCCTAGAGCTCGGTAAGCTCAGAATTTTGATTTGGGCTCATTTCGGCCTCCGTTTCCACTACGGGCAGTACTGCATAGGCTATTTCGTCATTTTGTGCAGATTTTCTGTCAGTGCCGTTTTCTGCATAACAGGTGCCTTATAGTCTTCTACGGTTTGTGCTATATAGCACAAGTTGTTCCCGCTCCATTTCTCCTATTTTCGGGCAGTTTTCACATCAGGTGCAGCATTTACCATGGCTGACAACAACACAACAGATGTGTTCAAGATGTTTGCTGCTGAGGACAGGTTGGATGGGGACAACTACCCTATGTGGGCTTATATGATGCAACATGTTCTTGTGTCAAAAGGTGTCTGGAACATTGTGCAGGGCATTGATGTACGTCCTGGTTCTGAAGATGTAGGCGATATTGAGGATGTTGCAGGTCTTGCTGCAAGGATTGCAGCTGTTAGAGTTGTTTTGCCTACGGCAGAACAAGCTCGTTGGGATGTTAAGGATGCGCAGGCTCATGCATTGATTGCGTTGTCTGTGAAGCGCACCATTATTCCTCACATCCGTTCAGCAAAATCTGCAAAACAGGCTTGGGATATTCTAGCAGGTCTTTATGCAAGCCGCAATGAGGCTAAAATTGCTTTGCTGCGTAAAGAGCTAGAGTCGAAGATTATGCATGAGGAAGATGATATGGACACTTTCCTTGCTAGTGTCAAGGATATCAATGAGCAACTCATTTCTGCAGGTGAAGTCATTTCTGACAGTTCCCTTGTGCAGACTGTTCTTGATGCCTTACCAGATTCCTACCAGACTTTTGCTAGTACTTGGAGACTGATGACCCAAGGAAATCCTGAAGTTGTCAAGTTTGATGCATTATGCACATTGCTGTTGCAAGAGTCACTTTCTAGAAAAAACAGGACTAGGCAGCGTGCAGTTGAACAGGCTTTTATTGCTTCTCAAAGAAAGGGTGGTAACAGTAATGCAGCAACTTCTTATGGTTCTGCTGCGAGTGGCAAAAATTTTGTTCCTAATGCTTCTGCTGGCAGCACTTCGTCTGGCAATTCTGGTGATAAGGGCAAAAAGAAGATGCGTTGCCATTATTGTAAAGCCAATGATCACTTGATCAAGTCGTGTCCTAAGTTGAAGGCCAAAGAGGCTAAGAAGAAAGAGGGTGGTTCCACTTCAAATGCTGGGTCCACTACAAATGCAGCCATTGTTGAGTCTTCTGTGAAAGGAGATTGTGATGCTGATGTTGATGCAGAATGGGCTTTTAGCGCAGAGTGCACTTACAATCCTGCTGTCCATGATGCATGCTTGTCAGTTGCTGCAGATTCACATGTGTGGTATTTCGACAGTGGTGCTACAAAGCACATTACCTCACATCGTGAATTGTTTACCTCTCTCGAGTCTGTCCCTCATGGGAATTCAGTCACTTGTGCCAACAACGCCTCTTATCTAGTTCAGGGAGTTGGAAAGATTGTGCTCACTGCTGCTAATGGCAGTTCCTTCACACTTGTTGATGCACTTTATGTACCTGGGATCAAGAAGAATCTCTTGTCTGTATCCGCACTTGCTAGACTTGGACTTGTAGTCAAATTTGTGGATGACAGATGTACAGTTCATGATCTCAGTTTTGGTGATGAAATTGTTGCATCTGGGCTTTTGTGCCGTGGGCTGTATAAGCTCACTTTGTATGACAAGTGTGGACAAAATTTTGCAAATGCTGTTGCAGATTCAAGGGCTATTTCAGATGCAAAACTTTGGCATGCACGTTTTGGTCATCTGAATTTTGCCAGTTTGCTGCGTTTGCAGAAATTTGATATGGTTGCTTCTTTGCCGCCTCTTGAAGCACCTATCAAACATGTTTGTGAAGGCTGTATTCTGGGTAAAATGCAGCGTTCTAAGTTTCCAAAGGATGGTTCAGTTAGGGCCACATGCAGGTTGCAGCTTGTGCATAGTGATGTTTGTGGGCCCATGCAAACTCCGTCCTTGGGCAATTACCTGTACTTCGTGACTTTCATTGATGATTACTCCAGGCATGCGTGGGTATTTCCGCTTAAAGCGAAGTCCGAAGTTTTTATGTGCTTCAAACAATTTTTGGCTATGGCTGAAAATGTCTCAAAATGTACTATGGGCACCCTCCGTTCCGATCGAGGGGGGGAGTATATGTCTCATGAATTTAATGCATTTCTGGCTAGTCGTGGGATAAAACACCAATGTACAGTGCCTTATACACCTCAACAAAATGGTGTTGGTGAGAGGAAAAACAGGTCACTAACGGAAATGGCACGATGTATGGTCAAAAGTCAAGCTTTGCCGCATTCTTTTTGGCTTGAGGCCATCATGTGTGCCACTTATGTACTTAACAGGTGTCCTACGAAAGCTTTGCAGTCTATTACTCCATATGAAGCATGGCATGATAGAAAACCTTCTATTGAGCACATGCGTGTTTTTGGCTGTTTGGCATATGCTTTGGTGCCACAAGTGAAGCGCAGAAAATTGGATGATAAGGCTGTCAAATGTATTTTTGTTGGTTATAGTGCTGAAAGCAAAGGTTACAGGTTGTATCATCCGCAAACAAAACGTATTCTGGTTTCACGGGAGGTAGTGTTTGTGGAAGATTCTGTTCAACCCTTGCTGTCATGTACTAGAGACAGTAATGTAAGCTCACAGGACATTTATGACACTTTGTTGCCTCTTTTCAGTGGTGGAAATACGAATGTAAGTTCCAATGAGGCAAATGTACAGCCTATGGGGGTTTCTGAAAATGTTTTAGAACAGCCTATTACTGATGCAGATGTACATGATGTACTTGATGAGGAAAGGGCTGAAAATGAGCAGGCTAGAGGTATGCCAAAATGGCTGGTGCACACTTTGCGTGACAGTAAATTGGATGCACCTTTATCTAGTCGTACTCGTTCAGGCTCTCGCCATGCATCTTATGCATCAGATTGTTATGCTTTGGCTGTGTCTAGTTTACATGATGTTGAGGAGCCTCTGTCTTTTGATGAAGCACAGAATTCAGAAAATTGGATTGCTGCCATGAAATCAGAATATGATGCACTTATAGAGAATGACACATGGACTTTATGTGATTTGCCTCCTGGCAAAAAGTCCATTGGTACGAAGTGGGTTTACAAGTTGAAACGCAAGCCGGATGGTGAGATCGATCGCCATAAGGCTCGACTTGTTGCAAAGGGTTATGCACAACAAAAAGGCATAGATTATGAAGAGACTTTTGCTCCCACTTGTCGTATGACTACTGTGCGTTTTCTATGTGCATTGGCAGCTCATTTTGGTTGGGATGTACATCAATCAGACATTGTTACTGCTTTCTTGAATGGTGACATATTTGAGGAAGTTTATGTAACGCAGCCTCGCGGTTTTGTCATAAAAGGACAAGAGGACAAAGTGTGCAAATGTAAGAAGGCTTTGTATGGGTTGAAGCAATCTCCTCGTGATTGGTATGAGAAAGCTGACACTTATTTGGTTAAACGAGGCTTTCGTAACAGTCCAACAGAAAGCACATTGTATGTAAAGCGTGAGGATGATGTATTTCTCATTGTGGTTCTTTATGTTGATGATTTGCTGATCACTGGACCAAATGAGAGACATATTGCTGAATTTAAGGCTGATTTGAATGCTACTTTCAAGATGAAAGATTTGGGGCTGTTGCATCATTACTTGGGTATACAGCTTAAGCAGTGTGATGGTGGTATTGCCTTGTGTCAGAAAAGTTACATAGAGACATTGCTATGTAAGTTTGGACTTGAGGATTGCAAACCTATTGCCACTCCCATGGAAACAGGTTTGAAGTTGAGTCTACATGATGCTGCCGATCCTGCTGATGTCACTCTTTACCAAACTGCTGTTGGCTGCCTCATTTATGTATGCGACACGAGGCCAGATATTCAGTTTGCAGTCTCGCAGGTCAGCAGATTTATGCATAGCCCAGGTTCTAAGCATTGGCAGGCTGTCAAGAGGATTTTCCGCTACCTTAGTGGCACTTTACATCTTGGCTTGTTTTATCCCAAGGGGGGATCATTGCCGCCAGACTTACATGCTTTTTCGGACTCAGATTGGGCTGGTTGTTTTGACACGCGAGTGTCCACAAGTGGTTTTTGTTTCATGCTTGGCAGTTCATGTATATCATGGTTGAGCAAGAAGGCCTACTGTGGCCACTTCGAGTTGTGAGGCTGAGTACAGGGCAGTCTTCACAGCTACGGTTGAGTGTGTATGGCTCAGACGCCTTATGGCTGACTTGGGTGTTGGACAGGACACTGCCAACACTATCTACACTGACAGTCAGAGCGCATTGGCAGTTGCGAGGAACCCAGTTTTTCATGCTCGCATAAAGCACATTGAGGTGCATTACCACTATGTCAGGGAGAGGCTCTCAGCAGGAGAGATCAGCTTGGCTTATGTGCCAACACAGGACAACCTTGCAGATCTTTTCACAAAGGCATTGTCTCGTGAGAAGCTTGAAGCTTTCCGCAAAGCTTTGGGCTTACTCCCCTTTGTGGACTGATCCTGTCCTCAGGGCATGGCACTTCCCTTTACTCATGTGCCAGCTCTCGTTCACCGCATCACTCCAGGGGGGATTTGTTACCATATACATGTGGTAGTGATGTGTGTGAACACACTAGGACCGCCGGGGCATTTTTTCCCTCTTTAGGAGGTTTTTTCCCCCGTGCATTGTATATACGCCCATCACTCTAGGGCTATCTATCTTTCCATTGCACACTAAGTAACACACTCTCTATTGTGTGCCTTGAGCTCCCTCCGTCTTCTCCAAGCTGTGTGTGTTTCTCTGCAACCCTAATTCCAACATTTTCTGGTTTGTGCACAGTTAGGCGCACAGTTAGTTAATTAACCAGGTTAGTAATTAGGTGAACCACTTATTAGCAGGTCAGTAGGTAGGTGGGACAGTAAATAGTTAGGTGAGGTCAACGCGCACCAAAACGCGTACCAAATAATATCTCAAAAAAAAAAAAAATGTTTTCAAAAAAAAAAAATTCAAAAAATAAGAACATGAGCGAGGGGGAGGTTAGATTTTCGAAAATAAAAAACGTGAGTTATAAAAACGGACAGGTTGGTTTGTATAAAAGTTAGATCGGGATCGGTTCCCCAAGCCCAAGCCCAAGCCCAAGCCTCAGTCCTCAGTCTTATGATATATACTAGACTCACTCTTATATATATACCCTACCTCCTCAAGAGGGAATGAGAGCATGTGGGACAAGTCCTCCACTCTCCTTCCTTCTCTTCCCACTTGCACCCTTAGACTTGCTATTTGGAGCCTAGTTCACCAGCTAGGAAAAGACTGTTTCGGGCTTTTCTGGAGCAAAATAGAACCAAATGGTGGGCTGTAAAGCACAGCGCGTCCCTCTTAGCAATACGCTCGTTTCGAGCTATCATACGGCCCATTCCACGACACGCTCTAAAAAATCTAGCAAAAAAACAAACAAAAAACACGCTAAAAACTAGTCACAAGGCCTCCTAGAGCAGCTTTTTGACACCTTAGGGTATCAAAAGCACATGCACTTACGCTCTGGGCGGGTGCTAGAACACGGGCATATTGAGGGTGCCTCTGTTCATACGGACACCCATTACCCATCCACGATAGGCTCTAGACCCTCAGGGAGGTCACAAGGTAGCACCACCCAAGACCCTAAAATAGCCGCTAGTGATTCCTCTCTCCGACTCAGAAATCATGGAAGCATACCCTACCCAAAACACTGAGAGAGAAGTCCATGCACCTCCTGAAGCCCCACAGCCTAGTACTAGTATGTTTAGCCGTTCATGGAAACATTAGGTAGAGCTACTCGCTCGGAACCTGATGCAAATGAAGCACACGAAGGGGGTGGGGAAGTGGACTCTCCTTTCACATCGCACATGGACCCCACACCCCCAAAGAGTGTCCATGTGGATATCCTGCCAACTTCTTACCAAGAAGGCCCTGTTGAGCTGCCTCCTTCAGAAGTTCCCTCTAGAGTACCGTTGGTGACAAGTAAAACCACGGGGAGCAACATTGCTTCTACCTCACAAGAAAACCGTTAACACGTCGACTCTAGAAGGATTGTTCATTAATGATCATTGGACATACGACCTCCACACTGAGGTGTTGACGGATCTACACTCTGGCCACGCCTACCATGTAGGATAGATAGAGATTGTACAATCCACCTCTAGTGCCACGAGCATCGAAGATCAACAGAAAATGAGCTAGAGAAACCGTACCGAAGCTGTGATACGACTCCTACGAAACGGGCATTGATTTCCGCGACATAGCACCTACATCTGAGAGAGAGAGAAAAAAGATTATGCGTGAAGGTCCGACCAATATAGAGCCACGGATGGAAGCAGAAATGGGCTTACAGACAGAAGACGACGGCATGGAGGAGATGCTGGATGCCTTCTTCCAGACAAGCGAGGAGAACGCGAACGAAGCGGCACCAGAAGACATGTTGAGGAAGTTGGCACGTCAACCAATCTATGAAGGCACCAAAATATCTGTGCTTCGTACTTGTCTGGCGTTTTTGAATCTTCAGTCAGTGTACGGGTGGTCAGATGCAAGCGTCACTGCTTTGTTTAGGTACGTAATTTACAAAAGAGATTTTCCGATTGCAACGGTGATGTGCTCGGAGAGCTTTTAATTTAATGTGGCTTAAACAGGTTATTGCGGGAGCAACTTCCCCGGCTGGCAATGAAATGCCCCCCTCCAGGCCAGACGCAAAGCAACTTCTGACCTCAGTTGGCTTGGACTACAACAAGATTCACGCATGTCCAAATGATTGCATTCTTTTTCGCAATGAATTCGCAGATTGTGTGTCGTGTCCTAAGTGCGGAGCAATGTGCTACAAACAAGATGCAGTTGGCGAGACAGTGCCAGCTAAAGTGTTGCGGCATTTTCCTATTATTCCTAGGATAAAAATCATGTTTCGTTGTGGTTCCATTGCAAAGTTGATGTGGTGGCATTCTTTTACGAATAGATCCACTGATGCAACATTTAGGGTGTCCGCTGATTCGAAGGCTTGGAGGCACATTGAAGATACCTGGCCACATTTTAAGAGTGAACCACGCAATTTGCGTTTGGGCATGGCAATGGATGGAGTCAATCCATTGGCTTGAGAAGCTCGTCATGGAGCACTTGGCATGTGTGCCTTATCAATTACAACCTCCCGCCGTGGCTTGCTATCAAGTAGGGTCATTTGATTTTAAGCTTGATTGTACCTGGTAAGTTCAAGGCAAAAGACATGGATGTTTATCTAGCTCCACTAGTTGACGAGCTCCAGGAGTTATGGCATGGGATTGACATAGCAGATGCGGTTGAACCAGTAGGACAACGTCAGCATGCAAGGATCCATGGACTTCTTATGTGGACTATGCATGATTGGCCAGGATACGGAGAAGCTTCTGGTAATGGTTATTGATTTATAAAATTCTCGCTATTCGCAAGCCCTTTGCCTTGGCCTGATTCATGCTTTGATATATGCAGGACTAACAACTTCGGGATACAATGCATGTCCAATTTGCGGGCAGTCTTTGGATGTGCACTATTCTACCTCTCTTCAAAAGACAATTTATCAAGGCCACCACTGTTATCTTCCAGATGGCCATCACTTGCGCGAAGGCCAGCTTGGTCGCGTCGAATGTTTCGACCCCTCCTCGCTCACGACCCCCGTCTTACCCAGGCACACCTCTCGACACACCTCTTGGCACACCTCGGACACCTTGGGGGGCACACAATCCTAGTGCCTCCAAGCTCTATACTGTACGGGGAGATGGTTCTGTTGACATGGATAGAGTCGAGACTGAGATGCGACAGCGGATTCGCCAGCTCGTGGAGCTGCAGTTTTCGACCAGCATTCTGACGTCTTGGGATCAGCAAGAAAAGGAAAAAGTCACTTACATAGTGGAGACCATCCTGAAAGAGTACCAGCCTACTCTGGGTTCTTCCGTTGTTTCGGCACGGTGGATCAAGGGTGTTGCACGGGACACCATCAAACATCGACGAGATGCAGCTCGAAAGGCTTTCAAGACCGGCTCGCCGAAGCCTTCGGGCATCCCACACGAGACGTGGCTGCAGATTAGGGAGGATGAGCGGACAGCGGCCACGCGGTTCAGACAGCAGCGTGAGGCCGCGCAGGTACGACATATGACTAGGGGGACATCTCATCTTGGGAGCGGAGGCTTCGACACCTTTCGCTATGAGTTTGTGAGTTTCTAATCCAATCTTAACTATGGCGTTTTTTAAAACGCGATGAATCATGTATTCTTATTACTTTGATTTTTGTATAAACACAGAATCTTACGATGCATCGAGCTCCATCACGCAAGGAGGAGTCACATGGATATCGCAGAGGTATCTATGAAGTACTGAATGATCTTGAAGCTTCAGGAGAGCCTGTAGACTGGGAGGCCTTACAGTCTTGCTGATCGCTTGAGGTGAGACGTTAATATGTGTGAGTTGATTTAATTAAGTCAGTATATGTGAAGTAATATCAATACTAATTTTGTGAGTTGTCCTATGTGCAGGTTGCGACGCCTAGTCATTAGTGGACCAGATTTCATCTATATGCTTTGTGAGACACAGACACGCTTCTGTGTCTCTTTTTTGTACAAACAGTTAGTGTTGAGACAGTTATTGTTTTCCTTATGATTATGATTATTGTCATTGTCATTGTATAGACAGTTATTGTTTCTCTTTCTGGTTATGCTTATGGTTATTGTTAATTTTTGTTTATGGTTATGGTTATCTGCATTATGGTTTTGATCAAAGTGATTATAGCCGGTTATGGTTTTAAGTTATGGTTATGCTTTTAAGTTATGGTTATGGTTCGTTATGGTTATGCTTTTCAGTTGGTACGGTTGTCTTTCATTGGCCTTAAATCTCATGTGAGATCCTGCATGGATAGCATGTAGGAGGCGTATACATGATATGGTTTTTTTTGAAAAGTTTATGTAAAAACAAAGGGAACTCTGCTGAAATTTCTGCGCGCGAGAGCATGGTTGATATTTTGGTGCTGCTCGCTTTCTTGGACAGAGGGCAAGAAGTCTGGCTGTGGCTGTGTCCGTCTTTTAACTGGGCACAGGCCAGGCTACCTGCCCTCTGTCCAAGAAATTTTTTTTTCTGCTATGGTCGTCGCTATATACGTCGCTATGCACATCGCTATACACGTCGCTATCAGCGTCGCTAATAGCGACTGGTTTCACAGCGACGCTCATAGCGATGGGCAGCGTCAATATATGCGTCGATAACACCTTCTTTTGTTGTAGTGATATAAATTAAATTTTAACAGCTTGAGTTGCTCTGTTTACTATTGCAGTTCTTTGATTTTATTGGTGGGCCGCTTCCTTTCATATTCTTATTCTAATAAAATCTCGTTGAGCTTCAACACATCCTTTTTGTAGTTCTCAGCCTTGACAACTTCTTGCTCTAGCTACTACTGTAGGCGAGCAATTTGAGCATGTTGCATGGATGTCTGGGCCTCCATCATTTATTCGATAGAGTATTGACAATAGTGTTCCAGCTAGTTTGAATGATGGCAATAAAACCATCTATGATTGTGTCGACTTCGATTCTCTTAGTCTCATATGTGATAACTGGGACATTGTATGATATGACAATTTTTTTGGAGGTGTCAATAATCAAATCACCCAATATCATGTTCTTTTGTAAAGATTTAAGCCTATCTATAACTTTTTGAACTAAGGTTATGGTAGCCATTGTACCTTGTCTAGTGACAACAATTGCTTGTTATGAAATATTCTTTCTTGTTCAGATGTTTGATTTACACTCTTTTGTATGGTTGTCTTCAAGGTGGTAGTAACTAGAGAAGTACTAGTTGTTTTTGTAGTGGATTTTTCAGAATTCTTCTAGACTCCTAATGTTCTGACTGGGTCCTTTACTTTGGCACTCAATTGATCCCAAAAGCCTTTTGTCAGTTTTTGTTTCTTAGAAGCCAATTCAGAGATTCCTCCTAGTCTTTTGCCTAGAGTGTGCTTTTTGGTCACTTGTGTGGCTACTTTAGTTTTCTCTTTTGGTGCTTCCAAAGCCAGTGTCTAGCCTTTCTAGGCTTCTACCCTACTCAATCTCAACATAACATTTTTGACATTGATGTTTTCAATAGGTAGCCTAGTAAAACTAATGCTATATATACTAGGCTTTGAATTTTCTTGTTTGTGTTACCACATTGTGGTATAAAATAGTGCTCAGATTAATTAGGGTTTTGCTGTTTATTACTCTGGCTAGTAACATACTGAAGAGCTTTTCAGACACATAGGTCAGATTATTCTTGAAGTTGATTTCCTTACTAAGTGGCAAACTTGTATGTCGCTTTCTTTTTGAGTGTGGATATTGGAATTTCTTGTCCACCCAAATTCCTCTTCTTTGTGGATTTAGGTGTTTCATTAAAAAAACTATTGATGGTGTCAACAGTGTAGGGTAATTGGTCTTTCTAGTTGAATGGTAATTTGAAGATATGGGAATTTGTAATTGCACCATTGATGATCATTGTGGTTGTGTTGGCATCAAATGTTTTGACCATCTATTCTATGACAGCCAAGTCATTTGGGATTTTTGTTGCTTCTAAAATGACTTCAATACCCTAGCTAGTTTTGGTGTAGTTCCCTCTCTCTGTCTTGGAAGATGAACTTGCCTATGGCTTGATATGAGACCGAGACCGACAGTTTTCGTTGTTCTTCTACCAGACTTTGCCTAATCTCTTCTATGACATATTTTTGTTCTTCTAATACAGCTTGCATTTCCTTGGAAGAGTCAGCACCACACTTTCCCATCTCTTAGCTCTACAAAAGGGGCTATGCCAAAAAAGAAAGCTCATTGGATGAGGCTGGCAATGGAAACCAAGCATGCACAAAGGGGTTTATGCGTGCAGTGGATGTAGGAAAAGGTGCTGTAGCAAGAGGTTCTATGTGTGCATGAGGTGAAGAAATGGTTTTAGGGTTGTGTACCCTCTTCATAGTGATTCTAATTCGAGCAATGAATGCTCCACTCTTTGCATGCCTAGAGAAAACAACAACCATTACGATTAAAAACTCATCATGAACCTATCTTCCCATGTCAGCATCGTCCATAACGTGACATGTCTTCAAAATGTAAACATAGCTAATTGCATTGAGAGAGAGAAACCACCCTTTCTTTCCATTCTCAAACAATAATTTACAAATAAAGAGAAACCTTTGTAGTGCATTAGTAGGGGAAGAGAAAACCCCTATTCAAAGCTTGAGAGCTCAAGCACCATATGTTGATCAACGCTTGAAGCCAAAAACCCCACACCAAAATTTGCCTACAAACACCATATTCAAAGGAGTGGCACATTTACCTTCTCATGCCAAAATATATCTATAGAGAGAAGCACCAAAACTATGCAAAGAACGACAAGGGAAAGAGAGCTCATAGAATATGCTTTCGCACGAGTGCGTAGAAACCTGCATATGCCATATTGAGCTAGGAAGCGCACCTTGAATAATGTGCAAAACCCTATTCAAAGGATGACCATGCATCACATCTAATAGGTCTGACGAAAACAAGTTGAGATAGAGACGCTCTGTCATAGTTCAAAGAGAGAGAACTTGGAGCATATGCACTTATACATCTCCATGTGGTCCTTGCCACTGCTCACAAAGCCCTCCCTATACATTTACTTTGCATGAAGATAGAGGCGTTACATTCACTGTCAACCCCTCAAATATGGACCCCGGAAACCCCTCGCTCTGCATGAGATATTAGGTCCGGAGCCCCTAATCTCATGGTTGCACATGCCTTGGGAAAGGACGTCAGATGGGCTTTTGCCTCTAATGCCTGTTTTTTTAAAGGAGCCAAAAAACGATGCTCGTGAGAAGCAATGCCAAGGTTGAGGAGTTGACGTCAAACCCTTTTAACGCTAACATGTTTAAAATGGCTGACAGTAACAGAAAAATATGCGCAGGCCCATCGGATGTTTAAAATGGCTGACAGTAACAGAAAAATATGCCTTCTGCGCGGCCCATCAGATTTTTATATTGGGAGAATGGAGTGGGTGGTGACGCAAAAGGAGTGGGTGACGCAGGCAAGATCCAGGTCATTTTTGTGTGCCCTAATTTTAACATCTCCTTCTCATTGGACGCCCGACGCCCCCCACATGCCTTCGTGACCGGGCCCCAACATTCTCTCTCTATATCACACACGCGCACACACACACACACACACACAGTGACACGCTTCTCTCTCTCTCTCTCTCTCTCTCTCTCTCGTCCCCGACTCCCCCCCCGCCGGTCTCACGTCCTGCTCTGCTTGGGCAGTTATTCGCAGCCTTCTCCACCATCACCCTCTGCAAGCCAAGTGCAAGTTGGCACTCATTTATAGTCATTAATAACTACTTCTCTCTCTCTCTCTCTCTCAGAGTCTCACTGCTCAGGCTCTCTCTCTCTCTCTCTCTCTCTCTCTCTCTCTCTCCACACGATACATCCAGCGCGCGTCCACAGACACCTGCGCATAATGCACGCATTGTCTGTGTGCACATACACAACCATAATACGCGCCAAGCGTTTTGTCCTGGTAGAACCAGAAGTAGAAGGTAGAGTTTCTCTCTCTCTCTCTCTCTCTCTCTCTCTCTCTCTCACACACACACACACACATTATCTCATGTACACACACGCACGTGCAATAAATATATGTAGACTCGTAGAGAGATATACCTGCCCCGGTGGAGTCTGGACAATCATCATTTTCATCCCTTAGCATATCAGACCGACGGACCGTCCTTATCGGCGCGTGTGTATTGTGCTGCATACACATGGCACCTCTCTCACCTGGCCGAAGCCTGGATACGCAGCCTTCCTCGTAACAATCTCTCTCTCTCTCTCTCTCTCTCTCTGTGTGTGTGTGTGTGTGTCTGCTCATATACTTGTCATGTCTGAGCTACCCCATTGCGTGTGTTCTTTGCAGGCGCTTTTGCTGCAATGCTGCTGATTAATGAAGATATAACGCAACAACCAGCTACCGCTAGGCGCATTCAATTGGTCACACTTATTTTCCAAAGTGATCAAAGCACATCGTCGAGGCGCTTCCTCATCATCATGTGCGATCGCGCTCCCTATACCAAGTCCAACTGTACAAAAATCTTACAGATGTATTCTTCCAGATGTGTTCTTTTTTCCTGAAGAATTCTGCTCTTTCATTCATTACGTTTCCTTTTTATTAACAATGTTTCGGACTCATATATATGGCACTATGAAGACGTTGTAGCAAAGGTTCCAATTAGGTCGTCTGTGGTCCAAATCCTGGTCCTGCTCTCTCTTTTTTGTTGGCTTTGTACAAAGTTAGCGCTGTTTTAGAGAGAGAGAGAGAGAGAGAGAGAGATGAGCTTTAGGTCTCAACATATGTTTGGTCTCGTGTAGTCAACTTAAGAACTGAGAATAACGGCTCTCTTCCACTTTTGACTCACAAACAACCTTTGGCTTGTGCTTTCAGCAATAAAAGAAGTCACATGTTTCATGTTCACTTGCATTTCAGGGACAATTCATGGCGTAGACTCCTCGATTTTCTACAAATTCAACTGACTACCTTAAGAGAAATCGCACTTTAAGCTTGTGTAACCTGCTACTATCATTGTAAATGTTTGTCTTAATATACCCTCTTCTAGACTAGTAGGAGATGATGATGAAGAAGAAGAAGCTAGTAGGAGATGATGATGATGAAGAAGAAGCTTTCACTTGTTGGATTTGCATTTATATCCAAGTTCTCAAGCATATAGACTACCTCTTTGTGCTCCCATGAGAGAGAGAGAGAGAGAGAGAAAGAGAGAGACTGGTTGCTTGATTTGCACCTTCGGATTGCAAAATGGAAGGGTGAGAGAGAGAAAAACCCAACAATACGTTCTTGCTACATTCATCTCCCCCACTTGTTAAAGTGAACACTTGCCACCTCCCTTCCTTTCCAAATTGAGAGAACTCGCCCCTTCTTTTTTGGACTTACCTTTTACTCACTAGCACACTTCGATACATAATCTATCTTCTTTACAGAAAACAAGTAGGGGCTACTTTGAACATGTGGACTAGCCATACTTGGTAAAGAAGATCTAGGATCAATTTTCTAATTAAGGATGGGCTGATTAATATTAGCCTTTTAATTTTTCCTAGCTTTAATTGAAATCCTAGACTTACCTTTGAATTTACTGGCTTAGCTGCAATACATACCTTTGTGTTGGGGTATAGGCGCCTGTGCCTTGACCAGTCGCCCAGGTCATGGGCGCCCGCCCACTGGTACCCTATACTTATAGTGAGTATACTGTATAGGGGGAGCTGCCACTCTTTGGAGTCTCCCCAACCACATCGTGTCTGTCTCCTTCTCTCTCTCTCCTTCAATTGGTATCAGAGCGTAGGTGCGGAGGGAGCGCGTGTGTGCACAGTCACGACGACAGTGGAGAGCCAGTTTCATTCCCGAAATCACGTCCGCGTGCGCGCACTTTCAAGAGTGAAAACAGGGTTTCGACTTCGGCATCGGTAAATTCAGCTTTCCGAGAGCGTTTCCCTCAGGTGTCCTGTCGTTTTACCCCCCTTTCGAAGCCATTCGAGCCATCAGAAACCTCATTCGAGCTACGGTTGAGGAGCTGCATTTTTCAGCCTCTTTTGGCAGTTTATGCTACGTTTTTGGGTCGAAACGGAGGTTTTTGGCGAAGCTCACACCGGACTCGGATACATGTGATCCAGGAGTCTACCTTGGGGTTTTGGCACGCTCCGGACGCGCTCTTTATATCAGAATTTTAAAATTCTGAACGCTGAATTTTCTGCAGCAGCAGTTGTTTATTGTGTGTCGAAGATTCCACACATGGTTTGCTCTCAGATGTGAGAGTGATATTTGCTGCAAGTTTTCTCACAGGTGGGAGGATACGATGTATGCCTTATGTGGTTTGATACTTAGGAGACTAATGTGATTGCATTTTGAGCTCGGCAATGTATGCCTCGAGCATGTTTTTTGACAGTCACGGTAGAGCAGATATTTGTGTACTAGATTTGCAGGTGTTTGCAATGATGTATGCAAAGTGTGGAGATTTGGTGCATGCATTTGGAGTACGGTTTGATGCGCTTTGGTTGCTCATGGTTTTGAGCGTGTAGTCAGTTTGGTTACTGGTTTTTGTGGACATTTTACTGACAAAACTCTGGCAAAATTTTCCCAAGAGTTTTATGCGTATTGTTTATGCGATCTAGGTAGAGATTGCGGGTTGCACTCAGCATTTGCGCGCGGTGTTCTCTGCAGGTGGAGATTTGTGCGTGTGTATGCATCGATACCGCACAGTGTGGGCTTGGTGATTAGCTCACAGATTGCAGTGTGCTACTAGAGCAGGTGAGGCTTGTATTGACATTGCGAGAGCTCTATTTTGGAGTGTGTCTCACAGGTTTTACATTGTGTTTCTGGCCATATTTGTAGACAGTTTCCAGGTGTTGTTGGTGAGGTGGTTTTGCTTTCTAGTTTGCTACATTGTGCTCATGGCAGAGACAGGTGATCGCTCAGATTATGATCTCTCTGAAATGTGCATGTTTGTGGGTCAGACTTTGCAGCATGGAGAGAGTGTATGCTTGATGCATTGACACAGCGAGGGTTGCATCGACCATTGAGTGGTGATGCAGGTAGACCTTCAAACATGTCTGACGATCAGTGGCACGAGCTAGAGGAGATGGCACTATCTATGCTCTCTTTGCACCTTGCGGAATATGTATATGCTCTTGTTATGTATGAGACTACTTTCGAGAGCACTTTGGGCAGTTAGTAAATCCAATAATCATGCAATAAAAAATTTGACACGTATCAATTTAGAAATGTACTTGAATACTATATAATTAACTCTTGATCTAAGTTTTTTTATGCAAATCGAATTGAATATGATACATGAAAGGTAAATCAAAGATTTATAATAAGAAGCTTAACACAAATATATCCGAAAATATAAAAGCTCATACCTTTGGTGATTTCAATTGAAAACGCGTTAAAAATCGTTTATCGATTCCTTGTAAGTTACTTCTGGTACCGAATTTGACAAATCTGTCATCGCTAGGCGACGTCAGCAGCTCCAAAACGTCCCAAAAGCTTAAGAACAACTCTTCAAACACATTAAAATTTGAGTTTTGAGCAGAAAGTTATTTTGATTTTATGTTTTGCTGAATTGCATTTTTATTTGCGTGCACGCGGCACAAAGTCGCGCGAGGCAAAAAACGCTCTATTTTTGTAAAGAAAAAGCAACCACGCTCTGATACCATATTGAGAAGACAGAGAAAGAGAATAACAAAGATATAATACACAGAGAGTGCAACCCCAAAGTGTGTAGAATATGCACACAAGATGTATATATAGAGGAGACCCAGGGCTATATTTAGAGTAGCTTCACATATAAGCTAACAATCTGCACAATCACCAGCATCATGAAGAGTCAATTTCAAACTTGTTTCCATCGGAGTGGCAATAACTTTGCAATCCTCAAGTCCAATTACATAGCAATGTCTCTATGTAACTTTTCTGACACAAGGCAATACCACCATCACACTGCTTAAACTATATACCCAAGTAATGATGCAGCAGTCCCAAATCTTTTATCTTGAAAGTAGCATTCAAATCAGTCTTAAATTCAGCAATATGTCTCTCATTTGGTCCAGTCATCAACAAATCATCCACGTAGAGAACCACAACGAGAAGTACATCACCCTCACGCTTTACATACTATGTGCTTTCTGTTAGACTATTATGAAAAGCTCGTTTGACCAAATGAATGTCAACCTTCTCATACCAAGCACGAGGAGATTGCTTCAACCCATACAAAGCTTTGTTACATTTGCACACTTTATCCTCTTGTCGTTTCTTGACAAAATCGCGAGGCTCCATTACATAAACTTCCTCAAGTATGTCACCATTCAAGAAAGCAGTAACAATGTATGATTGATTTACATCCCAACCAAAATGAGTTGCCAATGCACATAAAAAATGCATAGTAGGCATACGACAAGTGGGAGCAAAAGTCTCTTTATAATTAATGCCTTTTTGCTATGCATAGTCCTTTGCCATAAGTTGAGCCTTATAGCGAATCTCACCATCCGGCTTGCGTTTCGACTTGTAAACCCACTTCGCATGTGAGGAGTAATAGTGCGCTTCACAGACAACACAATCAATGCATGAGTCTGCACATCTTTTACATCCCAACGAGCTTGTTCTGTCGTAGTCAAAACAACTCTAACAGCAGCAATCCTTGCAGCAAGACCTGTAACATCCTCAACATGGCCTACATGCTCAGAACAAGGAGTATATCAAAGCCCTGCACAATATTCTAGACACCCTTTGACACAAGAACATTTTGCATCATGTAAGACCACAAAGGATAATTGTCCCCATCTAATCTCCTCAACAGCGGCAAACATCTTGAACACATCTGTGCTGTTGTCGACCATGGAGAATGTCTGCACTTGAAGTGAAAATTGCCCAAAAAGAGGAGAAACGAAGCAGGAACAATGCGTGCTATATAACGGAAAAACCGTAGAATATTGTAAGGCACGTGTTATGCAGAAAATGGCACTGGTAAAGATTCTGTATAAATGAAAAAATAAAATGTGCAAATACTACCTGTAGTGGAAACGAAGGCCGAAATGAGCCCGAATCTTACATCTAAGCAGACTAAAGATCTTTGAGCTCTCCCAAAATATTTAACGACTTGTGAACACTCGCCAAAGCTCACGAAAATTGGAGAAAGTGAGCAGGCATGTGTTGGATCTGTTGGCGACTAAGCCCGAGAGGATGCAACCTGCTCTGATAGCAATTGTTGGAATTAGGGTTACAAGAAAACACACACAGCTTGGAGAAGATGAAGGAATCTTAATGCACACAATTGAGAGTGTATTACTTGGTGTGAAATGGAAAGATAAGTTAGCCTTACAATGATAGACATATATACAATGCACAGGGGGGAAAAACCTCCTAGTGAGGGAAAAATTTTCCCGACGGTCCTAAGTGTGTTCACACACATCACTACCACATGTATGGTAACAATGACATCTCAAGAGCTTCCACTTTTCCTAGCAGGGTTTTCCATGTAGAAGTTTCTCCACTTATTCCTCAATGTGCTCAGTGCGTGAATGTCTTTTGGACTTCTTCCTTCTCTTCTCCCGACTTAAATAGATATAGACTTCGACTCTTATGCTCACTTATACCACCATGAGCGACACAATGTAAATATGCTCAAATCTTCCAGCTTGAGTAGTACATATGATAGTTAAGACTCTTAGACCACATAAAATATTACTTGAAGCTTTGGGACTAATGCCTTGCTCATTCAGTGTCTCAGTTGCCTGACTCTGACTTGTTATGCCATGTATTTTTAATGCAGGCGACTTAGACTTACTTGTTTCAAGGAAAAAATCCCATTGAGATTCTAGAGATTTAGACTTTACACGAGGACAAGGTTTTAAGTGGTAAGAATATTCGACAATATCTTGTCAAATTAAAGAATTATCCTTTTGAAGATACATTGTGGGTGAATGACATCCAACTAAAGGATAATGTAAATCTTGTAAATGCTTACAATGAGTCATATTCAAGGTAAGAAGATATGAACAAACAGCTCCTATAAAGAATTTTGTCTTGTTTTGACTCTCAGATTTTTTTTTATTGTTCATAAGTTATCTAAGTGTATGCATATAATTAATACTTGCTTGCAGTAGCTTAGTCTCTTAAGCACCAAGTAGGCTTTGTCAATCTACTCTAGAAGATGTAAAGGCTACGTAAAGACATGCTTGTGATAGCTAAGTCTTCCAAGTACCAAGTGGAGTTAGTCACCACTATGGAAGAATGTTGATGGGTAAAAAGGGATCCTCTACCAAGGTAACAAGACTAGCTATGACTTTATTTTCCCTACTCCATAGTTGAGGACAACTATGATTTCAAGGGACAGGTGATGTCAGGAAAATTAATTTCTAAACTGCTCAATTCATTTTCCATCTTAACTTGGCCGATTAATCATGGGGAAAATAAAAGGGAACAAGCGAAGTTGATTTAAGTATTTATAGACTAGCTCAGTCATAGGCTTGGGACTAAAGGAGATAAGTCTATAAAAGAGTAGGGATAGTTACCCTTTAGCGGTCTTGATCAAGGATACACATCGGGCAAGAATAAATCTATCACAAGTAGCATTGATCCAAGGTACAAGAAAAAGGAGACTACCTAGAGTAATTATAGAAGTCTAAAACTAAAAAGTAATCATAATAATTTAAGTGATTAAAAAACTCCTTAGACTCTAAGTATGAAGTCTTAGTCTAAATTTAGTAGATCTAACTCTAGTAGGTTTCGAGATAAGTTTCGTGACACTCGAGAGCCCTGCGCTAAGGTTTTGCACAGAGGTGGAATTTCAAATTCCAAAGATGAATTTAACTTCTACCAATGTTTGTCCTAATTTAACAGGTCCTTAATTTTAGCAGGCAAGCTCTAACCCGGTCAGTTTCATAAGCCTCCAAGGGATTGTGCAAAGTGAAGGGGATCGCGGAGCACCACAGACGGAGAGTGAGAGAGTAGAGAGAGAAGGAGAGAGACACGATGTGGGTGGGGAGACTCCAAAGAGTGAGCAGCCCCTATACACTTATGCTATGTATAAGGTATACAAGTCAGTGGGCGCCTAGACTCTGGGGCGCGGGCAAGGCACAGGCGCCTATACCCAACAACCTCCCACTTAAAGGCGACTGTGCCTTTAAGCAAGAGAACCTAGTCTAAAGACTACAAAAGGCGAGAAAACCGCTCTCAACCGATGCCCACTGGCTGGCTGTGATCGTGTGCATCCGGCTGTCCTGCTCCCGTGTAAGTCCATACACCACCAGACGTACCGCACACGTACTACAAGTATGTACGCAATACCTGCATATCTCCTCGTGCACTATGCCATCATCAGTCAACAAACGACTGACAACCCCAACTGCAAATGCTCCCACTGCAGCTGCGATATCCGGTCTCAAGATCAGCATCTCATACATGAGACCACCGAATGCCGATGCAATGCTAGCGGGCCCTGATAGCTCTACGGAGCATGCATCAACATATATATCCCTGGCAATAGGCATCTCTGACTGACAAGGCGTGTCAGCCACATGCATCTCCTGACTGTCCGCAAAAGACGCATCAACCTGTCGTGCAACCTCAGAGCAAACCAGCTGCTCTAGATGTCTGTTGGAAGACATATCCTGCACAACTATATCCCCATGCTCACTGTCGAGCATGGAAAGGAATGACTGCATAATCACTGACATCTCAGTCTCCTCTGCAATCATCCACTGCAAACATGACCACTCAATCTGCTGTGACTCACTAGAGCTCTCATGCTCTAACTCCGTATGCATAGACTCTTGCACAACGTCCTCCTGTCTTGACTCACTAGAGCAAGACCGCTCTACCTGTCTATCCTGCATAGAAGTATCTTGCACAACTGACTCTCTACTTTGCTCAGTCACTAGCAAAGCATGCATGTCAGTCCGACTCTATCACCTCTCTGTGTGACTGCTCAAGTCATGCCCCAACTGTGTGCACAACGAGCTCACTACTCTGCACTCCATGCAAAGTACCCTGCAACCCATGAGCAAAAGAGACTCGCCTGCTCTCTCGCTCTCTACCTGGCTGCATGATCACAGAGACAACACCATCTCTCGCGTGATCCACATGCAATGGGTAACCTGTACCACTCCTGGCACCTCTCGCAATCACTAGCGAACCCAAATGCATCACAAAATCTCGCTTGTAGCGAAATCTGACATCCACAATCTCTAAGCTGACCAATCGAGATCAAACTCACTGTCAAAATTCTGGTACATAGCGCACATGTCGTAACAAGTAAGATGCACACCCTCGGTAATGACAGTCTCACATCTCCTGCACCTACTATCGCATGCACCGATTCATCGGTCAAACGTACACTGCCAAGCATCCCGCTAGAATAGCTACAAAACGATGCACGATGCGGCGTGACATGAAACATAGCATATGCGTCTAGCAACCACTGCGAAGGGAGTGCACTATCCACATGTATAGCATCTCGTGCATAGCTCGAGGTAAAAGTGACATCCCCGTCACTAGTATACTCCGACACTACATGTGCCTCAACTGTCAAAGCAACTGAGTCCATGGCATCACTACATACATCTCTGAGACTGCCATGTCTCCTACGATGTCGCATACGACGAAAACAACGCCGTCTAACGTGTCCAGAATGACCACAATACCAACATGTCACCTGTCGGCGTGCTCGTGAATGTACATGTCTCACACAAGTCCGTGATGACTCAGATATATCATACATATCATGTAATCTGCGCCAAAGTGCTCTCGAAGTAGTCTCATACATAACAAGAGCATATACAGATTCCGCAAGGTGCAAAGAGAGCATAGATAGTGCCATCTCCTCTAGCTCGTGCCACTGATCGTCAGACATGTTTGAAGGTCTACCTGCATCACCACTCAATGGTCGATGCAACCCTCGCTGTGTCAATGCATCAAGCATACACTCTCTCCATGCTGCAAAGTCTGACCCATCAAACATGCACATTTCAGAGAGATCATAATCTGAGCGATCACCTGTCTCTGCCATGAGCACAATGTAGCAAACTAGAAAGCAAAACCACCTCACCAACAACACCTGGAAACTGTCTACAAATATGGCCAGAAACACAATGTAAAACCTGTGAGACACACTCCAAAATAGAGCTCTCGCAATGTCAATACAAGCCTCACCTGCTCTAGTAGCACACTGCAATCTGTGAGCTAATCACCAAGCCCACACTGTGCGGTATCGATGCATACACACGCACAAATCTCCCACCTGCAGAGAACACCGCGCGCAAATGCTGAGTGCAACCCGCAATCTCTACCTAGATCGCATAAACAATACGCATAAAACTCTTGGGAAAATTTTGCCAGAGTTTTGTCAGTAAAATGTCCACAAAACCAGTAACCAAACTGACTACACGCTCAAAACCATGAGCAACCAAAGCGCATCAAACCGTACTCCAAATGCATGCACCAAATCTCCACACTTTGCATACATCATTGCAAACACCTGCAAATCTAGTACACAAATATCTGCTCTACCTGTGACTGTCAAAAAACATGCTCGAGGCATACATTGCCGAGCTCAAAATGCAATCACATTAGTCTCCCTAAGTATCAAACCACATAAGGCATACATCGTATCCTCCCACCTGTGAGAAAACTTGCAGCAAATATCACTCTCACATCTGAGAGCAAACCATGTGTGGAATCTTCGACACACAATAAACAACTGCTGCTGCAGAAAATTCAGCGTTCAGAATTTTAAAATTCTGATATAAAGAGCGCGTCCGGAGCGTGCCAAAACCCCATCCAGATTAGACCCTGGATCACATGTATCCGAGTCCGGGGTGTGAGCTTCGCCAAAAACCTCGACCCCCCCCTACAGAACCTAAAAACTGCTCTGAAAAATGCAGCTCGAAACCGTAGCTCGAATGTAAAGTCATTACTGATCGAACGAATGGCTTCGAAAGCTGCTTTACATCTTTCGGAAAGCTGAAAACCTGTCCCGATCCGAACCCCTAAAGTGATTTCACTTCTTAAAACGCGCATGCGGACGTTGATTTCGGAATGAAACTGGCTCCCCTCCTGTCGTCGTCTGTGCACACGCGCTCCCTCCGCACCCCACACCTACGCTCTGATACCAATTGAAGAGAGAGAGGAGAAGGAGACGACACGATGTGGTTGGGGAGACTCCAAAGAGTGGCAGCTCCCCCTATACAGTATACTCACTATAAGTATAGGGTACCAGTGGGCGGGCGCCCATGACCTGGGCGACTGGTCAAGGCACAGGCGCCTATACCCCAACACAAAGGTATGTATTGCAGCTAAGCCAGTAAATTCAAAGGTAAGTCTAGGATTTCAATTAAAGCTAGGAAAAATTAAAAGGCTAATATTAATCAGCCCATCCTTAATTAGAAAATTGATCCTAGATCTTCTTTACCAAGTATGGCTAGTCCACATGTTCAAAGTAGCCCCTACTTGTTTTCTGTAAAGAAGATAGATTATGTATCGAAGTGTGCTAGTGAGTAAAAGGTAAGTCCAAAAAAGAAGGGGCGAGTTCTCTCAATTTGGAAAGGAAGGGAGGTGGCAAGTGTTCACTTTAACAAGTGGGGGAGATGAATGTAGCAAGAACGTATTGTTGGGTTTTTCTCTCTCTCACCCTTCCATTTTGCAATCCGAAGGTGCAAATCAAGCAACCAGTCTCTCTCTTTCTCTCTCTCTCTCTCTCTCTCTCTCTCATGGGAGCACAAAGAGGTAGTCTATATGCTTGAGAACTTGGATATAAATGCAAATCCAACAAGTGAAAGCTTCTTCTTCATCATCATCATCTCCTACTAGCTTCTTCTTCTTCATCATCATCTCCTACTAGTCTAGAAGAGGGTATATTAAGACAAACATTTACAATGATAGTAGCAGGTTACACAAGCTTAAAGTGCGATTTCTCTTAAGGTAGTCAGTTGAATTTGTAGAAAATCGAGGAGTCTACGCCATGAATTGTCCCTGAAATGCAAGTGAACATGAAACATGTGACTTCTTTTATTGCTGAAAGCACAAGCCAAAGGTTGTTTGTGAGTCAAAAGTGGAAGAGAGCCGTTATTCTCAGTTCTTAAGTTGACTACACGAGACCAAACATATGTTGAGACCTAAAGCTCATCTCTCTCTCTCTCTCTCTCTCTCCTAAAACAGCGCTAACTTTGTACAAAGCCAACAAAAAAGAGAGAGCAGGACCAGGATTTGGACCACAGACGACCTAATTGGAACCTTTGCTACAACGTCTTCATAGTGCCATATATATGAGTCCGAAACATTGTTAATAAAAAGGAAACGTAATGAATGAAAGAGCAGAATTCTTCAGGAAAAAAGAACACATCTGGAAGAATACATCTGTAAGATTTTTGTACAGTTGGACTTGGTATAGGGAGCGCGATCGCACATGATGATGAGGAAGCGCCTCGACGATGTGCTTTGATCACTTTGGAAAATAAGTGTGACCAATTGAATGCGCCTAGCGGTAGCTGGTTGTTGCGTTATATCTTCATTAATCAGCAGCATTGCAGCAAAAGCGCCTGCAAAGAACACACGCAATGGGGTAGCTCAGACATGACAAGTATATGAGCAGACCACACACACACACACACAGAGAGAGAGAGAGAGAGAGAGAGAGAGAGAGAGAGTACGAGGAAGGCTGCGTATCCAGGCTTCGGCCAGGTGAGAGAGGTGCCTGTGTATGCAGCACAATACACACGCGCCGATAAGGACGGTCCGTCGGTCTGATATGCTAAGGGATGAAAATGATGATTGTCCAGACTCCACCGGGGCAGGTATATCTCTCTACGAGTCTACATTATTTATTGCACGTGCGTGTGTGTACATGAGATAATGTGTGTGTGTGTGTGTGTGTGTGTGTGAGAGAGAGAGAGAGAGAGAGAGAGAGAGAGAGAGAACTCTACCTTCTACTTCTGGTTCTACCAGGACAAAACGCTTGGCGCGTATTATGGTTGTGTATGTGCACACAGACAATGCGTGCATTATGCGCAGGTGTCTGTGGACGCGCGCTGGATGTATCGTGTGGGAGAGAGAGAGAGAGAGAGAGAGAGAGAGAGAGGCCTGAGCAGTGAGACTCTGAGAGAGAGAGAGAGAGAGAGAGAAGTAGTTATTAATGACTATAAATGAGTGCCAACTTGCACTTGGCTTGCAGAGGGTGATGGTGGAGAAGGCTGCGAATAACTGCCCAAGCAGAGCAGGACGTGAGACCGGCGGGGGGGGAGTCGGGACGAGAAAGAGGAGAGAGAGAGAGAGAAGGAAGCGTGTCACTGTGTGTGTGTGTGTGTGTGTGTGTGCGCGTGTGTTGATATAGAGAGAGAATGTGGGGGCCCGGTCACGAAGGCATGTGGGGGCGTCGGGCGTCAATGAGAAGGAGATGTTAAAATTAGGGCACACAAAATGACCTGGATCTTGCCTGCGTCACCCACTCCTTTTGCGTCACCACCCACTCCTTTGCGTCACCACCCACTCCATTCTCCCAATATAAAATCTGATGGGCCGCGCAGAAGGCATATTTTTCTGGTACTGTCAGCATTTTAAACATCGATGTGGCCTGCGCATATTTTTCTGGTACTGTCAGCCATTTTAAACATGTTGCGTTAAAAGGGGTTGACGTCAACTCCTCACCTTGGCATTGCTTCTCACGAGCATCGATTTTTTGGCTCTTTATAATAAAAGGCATTAGAGGCAAAAGCCCATCTGACGTCCTTTCCCAAGGCATGTGCAACCATGAGATTAGGGGTTCCGGACCTAACTATCTCATGCAGAGCGAGGGTTTCCGGGGTCCATATTTGAGGGGTTGACAGTGAATGTAACGCCTCTATCTTCATGCAAAGTAAATGTATAGGGAGTGGCTTTGTGAGCAGTGCAAGGACCACATGGAGATGTATAAGTGCATATGCTCCAAGTTCTCTCTCTTTGAACTATGACAGAGCGTCTCTATCTCAACTTGTTTTCGTCAGGACCTATAGATGTGATGCATGGTCATCTTTGAATAGGGTTTTGCACATTATTCAAGGTGCGTTTCCTAGCTCAATATGGCATATGCAGGTTTCTACGCACTCGTGCGAAAGCATATTCTATGAGCTCTCTTTCCCTTGTCGTTTCTTTGCATAGTTTTGGTGCTTCTCTCTATAGATATATTTGGCATGAGAAGGTAAATGTGCCACTCCTTTGAATATGGTGTTTGTAGGCAAATTTTGGTGTGGGGTTTTTGGCTTCAAGCGTTGATCAACATATGGTGCTTGAGCTCTCAAGCTTTGAATAGGGGTTTTCTCTTCCCCTACTAATGCACTACAAAGGTTTCTCTTTATTTGTAAATTATTGTTTGAGAATGGAAAGAAAGGGTGGTTTCTCTCTCTCAATGCAATTAGCTATGTTTACATTTTGAAGACATGTCACGTTATGGACGATGCTGACATGGAAGATAGGTTCATGATGAGTTTTTTAATCGTAATGGTTGTTGTTTTCTCTAGGCATGCAAAGAGTGGAGCATTCATTGCTCGAATTAGAATCACTATGAAGAGGGTACACAACCCTAAAACCATTTCTTCACTCATGCACACATAGAACCTCTTGCTACAGCACCTTTTCCTACATCCACTGCACGCATAAACCCCTTTGTGCATGCTTGGTTTCCATTGCCAGCCTCATCCAATGAGCTTTCTTTTTTGGCATAGCCCCTTTTGTAGAGCTAAGAGATGGGAAAGTGTGGTGCTGACTCTTCCAAGGAAATGCAAGCTGTATTAGAAGAACAAAAATATGTCATAGAGAAGAGATTAGGCAAAGTCTGGTAGAAGAACAACGAAAACTGTCGGTCTCGGTCTCATATCAAGCATAGGCAAGTTCATCTTCCAAGACAGAGAGAGGGAACTACACCAAAACTAGCTAGGGTATTGAAGTCATTTTAGAAGCAACAAAAATCCCAAATGACTTGGCTGTCATAGAATAGATGGTCAAAACATTTGATGCCAACACAACCACAATGATCATCAATGGTGCAATTACAATTCCCATATCTTCAAATTACCATTCAACTAGAAAGACCAATTACCCTACACTGTTGACACCATCAATAGTTTTTTTAATGAAACACCTAAATCCACAAAGAAGAGGATTTGGGTGGACAAGAATTCCAATATCCACACTCAAAAAGAAAGCGACATACAAGTTTGCCACTTAGTAAGGAAATCAACTTCAAGAATAATCTGACCTATGTGTCTGAAAAGCTCTTCAGTATGTTACTAGCCAGAGTAATAAACAGCAAAACCCTAATTAATCTGAGCACTATTTTATACCACAATGTGGTAACACAAACAAGAAAATTCAAAGCCTAGTATATATAGCATTAGTTTTACTAGGCTACCTATTGAAAACATCAATGTCAAAAATGTTATGTTGAGATTGAGTAGGGTAGAAGCCTAGAAAGGCTAGACACTGGCTTTGGAAGCACCAAAAGAGAAAACTAAAGTAGCCACACAGTGACCAAAAAGCACACTCTAGGCAAAAGACTAGGAGGAATCTCTGAATTGGCTTCTAAGAAACAAAAACTGACAAAAGGCTTTTGGGATCAATTGAGTGCCAAAGTAAAGGACCCAGTCAGAACATTAGAGAGTCTAAGAAGAATTCTGAAAAATCCACTACAAAAACAACTAGTACTTCTCTAGTTACTACCACCTTGAAGACAACCATACAAAAGAGTGTAAATCAAACATCTGAACAAGAAAGAATATCATAACAAGCAATTGTTGTCACTAGACAAGGTACAATGGCTACCATAACCTTAGTTCAAAAAGTTATAGATAGGCTTAATCTTTACAAAAGAACATGGATATTGGGTGATTTGATTTGACACCTCCAAAAATTGTCATATCATACAATGTCCCAGTTATCACATATGAGACTAAGAGAATCGAAGTCGACACAATCATAGATGGTTTTATTGCCATCATTCAAACTAGCTGGAACACTATTGTCAATACTCTATCGAATAAATGATGGAGGCCCAGACATCCATGCAACATGCTCAAATTGCTCGCCTACAGTAGTAGCTAGAGCAAGAAGTTGTCAAGGCTGAGAACTACAAAAAGGATGTGTTGAAGCTCAACGAGATTTTATTAGAAATAAGAATGAAAGGAAGCGGCCCACCAATAAAATCAAAGAACTGCAATAGAAAACAGAGCAACTCAGCTGTTAAAATTTATTTATATCACTACAACAAAAGAAGGTGTTATCGACGCATATATTGACGTCTGCCCATCGCTATGGTTCCTCGTGTAAAGTCTAAATCTCTAGAATCTCAATGGGATTTTTTCCTTGAAACAAGTAAGTCTAAGTCGCCTGCATTAAAAATACATGGCATAACAAGTCAGAGTCAGGCAACTGAGACACTGAATGAGCAAGGCATTAGTCCCAAAGCTTCAAGTAATATTTTATGTGGTCTAAGAGTCTTAACTATCATATGTACTACTCAAGCTGGAAGATTTGAGCATATTTACATTGTGTCGCTCATGGTGGTATAAGTGAGCATAAGAGTCGAAGTCTATATCTATTTAAGTCGGGAGAAGAGAAGGAAGAAGTCCAAAAGACATTCACGCACTGAGCACATTGAGGAATAAGTGGAGAAACTTCTACATGGAAAACCCTGCTAGGAAAAGTGGAAGCTCTTGAGATGTCATTGTTACCATACATGTGGTAGTGATGTGTGTGAACACACTTAGGACCGTCGGGAAAATTTTTCCCTCACTAGGAGGTTTTTCCCCCCTGTGCATTGTATATATGTCTATCATTGTAAGGCTAACTTATCTTTCCATTTCACACCAAGTAATACACTCTCAATTGTGTGCATTAAGATTCCTTCATCTTCTCCAAGCTGTGTGTGTTTTCTTGTAACCCTAATTCCAACAATTGCTATCAGAGCAGGTTGCATCCTCTCGGGCTTAGTCGCCAACAGATCCAACACATGCCTGCTCACTTTCTCCAATTTTCGTGAGCTTTGGCGAGTGTTCACAAGTCGTTAAATATTTTGGGAGAGCTCAAAGATCTTTAGTCTGCTTAGATGTAAGATTCGGGCTCATTTCGGCCTTCGTTTCCACTACAGGTAGTATTTGCACATTTTATTTTTTCATTTATACAGAATCTTTACCAGTGCCATTTTCTGCATAACACGTGCCTTACAATATTCTACGGTTTTTCCGTTATATAGCACGCATTGTTCCTGCTTCGTTTCTCCTCTTTTTGGGCAATTTTCACTTCAAGTGCAGACATTCTCCATGGTCGACAACAGCACAGATGTGTTCAAGATGTTTGCCGCTGTTGAGGAGATTAGATGGGGACAATTATCCTTTGTGGTCTTACATGATGCAAAATGTTCTTGTGTCAAAGGGTGTCTAGAATATTGTGCAGGGCTTTGATATACTTCCTTGTTCTGAGCATGTAGGCCATGTTGAGGATGTTACAGGTCTTGCTGCAAGGATTGCTGCTGTTAGAGTTGTTTTGACTACGACAGAACAAGCTCGTTGGGATGTAAAAGATGTGCAGACTCATGCATTGATTGTGTTGTCTGTGAAGCGCACTATTACTCCTCACATGCGAAGTGGGTTTACAAGTCGAAACGCAAGCCGGATGGTGAGATTCGCTATAAGGCTCAACTTATGGCAAAGGACTATGCATAGCAAAAAGGCATTAATTATAAAGAGACTTTTGCTCCCACTTGTCGTATGCCTACTATGCATTTTTTATGTGCATTGGCAACTCATTTTGGTTGGGATGTAAATCAATCATACATTGTTACTGCTTTCTTGAATGGTGACATACTTGAGGAAGTTTATGTAATGGAGCCTCGCGATTTTGTCAAGAAACGACAAGAGGATAAAGTGTGCAAATGTAACAAAGCTTTGTATGGGTTGAAGCAATCTCCTCGTGCTTGGTATGAGAAGGTTGACATTCATTTGGTCAAACGAGCTTTTCATAATAGTCTAACAGAAAGCACATAGTATGTAAAGCGTGAGGGTGATGTACTTCTCGTTGTGGTTCTCTACGTGGATGATTTGTTGATGACTGGACCAAATGAGAGACATATTGCTGAATTTAAGACTGATTTGAATGCTACTTTCAAGATAAAAGATTTGGGACTGCTGCATCATTACTTGGGTATATAGTTTAAGCAGTGTGATGGTGGTATTGCCTTGTGTCAGAAAAGTTACATAGAGACATTGCTATGTAATTGGACTTGAGGATTGCAAAGTTATTGCCACTCCGATGGAAACAAGTTTGAAATTGACTCTTCATGATGCTGGTGATTGTGCAGATTGTTAGCTTATATGTGAAGCTACTCTAAATATAGCCCTGGGTCTCCTCTATATATACATCTTGTGTGCATATTCTACACACTTTGGGGTTGCACTCTCTGTGTATTATATCTTTGTTATTCTCTTTCTCTGTCTTCTCAATATGGTATCAGAGCGTGGTTGCTTTTTCTTTACAAAAATAGAGCGTTTTTTGCCTCGCGCGACTTTGTGCCGCGTGCACGCAAATAAAAATGCAATTCAGCAAAACATAAAATCAAAATAACTTTCTGCTCAAAACTCAAATTTTAATGTGTTTGAAGTTGTTGTTCTTAAGCTTTTGGGACGTTTTGGAGCTGCTGACGTCGCCTAGCGATGACAGATTTGTCAAATTCGGTACCAGAAGTAACTTACAAGGAATCGATAAACGATTTTTAACGCGTTTTCAATTGAAATCACCAAAGGTATGAGCTTTTATATTTTCGGATATATTTGTGTTAAGCTTCTTATTATAAATCTTTGATTTACCTTTCATGTATCATATTCAATTCGATTTGCATAAAAAAACTTAGATCAAGAGTTAATTATATAGTATTCAAGTACATTTCTAAATTGATACGTGTCAAATTTTTTATTGCATGATTATTGGATTTACTTTTTATGGATTATATGCAATTTGATTTGTGTAAAAGTTAAGAATATTGAAATTACAATGTCTTCAATTCTTCTTGTTGCATAATTCTTGAAATTATTTTTAATGGATTATATGCAATTCGGTTTATGTAAAAGAAATAGATTAAAAGTTAAGCATGTTAAATTTACGTCATCTTTAATTCGATTTATATATTGAAAGAAGTGGATAAATTGATTGATCTCTATTCTTACTCTTTATATATATAACATATATTTTGATGCATGTACATCGAGTTACATCAAAGTCATATCACTTAAAATCTTTTTATTTTGCTTTTTGTTTTGATTGTGTATGATTTATGATAAAGATCAAATTTATATATATATATATATATATATAATATAATATAATTATTAAGAGTCATACAATCTTGATAATTTGTGTTGTATTCGAAGATTCATGTTAAAAAATTATGTTTGGATAATTCTTTTTATCCTTTTCATAGTTATGTTTCAATGATATATGTAGTTGCATTTCTCTTCTTTGTGAATGTCAATGATTATGGTTTTGATGATTTATCAAAGAGTTATATTTATCAAGAGTTTTATTTTTGATGAATTATTTTCTCTTTTGATTGAAAAAATAAAAGGGCTACAATTTATTGATATATATCAACGTTTTACATATAGATATTATTAAAGAATTATAATTTTAATGACAAAGAGATACATTTTAACAATTAATTTTCTGCCAAAACATATTAAAAAACTTATGGTTTTTACTCATCATTAATTCTTATGATCGTTTGTTATTGAAGTATATTTTCATGTGATGACTAGGAGTCGCTCATCATTGTTGAGATAGTTATTACTCCATGGAGTTGTTTCATGATGCGTTTTCATAATGATTAGAAGTGGTTTAAACTACTCGTTTATTTTTATTTTTTATTTTAAAATGATTATTATTCCATGGAGTTGTTCCATGACATGTTTTCATGATGATTACAAGCCACTCGTATTGATCGTTTGCTATCAAGATGATCATTATTCCATGGAGTTATTCCATGATGATTAAAAATCGTTTGTATTGATCGTTTGTTATTGAGATGGTTATTATTTCATGGAGTTATTCCATGGTGCCATGATGCGTTTGCATGATGATCACAAGTCGTTCATACTGATCGTTCTATTATTAATATGGTTATTATTCCATGGAGTTGTTCCATGATGCCATGATGCGTTTTTATGATAATGACAAGACGTTTGTATTGATCGTTCATTTTATTGAAATGGTTATTATTCGATGGATTTATTCCATGATGCCATGATACGTTTTCATGATGATTACAAGTTGTTCGTATTGATCATTTGTTATTATTTCATGATGCCATGATGCAATTCCATGATGATGAAAAGTTGTTCGTAGTGATCGTTCATTTAATTGATATGGTTATTCTTCCATAGAGTTGTTTTATAATGTCATGATATGTTTTCTTGATGATTAAAAGTCGTTCATATTGATTGTTTTCTATTGAGATGGTTATTCTTCCGTGGAGTTGTTCCATGATGTTATGATGGTTTCCATGATGATCACAAGTCGTTCATATCGATCGTTCTATTATTGATATGGTTATTATTTCCTGGAGTTGTTCCATGTTGCCATGATGTGTTTCCATGATGATTAGAAATTGTTCATACTGATCGTTCATTTTATTGATAAAGTTATTATTTCATGGAGTTGTTCCATGATGCCATGATGTATTTTCATGATGATTGTAAATTGTTTATATTGATCGTTCATTTTATTGATATGATTATTCTTCTATGGAGTTGTTTTGTGATATCATGATAAGTTTCCATGATGATTAGAACTTGTTCGTACTAGTCGTTCATTATTAACATGATTATTGGTTATAGAGTTGTTCCATGATGTCATGATACATTTTTTCGATGATTAAATATTGTTCCTATTGATCCTTTTTCATTGAGATGATTATTCTTCTTTGAGTTTTTGCATGATGCCATGATATGTTTGCATGATGATTAGAAGTTGTTCGTACTGATCATTTGTCCCACTAAGACGATTATTCTTTTATAGAGTTCTTTCTTGATTTCATGATATGTTAGAAGTCATTTATACTAATCATTTATCATCGAGATGATTATTATTCCATAGAGATGTTTCATGAGGTCAGGATGCATTTTCATGGTAATTACAAATCCTTCGTACATATTGTTTTTCATTGAGATGATTATTATTATTTTTATTTTTATAACCATAAGCACTGTCATAAAATCTAATATCTAACCAACCCAAATGATTTTCTCATATTAAATTTATCACTTAATGTGGGAGAATAAACGGGAACAAGTGTTAAGATATAGATATGTGCTTATAGATCTATCTCACACGGGGCCAATGGGGTAAAGGGACCCAAATGAGAGATGGTCTATCAAAGAGCAAGGCTAACCAATGGAGCATAAGACCTTAGGGTTGGCTTCATTGAAGACCTCCAATAATGTGTGTAAAAGTCCTTTGACCTTAGGTAAGCTAGGTCTGAGCTTGAGGTGGGAACCCGGCCCAAGCTCGAGGTGCTTGATTAAGGTTCTTGAGGTACTTGACCTGCTGCATGATTAAGGTTCTTGAGGTGCTTTGACATGCTTGCCTGAGATGCTTGTGGGAACACCCCTAGTCCAAGTGCTTAGTCATGGTTGATGACTAAGGTGCTTGAGCACCAAAAGTCAAAGGTATCTCTACAAAGAGGAGGGCGAGCCCTTTTCCTAGGGGCTAGAGAGAGAACACACACTCACACACTCAAGGAAGACCCAAGCTTGAAGAGGCAGCAGGGACACATGTCAGGCCCCTAACCATGTTACCTTCATGAGATGCTTGAATCCTATTGGCTAGGCTTCAAAGGGGTCCAATGATAAATTACTTGAATTATCTAATTGTTTTTGCATTTATCAAGTCCTCTCTCTCAAAAGGGAAAGGGGGACACTTGTCCCAAGACTACACCTATTGCTAGAAATGGCCCAAGCTTGTGATTGGCTAGGCTTGGCAAGAGCCAATGAGCTTCAATGATGAGCTAGAAGAGGGGGTCGACCTAGCAAGGAGGGGGGTTGCTTAGGGGGTATACTCACCCACACACACTCACAAGCAATCTCATTGTGTACTATGCAAAGTGCAAGAGCTCCCTCTCCTTCTCCAAGTAAGTAGAGGTTGAGAGCCTACACCAACACTCTTGGCTATGGAGTGCAAATCCAACCAAGAGCCATGCTTCAATGCCTAAGCTTTCCATCTCCTTCTTCTTCATTACTATGCTATCATATATGCTAGCAACAAGAGTTATGATAAGTGAGGAACTAATTCTTTCTCCTACGAAATGTTTCTTCTTCCTCTTCCCTACCCTCATTCCCTGCTAGCTCTCTCCACCTTCGAAGGTGTTTGAGGTCTTGGGACTGAGGCTTGGGATAGTTAAAGCTTTCTTCAAGTTTATGTTATATTTGTGATGCATGGACCTTTCCATCTTCATTGCATCACCTAGGTCACAAGGAACACAAAGACTGTATTGTAACAAGTCTCTCTTAATGGGTGAAATCATAATACAAATGCCTATTGGAGGGGGAACCGGCTCCACATAAATCCGGTCCTCAACTGTTGTCATGTTTTCTAAATTCACTCTCTTGCAAAATTATTGTTCATGCCAAGTTAACTAATTGTTATGATTATGTTACTACCTTCAATTATGTTCAACCGCTATGCTCACAAAGTCATTTCTCAAAAGTACTCTCTTTAATTTCCGCTACTCTCAAATTAAATAGGCCAATTCCATTACAAGCGCGGAGAATTGTATTAGAAAGGAACAAAAGTTACATCGACACGCTACCGAGCCAGCCTATAAATTACAAAACCAGGTAATTCTACAAGAGATACATTATTCTTCCAAGGAGTTTTTGCATGATGCCATGATGATTAGAAGTTGATCGTATTGATCATTTGTCACTAAGATGATTATTCTTTTATAGAGTTGTTTCATGATTTCATGATATGTTAGAAGTCAATTATACTAATCATTTATCATCGAGATGATTAGTATTCAATAGAGATGTTTTATGAGGTCATGATGCATTTTCATGGTAATTACAAATCCTTCGTACATATTGTTTTTCATTGATGATTATTCTTTTTTTAATTTTTATAACCATAAGCGCGGAGAATTGTATTAGAAAGGAACAAAAGTTACATCGATAGGCTACCGAGACAGCCTATAAATTACAAAACCAGGTAATTCTACAAGAGATACATTATTCTTCGAAGGAGTTTTTGCATGATGCCAAGATGATTAGAAGTTGTTCGTATTGATCATTTGTCACTAAGACAATTATTCTTTTATAGAGTTGTTTCATGATTTATTGATATGTTAGAAATCATTTATTACTAATCATTTATCATCGAGATGATTATTATTCCATAGAGATGTTTCATGAGGTCATGATGCATTTTCATGGTAATTACAAATCCTTCGTACATATTGTTTTCATTGAGATGATTATTCTTTTTTTTAATTTTTATAACCATAAGCGCGGAGAATTGTATTAGAAAGGAACAAAAGTTACATCAATAGGCTACCGAGCCAGCCTATAAATTACAAAACCTGGTAATTCTACAAGAGATAGCTTATTCTTCCAAGGAGTTTTTGCATGATGCCATGATGATTAGAAGTTGTTCGTATTGATCATTTGTCACTAAAACGATTATTCTTTTATAGAGTTGTTTCATGATTTCATGATATGTTAGAAGTCATTTATACTAGTCGTTTATCATTGAGATGATTATTATTCCATGGATTTGTTTCATGAGGTCATGATGCATTTTCATGGTGATTTACAAATCGTTCGTACATATCGTTTCTCATTTTGAAATGGTTATTCTTTCATGGAGCTATTCAATAATGTCATGATGTGTTTACATGGTAATTATAAGCTGTTCATACTAATCATTTATTTACTAAGATACTTATTCATTTATAGAGTTGTTCCATGATGCTATGATGTGTTTTCATAATGATTTTTTATTAAGATACATATTATTTCATGGAGTTGTTCTATAAGACATACTATGTTTTTATAATGTTTAAAATTCGTTTGTATTTATTGTTTGTTAGTAAGAATTTTACTCATTCGTGGAGTTGTTCATGATACCATGATGCGTTTTCATGATGATACTGCTTGTTTCTTATTGAGATGATTTTTTGTTCTATAGCATTGTTTAATGAATGACTTAGTATAATTGAGATAGTTTTTTGTTAGATAGAGTCATTTTAATACCGTCATATTTTTTCATGATGTTTATTATAATTAAAAGAATTATTATTGCATGAAGTCAATTCATCATACCATGTTGTTATTTTAAGTTCGTTTGTAATGATTAAGATGATCGTTTTGTGATTTCATGATATCGTTTCACGATATTTTGTTATGTTTATTATTCTACGGATTTATTTTATGATGCCATGAAGTTCTTTCATAATGATTTCTTGTGATCTAAATAGTTTTTATTCCATATAATTATTTGGTAATGATTTCTTATAATTTCAATGATTTGTATACCATGGTGCTATGCCATGATACCATGGTGTTAATCCATGATGATTGAAAGAGTGATGACATGGTGCTTTTCCATGATATTTTATTATGCTTGACATGATTATTATTTTATGGCTTTGCTTTATTATGCCATGATATTGTCTTATATTGATTTGTAATGATCGAGATGATCGTTTTATGATGTCATGATATTGTTCCATTATCTTATTTTATGATATTTTTCTATGCTTGAGATGTTTCTTTCTTCATAGAGTTTCTCTGTGATGCCATTTCATGTTGATTAATTTATGATCAAGAAAACTTACATTGAATAGAGTTTATACAAATAAGGATTCCCATGGTAAAATTTGAGTACCGGCTTTGTATATATGTACACATATTACATGGTATTTTAGGCTAAGAAGATTTTATAATACATAAATCGGTCTAATTTTGATTGAAGTGTTACAAACCATCTCCAAAGACATTATGTCAGTGTATTTCTCTGACATTGATATTATTTTTATCTTGTGCACGTTGATTTTGTGATATTGACAGATTATACAAAGACAAAGTGAAGTATCTCAGAGATGGTATATGTTTATCGAAGTTAAAGATGATCCAAAGCATTCTTTGAAGGATTTCAAGAGTTAATAAAATCATTTCATTAAGCCTTTGAGGCTATCGTTGTATATAACAGGAGTGATGTAACTCCTTATAAACCATTTTTGTAAATTGAAGAATATATTAACAAAACGATGGGTATATATAGGGCTGTTGATTTTTTCCTTGAGCCCCCAAGGGTTTTTTCATCCACAGTTAGGGACCCTTGTTTGAGTGGGGCTGGGTTTTTTGACATGCAAGTGTCAACAAGCAGTTTTTGTTTCATGGTTTGCAGTTCATGTATATCATGGTTGAGCAAGAAGCAACCTACTGTGGCCACCTCTAGTTGTAAGGCTGAGTACAATGCAGTCTTCATAGCTACAATTGAGTGTGTATGGCTCAACTGTCTTATGGATGATTTGGGTATTGGACAAGACACTACCAACACTATCTACACTGACAGTCAGAACGCATTCACAGTTGTGAGGAACCCAGTTTTTTATGCTCGCACAAAGCACATTGAGGTGCATTACCGCTCTGTCAGGGAGAGACTCTTAGCAGGGGAGATTAGCTTGGCTTATGTGCCAACACATGACAATCTTGCATATCTTTTCACAAAGGAATTGTCTGATCATGAGAAGTTTGAAGCTTTCCACAAAGCTTTGGGCTTACTCCCCTTTGTGGACTGATCATGTCCTTAGGGCATGGCACTTCCCTTTACTCTGTGTGCCAACTCTCGTTCATCGCATCACTCCAAGGGGGATTTGTTACCATATACATGTGGTAGTGATGTGTGTCAACACACTTAGAACCGCCGCGGTATTTTTTCCCTCACTAGGAGGTTTTGTCCCTCGTGCATTGTATATACGCCCATCACTCTAGGGCTAACTTATCTTTCCATTGCACACCAAGTAATACACTCTCAATTGTGTGTCTTGAGCTTCCTTTGTCTTCTCCAAGCTGTGTGTGTTTTTCTGCAACCCTAATTCCAATAGTCATTGGATATCATATGTGCTATGTTCTTTCCTTGAAGTACACATCAACTCCATTTCTCACACCGCATGTTTTTCTTGAACAAATATCTCATGTGCATATAGAGTGTCCCATAATTGACACATGAATTTGGCACTCTTTTTTTGTTTATCCAAGGCACTCACCTTGCATGAACATACACTCAATTTTCAGCAGCTCAACTCCAATAAGAGTGTACACCAAAGGAAAATTTTCCCACTGGGTTTTTCTCCTTGATCATTCAGGTTTTAGATCCTAATTTAGAAACGTACATCAATAACATATTGTACCTAATTCTTCTACAAGCGGAATCAGCAACACAATAAAGAACGCTGTTAAGAAGTGTGCGGTGCGTGTGGCTGGGAAAGCGTCGGGCCTCTGACTGTGAGAGTTTGCAACAAAGTCAAGCAAGTCACAAAAGACTTGAAGCTAAAAGCACACTAAAAAAGATCAAAACTCCAGCCATGAAAGCTCCACTTTGAAAAATAACCAAGATTAACTCAAAACTCTTGTGTGTATGAAGATTAGGTGTAGCCTCGCTCCCAATTGCACAAATATATTGCTCTTTCAACCTGTTAAAAACCCTAAATGATGCTTTGATTCTTTGTCATGACCATTTCATGGAAGATTCAAAACTTTATTGGAGAAGCCCAAGTAGTTATTTAAAGAGAGGAAACCCTAATTGGTGGCCTCATAGCCTCGAACACGTAGTGGAAGCGCACATGACTACACTAACACCCTGGATTTGAATGGCTCTATCTCCTTGTTTCTATGTCCAAATGAGATCATTCTTGGCTCTATACGTTTCTTATCAACTTGAGAAACAATGACATCATCGTTGATGTGGTATTTTGAGCTATTTGGTGCTATTTTTAGGCTATTTTTGACCATTTCCAGCCCTTTTTGGCCCAAAAATGCCCAAACAAGCTGAAAAATGTCCCTAAATTTGTGGAAAAATACCATTGGGATCAAATTTTATGTTGAAACTCATTTTTCCCTTGCAAAGAATTTTGAAAAAATCATTTATGATGGCGCACAAAACTTGGTATTTTTGGCCAAGATCGCCCGCATTGAGCTTTCTAGACAAAACGACCGTGCCACTTTGAAACACTTGATGTTTGTATATTATTAAAGAAAATTAAGCATGTTTTCATGTGATAAAACATGCAACGGTGGCACATCCTAGGCCTCGCCTGCTCGACAAGGTATGCATACATTGTTGCACGTATTTTGGTCACCGTGTTAACGTTTTTTTATAAATTTCTACATATGGACATGACGCCCGATGTCAAAGGGGTGTGTGGATTTTTACCTTGCTTCAGCAAGCACATGTACATGCAAGGCAAGTCGTTAGGGTAGCGCCAACTGTCGGGTTATTATAAGTGTCCATTATTGAGTTTTGGAAGTGAGACTTGTATATAACTAAACCTCATGTAAAAACTTGAAAAAGTTCAACCAAAGTTCAAAAATTTACAGCTTTTATCTTGTTATGCCTCCTTGATGGTTTCTGATGCAGTTTTTGCCCTCGCCTTGCCTTCTCTACGTGTAGTCGTATCAGGACAGCTCTTTGTTCGCGTCAATTTTGCATGTAGCGGCATGTAGAATAAATTTTGATCATCTTCAAATTTCTTTCCAATCATTTTTCAAGACTTATCTCAAGCTTTAAAGTGACCCAATTGGATTTGTGCTCTTCAAGTTACGACTAGTTCTCTGCAGGGTTATGGTTATGGTAGCCTAGTGGCAAATTGTGTGCAGATAGATTGGGAGGGCATGTATCTATGGATTGTGGAGTTGATGTTGATTTTTTGGGCTTTTGATTTTCAATTGTGAAAGAGGAGGCCATTGTATTTATATGCATTGGTCGACGTGTGTTGTAAATCCGTGCTTTGACAGGGTTTTGCTCCTATGTGCTATGGTTCTTTAGGTGGGCGTGTGCTTGTAAATTCCCAAGGGAGCATAGGTCTTTTGTTTGGGGTTTACTAAGATTTTTTTTGGTATATTTTTTGGTGCTGAGGTTGAGGTTTTAACGCTCTTGGGCTATAAAACTATAGAGATGTCCCACTTTCTCTTTTGCCCAACAACGCCTACAACCATGGCATTTGTTTTGCATATATCACACTATGTACATTGTAGCATTTGGTCCCACACATCAAAAGAATTAATATTGAGGTGGATATTTTAAATTTCACATTACACACGTGCAACAACATGGCATCCATCCCCTCTAAACGTGCACATCCTCCGGCATGTGCCACACATATCTTTTTGCAACAGGTTTAGTCTTCATTTAAGTCAGCATCCATGTCGATTTCATCATCACTTTCAAAAACTTCCAACACATTGTCCTCTCTATCTTCATCCTCACCCATAACATTTTCATTTGAGTCTTCCTTTTGACTTTCATGTGAATCAAAGGGATCTACATCACCTCTTCTTTTGAACAATAACTTGATTATTTTCCCTGCAATGGGAAACTTCATTTATGTCCCGTCGAACTTATACAAGGTATGAGTTGCATTCCCATGTACATGATGAACTACATAGGGACCAAACCATCTCTTTGAAAGCATTTTTATTATTAAATTCTGGTTGTTAAGACTACTCTCATACACCAAAACCCAATCACGTTCCTCAATAGCTTTGGGTTTCAGCCTATGCCTCTTATCAAATATGTCCTTATTCTTTAACCTTGCATCTTTCAATCGTGCTAATGTAATCTCACTATCTTGAGGCCTTCTTTCTAACTGGTGTATGCACAAAGCAAGAAAGTCTTCCCTACTCATTCCATCTTCCCAAGTTTAATACATTCCATGTGGGAATTACATCCTCAATTGACATTGTAGGTTTTTGAGTGTACATAAACTCAAAAGGCATATAACCAGTAACTGAGCTATGAGTTGTACAATCATCCCATAAAGCATAAGGTAGTAACCTAGGCCACTCTTCCATTTTACCTTTCCAGGACTTAGCCAAAGCTTTAATGATAGGAGGATGCCCATTCTCTGATTTACCATTTCCTTCAGGATTGTATACAGTTGTGAGAGCAAGCTTAATGCCCAATCTAGAGAAATACTCCCTGGCTTTGTCTGCATCCAACGCACCCTTGTCCATTGTTATTTTTCCCCAACGTAACCATAAACGGCTAATTTCATCATCCAGGAACATATATATCCCTTTTGTTCTTTTTGTTCTTAGAGCATGACCTTCAAATTGGTTGGTTAAGTCTTCTTGTGCAAGCACTATGTATCACATTTGCCATAATCCCAATGGCACTGTAAACAAATCTACTATTCACTTATAATGCATGGCCAATGGGGTAGTAGGGTGAAACCCATCACGATGGTGCACATTTGAATACATTTGACACGTTTCACAAGACTCCATAAAGTGAGATACATCTAAAAAACCCAGGGGTCCAGGGGTCCTCTCTCTCCTGAGGACCGTTGATAAAGCCAATAAAGAAAAATTATGTTTTTAAGTTTAGGAAGAGGTCATGGAAAAACTGATTGTCCCAAGGGGAAATCTACTGCTCACGGCAAGGAGAAAGCAGTGCACACGGTGCAACTGCTACCTCTGGAGTCTTCCTCACAATTCTCTACAGTGGAAGTAACACACACTGAGGTGGTGCATGAATGCTGTCTCACAGCTTCCATGTGGCAACCAACCTTTGGACCACATGAGTTAGTACGTATGCACGGATATCTACAAGGGCACAAGGTGTGCATCTCGGTAGATGACGGTGCTACTCACAATTTCATCAATTACGGATTGGTGAAAAAACTTAAATTGCCTCAAACTCTGAGTACCCACCACTACAAAGTAGTGAGGCGGTCCGGGGCGGGCAACAAGAAGAGCGGCCTCTAAACACCCTTCCAGGCTCCCATGCTGCTCAATTGGGGCTTGGGCAAGCACAATCAGAGACAACAACAACCCACAGCCAGAAACCAAACAAGAAAAGGGGCACCACCTAGGTGTAGATGCGAGCTAGGACGCACGTGATATCTCCTTGTACTCAAATGCACAAAGAGAGGGGAATGCAAGATAGCCACACACACCAAACACAAACATTCACCACGCCAGAGAGAGGTAAAGAGCACAAATCAACTTGAGCAACTCAGTCTTAGCCTTAAAGACTAGATGCACACAAAGCTTGATGAGAAACAGAGAGACAACACAAAACTTGACCTTGTTGCCAATACACAAATTGTCTTAGGGTCACGGGAGCCCACTCCCCGAGAACCCTCTTACAATTCACCTTTTAGGCAAACAATTCAACAAGCCCTCAAACCACCAAGCATGAAATGGCACAACAAACTTCAAGGACAATATACCTTCAACCACCTGATGAGCCAACTTATCAAGTCAATTTGGAGAGAAGAGTCGTAGTTGCAGCACACAATTGCACCCAACACTATGAATCTTATTTATGGACAAGAGTAGGCTACAAGTGTGATTGTAGAGTATAGTATCACTCCACTCCTCTAGATGGCATAACTAACTTCAAGCTTCTCCATGCACCTATGTGTAGTGATGGAACAGAGCATTCACAATGCACACACTGTACACAACTAGGCTTGAAAAATGGTGTGTTATGTGTTGAGAATGGTGTGGTGTAGTGTGATCATATGATTTACAAGAGAGAGAAGGGATCTATTTATAGGTTTTAGAAGCCCCGATTATGATTAGGCCTAATCAAGTTTATTTGAAGGAATAAAAGACTATGCATATATATATATATTTTAATGAGGGTGGGTCTCTCTTGTCCTTTGAGTCACATGGATGTGGGCTCAAGGGAAGATAATTATTGAGGATGAAAGGAGAGAGGATTGAGTGAATAATTTGGGAGGGCCTACTCTAGTAGAGCATTTTACAATAAGGTTAGTGGTTAGTAGTTAGTAATTATCACTGCAAAATATTTACAAAATCATTCACCAAATGGTGAGATATATGATGAGAAAAATTAGAGAAGGGATGAGCTTGTAAAGAGAGGTTGAAGCTTTGGAGAAGTTGACATTCACCTCTTTACGGCACCGGTAGAAGAAACGGTCAGCATGGCGAAGTAGCGCATGTCGATGGAGCTATGTTATCTTCAAACCTTGGAAAGTTCATGATAAAGCCTTCATTTGCAGAGGTTATCCTTGTATTTTTGCTGATTTTTTAAAGCTCTTTACAAAGCTGAAGAGAGTATGGTAATATGGACATATATGTAGAGAGAAAGGGGGACACTTAGGGTGTAGAAATGGAGGATGAAGGCTATGGAGGTGTGAGAGATGTGGCAATGGTGAAGAGGGTGAATTAGGACATAGGAGTTGCAGGTTTGGGAGTGGGAAGGAGAGGGAGGAGCGTGTGTGAAAGAGGAAAATGATAAAGTGGAAGAGGGAGTGTGGCTGCATAGCATGGGCAAACTGGGGTCCACCAATAAAATCATAGCTCACAGCTCCTAGCTCAAAAAAATATGAAAAACTTTCAGGTGAAAGTTCAGCTCACGAGTGACAACTTTTGTTTGTATCACCTTTTCAAATTCGGGGAGCATGTGATCTTTAAAAATTCAGCAAAACCGACTGTTTTTTCCACTCCACAAGGTCCTTGTGATGTCCTTCTTTGGATGATTCTTTTGAATACCTCCAAGAGTGAGCTCTCCATGGTGCATGCATGCATGCCACATACCCTTGACCTTTTTTGGTAGGTCTATAATTGAAGATATTGTTGAAATCATGATATAAGTGAATAGTACAACTAAGAAAATCAAATATTGAGGGGTCTAAAAAATATGTACATATCAAATATAAATAATATAGGTGTAAAAAATATAAAGGGGTCAAAACAAATCTCTCTCATTATAAGTCTACCATAAAAAGATGAATATCTTTTGTGGTCTAATTTATGAGAGTAATAAAGAATAGATGTAGGAAGGAAACAATCACAATAGTGAAAACATATACACATAAATAAAACTAGTTTTTTTTTGGATTTTTGTTGGGATGGAGTTACACAAAAAAAAAGAGAAGCTTGCATGAAATTATTTTTATATGGAATAAAAAGTATGTAAAATGGTAAGAAAAAATATGGTAATGATGAGTTAATGTACATAGCATAAATAACACACACCTAAGTATAAATATTTAAATAAATACCAAAATAATTATGAAAAATCATTTTATTTAGGCCTTATATACAGTGAAATATTTACACACAAATGGGCCATAATAAACTTATATTTTTTATATTTTTTTGGCTCAACTAGCCCAGTGACTAGCTAATTGAGGGTTTTTAAGAAGATATGGGAAAAGTCCCCTAACTCACACACACCTATATACAGTGAAATGGTAGGGATAAACAAAATGTTTGAGTGATTTGATAGAGTGAGGTAGCTTACTATGGCAATTATGGAAAGCCGAAAAACGGCTATCATTAGCCCCCCCCTTAGATAATGGTACATTCATGTACCATTTATCCGATCATACAACATGTAGATTGTGTAACGTCTGTCTTTGGTTGCTCTCATCTTTGAAGAACCTTTGCTGTATGATTAAAAAACCTTGTGTGATATGAAAGGTTCTCGGAGCCAATAGCAGGATGAAATGAAGTGATGGAGTAAAACTCCTCCATCGAGAAAGTTTCCATAAGCACCCCCCAGGATCAAAGATCTTGAAATATCTTTCCCAAAGAGAGATGTATGGTATGGAATCACTTACTGATTTCGGTTGAAGAAACTTGTAGATTCTATTGTTGTCCATCATTGCATCTATCACTATGAATGTGATATAAAAGATTGGTTGCTCCTCCTCTTGTGTAAAGTTGATGTATCTGCTATGATCTTCAAGAGCTTGTATGAGCAAATTCCTGAACTGTAGCTCATAAAATTCATTCAACCTGGGTAGGCTCATCAAGTCAAAAATTCTATGACCTTCATGATTTATGAAATCTTGATACATGCTTCCAACCGCTATTGGAAGATATTGCAAATAGTTTACCACATAAGTAGATAATAGACGAAGGTTTCTATTGCTTCCAACACATTGGAAGAGAATAGATTTTGGTACTCATTGACGAAATATCCACATGTAGCAATCAAAAAGATTTTCATCTATGATGAAGACCAGAAGCATCACAATGTGTGACCTCCATACACCAAAGAACCAAATGTAGAAGGTTTGGAAACATCCGTTCATCACCAAGTATTCATGTCCCTTCCACTTAAGAAGGTATGGTGTCCCGGATGAAAGGAATATGTGAAGAGAGGAGAAGTTGACCTTGAAGAGGTGAAACCCAATGTGAAGATGCTTGGGGCTTCAAAAGCTTGGATTGTCTTGCTAAGAGACTGTCCCATGAATGAAGAGCCACCCACTAAAACACCATTGAAGAGAATGATACCCTTCTGATATTTTCTATTTATGATTTTATTTTTTACTACTCTTCCATGTTATTCATCCACTTCTAAGCCCCCCCTTTGGCAAGGTTGTAACTCCTCACATTGTACCACTTCAAAGGTTGATGGATTACTGTTTGATTTTGTGAAAACTTTGGCTTCTTGCATGATAGGTTCCTCTAAGCTTAACATATATGGGTCATACCAATGCTTTTCAACATCCTCAAACACTTCTTGAAGATTATCCTCACATGGATTCAACTCACACTCTTCTACTTTGTTTTGGAGTTGGCATTCCATGTACACAATCATCTCTTTATGATCAATGTGGTCTATGATCTCCCCACCTATGATTTCATCTTCTTCTTCACTCTCTTCTTTTAGACAAAATACACTCTCAGAACATTCCATAAGATCAAGGTTACCTTCAAGGTCTTCATTCTCCATAGATTCCTGTTGCGCAAAAGCTTCGTCTGCTCGGACTAGAAATTGATCCTCTGCCAAAAGGTTGGATGTATCCATTATTGAATCATCAATGCCATTTGAGATATCTTGTGTCGATTTTTGCATGCTTGTGATAAAGGTAGAAGAAAGAGATTCCACATTTGAATCTTGGCCACATACTTTAGCACTTGAATAATCAGTTGGCATGTAAGTAACTTCTTCAACATTTGTCGGAGTAGAAGGAGACAAGTATGGCAAAGGAGATGAATCCTTGATAGAAACACTTTCATGATGGTTGGTTCTTCCAGCATGATGGAAACCATTTTTGATGTAGAAGTACTTGTGAAACTTCCTTCGGGCAATAGTGACCGCTTCTTCAAAGGTAGAGGGTCCACTACAAGTAACCTTAGTCTTTAGGAAAGGAGACAAACCCGAAATAAATTGCTCCATTTTACATAATCTGGAAATGTAGAACTAAATCCACATCTTCCCCATTGATGAGAAAAAATATCCTCATAAGCATAGTAGTCTTCACCATGTTGTTGAAGTCTCCCTAATAAAGCCCATGCTGTCTCTGTTTTTGTAAATTTAGAGAATCTTGTCTTCAAAGCTTTGGAAATTTGGGTATATCCATCTTCAATCTGAGAAGACATACTCCAAAACCATTGCTCAACGTTGCCTCTAAGGCATAGCAATAGAAAATCCCATTTTCAATGTCATCCCTTTTACCAAGGATACGACAAACCATTCTAAAATCAGCAAGAAAATCATCAACATCTTCTTCTAGATTTCCGAAGAAGATTGGGATATCATCAAAAGTATAGCGTGTCATAGTTTCTCAATGCTAGAACCACACAAAGATTAGTTCCAAACAATCATTTTCTCTCATGACATCAACTAACTACACAAAGTTTTGAAAGGTCTTTTAGCATGAATTCTAGATTCTTATGTGAAATTATTTTTTCCTTTCTTATGTTATGCTAATCCAAACCATATTCTAGATCAATTTTTGTTGCCTTGAAATTAAACTTAGTCATACAAGTTTTCATGATTCATATAATCTACTTGATTATACTGAAATTCAAGCATTCATGCATATACAACAACAATAAGCACAAAGTCAGTCCTCAGTGGGGGCACCAATTTGAGGCGGTCCGGGGCGGGCAACAAGAAGAGCGGCCTCTAAACACCCTTCGAGGCTCCCATGCTGCTCAATTGGGGCTGGGGCACGCACAATAAGAGACAACAACAACCCACAACCAGAAACCAAACAAGAAAAGGGGCACCACCTAGTTGTAGATGCGAACTAGGACGCACGTGATATCTCCTTGTACTCAAATGCACAAAGAGAGGGGAATGCAAGATAGCCACACACACCAAACACAAACATTCACCACGCCAGAGAGAGGTAAAAAGCACAAATAACTTGAGCAACTCAGTCTTAGCCTTTAAAGACTAGATGCACACAAAGATTGATGGAAATCAGAGAGACAACACAAAACTTGACCTTGTTGCCAATACACAAATTGTCTTAGGGTCACGGGAGCCCTCTCCCCGAGCACCCTCTTACAATTCACCTTTTAGGCAAACAATTCAACAAGCCCTCAAACCACCAAGCATGAAATGGCACAACAAACTTCAAGGAAAATATACCTTCAACCACCTGATGAGCCAACTTATCAAGTCAATTTGGAGAGAAGAGTCGTATTTGCAGCATACAATTGCACCCAACACTATGAATCTTATTTATGGACAAGAGTAGGCTACAAGTGTGATTGCAGAGTATAGTATCACTCCACTCCTCTAGATGGCATAACTAACATCAAGCTTCTCCATGCACCTATGTGTAGTGATGGAACAGAGCACTCACAATGCACACACTCTACACAACTAGGCTTGAAAAGTGGTGTGTTATGTGTTGAGAATGGTGTGGTGTAGTGTGATCATATGATTTACAAGGGAGAGAAGGGCTCTATTTATAGGTTTTAGAAGCCCCGATTAGGATTAGGCCTAATCAAGTTTATTTGAAGGAATAAAAGACTATGCATATATATATATATTTTTAATGAGGGTGGGTCTCTCTTGTCCTTTGAGTCACATGGATGTGGGCTCAAGGGAAGAGAATTATTGAGGATGAAAGGAGAGAGGATTGAGTGAATAATTTGGGAGGGCCTACTCTAGTAGAGGGTGCATTTTACAATAAGGTTAGTGGTTAGTAGATAGTAATTATCACTACAAAATATTAACAAAATCATTCACCAAATGGTGAGATATATGATGAGAAAAATTAGAGAAGAGATGAGCTTGTAAAGAGAGGTTGAAGCTTTGGAGAAGTTGACATTCACCTCTTTACAGCACCGGTAGAAGAAACGGTCAGCATGGCGAAGTAGCGCGTGTCGATGAAGCTATGTTATCTTCAAACCTTGGAAAATTCATGATAAAGCCTTCATTTGCAGAGGTTATCCTTGGATTTTTGATGATTTTTTGAAGTTCTTTACAAAGCTGAAGAGAGTATGGTAATATGGACATATATGTAGAGAGAAAGGGGGACACTTAGGGTGTAGAAATGGAGGATGAAGGCTATGGAGGTGTGAGCGATGTGGCAATGGTGAAGAGGGTGAATTAGGACATAGGAGTTGCAGGTTTGGGAGTGGGAAGGAGAGGGAGGAGCGTGTGTGAAAGAGGAAAATGATAAAGTGGAAGAGGGAGTGTGGCTGCATAGCATGGGCAAACTGGGGTCCACCAATAAAATCATAGCTCACAGCTCGTAGCTTAAAAAAATATGAAAAACTTTGAGGTGAAAGTTCAGCTCATGAGCTACAACTTTTGTTTGTATCACCTTTTCAAATTCGGGGAGCATGTGATCTTTAAAAATTCAGCAAAACCGACTGTTTTTTCCACTCCACAAGGTCCTTGTGATGTCCTTGTTTGGATGATTCTTTTGAATACCTCCAGAGTAAGCTCCCCATGGTGCATCCATGCATGCCACATACCCTTGACCTTATTTGGTAGGTCTATAATTGAGGATATTGTTGAAATCATGATATAAGTGAATAGTACAACTAAGAAAATCAAATATTGAGGGTCTAAAAAATATGTACATGTCAAATATAAATAATATAGGTTGAAAAAATATAAAGGGGTCAAAACAAATCTCTCTCATTATAAGTCTACCATAAAAAGATGAATATTTTTTTTTGTCTAATTTATGAGAGTAATAAAGAATAGATGTAGGAAGGAAAAAATCACAATAGTGAAAAAATATACACATAAATAAAACTAGTTTTTTTTTGGATTTTTGTTGGGATGGAGTTACACAAAAAATAAGAGAAGCTTGCATGAAATTATTTCTATATGGAATAAAAAGTATGCAAAATGGTAAGAAAAAATATGATAATGATGAGGTAATGTACATAGCATAAATAACACACACCTAAGTATAAATATTTAAATAAATACCAAAATAATTATGAAAAATCATTTTATTTAGGCCTTATATACAATGAAATATTTACACACAAATGGACCATAATATACTTATATTTTTTTATATTTTTTAGGCTCAACTAGCCCAGTGACTAGCTAATTGAGGGTTTTTAAGAAGATATAGGAAAAGTCCCCTAACTCACACACACCTATATACAGTGAAATGGTAGGGATAACCAAAATGTTTGAGTGATTTGATAGAGTGAGGTAGCTTACTATGGCAATTATGGAAAGCTGAAAAACGGCTATCATTAGCCCCCCCCCTTAGGTAATGGTACATTCATCTACCATTTATCCGATCATACAACATGTAGATTGTGTAACGTCTGTCTTTGTCTGCTCTCATCTTTGAAGAACCTTTGTTGTATGATTAAAAAACCTTGTGTGATATGAAAGGTTCTCGGAGCCAATAGCAGGATGAAATGAAGTGACGGAGTAAAACTCCTCCATCAAGAAAGTTTCCATAAGCACCCCCCAGGATCAAAGATCTTGAAATATCTTTCCCAAAGAGAGATGTATGGTATGGAATCACTTACTGATTTCGGTTGAAGAAACTTGTAGATTCTATTGTTGTCCATCATTGCATCTATCACTATGAATGTGATATAAAAGATTGGTTGCTCCTCCTCTTGTGTAAAGTTGATGTATCTGCTATGATCTTCAAGAGCTTGTATGAGCAAATTCCTGAACTGTAGCTCATAAAATTCATTCAACCTGGGTAGGCTCATCAAGTCAAAAATTCTATGACCTTCATGATTTATGAAATCTTGATACATGCTTCCAACCGCTATTGGAAGATATTGCAAATAGTTTACCACATAAGTAGATAATAGACGAAGGTTTCTATTGCTTCCAACACATTGGAAGAGAATAGATTTTGGTACTCATTGACGAAATATCCACATGTAGCAATCAAAAAGATTTTCATCTATGATGAAGACCAGAAGCATCACAATGTGTGACCTCCATACACCAAAGAACCAAATGTAGAAGGTTTGGAAACATCCGTTCATCACCAAGTATTCATGTCCTCTTCCACTTAAGAAGGTATGGTGTCCCGGATGAAAGGAATATGTGAAGAGAGGAGAAGTTGACCTTGAAGAGGTGAAACCCAATGTGAAGATGCTTGGGGCTTCAAAAGCTTGGATTGTCTTGCTAAGAGACTGTCCCATGAATGAAGAGCCACCCACTAAAACACCATTGAAGAGAATGATACCCTTTGATATTTTCTATTTATGATTTTATTTTTTACTACTCTTCCATGTTATTCATCCCCTTCTAAGCCCCCCCTTTGGCAAGGTTGTAACTCCTCACATTGTACCACTTCAAAGGTTGATGGATTACTGTTTGATTTTGTGAAAACTTTGGCTTCTTGCATGATAGGTTCCTCTAAGCTTAACATATATGGGTCATACCAATGCTTTTCAACATCCTCAAACACTTCTTGAAGATTACCCTCTCATGGATTCAACTCACACTCTTCTACTTTGTTTTGGAGTTGGCATTCCATGTACACAATCATCTCTTTATGATCAATGTGGTCTATGATCTCCCCACCTATGATTTCATCTTCTTCTTCACTCTCTTCTTTTAGACAAAATACACTCTCAGAACATTCCATAAGATCAAGGTTACCTTTAAGGTCTTCATTCTCCATAGATTCCTGTTGCCCAAAAGCTTCGTCTGCTCGGACTAGAAATTGATCCTCTGCCAAAAGGTTGGATGTATCCATTTTTGAATCATCAATGCCATTTGAAATATCTTGTGTCAATTTTTGCATGCTTGTGATAGAGGTAGAAGAAAGAGATTCCACATTTAAATCTTGGCCACACACTTTAGCACTTGAATAATCAATTGGCATGTAAGTAACTTCTTCAACATTTGTCGGAGTAGAAGGAGACAAGTATGGTAAAGGAGATGACTCCTTGATAGAAACACTTTCATGATGGTTGGTTCTTCCAGCATGATGGAAACCATTTTTGATGTAGAAGTACTTGTGAAACTTCCTTCGGGCAATAGTGACCGCTTCTTCAAAGGTAGAGGGTCCACTACAAGTAACCTTAATCTTTAGGAAAGGAGACAAACCCGAAATAAATTGCTCCATTTTTACATAATCTGGAAATGTAGAACTAAATCCACATCTTCCCCATTGACGAGAAAAAATATCCTCATAAGCATAGTAGTCTTCACCATGTTGTTGAAGTCTCCCTAATAAAGCCCATGTTGTCTCTCTTGTTGGAAATTTAGACAATCTAGTCTTCAAAGCTTTGGAAATTTGGGTATATCCATCTTCAATCTGAGAAGACATACTCCAAAACCATTTCTCAACGTTGCCTCTAAGGCATAGCAATAGAAAATCCCCTTTCTCAATGTCATCCCTTTTACCAAGGATACAACAAACCATTCTAAAATCAGCAAGAAAATCATCAGCATCTTCTTCTAGATTTCCGAAGAAGATTGGGATATCATCAAAGGTATAGCGTGTCATAGTTTCTCAATGCTAGAACCACACAAAGATTAGTTCCAAACAATCATTTTCTCTCATGACATCAACTAACTACACAAAGTTTTGAAAGGTCTTTTAGCATGAATTCTAGATTCTTATGTGAAAATATTTTTTCCTTTCTTATGTTATGCTAATCCAAACCATATTCTAGAAGATCAATTTTTGTTGCCTTGAAATTAAACTCAGTCATACAAGTTTTCATGATTCATATAATCTACTTGATTATCCTGAAATTCAAGCATTCATGCAATACAACAACAATAAGCACAAAGTCAGTCCTCAGTGGGGGCACCAATTTGAGGCGGTCCGGGGCGGGCAACAAGAAGAGCGGCCTCTAAACACCCTTCGAGGCTCCCATGCTGCTCAATTGGGACTGCGGCACACACAATCAGAGACAACAACAACCCACAGCCAAAAACCAAACAAGAAAAGGGGCACCACCTAGGTGTAGATGCGAACTAGGACGCACGTGATATCTCCTTGTACTCAAATGCACAAAGAGAGGGGAATGCAAGATAGCCACACACACCAAACACAAACATTCACCACGCCAGAGAGAGGTAAAGAGCACAAATCAACTTGTGCAACTCAGTCTTAGCCTTAAAGACTAGATGCACACAAAGATTGATGAGAAAGAGAGAGACAACACAAAACATGACCTTGTTGCCAATACACAAATTGTCTTAGGGTCACGGGAGCCCTCTCCCCGAGTACCCTCTTACAATTCACCTTTTAGGCAAACAATTCAATAAGCCCTCAAACCACCAAGCATGAAATGGCACAACAAACTTCAAGGAAAATATACCTTCAACCACCTGATGAGCCAACTTATCAAGTCAATTTGGAGAGAAGAGTCGTAGTTGCAGCATACAATTGCACCCAACACTATGAATCTTATTTATGGACAAGAGTAGGCTACAAGTTTGATTGCAGAGTATAGTATCACTCCACTCCTCTAGATGGCATAACTAACTTCAAGCTTTTCCATGCACCTATGTGTAGTGATGGAACAGAGCACTCACAATGCACACACTCTACACAACTACGCTTGAAAAGTGGTGTGTTATGTGTTGAGAATGGTGTGGTGTAGTGTGATCATATGATTTAGAAGGGAGAGAAGGGCTCTTTTTATAGGTTTTAGAAGCCCCGATTAGGATTAGGCCTAATCATGCTTATTTGAAGGAATAAAAGACTATGCATATATATATATATATTCTAATGAGGGTGGGTCTCTCTTGTCCTTTGAGTCACATGGATGTGGGCTCAAGGGAAGAGAATTATTGAGGATGAAAGGAGAGAGGATTGAGTGAATAATTTGGGAGGGCCTACTCTAGTAGAGGGTGCATTTTACAATAAGGTTAGTGGTTAGTAGATAGTAATTATCACTACAAAATATTAACAAAATCATTCACCAAATGGTGAGATATATGATGAGAAAAATTAGAGAAGAGATGAGCTTGTAAAGAGAGGTTGAAGCTTTGGAGAAGTTGACATTCACCTCTTTACAACACCGGTAGAAGAAACGGTCAGCATGGCGAAGTAGCGCATGTCGATGAAGCTATGTTATCTTCAAACCTTGGAAAATTCATGATAAAGCCTTCATTTACAGAGGTTATCCTTGGATTTTTGCTGATTTTTTGAAGTTCTTTACAAAGCTGAAGAGAGTATGGTAATATGGACATATATGTAGAGAGAAAGGGGGACACTTAGGGTGTAGAAATGGAGGATGAAGGCTATGGAGGTGTGAGCGATGTGGCAATGGTGAAGAGGGTGAATTAGGACATAGGAGTTGCAGGTTTGGGAGTGGGAAGGAGAGGGAGGAGCATGTGTGAAAGAGGAAAATGATAAAGTGGAAGAGGGAGTGTGGCTGCATAGCATGGGCAAACTGGGGTCCACCAAGAAAATCATAGCTCACAGCTCGTAGCTCAAAAAAGTATGAAAAACTTTGAGGTGAAAGTTCAGCTCACGAGATACAACTTTTGTTTGTATCACCTTTTCAAATTTGGGGAGCATGTGATCTTTAAAAATTCACCAAAACCGACTGTGTTTTTCCACTGCACAAGGTCCTTGTGATGTCCTTCTTTGGATGATTCTTTTGAATACCTCCAAGAGTGAGCTCCCCATGGTGCATGCATGCATGCCACATACCCTTGACCTTATTTGGTAGGTCTATAATTGAGGATATTGTTGAAATCATGATATAAGTGAATAGTACAACTAAGAAAATCAAATATTGAGGGGTCTAGAAAATATGTACATGTCAAATATAAATAATATAGGTGAAAAAAATATAAAGGGGTCAAAATAAATCTCTCATTATAAGTCTACCATAAAAATATGAATATTTTTTGTGGTCTAATTTATGAGAGTAATAAAGAATAGATGTAGGAAGGAAAAAATCACAATAGTGAAAAAATATACACATAAATAAAACTAGTTTTTTTTTGGATTTTTGTTGGGATGGAGTTACACAAAAAATAAGAGAAGCTTGCATGAAATTATTTTTATATGGAATAAAAAGTATGCAAAATGGTAAGAAAAAATATGATAATGATGAGTTAATGTACATAGCATAAATAACACACACCTAAGTATAAATATTTAAATAAATACCAAAATAATTATGAAAAATCATTTTATTTAGGCCCTATATACAATGAAATATTTACACACAAATGGACCATAATATACTTATATTTTTTATATTTTTTTGGCTCAACTAGCCCAGTGACTAGCTAATTGAGGGTTTTTAAGAAGATATGGGAAAAGTCCCCTAACTCACACACACCTATATACAGTGAAATGGTAGGGATAACCAAAATGTTTGAGTGATTTGATAGGGTGAGGTAGCTTACTATGGCAATTATGGAAAGCCGAAAAACGGCTATCAGTATCAAAGATGAATGGACATGATACTGAAATCTCGGATACTTAATGCCGAGCTGTTCCATTGGAAGTACAAGGGTACTCCACATGTTTGGATTTTCAGGTTATGAACATGGAAAGGGATAATGTGGTTCTTGGTAGGGAGTGGTTTCATAGCCTAGGGCCATCACTGAAGCGTAGCTATGAGCACAACAGCTTGATGTTTGAATCCCATGGCGCACATGTGTTGTTGTTAGGAGAAAAAGATATACCTTCATCACCACTGATTTGTACCACTGAGCTTATGCAGCTCGTTTCTGATAATGAAATGGATCAGGTTTTATTGTGTTACTCACTGTCTCATTTTCTTTCTAACATTGTGTTTGTAGAACATTCCTCAACGTCACATGCTTCTCTCTCCTCTCTTCCACCAATTGCTAATTTCAAACAAGCAAACGTTGCTAGTCAATTACATATTTCAAGATGTATTTCCTAATGATTTGCCATCAGGATTACCGCCGACACGATCAGTACAGCATAGCATTGACATGGCTGCAGGCTGTAAACCTGTTAGTAAACCACCTTACCGTATGAGTTATTCAGAAGCCGCTGAGGTGGAAGGTCAGCTTGCTAACTACCTTAGCAAAGGGTTTATACAACCCATTTCTTCACCATGGGCTTCGCCTATCCTCTTAGTGAAGAAAAAAGACGATAGTATGCGCATGTGCCTAGACTACCATGGCTTAAATGCGGTTACAGTTAAGAACAAATACCCGTAGCCCAGAGTAGATGAGTTGTTTGACAAGCTCAGTCATGCTTGAATTTTACGAAAATAGACTTGCGGTTAGGATATCACAAAGTCCGTATTTGACTTGCCGATATACCCAAAACTGCATTTCAAACACGGTTTGGACACTAGAGTTCTTGGTGATGCCCTTTGGGTTAACCAATGCGCCTGCAACATTCCTGACACTTATGAATAGTGTCTTAAAGCCATATTTGGGCAAATTTGTCATTGTTTTCCTCAATGACATCCTAGTCTATAGTGCTTTTGAAGAAAAACACTTACAACATCTCAGGTAGGTGTTTGAGTTGTTACGCACAAACAAATTATATGCCAAGGAATCTAAATGTGATTTTCTAAAAGACGAAATTCATTATTTAGGGCATGTTATTTCAGCTAACGGGCTATATATGGATCAATCCAAAGTGGATACCATCCGGAAATGGCCTTCTCCTAAAAATCTAGAAGAATTATAGATTTTTTAAGGATTTGCACGTTTTTACCGAAGGTTCGTTAAAAACTATGCTCAAATTGGTGTTCCCATGATGGATCAACTCAAAGGCAAAGGTAAAGCTTTTCAGTGGGGATCCGCTCAACAACACAGTTTCGATACACTCAAGGATGCATTATCTACAACTCCTATACTAGCTATTGTAGATCCTTTGAAACCATTCATTTTGGAAATAGATGCCAGTGACCGTGCTATTGGAGCAGTCCTATTACAAGACGGACGATCGATTGCATTTGAAAGCAAAAAGCTTGATGCAGCTCAGCAAAACTACTCTGCTTATGAACACGAACTCTCTGCAATAGTGTTGGCCTTAAAAACATGGCGGAATTATTTGTATGGTGCTCAGTTTGAGATTGTGTTTGACCATGAAAGCATCAAATGGTTTACACAACAAACGGATTTGAAGGGTCGAAAAGCCAGGTCGGCCGAGATTCTTTAGGAATATGACACCAAGCTAAGGTATCGCAAAGGCCGGTACAATGTCGTGGCGGACGCTCCAAGTCGAATGCCAGAGATCAATTCGCTCTTGTTCACGAAACTTCATAGTGAATCTTTAGATTCTCTCAAAGGAAAATATGAGCATGATGAAACATATTCCAAAGTGTGGAGCCATGTTCAAAAGAGGTATCCTTCTCACTCCAATAACGGTAGTGTACAATTAACCTCCACACCTAGTTCTCCTTTATCAAGTGATGAACTATAGCGATGGAAGCATTTTACCATCGACAATGGGTACCTACTCCATAAGGGGAGAGTTTGTGTACCAACGGACACAGACATTCAACGCCAATTAATTCTTTATGAATGTCATGATAGTCCAAGTGTAGGGCACCCGGGGATTATAAAAACTTATGCTCTTGTACGACGGCAGTTTTACTGGCCAGGTATACATGGCTTTGTTCAAGCTTATGTCTTGCATTGCCAAAAATGTCAAGTTAACAAAGCAAGAGGACTCTTATATCCTTTGGAGATTCCCAATGGAAAATGGAAAAGCATCTCTATGGATTTTATTGTGGGTTTACCAACCACTGTATGAGGTCATGACTCGGTATGGGTGGTCGTAGACAGGTTGACTAAACTATGTAAGTTTATTCCGACCAAATCAACGGTTACAACACCAGAATTAGCCAAGTTATTTGTGGACAATCTATACAAAGTGTATGGTTTGCCAAGTAACATTGTTAGTGACCGTGATCCTAAGTTTAAGACACTTTTGAAGAGTGGTGTTTAAACGATTGGGTACACAACTGAATCTCAGTACAACTGATCATCTAGAAGCAGAGGGTTAGACAAAATGAGTTAACCAGGTGCTAGAGGATATGCTAAGAGCATACGTCAACAAAAACAGTCAGACTGGGAAGAATACTTACCTATTCTTGAGTTTACCTACAACAGTGCTAAGCATGTCACAACAGGTTTTAGTCCTTTCATGCTCATATATGGGTTTCAACCTAGGTCACCGGTTACGGTGGGTTTGGCAACCAAAAAACTCCAATAGGTTAAGGATTTTCTCCAAGACAACATGGATATGCTGAAACTTGCTTGTCAAAATGTCCAACAAGCACAGGATCGGTATAAGAAGTACGCTGATGAGAAACGTCGACAAGTTACCTTTGAAGAAGGGGAGGAAGTATTTTTACGTGTGCCAAAACATTCAGAAAGTCTGAAAACTGGGCCAAAACCTAAATTATCTCCCTGACATTGTGGGATTTTCAAAATACTCAAGCGAGTAGGTGATCGTGTCTACAAATTATTACTACTTGCACATTCTCGCATTCATCTGGTGTTTCATGTAAGCCATTTATGTAAGCGGTTACATGGGGAAGACAATCTCATTGATCAACAGGTTTTGGTTGATTTCATTGAACCTCCTACCTTATCGCATGAACCTTAACGTGTTCTCGATTATCATGAGTTGCGTACACGTCGTCATGTACGTCAACAAGCCATAATCAAGTGGAAAGACCGACATGAGGAAGGTTCCACTTGGGAAAACATTAGTGTTATTAAGAATAATTTCCCAACTTTTGTTTTCGAGGACGAAAACTCTTCTTAAGGGGGGAGTAATGTCAGAACACTGGCAAGGCCGGACTAGACAAGGGCAGGTCCGGGCTAGGCAATGTGGAAAGGGAGTCCAACTAGGGCAAAGGGCCAGGGGCTATGCTATATAGTGGGTGGTTGGGTGGTGGAATCTCAGGTTCTAGTTCCCCTTGTCTTACAACACATGTCCATCATAGCTTCAAGCCCTTGCAAAAGATCGAACTCTTCATACCTTGACTAGGTTGACTCCGTCTCCCAGCTCGTATCCGCATCTGTAGAGCTACAATCACTCGGCACATCCTCATCTTCTGTCTCAAGCTCAGGAATTTTCTCCAGCTTCATAGGTTTGGCTTCATTTAAAAATCGTACTCTTTGACTGCTCACGCACTTCAAAAGACTTGATTATCCATACCTTGGCTTGACATCACTTCTCTTGCTTGATCTTGAACCATCTTCATCTCTTGCACAACTAGAGCCACTCTCTTTGGTAATCTCATCATGGGAACAACCCAATCTCTCTGCAACCACAAGATCCTCGATTCTTCCTGCACCGGCACCTCCATTTGCACCACTTTGGGCTCAACTCTCACTGCTTCCATCTGCTTCGACATCATCACATCTGGCAAACCCTGCCTCGTTTGTTGTTTCTTCAATATCTTCTTGGTACGCCCTTGTGCTAGAGCCACCACTTTGTCATATGACACTGGGCCATCAAGCTCCACCTTATCTCACACTTCTTCATACAAGCAGTTGACAAATTTGCTCATCTTTAGATAATCCACATTTGCAGTAGTAGTTACCTTAATTAGCTTTACCCAAAGGGCTTTGAACTCCCATGTGAGCGCCTGAAAATATGCTTCTAGACTCTGCTTCAAGCCATCCAGCCTTCTCTTTACCTCGTTCAACTACACATTTGCTACAAAATTGCTTCAAAAAGCCTCTTCCAACCCTTCATGATCGGTGTTTTTTTTTCAGGTAGTTCATCAAGCCACCGCTTTGCTTTTCTACGTACCACGAGCGGAAAAACTCACACCATACTATCTTCTCTCGACACACTGCTTTCCAAAAAAAAAAATCCATAGTCCTGTAGCCATACCTCGACGTCTTCAACACCTATAAAGATTGGAAATCCCGACCATGCCATGCTGCCAACACTTGCTCTTGAAATCTCAAACCTTCAACATTGGCAAAATTGCTGCTTGAAATTTAAACAAGAGCATCAGCTAGATCCTCCGTGAGGGCATCAGAATATGGGAAGGGGGAACACACCGGGCACACAGTCAACACGCCTCTCTATAGCCCAGGATATACACATCACCCCTAGACACTAGAGTTCACCTTCAAAACTCACACGACTCACATGCAAAACACCGTTTGCACACAACCGTATGCACACACTCGATGCAGCAACACAAATATAGCCCAATCATCTTGAATCGCTCGAGTCACGGCCTTCACACGCAAACAACCTCTCTCAATCCCTCTCTGCACATCTGACCATCCGGGGGGGGGGGCACAAGTGCCGACACACTCCTGAAAACACATGCACACAACAAAGAAGAGAAGGGAAAAATGGGAATCAACACAAAAACACGCAATAATGCTGGCTTGAACTCATACAAAACACCATGTACAAGATGCTACCAGCCGTGGCATACCATCGACGAGCACAAGCTAACAATCTAGCAGCCCTCCTGACACCACTTCAGCACCACCATTCCATAGCTGCTCAAAAATACATAGACTGGCTCGATGCTCAACATCGAAGCAAAAATGGCTCCAATTGCCCAATTGGCCAAAAATCCTTGAAAACACGTGTGAATCCTCTTTTATAGGGGATTTACAAAAGACTTAAAAAATTTGTTTTTTCTTGCTCGTGGACATTAGGAAAAATATGGACTCTCCTAGGGCCCTTTTGATTAGGGAAGGGTTAGTGGAGGACCAATGAAAGGGCTCTTGGGATATCACCTATAGCCTAAGGAGAGATAGGGGGGCAGCCTATTTGTCCCCCTCTTCAATGCTTGATTCCTAGAGAGAAAGGGGAGGTGGACTTAGGGGGGGGGGGGGGAAAGAGGTGTCATAAAGCCTAGAGAGGGACCCTTGACAAAAAGGGACCCCAAAAGAAAAATCGCGCAGGTCAAAAAACCCTAAAAATTTAAATTTTTTGAAAAGTCTCAAAAATGACCATTTCCCCTCCAAAATTGCTCAAAACACAACCAAACATCAAAAAGTCACTTTTTCTCTTCAAATTCCTCTCTCTATCTCTCCAACAATCTTCTCTCCCCTGCCCCCTCCCCTCCCCTCACTCTCTCTCTGCAGTCAACCCCACCATAGCCAAAAGCTCACTCTCCATCTTCTCTAGCTCTCCCTCCCCTCCCCCCTCCATTCTCTCTGTGCTGTGCAGCCCACCATAGCCCAAAGCTCATCAATATCCTCCTCTTCAGCTGTCCCCCCTCCTGCTCCTCACTCTCTCTACAGTCAACCCCACCATGGCCAAATGCTCACTCTCCATCCTCTCTAGCTCTCCCTCCCCTCACCCCTCCATTCTCCACAATCAAGCCCACCATAGCCCAAAGCTCATCACTATCCCACCATAGCCAAAAGCTCACTCTCCATGTCCTCTATCTCTCCCTTTCTCCCCTTCATTCTCTCTGTACTGTGTAGAACTCACTATCCTTCTCTCCAACCCTCACCCCCTCCCCCTTCCCAATCTCTCTCTACTGTGTGGCCACCCGATCACTTCCCAAGAATGTCCACCCATACCACGCATAGAAAACCCAAGTTGGAGATACAAAAGGTCATACTGCACAACACAAAGAGCTTGAAGGTGGAATGGATCCCACAGGTATTTAGCAAGGCTCATGGGTCTACATGCAACGTTCAGTGTTGGTCCTCATGGAGTACAATGTCGAGGCATACTGGAATGCCATTGGAAGTGAAGACTAATGGCTTTCAAAACAAAACCTGAAATGGTGGCCATCACTCAACATGTGTATAGTGTAGCTGAGATCCACTTGCAGAGAGCTTCAAACCAATTTTCACCTCATTGTAAGTCTAATGCTAAGTCATCTTATGGGTATGTCCTCTTTAATTTGCATGTGTTCATATTTTTTGACAACGGTATTTGTGAATGTATTTTTTTATCTAGCTGACTTGCAAAGCAACCGCTTGAATGCCTCTCGGGTACCTTTATGGTTGTGCATGCTATAGATAAGAACTAATCTATATAACTCAACAATGTATATTAATTTAAACTATAGTAGCTAACACCATATTTGTTGTATTACAGGATGTTATTGCAGTGGATGCTTGGGCTCAACTTGGTTTGGTGTCAAGTGGAAAGTGAGACTTCTCCAATCAGAAGATCATTCTAAATAGTCTTTGTTTGGTGTGTATACTTGTGGATATGGAGGTCCATGGAGTTATCAATGATGAGACAAGCCTTGCTAAGAGCATAGCAATTGCCTCAATCTATATTCCATTCAATGTATTTGATCCAGTACATAACATCCCAAGCTATTATTGTAGCTAAGCTACAAACTTTGTAATGAAACTACTTGAATAGAAAGCACTCTTGTTTCATTACATTTTTGTCCACTCTAGTTAATCTTCAACTATATGATGTTGTGCTTGTGATCAATTTTTGTTTCATCTAATATTGGATGGGTATTGTGCTTCCTGCCAAATTTTTGGTGCTCATAAGTGAATTGATCAAGTAAATTGATTTTTTGGTAGTAAGTACACCTTTTCAATGTGCCTGCATGTAGATCTAGTAAGCCATCTAATCTCAAAGGTCAGGTTTGATTCATTTTCTGTTGTATGAGCACTTAAAGTTTATCTCAAAATGGTGGCAAGCTTTAAATTCTTAGAAGAATCCCATACTCAAGACTAATATAAGCAAGGTAGAGCAATCATATTTCCTTGTGTTGCAGGCATAGACATGAACCTCCTTTGGCATTGAACAAACATTTAGTTCATGAGCACTTAGAGTTTATCTCAATATATTTGGCAGGCTTCAAATTTTTGAAAGAACACACTCAAACCTAATCCAAGAAAGATACAACAATCATATTCCGTCATGTTTGCAAGCACACACATGAATCCCCTCTTGGCATTGTTCAAACACTTCGTTCTACTTTTGCCATGAATAATGCAATGGCATGCTATTATGTTGTATTTGATATGAATTTGTGTAAGTTCAACATAAGCTTGTGTTCTTTGAAATCCCAAGGAACACAGACTATGAAATCAAAATAAAGAAAAGAGAGCGAGCAAACAAGATATCGGATAGGGGATAATACTATATATAATGTACATAGATAGATGGAGGAAACAAACAAAAAGACAATAGATATAGATAAATGCAAAAATAGATAGATAGATAGATGATAGATAATTATAATAGATAGATACATAACATAGATAGATAGATGATACACATGTAGATAAAAAACACAAAGATAGGAGAGAGAGAGAGAGGAGGAGAGAGAGAGAGAGAGAGAGAGAGAGAGACCCTTTTGGAACTCAAGGGCATTGCCCCTTTATTGAGGATACACTCTTATGATGGATAAATGACATGATACATGGATCAAACCAAGACAAGTTACTCCTTGGATTGCTTGCTAATTGAGTATGCATCATGTATACTTTGAGCCATCTGTATAGCAGAGAATGAGTAGAGAATGCATCATACACATGGTGAGCCATCTATATCCATTTGTAGTAGAGGACGAGTTTTCTTTCTCTAGATATATCATGTGAGCTATAGTTTTGTAAAATGCTTCTTTGGATGGATGTTCATTGGGTTATCCTGTAGGCCCAAGGCCACCATGCCCAAAACTAAGCAAGCACAAAGAGTAGGAGGCAAGGCAGTGGTGCATAGGCCTTGGGAGGCCCAAAAAAATCCTGCCACAAGGGAGCGCATTTGGGCCTTCCATAGGTCTATGCATCCTTGTGGCAGGATTTTTTTGGGCTCCCAAGGCCTATGCATCCCTTGCCTTGCCTTCTATCTGTGCCAGCTTGCTTTGGCTCGGTTGACATGGTCCTACAGGATGTTCAAACTTCACTCAACCATGCAATAATAGCTATCTCATACCATGGCGCGTTGCAAGCCCCCCTTTGATTTTCAAGATAGTGCCCCATAGTGTGTATGCTCTAGTTCTGGTCTCTAAAGAAAAAGGGGGGGTGCTTTTCTTGGTTGGTTGTACAAGACACTTTTTAGTCTCACAAAGGCCTACTAGCGAAAGAGAACTGAAGCAAATGACCATAACATGCAAAAAAGGAGAGATACAGAGAGAGATAATTGATTCTTAAAGAAGCTACCCATAAAGGAGCCAATATTTATAATACAAAACACTATCTATAAGTTTATGCAAAAAATAATTGATCATACATGGCTAGCTAGCTGAAAGCAAAGAGATTGGGAGAGGAGAGAGAGAGAGAGAGAGAGAGAGAGAGAGAGAGAGAGAGAGAGAGAGAGAGATATAAAGGTTTTCTAAAACCATCCATGCCTCTTTTCCATCCAATGCATGAATAGGCACCTTGCCTCCTCTCCTAAACCAACCAACTAGCCCCTACCTTTGAAGCATTGGTTGATATAGTTTTGCAGCCTCAGAAATTCTACCATGATGCAATTACATGGCCCATTCTTGATGCAGGCTTATGAGTGATGGGTAATCCTCCCCACTAGAATATTCTCAACATTGGTTAAACACTTTCTATATTAGTTATGAACCTTAGTATTCACCAATAATTTATCGTATTCATGTGACACACTTGTATAAGCATAAACCCCTCAGTAAGAATCAAATCTTCAAAGAAATTGCTACATGGAAACTAATTTGAAAGATCAAGGATTTCATTATTAAAGCCATAGAGCTTGTTGTTACAAAACCATGTCCATTGCAGCCACCTCAAATGATTTTATGAGATTACAAAGTAAAAGCTATGTCGATAGCTTTGGGCATTATGGATACATGATCGGCATGTATAGAGTACAGATCTAAATTCTTCAATGTTGCCTCAATTACACTCAGGTTTGAAACCAGTTCCCTTGTGTAAAGGTAACATCGCATTGCCTGATAATTGCTTCCTATGGTTGGGATCCATCTCTGTCTCATGGCTATGGAGTTTCCACTGTGGTCCAGGGGCACCCTTTGTGTCCTTCCAACTAGAAGTTTGTGATGTGTACCTTACATGAAAAATAATATTTCAATTCCATAGCTTGCAAGAGTTGGGTATGCTAGAGGTCTTTTCATAGCTTGTAGAAGTTGGGTATTAGTGTTGTGGGATGCAATAGAGGCAAAGGTGGATGTGAAGACAACTACATTAGTTGTAATCAGGGTGGGCTTGGTTGATAGGGGAAGTTGAGTGGGAGGGAAGGGTTAGGGTCAGGGAAGGGGACGTTCACATTGAATGGAAGATTGAGGAGGTAGATGAAGAGGTAGTTGCTGTAGATCTTGGCTTACGGTAGACTTGGTATTTTTGAGGGAGGACAGTGAACAATGGAAGAGGGTACAGGGATAGAAAGAAGAGAGGAGAGAGGAATGTGACAGTGAGAGGAAGTGTTTAGCAGGCTAGATGAAGAGGCAGATCCAGGAGTGTGTGAGAATGAGAGGGATGGGTTAAGCAGGTAGATGGAGAGGGAGATGCAAAATTCTGTAAGAGTGAGAAGGAGTATTTAGCATTTAGATGCAGAGAGGGAGATGTAGCAGGTCTAGCTATGGTGGCATGGCTACTTTGAGGAAGGGGAGTGAGAGAGACAAAGAGGGACATGGAGAGAGAGAAAGGGATTTTGGAGGCAAAAATGATTGTTTGATATTAGAATAGGTTTGGGGTCACTTTTTGGGGGGAAATGATACTTTTTGAAAATTTCAATAAATTTCAAATTTTTAGGGTTTATTTTTGGCCGAGTTTTTAGAAAAAAATGGAAGGTGGGGTTCTCTTTTTGTACAAGGGTCCCTCTCCCTCTTTATGACACCCCCTTTTCTCTAGGAGATGCTGAAAAGCTAGAGAGAGAAGGTAGCCTCCTAGTCACTACTTACCCCACCTTTTCTAGGCTTTGAAGGCTAGAAAATGACCTACCAAAAGAGCCCCCATCATTTCCTTTTGTCTCCCTTAATCACTTCCTACTTCCTAATTAGGGATTCTTACAAGGCCCATGGAGAGTCCATATTTTTCCTAATGAATCCACAACTTTCGCTCACTTAAAAATATCCACAATACACTCACTCAACTCACCCATTTTTTGCATGCCAAGACACTTGGCCGACTTTCCACTCTCTACTCTCTCTTCCATTGCATGGGAACTACCTCACTCCTGTGACTCTCTGTTCCACATGAATGAACCCTAGGGGCCACGCGGCACCTGCCCCGGGTTTCTCCTCAAAAAATATTTTCTCCTTAGAAGGCGCAGGAACCGGCTCTGCTGCCATGTCACCCCGGGGCGGTCACTTTTTAGAATGTGTATGCTATCACGTGAGTTAACCGGAGAGGATTATTAAAAGATCAAAATGTATCAAAATGTATACATACAGAGGGGGGTGGGGTTTTTTTAAATAGGCACGTAGTGTAAATATAGTATGTATATTGAGGTATTATTAATAACCTCTTGAACGCAAGTGATATAGGAAGCTTTTGATAAGTGACCGCCCCGCGCATGTCACCAGCTGAATGCACCATCGTCGTCTGCAAGTTGGTCACTACTTCCTGCTGTACGCTCCAAACCACCACCACATATCGCCTCATGGCTACGAGCAGCAGTAGTAGCAAAAAAACCACCATAGCTCACCATGCTTGGAGCTCCATCTCCACTTCACTACACCACACAATGGCCACCATCTCAGCTATATGTCCTGCGCCTCTTCTTGTCGGCCTTGCATGTGGGTGAAATGACCCTACCATGTGGCACCTCTAGGTGAATCAACCCCTCCAAGCCCTTAAAACTCCCCAAAGGTCCTCCCCTTGAATCCAAAAAAAAACACCACTCATTGGGTCCTCTGCCATTCACTACTAAATGATCCAATGATCAAGCCGTGAACTTCTCATGAAAGCCCTTCTTTTTGGCCTCTTAACATGCAAATGTCACCGTATTACAACCTCCGTGTGGCCCCAAATGATGAGCATAAAAAATGGAAAAAAACACAAGATCACTTGCGATTGACACGATTGTCATATTTTTGTTAAGTATGGAGCTTGATTTACCCCTTGTAATTTTTTGTGGTAAAAATGCACATTTGTAAGGCCCCCATTATGAGGGGAAGCTATCGTGCATGAAAAAAAATAACTCGCCGGAAACCAAAATCTTCACCGGAATATTCCTTTTTGCCGGAATATTATGGCTGGACGGCGATTGGAAAGTGGTCGGAAAACGACCTATCGGCTGGCCGGTGGCTGGTGGCCGGTGGTCGGAAGTCAATGGCCGGTGGTCGAATTCAAAAGTGGACTTGTCTTCTCAAGGGCAGACACTCATGGCCAGATTGGAGGGTCCGATTTGGACTTATCTACACAAGGGCCGCTACACATGGTTGCCTCTCATGAGAGAGAGCAGCCCTTTAGCCTATAAAAGGAGGCCATTTCTCCACACATTTCATAGTGTGAATTTGATGCAACAAGGTGAGTGTGAGGTGGTGAGAGTGAAGCAAGGCGGGAGCTCTATTAAGGGTAATCCCTTTGTAAACTACTTCTTGTTTTGAAGTACTAAAGCCATTGAGTGGCTGCTTTCCCCGGACGTAGCCCACATTGGGTGAACCATGTATATCATGTGTACTCTCTCTCTCTCTCTACTCTATAATCTCTTGTGTGTGAAATCTGTCTCTCTCCATTAAGTAATCTACTCAAATATCTATTTAGGTACGTCTTATTTCCTAACAACTGGTATCAGAGCAAGGTTTGCTCGTAGCTAAATTATCTCAAGGAATGGATTCCTTGAATTGAGTGGGAGTTATGGCAGATGAAGGGAAGCTTAAGATTGAGAAGTTCAATGGAAAAAACTATCAGCATTGGAAGATGCAGATTGAAGACTATCTCTACAGAAGCACCTCTATTTTCCACTAGGCGGTCTTGCAAAGAAGCCCGCAACGATGGAAAATGAAGCATGGATTGTCCTTGAAAGGCACTGGGAACAATCCGGTTAAGCTTGGCATCAACGGTGGCCTTCAACATTTCAAAGATGAAGACCACGGAGGACTTGATGAAGTCACTTGATGACTTCTACGAGAAACCATTGGCATCCAATAAGATATTTATAATAAAGCGCTTGTTCAATCTAAAGATGGCAGAGAATGGTTCAGTTGCAGAACACCTAAATGAATTTAACACAAACATAAGTCAACTTTGATCGGTGAAAATCAATTTTGATGAGAAGTGCGAGCTCTCCTTATACTATCATCTCTACCGGATAGTTGGGACAGCCTTGTGATGGCTGTAAGTAATTCTATCTCTGGCACAAATACTCTTAAGTTTGATGATGTTGTGGGTGTTCTCCTAAGCGAGGAAATGCGAAGGAGAAGCACATGAGAATCATCAAGTGCTACACTATCAGTGGAAACAAGAGGAAGGCCTAAGGAGAGGTTCAAAAACCAAAAGGGTTGTGATCGCTCAAGGCGGACCAAGTCACGCACAAAGTCAGTTCTTGAATGTTGGAACTGCGGCAAGAAGGGCCACATCAAGAAGGATTTTTGGTCCAAGAAGAAGAAGGAGACAGAGTCTAGAGACAACAAGCCAACATCAGAGGCCAATGTGGTAGATAAAGTAGAGCAAGATGCTCTAATTCTCTCATTAGACAATGTGTCTAATTCCTGGATAATAGATTCCAGGGCTTTATTCCATGCTCATTAGACAATGTGTCTAATTCCTGGATAATAGATTCCAGGGCTTTATTCCATGCGACACCACACAAGCAACATTTCCAAGATTACACCAAAGGTAATTTTGGGTATGTATACTTGGGAGATGATGAAGCTTATAAGATTGTTGGCAAAGGTACAATTTCTGTCAAAACTGCTAACGAAAATGAATGGAAGCTTAAAGATGTTAGGCATGTTCCTTCTCTTCGCAAAAATTTGATCTCTACAGGACAATTGGACGATGAAGGTCACAACATTGCATTTGGAAACAAACGGTGTAAGATCTCAAAGGAATCTTTGGTGGTTGCCAAGGGAGAAAAGGTCGGTACACTTTACTTGTGTACTATTAGCACTTATGCAACAACTACAGAAGTTGATAGTGCGGTGTGGCACTACTTGTTTTGGGCATATGAGTGCCAAAGGAATGCAAAGCCTTCAAACAAAGAAGCTTCTACCAGGTTTGAAAGAAGTGGACTTAGAGTTCCGTGAAGATTGTGTTTATGGTAAACAAAAGAGGGTAAAATTTTGAAAATCAGGAAATGAAAGAAAAAAAAAACTTGAGTTGGTTCATTCTGATGTTTGGGGTCCTGCAAGTACACCATCACTTGGTGGCTCATTGTACTATGTAACATTCATAGACGATGCGACTAGAAAAACATGGATTTATGTCATGAAGAATAAGTCTGATGTATTTTCCATATTTCAAAGGTGGAAAGCCTTTGTGGAGAATGAAACAGGTACCAAGGTTAAATGCCTCAGATCCGACAATGGAGGTGAATATTGCAGCCAAGCTTTTGAAAACTTTTGTGCTAGCAATGGCATTCGGAGGCAAAGGACAACCCCAAGGACACCTCACCAAAATGGGATTTCGTAAAGGATGAAGTGAACAATCATGGAGCGAGCATGAAGCATGCGGCCACATGCAGGCCTACCACTTGAGCTTTGTGCGGAAGCTGTAAGTACGTCTGTGTACTTAATCAACTGGTCACCCTCAACGGCATTGGATGGGGGAGTTCCAGAAGAGGCATGTACAGGTAAACCGGTGAATTATGCATTTCTCAAAGTGTTTGGGTGTGAGGCTTTCATGCACATAGATAGAAGCCTAAGATCAAAGCTAGATGCAAAGTCCAAAAAGTGTTTCTTCATTGGCTATGGACAAGGTGACTTTGGTTATCGCATATGGAATCCTGAAGATGGTAAAATCTTAAGGAGTAGGGATGTAATTTTTAATGAACAAAATATGTACAAAGATTACTTGGAAAGAAAACAAACAAAGAAACAGGTGATGAGTACATGGAGCTTGAGGACAATGAAGATTCAAGGACTGCAAACGGTGACAATGTGCAACAACGTCAACCAATTGAGGAGCCTCAACCTATTCCCCGAAGATCTACAAGAGCAAGTAGACCTCTAGAAAGGTTTGTTCCTTCCTTCAACCATCTCTTGATCAGATTCTTAAGAGCCGAAATCATACGAAGAAGCTATGCAATATGAATCCAAAGAAGAATGGATGAAGAGCATGCAAGTGGAGATGGACTCACTACATCGCAACCAAACATGGGAGTTGGTTGAGTTGCCTAAAGGTAAGCGGGAACTTCAAAAAAACGGTGTACAAGCTGAAGGAAGAAAGAAGGTGGGGAAAAAAGGAAGAAAAGGTACAAGTCTAGGCTTGTGGTAAAAGGGTTTTCTCAAAAGAAAGGTATTGACTTCAATGAAATATTTTCTCCTGTTGTAAAAATGAGCTCAATTAGGCTTGTGTTAAGCCTTCTAGCTGCTCATGATCTAAATCTCGAGAAAATGGATGTAAATACGACATTCCCTAGAGGAGGAAATCTACATGCTTCAACCAAAGGGGTATGAAGTAAAAGGTAAGGAGAAAATGGTTTGCAGATTAAAGAAGAGCTTGTATGGTTTAAAGCAAGCATCAAGACAATGGTACTTGAAGTTTGATCGAAGGATGTTGGATCATGGATTCACAAGATGCAACTCGGATCACTGCGTCTACACGAAGAATTTGGGAGATGGAAAATTCATCATCCTAATGTTGTATGTTGATGACATGTTGATTGCAAGTGCTAACATGCAGGACATCAAAGACCTAAAAGAGGAGTTGTCTCAATGAAAGATTTAGGTGTTGCAAAGAGGATACTTGGTATGAAAATATCAAGGGACAGGACAAAGAAGAAAATAAAGCTATCTCAACAGGATTATATCAAGAAGGTACTAGAAAGGTTTGCAATGAAAAATGCAAAACCAATTTCTACACCTTTGGTTGGTCACTTTAAACTAACGAAGGATAAGTGTCCAAAGACACAAGAGGAGATAGCCTATATGTCTAAAGTTCCATATGCTGCAGCGGTAGGTTCTGTAATGTATGCTATGGTCTAGACAAGGCCAAACATTGCACATGCAGTGAGAGTTGTGAGTAGGTTCATGGACAACCCATGTAAAGAGCATTGGCAATCTATGAAGTGGATACTTAGGTATCTAAAAGGGACAACAACAAATGCTTTGTATTTTGGAGGAACTGATATTTTTCTTGAAGGGTATGATGATGCAGATATGGAAGGTGACAAAGATACTCGAAGGAGGACTACGGGCTATGTCTTCATGGTTGGAGGCACAACAATAAGCTGGGCTTCAAAGCTGCAGAAAGTGGTCTCACTTTCTACCACAGAAGCAGAGTATGTAGTAATGACGGAGGCAAGCAAAGAAATTTTGTGGCTTCACAAATTCTTAGAAGAGCTTGGATACAAACAAGACAATTGTTTCTTGTACAGTGATAGCAAAGTGCTATCCATCTTGTGAAGAACTCAGCCTTTCATTCAAGGACAAAGCACATTGAGGTGAGATATCACTTCATACGCACTCTTTTGGAAGAGGGACAACTAAAGCTAGGAAAGGTGCATAAGTGAAAATCGTGCAGACATGTTTATAAAGGTGGTCAACAAGGAGAAGTTGATCTTTTTCTCATCTTCAATCGGCATTCAAGGATAAGAAGCCAGGATGGAAAGTAGTCACAGGTTTGGTTTGGAGATCAATCTCCAAGTGGGAGATTGTTAAGTATGGAGCCTGATTTACCCCTTGTAAATTTATGTGGTAAAAATGCACATTTGTAACGCCCCCATTATGAGGAGAAGCCATCGTGTGTGAAGAAAAATAACTCACCAGAAAATAAAATCACTCGTTGGAAACCAAAATTTTTGCCAGAATATTATGGCCGGACGGCGGCTGAAAAGTGGTCGAAAAACAACCAATCGACTGGTCGGTTGGCCGGTGGCCGGTAGTCAATGGCCGGTGGCCGAATTCAAAAGCAAACTTGTCTTCTCAAGGGCGGCCACACATGGCCGGATTGGAGGGTCCAATTTGGACTTATCTACACAAGGGCCGCTACACATGGTTGCCTCTCATGAGAGAGGGTAGCCCTTTTGGCCTATAAAAGGAGGCCATTTCCACACACATTTCATAGTGTGAAGTTGATGCAACAAGGTGAGTGTGAGGTGGTGAGAGTGAAGCAAGGCGGTAGCTCTATTAAGGGTATAATCCCTTTGTAAACTACTTCTTGTTTTGAAGTACTAAAGCCATTGAGTGGTTGCTTTCCCGTGAACGTAGCCCACATTGGGTGAACCACGTATATCATGTGTACTCTCTCTCTCTCTCTCTCTCTCTACTCTATAATCTCTTGTGTGTGAAATCTATCTCTCTCTAGTAAGTAATCTACTGAAATATCTATTTAATTAGCTATGTCTTATTTCCTAACAATTTCAACCTGCAACAACTTCACACTCCAAGCTCCAATTGACATGCAATTTCATCCTGTTAATTCCATACGCTGCAAAGAACAATCCAAAACTTGGTCAAACCTCAAGAAACACCAGATTGCACGTTCTCCAAAGCAATCAAGGTGGCCCAAACCCGCCCCCATCAAACATTCATCTGCTAATATCTCTCTCATCTTGGCTCTGATTGCCAATCTGAAAAGAACAGTAGGCTCCATAAATCAAGCATTGCAAAATCGGTGGCTCAAAATTGGCCCAAAATACCTGGCACCACATGCCCTGTCTAGCTAGAATTTGCAATCATCTCGAACTTCAAATTATCATAATTGGGGCACCATGGCTCTGTTTGACGAGCCGTCTAGATCTATTTGTAGACCACTCCAAGCTCTTCATATCTAGGCAAAAGAATGCACCTTGAACCTCTTTCATTTTCCACCCAAATTGGCCCTTTCTGGTGTCCATATGTCCCACAATAAGAACTTCACTCACACCAAACACTAACTTTTTCCTAGACAAGGTAAGGTTTACTTCTTCCAACCTTGATAAGATCTTATCACAACCATTGATATGATTTTCCATCCCTGTAGTCGGGTGTATGCATGATAAGGTGTACCCACTTTCAGTAGAATTACCAAAAAACAGTCCGTTTTTCACACTATTATGTATATTTGACTTGCTTGCACGTACGTTTTAGCGGAAAGATTTGGTGGCCACACAAAGGAAAATAACAAAGATTGCCTATAGATCTTGAGAGATTTTTTTAAAAAACATAATAAATAATGTATATTGCCAATCAATTTGATTTTCATGTATCTTATGGATTTCATTATAAAGTACTCATGGAACAAAAATTGAGTCAATTTGAGTTAGAGAAAAGTATTTTTCAATGTTTTACTTTTTTTTTACTTACACAATTCACTTAAGATTTCCCTCCTTAGGTTTGGTAAAGTGTGAAGTCTAGAATTTTGACACTTGTCCATATACCTTGGTTTGATCTCTCTCTCTTCTAATCTTACTTGTCTACTCCACCTCATACACAAGGAGGCTACCACATCACCAAAAGTCCATGTTATCACCCCATGTCACCTTCTACATCACCAAACTCAAAAGTTGGCATGCCATGTCACCCTAAATACCACCTCATCCACCCTCAACTGCCACCTCACATTAGATGTCATGTCATCCACCACCTCACGTGTCACTTGTACATGGTGCTTGCATGGCTTGTCACATCACTTGTCACCGCAAAATCCACTAAGCATGCCACATCACCAACTCTCCTACTCACCATCCACCTTTTTGCCACCTAAACATTCCATGTCACCATTTTACCATGTCACATATAATGACATGGCAGTTGAGGAGGATCCCGATTGCCGTGTCATCTTGCTACCTTTGTAGTCCATGTCATCAACCATTGACATGATCTTGCCACATAAGCGGCCATGTCATCCATGCATGGCCACCTCAAGAGCCAAGTCATTTATTTTTAGATTTAATAAATTTTTGAAAATGATGAAAACATATAAAGAATATAACATAATTATTAATCTGCCACTAAACGTAAATTAATTTTTATATATTTTTTATTAATATTTTATTATATCATGAATTTATTAATTTTTTATTTATAAAAATTATTATTGGATGAAAACTTAAGCATTATGATTTTTTTCCACACAAAAAAGACTTAAGATAAGTAATTAACTCAAAAGATAATTAACTCAAAAGATAATAAAACTTTTATATAAATCATTGTTCTAAAATTTGAGTGGTGTGATCTTATCAAGATTTACATGTTTTTAGATTATATTAGGGAGCCAATGTATATAAAGCCCTTTTCTTAGTGCACTTCATTAGAGAGTTTGAGCATGAGTGAGTTTTGGAGCCTTTATGCTCTTTTAATTTAATCACTAACTATTCTAACACTCATTTTCCTAAATAAGCATGGCTTCACAATCATGAAGGTATCAAATGCAAGATAGAAAACACAAAGACCTTGTCCTCAAAGTTTGAGATCTGGGGGCAATTGTTCATGCGGAATAAAATTGCCAGAAAGCTTGAGAACGCAAGCAACGCTCTAGAGAAAGATTACGTGTGGATGTGTCGGAAGAGCCCACTACAGGCTCTACAATCGAGAATCTTGGGGGTGTTCACATGCATGTATCACCATATATCGCCTAGCTGTTCGCGTCTTCTTCCCCTTCCTCGGTCATCCTTGTACCATTTTCCTCACCATCTACAGTCCCTCTAGGAGAGGGGTCACCTGATGGTGAGCTCATACCCCCTACAAAGGGTGCCTTTGGCGAGTCTCACATGGTATTGGCAGCTTTGGAGCATTTCATCAATCCATCGATGCAACACAATCGCCTCATTTCTTTGAGTGGATCTCCCTTGCTTGCTCTTGGATCACCCTCTGGAGTTGGCATGGAGGCATGTGTGGACCCTTCGCCAGATTCACAGCCTGTCCTTCAGTGATGGTACACTCCCTTAGCACGTCTGGAGACAAATATTGTGCAGCATGATTGTGGAGACCTACTTCAACGACATCGATCTTCCCTCATGTACTGAGTTGCTTTGGCATTTGTTGCGAAACCCTTGTGTCGTTGAGGCTTGCACAACTATCGAGATCCATAGTTCAAGGACCCATCGGGCTACGGTGGAAATTATAGATAGTGTCAGACGCTCTTACATTGCACTATCTGGGTGGAGATCCAGGGATGCACTTGCACCTCGTCGTACACTCACCGCATCGATGAGAGCTACATCCATCAAAGGTATTTGTCGGGCCACTTCTCGTGTGTTGTGAATTCGTCGGTCACCTTGCGTGTCGGACGCTTCAGGAGACAACGACTTGATTTAGTAAATAGTGAGGAGCTTTGGGCGAGTAGTGGGTGTGCTCCAAGATGCTCACACATTGAACATTCAAGCATGAGGGATCTCAAAGGAGAGTCTTGGGAGGAGAGTTGCCGTGCCTTGCTAGACTTCAAAAGGAAATTTGACATAGGAGTGGCCGCAAGCAATACATAGAGCATGGTGCTATGATTCTAGAGATTACACATAGTCAGCTCTTTTATGCATTCCACGATGCCCACCCCGAGATTAGCATTGGTCAGTGCTCCTTTAAGGCCTACAAGCCGCCTTAATACATGCGATTCATGCGTGAGAGATGTTGTTGTAGATACAATATGAAGTTTTAGATGGTGTATGATGTGTTTTGCACTCTTTTAGGGCTTGCTGGATAGGTCTCAACAGGGCTACGAGACTTCATGCACTCTTTGTTGTGTGAGCGTAGATGGGGCCTCCTACCATCATATGTTGTGTGTGGAGGGCAAGTGTGCCCTATGTGGGGATCTTGCATGACTTACACCTATCCTAGAGGATGGTGATATGGGTGCAACAGTTACATGGAAGTCGTATGACTACCAGAGAGGGATCCAAGGTGGCACATCTTGTAGGTTGCAGCTCACATCTCATAGTGCGCCATGTCCCTTCTTCATGCATGCTTTTAGGTCCATTGTGTATCCATATGTGCAACATGCGCATCATGCAAAAGTGGCAGGATAGTCAATTTTGTGCTTGCCTTGCCTCCTTCCCCATTGACACTGTGGTCTTTGTTGTGGATTTCACAGAGAACTACACCTCTGCTCCACAGCAGGAGTTCCAATCCAAATATTACTTTTTTGAGCAAGTATAAATAATAATACTGGGGTAACTTTATTTAACCACATGATGTAATTGCTTTGTTTCATTTACTCTAACCTTTTTAAATTCTCTTGAAGATGGCAATCTTCATCCATACATCTTACCATCATGCAGAGGTGGCAATTGATGGAGTGGAGATCTCTAAGGAATTTTGACTTATCATACACGAGTAGCATTTCTACATCAATGATGATCGATCTCACAATCCTGAGTTTGTGCAGCATTATTTCTAGCTGCATGATCTTTTCCTTTGTGAGCACCACATCTCGTTCTCTTGTTGCTATATTTGGTCCGATGGTTGTGGTGCGCAATTCAAAAGCGCACGTCAGTTCTTTTGGTTGTACATATGGCACCATAGAAATGGCATACCTTGCATTTGGAGCTTCTTTGAGTCACAACATGGAAAGAGAGAGCACGAGTATGCATACGTGTAAAGCACGGTCTTTGTCAATATCAGATTTGGCATGATAGTGATCAATTTAGAGATGCTGGAGTGGTGCTCATAGCACATGGCATGTGACTCATTGTAATAGGACTAGTCTTTGAAGTTCGTAAAGTCGAAAAGAATGTAGCAGGGCATATCTTTTGTTAGCACGATTTGAAAGATTGTTGAATAGTCTATTAAATAGAGCTTATACGAATGAGTTGAGATATTAAGAGAGAACATATATTCTTTTTTTTAAAATAATACACTAAAGACGGATTTGATAAAGATTAATGAATAACAGATAGTCTGTCTATGAACAGTAAAATTGAGATTTTTATTAATATCAATGTTTTATATTTATGTGTTTTAGCTTAAAATGCATGGGTAGGCTTAAAATAAGTTGCAAAAGTAGTGGAGACCCAAAAATAGAGGTTTTATGAGTCGCGACCTAAAAGTTGCGTTTTTAACCAAACAAAGATGGTTTTTGCAATTCTGTTCGCGTTGCGTTGTAGACCAGACCTATTCCCGTCGTTTTGAGTACCTGGATCGCTCTGTTCTGAGTTCGTTTGTAAAAGTTATGATGAAAACAAACAGAAGACAGCAGTAGTGTAGTGTACACAGGGACAGACAGACATACAACATCATACAGTTCTCCCTGGTATCAACCAAGAAGTGGATTGTTTCTTCATGGTAGAGTATGGCAATTGAGATTATGAAGGTATATAATTATATTTTTTTACTTTGATTATCATGTTGAATTGGTTGCACGAGTATGTTCTTTTGGTTATTTTGTAGGCGATGCAGAAATCAATGTGTGAAATAGGATTTGTGCAAAGTGTCATGATAGAAATCTAACCTTTACGGATCGCTTAGCGATCACGTTCTTATATTATTCTCGCAGGTATACTTGGTATGAAAATCGTGTAGGCTTTTCGAGGAAAAGAAGGATAAAAGCACGACGAGTGGTGCGTTTGGGGATCATTCACTGATCTCTTCTTCTGCGAGAGCGAGTGCGAGTGAGAGTGAGAGTGAGAGTGAGAGTGCGAATGTGAGTGCGAGTGCGAGTGAGACGCTGCATGCAAACGAACTGAAGCTCGGGGGTGGTCGGGAGGTCCGAGCTCCGTACAACGGATTGCGCCCATATATTTTGCTCCTCTGTTGTATCAAAACTCTACAAAGATTCATCAATACAAAGATCTCTTTCTCTATCTTTTGCTATCGATATCTATTATTCGGTTCCCGTGACAATTGGTATCAGAGCAAGCGGTTGATTCTGGACATGGAAGGATACGAGAGGAGGATGAAGGAGCAAGAAGACCTGATTCAGCGACTATGAGAAGATCTGAAAATTGCAAATCGGGGGCGTGCTGAGACTCTGCGGGGCAAAGCAGCACGAGAGCATGATATCTATGTAGACTTGATGGCCAACATGAAGGTGAAAACAATGCTAATCCACCTGGAAACAATAATCATCGTGGCGGCGCTGGGGTACCGCCAAAAGAAACGATGACAATATGGGAGAAGCGACAACCAAATTATTCGTAACGAACGCTAAGCTTAAAGAGTTTGATGGCATAAGAAAGATATGCGAAGATTTAGAAGCGTGGATTGAAGAACTCAAAGATTTGGATTATACTTTCAATATCGAGAACACGACCACGAGACTTTCGAATGCTCGAGCAAGGTGACCGATAAGACAATACGTACCAAGATGGCTCAATTGGAGACTTTTGGCGATGCGTACGATAAAGGTAAGTCATCTACCCCTTCTTTGTGATGTTTTATGTCTTTGATACGTCCTTTGAAAGCTTCTGTGAGATCGAATTTATGCGTAGAAGTTGAGATTAAAATTTGAATTTCTTAATTGATTTGGATAGTATTCATTGCTTCTTATCGTCTAAATTGATTGAGAAATTAAACTTGAAATTAAATCGAGAAGTTAAAAGACTTGTGGACTTAACTAGTGGTAATAATAGTTCCACGAAAGAGTTAGTAGAAAATTTGTTTTTTTTTTCTTTGAAGAGTCGAAATCATAAAGATGATTTCTATAACATAAACATTGATATGCATGATGTTATCATTGGTATCAATTAGATCATTGAAAATCATGTTTTGATTGATTGTTAAGAAAGAAAAATATATCTTTAATCATTTGATGATGATAAGTCACACTCTTTGTGGAAAGAAAGAGATTCTAAATCTAGTTTTGGCAATGGAATTGATAAGGTGACTTAGATAAGAGTGTGAGACGTTGCTTGTGTTTGCTAATGAGATTAAAGGGAATCTGGGGATAAACATAAAGAGACAAATCCAAAATTTATAGAGGATCTCTTACATGAAGTTAAGGATGTGTTCCGGACGATCTTCCTGGTATACCTCCGTCTAGAGCGGTAGACCATGCCATAGATCTATATCCAGGAGCGACACCTTATTCCAGATCTCCATACAGGTTCAATATTGATGAGCTTAAAGAGCTCAAGATACAACTTGATGATCTTTTGAAAAAGGGTTTCATTAAACCTAGTGTATCTCCTTGGGGTAGTCCTGTGTTATTCCAAAAGAAAAATGATGGTACATATAGGTTATGCATCGACTATAGGGGATTAAACAAAAAGACCATTAAGAACAAATATCCTCTTCCTCACATAGATGAACTGCTTAGTCATTTGAGTGGTGCCACAATATTTTCAAAGGTTGATCTTCGTTCTGGCTATCATCAAATCCGAATTAAGGTCGAGGACATTCCAAAGATTTCTTTTCGTACACGTTATGGACATTATGAATTTAGAGTTCTTGATTTTGGTTTGACTAATGCACCGACAACTTTCATGTGCTTGATGAATAATATTTTTCACCCGTATCTTGATGACTTCATTCTGGTATTCTTGGATAAGGTTTTTGTGTATTCTACGAATGAAGAAGATCATGCATTGCACTTAAAGAAAACATTTGAGGTTTTGCATGAACATAAATTGTATGCCAAAGCAAGTAAGTATTCTTTTGCAAAGGATCAGATTGTGTATTTGGGAAGAGTGATTTATAAAGAGGGGATTCACATTGATCTTGATAAAGTTAAGACTATGTTAGTAAGAGATGTAAGAAGCTTTATGGGTCTAGCACAATATGAGAGAGCAGACATTAAAGATTTCTCTAAGATAGCAAGTCCTTTGACCGAATTGACCAAGAAAGACAAGGGTTTTGTGTGGACTTCTAGCTGTGAGACTACTTTTGAGACCTTGAAGGTAAAATAGCGGAAAATTATGTTTTAAAAGTTCCTGAGATGGGCAAACCATTTGTTGTGTCCTGTGACGCTAGTGGTTAACAATTAGGTTGTGTTTTGACACAAGAAGGAAGAGTGGTTGCATATGAGTTTAGGAAATTAAGACGACATGAATTGAACTATGCAACACATGATCTAGAATTGCTTGCTGTTGTTCATGCATTGAAACATTGGCGTCATCTTTTGCTTGGTGTCAAATTCGAATTGCGTACTGATCATCAAAGTTTGAAGTATTTTTTCACTCAGCCATTTTTAAAGAACAGACAAAGGAGATGGATTGAATTGTTGGCTGAGTATGATTTTGTTGATTTGAAGTATTTGTGTGGAAAAGAAAATAAAGTCGCAGATGCATTGAGTCATAGGTCCATGTGTAATTTGTTGACTGTTGTGCGATCCAATTTGATTGATGAGATACATGCCAAAGTTGAAAATGATTCTTTTTACATGCCTATTTTGAAATTCTTGCGTGGGAATATTGGTGAGATGTATGAGAACAAATATCACTTGTATAAGGGAAATCTGTATTGTTATGACCGCTTGTGTATTCCTGCAAATTCTTCTTTTAAGAGTCAAATTCTGCATGAGTGTCATAATTCACCTTTTTCTGGTCATCCTGGATTAAATAAGACATATGAAAAGATTAAAACCTTATTCTTTTGGCCGCGTATGAAATTGGATGTTAAGAATTATGTGTGTGAGTACTTTCAATGTCAACAAGTTAAGATTGAGCATAAGAGGATGCCTGGTGACCTTCAACCCTTAGACATTCCTTTACAGAAGTGGGAGTGTATATCCATGGACTTTATCATTAGACTTCCTACTACTCGTGGAGGGTATGATTCGATCTTTTTGGTGGTAGATAGACTCACAACACAAGCTCACTTCTTTCCTGTAAAAATAACTGATACTGCATTGACCATTGCACACTTTTTTATGAAAGAGATATTTCGTTTGCATGGCATGCCCAAGAGCATAGTGTCTGACAGAGATTCTAAGTTCACTTCTCATTTCTGGAGAGCGACTTTTGACTCTATAGGTACCCAGTTACGCATGTCTACTGCTTTTCATCCTCAAACAGATGGGAAAATGGAGAGAGTGAATCGTATTTTAGAAGATATGTTACAAATGTATGTCAATGAAAACCAATCTAATTGGAATGAATATCTGCCTTTGGTGGTTGAATTTGCATATAACAGTTCATATCATTCATCTATTAGGATGACTCCGTTTGAGGCAATGTATGGCTATAACTATCCCACACCTATAAATTTTCTTAGCTCGAGGAATAAGGTAGAACTGTCACGTGAGATGCTTGAGAAAATGGATAACGAGTTGGCCAAAATCAGGGGGAATATTAGAGAAGCCCAAAAGAGACATAAATTGTATTATGACAAGAAACATCGGGTTGTGGAGTATGAAACTGGGGATATGGTTTTCTTAAAGGTTATTCCGAGAAGTATCATTTGATTCTTGGAAAGGATAAGCGATTGTCTCCACGATTTGCTGGGCCATTTAAAATTTTGAAGCGCATTGGTTCATTAGCTTACAAATTGAAATTGCCTTCTCATGTCAAAGTGCATCGTGTATTTCATGTGAGTTTATTGAAAAAGTATCTTCCTAACATGAACCATGTTTTACAAGACAACTCTAAGTTGAAAGATGACGGACCATTGACTGTAGAACCAGACTTAGTACTAGATAGGCGTTTTAAACATCTGAGAAATAGAGACATTGTGGAAGTTTTGGTTAAGTGGCAGAACTATCCAGTAGAGGATGCATCATGGGTTGATCTTAGTGTTTTGCAAAGAGAATTTTTCTCTCTTTAGACCAACTCTGAGGATAGAGTTAATTTTGATAAGGGGAGAATGTAATAGGACTAGTCTTTGAAGTTCGTAAAGTCGAAAAGAATGTAGCAGTGCATATCTTTTGTTAGCACGATTTGAAAGATTGTTGAATAGTCTATTAAATAGAGCTTATACGAATGAGTTGAGATATTAAGAGAGAACATATATTCTTTTTTTTAAAATAATACACTAAAGACGGATTTGATAAAGATTAATGAATAACAGATAGTCTGTCTATGAACAGTAAAATTGAGATTTTTATTAATATCAATGTTTTATATTTATGTGTTTTAGCTTAAAATGCATGGGTAGGCTTAAAATAAGTTGTAAAAGTAGTGGAGACCCAAAATAGAGGTTTTATGAGTCGTGACCTAAAAGTTGCGTTTTTAGCCAAACAGAGATGTTTTTTGCAATTCTGTTCGCGATGCGTTGTAGACTAGACCTATTCCCGTCGTTTTGAGTACCTGGATCGCTCTGTTCTGAGTTCGTTTGTAAAAGTTATGATGAAAACAAATAGAAGATAGTAGTAGTGTAGTGTACACAGGGACAGACAGACATACAACATCATACAGTTCTCTCTGCTATCAACCAAGAAGTGGATTGTTTCTTCATGGTAGAGTATGGCAATTGAGATTATGAAGGTATATAATTATATTTTTTTACTTTGATTATCATGTTGAATTGGTTGCACGAGTATGTTCTTTTGGTTATTTTGTACGCGATGCAGAAATCAATGTGTGAAACAAGATTTGTGCAAAGTGTCATGATAGAAATCTAACGTTTACGGATGCTTAGTGATCACGTTCTTATATTATTCTCGCAGGTATACTTGGTACGAAAATCGTGCAGGCTTTTCGAGGAAAAGAAGGATAAAAGCACGACGGGTGGTGCGTTTGGGGATCATTCACCGATCTCTTCTTCTGCGAGTGCGAGTGCGAGTGCGAGTGCGAGTGCAAGTGAGAGTGAAAGTGAGAGTGCGAGTGTGAGTGCGAGTGCGAGTGAGAAGCTGCATGCAAGCGAACTGAAGCTCGGGGGTGGTCGGGAGGTTCGAGCTCCGTACAACGGATTGCGCCCATATATTTTGCTCCTCTGTTGTATCAAAACTCTACAAAGATTCATCAATACAAAGATCTCTTTCTCTATCTTTTGCTATCGATATCTATTATTCGGTTCCCGTGACACTCATCTTTTGGGAGTGGACGCTTAGTGAGATGTTCTTTTGGTGTGTGGGTAATCAAGATATTGATTTCACCAATTGGGACTGTGACAATATAGAAGGTACACACCAATTGCAAAACATTCGGAGCACTGCAGCCAGGGATTGCACAATCTTTACTAGGTGCCACTCATGCTTTTGTGATGCTTGCGTACATGGTGGGTAGATTGCACCATGACAAAGTGGGATGACAAGTGGACACTATCAACCTCTTTCACCATCATAGAGTATGATTACATCGAGTAGCTCCATTGATAGCCAGAGACCACATAGCTCTCAAATGATGCTGATACTCTTACCAATTACTTAGTAGAGGGAGATGATTTTGTAGTTATTGCTAAGGAGGGGAATGCAAAGGGATTTGACTACTATATTCTTAGGTGCACCATGGCAAAGTCTGTGATTTAGGAATCCACGGTGGATGATTATGGTGAGGCATATGATGCTCAAAGTATGGTTGTTTCAGGGCACTATTCCCAACAAGTCCATGGACATCTAAATTACATCCATTTTGTATACTATGAGTGGTAACAGGTGGTCATACAGTACTCCCATCTTGTCCTTGTTGTGAAGGTAAGGCTAGAGAGGAATCTCAGTAAGAAGAAAGGGAGCACCCCTCAATGGCATTTGGGTCCGGATGAGTACAAGAGCATCACAAAGACAATCCGCAGTAGAGCAGGAGTTCTAGACCTTGTTGATGATACTAGAGATATTTTTGGAGATGATAGTTGTTGTGATGATGAGTGCTAGCGATGACCCTTCATTCGTGCTATTTATCATTCCATATTTTTTCCCTTTTGATCATTTCTATTCTTGTATACTCTCGTTCATTGATCTTTTATATTTTGATGTTGTACTTTCTCTTGTTAATTTGAGGTTCATTTTTAAAATTACCATTCATATGTTGTTATTTAGGTTTAGCATTGATCTACTTTTATTGCAGGTTCATGGCCTTACGTGTCGTCTTGACTGTCATTAGTGGAAAGAATGCACCACATCATCATCAACGACCATCGGCCGATACAACTTCCCTTGTGTTTCCGCACTCATCAAAACCGCCCTGGACCACCGCCTATGGGTGCCAAACGCGCCACTGACACACCAACACAGCACCGCCAGGTCAAACCGCCATAGACAGCGCATGTGGGAGCTCTCCCTAGCCTGCACCCGCATGTGGGAATTTTCTCTCCACATGGAGCCCCAGGTGAATCAATACCTTTAAGTCTTCAAAACCCCCCTAAAAGCTTTAAAAAAATCCATTTTCTTCCCAAATTGCACTACTTGCCAAGGATTGCCCATAAAATCGATTGCCAAGCCGTGAAGTGCTAGTTGTAGCCTTGGTCCCCGACCTTGTCCATAGCATCACCTTGGCAATCCATAGGCACCTCCATCTTCTCCTCTCTTTGATTAGCACCCAACATGTCATGAGCATCAAAAATATACCCAACCCCTCGGTTTTTCCTTCATCATCACCCTCCTGTCAACTTGGTGGGCCAGCTTGGCTATCAAGAGATGCAGATTTATCCTCCTTTGTAGAGCTTTGAACAAATTGTACCACCATAGCAATTTATACTGCTACCTTCATCAACATGGCCGCCAATAGAGCACCGCATGCTCCCTTCATAGAACATCCTCTCTCATTTGCTTTGGAACTTTAACTTGTTCTTCTTCCACATTGGCTATGACCACATTATCAACTAAACAAGAAGGTATCTTTACCTTTACCATCATCAGCTCATCAGACTCTGTCTCCTTGCCATAGGGTGTGGCCTCACCTGGTCCATCTTCCTTGCTTGTCTCTAAGAAATTGGAACTGGACTCTCCATTTTCATCAACATCATACACTGACTCGGTATTAGCATCTTCAACTGCTTGATGCGCCACAAATGATTGACCTTCATCTAGGCTTTGCTCACTTTTTTCATCCCCTTTTGAACCCTCTATTTCTGCCACAACTTGATTGCAATTTGCTGCCTTCTCATACAAGCTTTCCACAAGAACAGGGTTTACCTCCTCAACTTGATCCAAAACCCCAACATTTGCCACCACTTTTACACATTGGTTCACTTTGACAAGGGGCTTATCCTGTTTGACAAGCTCGTCCATCCCTAGCACATTCACATCATAAATTGGAAACCCCTAAGGAACATAATCAATTGTTGGCCTTACCTCAACGGGCTTTGCATTTTGAACTATTGGCACGGCCTTTGGTTGAACCATAGGATACTCTAGATTCACAACAGTCACATAATCTGCCGTCTTCAACAAGCATAGCTCCAGCTTTTGCTTCACCTTTCTGATCTTCATCTTGGCCAGATACACCTTGTCTTCATAGGTATCAGCACCATCTTCCACCTTATCTCTGATTGTTGGATGCAAGTACTCAAGAAACTTTGACAGCTTCAGAAATTGATTGCCTTTCACCCAGTAGTGGCAATCTCTAACTCCTTCCAACAGGTTTCAAACTACCCAAGAGAAATAGAAAAATCCTTACTTACGTCTTGGCATACTGCTTTTAGCTTAGCACTAGCCTTTGCCAGGGTGATCACTTCTCAAAACTGATCCAAAAACTACCCCTACAATTCTTGCCATGAACCTCGATCATCACACTTTAGACCATCCAACCAAACCTTTGCTCATCTGCACATCAGCAGCGGTACCGTATGAAGCTTCTCCACATCCGTCAACATATGCATCGATAGCATCCATAATTCAAAATCTGCTAACCAATCCTCACAGTCTTCAACACCCACCTGTAAATATGGGGCCAAAACTTGGCTCCATTATCTCTGCTAGCTTCAAACACAATTGCCAAATATTTTGACCATCTGCCAACTGCTAATCGACTTCCAAACACCACATTACATTTCAAATTGGATCATCAACGCGCTCCTCCATGGGAGCACTAGAAGATGGGAAGAGGGAAGGGGGTACACACCTATAACATACACAAAATGCCTCTCTATAGACCAAGATAATCACAACACCCCTAACCAGTAGAGTTCACCTTCAAAACTCACACAACTCACCAAAAAACCAACATCTGCACATCACCATACACATGCACTCTATACGAAAAAACAAACAGATCCCACCGTCCTGTACAACTTGATTCAAGCTCACCACCACACGCACAAACTCTCTCAATCTCTCTATGCACAACATGCCATCAGGGGGGGCACCACTGCCTACACATGCCCAAAAACACACACACATGACAAAGAAGGGAAGGGGTAGGGGGAATCGACACCAGATACACAATCATGATGTCTTCCTTTCAAAAAATCCGACCATATAAAGCTCTAGCTCCTAGCCATCACAAGCATCGGCGAGCTCAACACAAAGATGTGGTTACCCTCTTGCTCCGCACCATGTCCATAGCCGCAGCTCGGCACTACACATACATTGGTTCTCTTGGTTCATGGACCTCGGGAAAATAACCCTTCAAAATTTGTGTGAAGTCCCATTTATAGGGCCTTTACCAAGCAATTTTTTGTTTTTGGTGTGCGTGTGTTTTCTAGCTCGCTCTGTCCAACTTGAGCCCCATGATAGCATATTTTGCATTTCTCAGCACTGCCATACTCCAATTTTAGCATGCATGCATGCCCCAGACACTTGGCTGACTTTCCTCCCTCTTCCTCTACATGGGAGCCACCGCTTGATTTTACCTCGGCACCCCACTCTCTCCAACTGAGAACATGAACAATGCCCTAAGGGGGGCACCAACGGTGCTGTCGGTGCTCTGCTTATATGCTCTCAAAAAAGGTTTGCCCCTTACGGGCACGGGAACGAGGCCACCACGCAGGCATGCCATGTTAGCACATCACCGTCAACGGTAAGTTGGCCGGTACAACTTCCCTAGCAGCATTGCGGTCATCAAAACCGCACTGACCTGCCCATGGGCACCAATCGCTCCATCAACACGCCAACACAAAACCGCCAAGTCAAGCCACCATAGCCAATGCATGTAGGAGTTATCTCTCCCTTCCCTTGTGCCCCTAAATGGCCTCACACCCCATTATATGAAGCCCAACTCTCACTGGCTTCCACTCGCATGTGGGAATTTTCTCTCCATGTGGCGGCCCCAGGTGAATCAACTCCTCCAAGTCTTTCAAACCCCCCTAAAAGCTTCAAAAAAATCAATTTTCTTCCCAAATTGCACTACTTGCCAAGGATTTACCATAAAACTGATTGCCAAGCCGTGAAGTGCTACCTGTAGCCCTAGTCCCAGACCATGTCTCGTGTAGACACCACCACCTTCCCACTTTTTTGGACCTACCAACCGAGATGACAAAAAAGGAAAAAGACTTCAGAATACTCCGGTTGACCACCACCGTCAACCTTCCAAGTGCTATAACTTGCCCATCGAGATTCCGTTTGAGACGCCGTCACTTTTTGCTAGCTTCGTACAACACATACTACCTTTGTGAACCTTGTTGGGCTTCAAAAAATATCAAATGGCACATCAATTGAGGCAACCAACCCGGCAAAAACTTGGCCCTTGACAAAACTTCATCTGCTAATATCTTGACATCCAAGGCTCTGATTGCCGATTTCAAAAAATAGACACGCTCCATAATTCAAGCACTACACACCCAGAGCTCCAAAGTGGCTCAAACTTCCCGGTATCACTTGGCCTATCCGTCTTGGATATGTAATTAGTTCCAAAGCCGCGTATCTTACACACCGTGGCTCCGTTTGATGAGCTATTTGGAGCTTCTCCTTCACACTTCAAGCTCTACATATCTGGACCAAAAACTAGCACCTCAAACATTCTTCACGTTCCACACTATCATGCCCTATCTCAAGACATTTTTGGCCTATAAAACCACATAGGGTATACATCTCCACTGTCACTTGCCTGCCCAGGCTCTTCCCATCTACTATAGCTCTTTGCCATGCATTAAAAGAATACACATCATTGCTTGTGCCCTTTGCTAGGGTCAACAAACTTTGGATGTACCACGGACGTAGGCCATCTAGTCGGATTACGATGCCCACAAAAATTTGCAGGGGAAAGGATTACTATGCTTTCCCCACCCGTGCAAAGTTTCATGACCATTGGCTCCCGTCTTGACGGTCCTGGATATCACAATCACCAATGTTTTGTCCAAAGGTCCAATTGGCAAAAAATTAGTGGTTGTGCCACTGTAGACCACCGAGACGGATTGTGATGCCCATGAAATTTTCTAAGGGCAAGGACTACTATGCTTCCCCCACTCTCACAAAGTTTCATGGCGATCTGCTAGTGTCTCGTTGGTCCACAATGGCACGATTAAATTTTTTTTGGCTATGGGCTTGCCAAGGGCCCAATGGGCAAAAGTTGGCGATTGTGCCACCCTGGACCGATGGGACAGATTGTGATTCCCATGAAACTCTGCAAGGGAGGGGATTGATGTGCTTCCCCTACCCCTGCAATGTTTCATGGCTTGTATCGTGACTAAAATAAGTGAACCACGTAAACTAGAACATGACAACTATAACCATAATGACACATTTTGCAAAGGTTCGGTGTACAAATGGACTGTATAAAGTAAAACATGGATATTACAATGAAAAGGACACATCGTGCAAAGATGTGCTACAAGTGAACTACAAAAACCAGAACAAACATCTATAATCTGTGTTACAAAGTTGTGGTACAATTGAACTCCATAAACTATAACGAGACAACTATAATCATGACGACAAAGTTTGCAAGGTTTGGGAAAATTGAATTGCACAAAGTATACATTGCAATGATTCTCAATGAGACATATCCTGAAAAGGTTTGATACAAGTGATCTGCAAAAATTAAACATGCGACTACAATTATAAGGACATATCATACAAAGGTGTGATGTGGGTGAACTCCATACTTGAACAAGACGACTATAATCACAAACACAATTTTTGCAAAGTTTTGGTACAAATGGACAATATAAAGTAAAACATAGAACTATGCTCATGTAAGGACACATTGTAAAAAAATGTTGTACAAGTGAACTACAAAAACTAGAACATGGAAACTACAATCATAAGGACACATCGTGCAACAAAAGGGTACAAATGGATTGCATAAAATAGAACATGGCGACTACAAAATATAGAAAATGCAACAAACACAAAAATATATACAAATAAATAAAACCAAATCAGAGTATGAAGCTACATGCTCTATGTACAGTATGAGTTGCACTCTAGTACCGGGGGCTTGCACTACTCTTTGTGGTATGGTGCACTAACTGCCAAGAGATGCAATGTGCTCAGCGCTGGTCTCAGCTGCTATTGAAGACTCTCCCCAACCTCCGCTTGAGCTCTGTTACACTAGAACTAAATCCTGGCAAGCACCAAGTCCTCGTCGGCTAGTGTGTGATGGGCTAGCTATCCCATCTCCCAAATCCATAAATTTGCATATACCCACGCATTAAACTGTGAGCAAGTATCCTCCTCCACTGCTTGCAGCTTGTTGGGGTTTAGGCGTCTGTGCCTTGCCCGGCCGCCCAGAGTCTGGGCGTCCACTGACTTGTATACCTTATACATAGCATAAGTGTATAGGGGGCTACTCACTCTTTGGAGTCTCCCCACCCATATATGTGTCGTGTGTCTCCTTCTCTCTCTCTCTCACTCTCCGTCTGTGGTGCTCCCCGATCCCCTTCAATTGGTATCAGAGCGTAGGTGCGGAGGGAGCGCGTGTGTGCACAGTCATGACGACAGCGGAGAGTCAGTTTCATTCTCGAAATCGTGTCCACGCGCGCGCGCACTTTCAAGAGTGCAAACAGGGTTTCGACTTCGGCATCGGCAAATTCAGCTTTTCGAGAGCGTTTCCAGCAGGTTTCCTGACGTTTTATCCTTCTTTCAAAGCCATTCGAGCCATCATAAACCTCATTCGAGCTACGGTTGAGGAGCTGTATTTTTCAGCCCTCTTTTGGCAGTTTATGTTGCGTTTTTGGGTCGATACGGAGGTTTTTGGCATAGCTTTCACACCCGGACTCGGATACATGTGATCCCGGAGTCTACCTTGGGGTTTTGGCACGCTCCGGACGCGCTCGTCATGTCAGAATTTTAAAATTCTGAACGCTGAATTTTTTTTGCAGCAGCAGTTGTTTATTGTGTGTCGAGGATTCCACACATGGTTTGCTCTCAGATGTGAGATGATATTTGCTGCAAGTTTCCTCACAGGTGGGAGGATACGATGTATGCCTTATGTGGTTTGATGCTCAGGGAGACTAATGTGATTGCATTTTGAGCTTGGCAATGTATGCCTTGAGCATGTTTTTTGGCAGTCACAGGTAGAACAGATATTTGTGTACTAGATTTGCAGGTGTTTGCAATGATGTATGCAAAGTGTGGAGATTGGTGCATGCATTTGGAGTGCGGTTTTATGCGCTTTGGTTGCTCATGGTTTTGAGCGTGCAGTCAGTTTGGTTACTGGTTTTGTGGCCGTTTTAGTGACGAAACTCTGGCGAAATTTTTCCAGGAGTTTTATGCGTATCATTTATGCGATCTAGGTAGAGATTGCGGGTTGCGCTCAGCATTTGCGTGCGGTGTTCTCTGCAGGTGGGAGATTTGTACGTGTGTATGCATCGATACCGCACAGTGTGGGCTTGGTGATTAGCTCACGGGTTTGACAGGCGTACAGTTATCTTGGCACACTCACAGGAGTGAATATTGTGATGTATGCTTGTGTGGCTACGAGCTAGGTAGCCAGATTCGAGCACTAATGGCTTGAGGTTTTTTAGCAGGTTTCAACTACAGGTTTACAAGTTTACAGGCAGGTTTGAGGTCTTATTTGGGCGCTGAATTTTCAGCCATTGTTTCCTCTTTGCAGGTGTCCATGTATGGCTCAATTGTAGGCTGATCTGGGACACGTTTGTGACTTGTTTATGCAGCTGTTTAAGAGCTGAATTTTGGGGCTGTTTTGGGGCTGATTTGCAGCTATATTTTACAGCCATATTTGCAGACTTTTGTTGATGCGATTCGAGCCAGTTTAGGGCTGATTTGGTTGACGTTTGCTACTCATTGCTGGTTGCTCTTTTGCGAGCATTATGGCTGATTTTTCATTTGACTTCCAGCATTATGGTCTGACACAGTTTGATGGTGCAAATTTTGTTGCTTGGAAGGAGCATATGCTTGTTGCATTGGCGGATTTGGGGCAGGATAAACCCTTGCGTGGTTTATCGGCGAAGCCCAATTCTATGCGTGATGATGATTGGCAGGATCTTGATGAGTTAGCCATGTCTACGATTTGTTTGCATCTGGTTGAGTCTGTTGACTGGTAGGTCTCGAGGGAGACTACAACTCATGCTTTATGGCAGAGTTTACATGCTATGTACGCGACATCCATGTCTACAGGGGAGTCTAGTCCCACTTCTATGTCCATGGGAGAGATTGGTCCCACACGCAAGTCTCGACGGCATAGAGACTTGACATGTTGGCATTGTGGACATAGAGGGCACATTAGGCGTCGATGTTTCAGGCGTTTGAGAAAACGGAGGGGACAGATGCGTGATGCAGATTTGGGCATGACAGATGCTAGTGAGATCAGTACGGTGGTTACTGAGTATGATTGTCACGGCGATGTCACATTTACATCTAGCTTGTCTTCAGACGATCTTATGTCTATGGATTGCATATCAGATTGCACACTGTCTTCACATTGGTTACTAGATTCATATGCTACTTTCCATGTCACGTCGCATCGTGAGTGGTTTAGCACATTTTCTAGTGGGAGACTTGGTTGTGTGCACATGGCTGATGGTGCTGTGTATGACATTGAGGGTACAGGAGACGTATGTTTGTCCTTGCCCAGTGGTATGAGATTTACCTTGCGTCATGTGCGTTATGTGCCAGATCTGAGACGGGATTTGATCTCAGTCAGACAGTTACGGGATAGTGGATGTCAGATTTCGCTACGAGAGCGAGATTTTGTGATGCATTTGGGTTCGCTAGTGATTGCGAGAGGTGCCAGGAGTGGTACAGGTTACCCATTGCATGTGGATCACGGGAGAGACGGTGTTGTCTCTGTGATCACGTAGCCAGGTAGAGAGCGAGAGAGCAGGCGAGTCTCTTTTGCTTGTGGGTTGCAGGATGCTTTGCATGGAGTAGAGTAGTGAGCTCGTTGTGCACACAGTTGGGGCACGACTTGAACAGTCACACAGAGAGGTGACAGAGTCAGACATGCATGCTTTGCTAGTGACTGAGCAAAGCAGAGAGTCAGTTGTGCAAGATACTTCTATGCAGGATAGACAGGCAGAGCGGTCTTGCTCTAGTGAGTCACGACAGGAGGACGTTGTGCAAGAGTCTATGCATACGGAGTTAGAGCATGAGAGCTCTAGTGAGTCACAGCAGATTGAGTGGTCATGTTTGCAGTGGATGATTGCAGAGGAGACTGAGATGTCAGCGATTATGCAGTCATTCCTTTCTATGCTCGACAGTGAGCATGGGGATATAGTTGTGCAGGATATGTCTTCCAGCAGACATCTAGAGCAGCTGGTTTGCTCTGAGGTTGCACGACAGGTTGATGCGTCTTTTGTGGACAGTGAGGAGATGCATGTGGCTGACACGCCTTGTCAGTCAGAGATGCCTATTGCCAGGGATATATATGTTGATGCATGCTCCGTAGAGCTAGCAGGGCACGCTAGCATTGCATCGGCATTCGGTGGTCTCATGTATGAGATGTTGATCTTGAGACCGGATATCGCAGCTGCAGTGGGAGCATTTGCAGTTGGGGTTGTCAGTCGTTTGTTGACTGATGATGGCATAGTACACGAGGGAGATATGTAGGTATTGCGTACATACTTGCAGTACGTGTGTGGTACGTTTGGTGGTGTATGTACTTACACGGGAGCAGGACAACCGGATGCACACGATCACAGCCAGCCAGTGGGCATCAGTTGAGAGCGGTTTTATCTCGCCTTTTGTAGTCTTTAGACTAGGGTTCTCTTGCTTAAAGTCACAGTCGCCTTTAAGTGGGAGGTTGTTGGGGTATAGGCGTCTGTGCCTTGCCCGGCCGTCAGAGTCTGGGCGTCCACTGACTTGTATACCTTATACATAGCATAAGTGTATAGAGGACTGATCACTCTTTGGAGTCTCCCCACCCATATCTGTGTCGTGTGTCTCCTTCTCTCTCTCTCTCACTCTCCGTCTGTGGTGCTCCTCGATCCCCTTCAATTGGTATCAGAGTCTGGGCGTCCACTGACTTGTATACCTTATACATAGCATAAGTGTATAGGGGGCTGCTCACTCTTTGGAGTCTCCCCACCCATATCTGTGTCATGTGTCTCCTTCTCTCTCTCTCTCACTCTTCGTCTGTGGTGCTCCCCGATCCCCTTCACAGCTCAGCAACAAGTAGTGGGTGAACAAAGTCTATCTCTGTGGAAAAAGAAGCATCACCGAGTGGCCTCCTCAGTGCTCTTTCTTTGGAGCTCTCTATGAGGACATCCCATTGTCAAAAGGACTCTTGCCTGACCTCCTCTACCTCTATAACCCCTGACCCAACTACACCCACTGATTGAGCCATTTGTAGTGCCTTCTCCTCTGGTACCCCGTCCTCTAGCAATGCTCCCATGATTGCCTGTCTATTTGCCTCATCACTCGCCCCAACAAGGCGGCGAGTGACAAGGTCTACTATCTTTCCTCGTCATGGAAAAAGGTTGCCAATGCCCCAATGGTGATAAATGGCGATTGATATCTGTGGATAGCACATCAGACAGTCCTAATGCATGCACATGCTATGGAAGAGGTAGTAGAGGCGAAAGCGATGGCCGGAGCCCAAAGTGTAGAAGCCAACATCCTCAAACAAGTTGAGACAAATTTAGCACTCTGCATGGTCTCTCAGTGTGGCCTATACGCCCATCAAAATCTCGCACCTACCCAAACCCAAATCAGGCATGTAAGGGTAGAATGGTATCGAGGGTTGAACTTTGTGTGTGCTCGGGGAGCGGCTAAGGTAAGCATGCAATCATGTGAAGTGATCTCCTAAAAGTAATCAATGTGACACTCAATGGTGGAGTCCCCCAAACCTGCTCCGGTGTCTCCAAGTGCCTGCTCCAGTTCTCCAACCCTCCGCTGCGTTGTGGCCAGCTCTCACATGAGCTCCTCTACCCGGCTATGGAGCCTCAGAGAGGGGTCAACCTACAGATGCCACGTAGCTCATTGAGTTACTAGCCATGCATAAAGATGAAAATTTTTCCACGCAACTCATCGAGTTACGTGGAGGCTGCCGTGTGTGCCACGACAATGTCAATGGCTTTTCTAAGATGGCAGTCACATAACTTGCCAAGTTATGTGGCATGGCTATGTGACATACTCGTAGTCACTGCCACATCACTCTTCAAGTTACGTGGCTTGCCTGCATCAGCAATTCCACATGTAACTTGGCGAGTTACTTGGAATGCGGCATGCACATGGATGTGGAAATAACCTAAGACCAAGGTGGGAAGGCCACGTCACTCAGCAAGTTACGTGGATTCTCTTGCTAATAACTCGTTTAGTTCTTGGAACATGCCACACGTTGCAAGACCATGCTTTGGGAGTGAGGGTAACTCGATGAGTTATCCGTGTTGCAAATGTCACGCTTGGGTGTGGACTGCAAGAAGTGGGTACACTCTATCTTTCATACACCTAGTCCTTGGATTCTTTGTTTGTCTTTGGAAAGGGTAGTCTTTAAGACTTTCACGGCTCCTTTCATGGTCCATACAAACAGTTCAAAATTGTACTGCACGCTTCCCATCCTTGTTCCTCATCCCTAGCATAAGCTGACCCATCGTCCATCCCTTTGGTTTCCATACGAGTAGAAATGATGTACGGCTGCCCAAGGATAAGAGGGTATGTAGACATCTCTTGGACAAAGAAATTCTGGTCATCTTTCACATCCCCTATAGTCACCCTTACATTTGGACAACCCCGTACTCCTCTCTTGATGAATTGTTTGCTACACGGATCATCCATCCATCATTTATATCGATCGACCATCTTTCTTTTCGATGAAGACTCTTTGACATAAGGTTAATTTCTGACCCATGATCCTTCAACGCAATGTATCTCTCTTCTAAGTCCCCCACTTTTACCAGGGTCTCATTAGTTAATTTTTCCCAATGACTCTTCAAGTTATAATTATTGTGAGCGGTCTCGAATTCATCTTCATCATCCAAGAAGCGAAATTGTTTTACTCCTCCCCTAGACTTGTTGCATCCAACTATAGTTTCATCACCTTGCTTACCATAGACTTCTACTCCTTGTGCATTTAAAGTCTATCCTTCACCCTATATATGGATAGATTCAATAAGTGATTGTCTCTTTATCTTTATAATATCAATTATTTCTTCATGGAACTCCCACTTAGCTATGCCAAGGACCTCACCCAAGGTAAATTCCAGCTTACTGTTCAAAATCCTCTCTTCCAAAACCTTTTTGAGATTTTTTGCTACCTCTATATTGGATTGGAGTTTGTAGGCCGGACCCTTTGCTTTGGATTTTGTTGCTTCCTTCCTCTTCTCTTTAGAGATTTCCTGCATAGGCACTTTAGGGATAGGAATTTGTTGTGGAGAACTTGATCTAGGAGGCTCTGTGTCATTTTTGCCTCCACTCCTTGTGGCCCTTTTTGAAGGCCCTTCATCCCCATTCTCAAGCCTTTTCTCCTCAACAAAGGCCTCATTGGCTTCACATTTGGTGATGTTTGCATGCACTGACAAAGAATCTACAGGGTTCTTCCAACCTGTTTCTAGCTGAATGCAATCTCTAGCTTCATGCAAAACTTATGTAGTCATCTTACCCTTCATAGAAGATTCTATTGCACATGCCCATAGCTCTCCAATCCAATTCAATTCCTCTTCTCCAACCTTGATTGATCTTTTTTGCTTAATAGGCTCCACCTTCAACCCATAGGGGCTGCCTTAACCATTGAGATGGCATGGCTAGTAGCCATGTCCTCAACTAGCTTCTTCATCACACCTTTGCCAAAGTTTGTCCCCAAGATCTTACTTGTTTCACTAAAGTGGATCTTGCATCTTTAAAGAAAACAAGATCCTTCATCAAGGCATCTTTGAAACTTTCACAATCCCTCCTTGCATGGTCAGTACTATCACACCATATGCATCTATTTACAAAGCCTTCTCTATTTTGAGCTCATTGCATTGCAGATTGACCCCATGGTTGCCCCTTTTCTTCTAGCCTTGGAAGATTTAAATTTAGCTCTTGCATTCATTTAACAATATCATGTAGGACTGACTTCTCACTCTTTGGAACCAAAATAACAGTCTTTATGGGAATCTCAAGAATATTTAGGGCTTGAGTATAATTAAATATCATCTTGTCTCTCCACCATTGTTGCTTGGCTAGCAGTGAAATTGCATCTTTAACCACATTCCAATCACTCTTTAAGACCTGTTGTGCATCCTTATCCTCAAGTAGTAACTCTAAATTCTCTTGAATCTCTTTACCTGTAGCCTGCAAAAAGAGCTCTGTCTTCTCTAAGTTTAAGGTAGCCTTTTCAGTCCTTGAAAGTTGATCATAGTGGAGTTCAAATTCCCTTAGCAATTTGGTAGGCAAAAGCCCCTCTTTTGACCAAACTATCCACTATAAAAAATTCCTCTTTGTTAAGCTTTCAGAGTTCTCTATGAAATACTCTTCCTTCATGGTTAAGTTAAATGCTTCCCAATTTCCCCCATGATCATTTCTAATCCCCTTACATGCTCTCTGATCTCAAGAAACACAACTAGCTCAAAACTTTGTACCATCTCTGCTTCGGGCACTCAATGCAGCTCCATCTCCTTAACATACCCACAAAGATACTTTGCTACATCTTTATCATTAAATTGGTTCGACGTCTCCACTAATTGAAGCACTTTGGTTGAGGAAAGCTCACTCCTTTCAACAGTTTGCTGCTGCTCCATAAATACTACAAAGGCTTGAAACATTTGCATTGTGATAGGATCAAACTGCACACCCTCTTGCTCTTGTTTCTCCATAGCTTTAAAGATTTGAATTGATAATTTAATTGAAGCTTTTGAACCCTCAACCTAGCCTAATTTGCATGGAGTTCACAAAAATGTGTCAAGAAGTGCATAGTGCGGCTAGGAAAGCATCGGGCCTCTGACTGTGAGAGTTTGTAGCAAAGTCACGCAAGTTGCAAACTATTTGAAGAGAAAAAAACCCTCAAAAAGAACAAAACTCCAGCTATGAAAGTTCCACTTTGAAAAAGAACCAAGATCAACTCAAAATCTTGTATGTATGAAGATTAGATGCAGCCTCGCTCCAATTGCACATATGCATTGCTCTTTCGACCTGCTAAAACCCCTAAATTGACGCTTTGATTCTTCATTATGAACATTTCATGGAAGCTTTATAGCTTCATTTGAAAGACCAGGTAGTTATTTGAGGACACAAAACCCTAATCGATGGCGTCACAGTCTCGAACACGTAGTGGAAGCGGCATGGGACTGCACTAGCACGCTGGATTGGAAATGGCTTGTCTCCTTGCTTTTATGCCCAAATGAGCTTATTATTGGTTCATAAGTTTCTGTACAACTTGCGGAACCAAAAACACCATCGTTGAGTGGAATTTTGATCCATTTTGTGCTATTGTTATGCTAATTTTGACATTTTTAGCCCTTTTTGGCACAAACATACCCAAAACGAGCTGGAAAATTTCCGTAAATTTGTGGAAAAATACAATTGGGCTCAAATTTCATATTGAACCTTATTTTTACACTTGGAAAGCATTTTGGAAACGTTCATTTACGGACACACACAAACCTGTTTTATTGTTGGCAAGATCGGCCGCATTTGCGCATGCCACTTCAAACACTTGACATTTGTACATTACTAAAAAAAACTAGGCATGTTTAATGTGATAAAACAAGCAATGGTGCCACATACTACCTCAATGTCCAACAAGGTATGCATACACCTACAACCATGGCATTTGTTTTCGCATATTTACACTATGTACATTGTAGCATTTGGTCCCACACATCAAAAGCATTAATATTGAGGTGGATATTTTTAGTTTCACATTACACTCGTTTTTGTGCCGCTTTGGGGGACACAGAATGAAAGACAAGTATCTACTGGCATTTTTACGGCTTTGCCAAATTGATGATTTAGACAGATTATGCTATGACATCAGAAGATGATTGGAATGTATGCTTAACTCTTGCAGACCAAGATGCAGTGATGATTGTCAAAAAGTGGTCTCATACGCCAATTTGAAGTGCTTGAAGTGATTTGCAAACTAGTCTGGACGGCTCATCAAATGGAGCCATCTAGACAGTGAGAAACTTATTGCAGTTTAAAGCTGGGAAGTGGTTGCAAAAAAAAGATAGATGGGTAGGTGGTGCATGATATGTTTGAGCTAATCTCAACAGATAGAGGCATTGTGCTTGAATTATTGAGTCTGCTAGTCTTTTAGCTTGGTGGCAATCTAAGTCACGGATATCAAGATACGAGGCTTTGAAGTTTTACCACCCAGGGGCTAGGTTCGGGGCCAGTTTGTTTGCATTAGAAAGTGTGCCAGCAAAAGTTTTTTGAAGCGTGATGGAGTTTGTAGGGATAAAGGACAGTATATGGAGCTAACAAGAGGAGACTACATGACAATCAGAGCCCGAAATGTGAAGTTCTCGTCGGTCAAAGTTTGGGTGCAGTTGCTCAAGGATAGTGCCAAATGATTTCTCTTATTTTCACAGCCTCAATTAGTGGCCTTGGGGATCTTGGAAGAAAAAAAGGACGACCAGGTTTGGAGTTGAGGAGGAGCACTTCTAGACAATTTTTGCCGCTTGGGAGTCGGCCCTTTGAACAGTAGATGGCCACCTTGTGAAGTGGATTGGAAAAAAGGGTTTTTTAATTGCAATTGTGGTGAATTTTTTGGAAGTTTGGAGTGCCAAGTAGTCGACGAAGCGGGGCCTAGTAGTAGGCCTACAAAGGATATTCTTCAGGCGCTAGTGCAACAACAGATGGCCAATCAATCCAGGTGAGTTTCCCATTATTCAATTAAGTCTTTAATTAGTTTAAGTTCTTTTATAAGTTAGCATTGCATACGTAAGAAGGATAAACTGGCTGAAAACGGAAGGTAACTTCGAGCGTGCATTTGTTTATAATGTAGGAAAGAATTGTTTGGGTTAAAAACTGGTTGAATTAGGAAAAATATGTTTGATCATCCTTAAGACAGCTTGTCTCAAGACACCTCCGACTCCTTAGAATATTTTGATGATAATGATTGGCTTTCTAGCCACGAATAAGTCGGTTACCCCCATGAACGATGAGTTTCTACTCCGTGTCATGTCTTGATGTTTCTACATAAGTTAGGATACCGTTTTTTATCCTAGGGGAGCCGCCCGGTTGTATGGGCAACTGGTTTGGTGTATGGGCACCCGAAACCTTGGGTGGAGGTTTATCCACTCGGATTTGAATAAGGAATGGGTGCCGTTTCTCACCCTTAGGTGGTCTTGAGAGAAGAAGAGTACTGGTCATGGTTATTATGGATAATGTTTTGATTGACAGTACCCTGTCTTAAGTTTAAAGATGTCTGTTTTCTAAAGGAATGCTTTCAATGCTGTCTTCAAGGAATTACTGTGATGGAACATTAAAAGAAACCATTATTTTAAATGTTTAAAACAATGTGATAGTAAGATAAATGAATCATGTGTGAGTGCAGGGTGGTAAGTGGGGATTGACTAAGGTTGTCAATCATGGACGGGGTGGACCTGATTAGTGAGGTAACTATCCATCCCTACGCGCTAAAACGTTTAGAAAACTTCTTCACTTGGAGAGGAGTCCACCAACGGCTGTGCCCTCACATCTGTTAGAGGGAAAAAAGCGTTGGTTGTTGGCGATACCTTAGCCCACTATGTGGAAGTTATAGGGCCAAAAGACTTTTGGGATTGTTAATATGTTATCCCGTTTCCGCTGCGAGACAGGACTAGGTCTTCTTCTAAGGCTATAGACCCAAGCCATTGTCAATGGAAAAGGTTTATTCCTTGGATTTTTCTGGTCTAGAGACTCCGATTTTTATAAGGCCTAGAGACCTGTCAAGGATCCCCCCGACCTCGGTATAGGCGGGATGGGGACCTTACAAGTGGTATCAGAGCATAGGTTTCAGAGCCTGGGTTAGTTAGTTGGAAAAATTTCGTACTGTCTGAAAATATAAAAAGAAAATATATATGTATATATATATATAAAATAAATAAATTGGTTAACTAACCAAAGGGTTATGCGTTGACAATTCAGGAAGATCCTGTGATTGAATATCGCAAATTCCAAGTCTTTGAGCTCATTTATGAGAGTGATTGTCTTTCTCCAAACTATTTTTTCGACGGAGCGTGATGGAGCTACTGATGAAGGCTCACACTCCTCATTCGACTGGATAGATAAAGGCTGGGAGCTTGAATGGAGCAATGAAGGCAGGAATTATTACATCAATACTTTGGAAACTGGGATGTCTTACCACGTATTTAAAGAAACTACGCTGGGCTGAGGAATTGAGAGTGGTTCAGTTGTACTACTTCTTGGCTACAAACTCGAGTATCACTGTTCCCACCTACCCAGGAGGCAAGGGAAAACCCTTGAACAAATGGGTATAGGATAGAGTGGTGGAGATAATTCCATATCGATGAATGAGAACTTTTTCTCAGAATACCCCTAATAATTTGGACCTTATAATCTACTTTCCGATTTCCAATGAGTATAAGAATTATTATACCAATCAATTAGAAGATTGTAGAAATCTGACTACAAACACCCATCGTTTGTATCACCAAATTCCAAATCAGCCAGCTATGCGGATCCTTTAAAGGCCACAAAAATTTACAACAAGTTAGGATGAGATACCTAAGGCTCTTTTGTAAGGCTATCCTTGTAAATATTTACCTTATAAATAAAGAACCAAGTCTTTTGAATTGAATATCTTGATCTTGTGTCTATTCTGAAGTTAAATCCTAGCCGTGTCATAAGTCTTTAAATTGTCAGTCCATTGATCTTACGAAACATGTAGATACCTGCTTCTGTTCTTTATACCGTGCTTGTATCTTCTCAAACAAGCGCAACCCCCCAACTTTAAAGGTAAAGGGGTCAACGTGGAACGAGATGCAGAGGTATGGATCAAATCCATGAGGCATACATCAATACATGAGGCCCTTATTAGGGCTAAGCCTCTTGCAGCTGAAGGAACCAACTCTACAAAGAACTATAATGGATTTAGTAACTTTCGGGGAAGAGCCAGGGAAAATTCCAACTAGGGATATCAACAACGTGGAGTAGCTGCAATAGTGAACTAAGAACAGATCTTTCCAAACGTTAGGTGCTATGGATGAAATCAAATGGGACACTATAGAAATAACTGTCTAGAAGAACAAAACCCTCGAATTACTGCTAGAGCCATTCCTCAAAATCAAGGAGATAATGTACGAGGAGGTAGAAATGGAGGACGAGGTAGAGCGAGAGCACGAGGAACCGGATCTTATGCAATCATAGGAGAACCTTATGAATAAGAAAGATAAAAGAGCCACTCGCTTGGCCATAGTTAGCAATCTTAGAGCTTTGTAAACCACTATAAATCAATAATGTAAAAACTTGAGTTACTTATATATTATAATGGAATACATGATTTTCTTCTCCAAAATTACTTAATGAATCTAAAGTTAAGTTGGTATTTAATCAAGAAATTAAGGGTTATCTAGCAAATGAGACCAAAGTTCTCGATAGTATGGAAAGAAATTGAATCTTGAGATTGAGATAGTTATTAAGAAAACAACTCACAATCCTTGTGCACACAATAACCTTCCTTGGAGAATGACCTAGATATGAAAGTATTAAGGTAACGAGAGTAATGGGAAGCCGAAAAGAACTCTTGGTATGATACTTCTTAAAACCCTTTACATAATGTTGGTCAACCAGGCTAGAGAACAGAGAAGGTACCTCTGGTGCAATGGTGGAAGCTTGTGCCGAACACAGATTCTCAGAATGGCAAGAACACGCCGAGCGCGTTCAGATTGTAAAAGTTGAAATACATGATAGTTGTCGAACGTTGATTTCTCTGAATGGTCAGTTAGACCGAGCTCGTTCATGTTGACAAGGTGGATATATGGATCTTTTTACCATTCTACAAACCTATCATCAAAGTTTCTATAGACACGCTCAATACAATAATATATGCATGTTTTCTTAGTTCCCTATTTTCCTTTAGGTTCATACGGAGCCATGGAGTATGTCAAAATAATAATACATCTCTTATCAAGGGGAATCTTGGGGACAAAGATGAAGTGCTAAATACAGCAAACATGAAAAACTGGGTTCAACATTATGAGTTGTAGAATCCCATAGAAACTATTCAATATCTAGCCAAATTTGATGCTTATGACTAGATATGGTTACTACCTACAAAATGAATGTAGTTGTCACAAGAAACTAACAATATTGAAAAAGCTATAATGATATACTAGAATGTTTTGTTTTCTTCTATAATTGAAAAAATCAACCATCGTTGTCTACTATGAAAAATAGGGTATTAGGTGCCCCAAAACTCAAGGAATATTAGCTTTATGTTACAATATGCGACATAGAAAATCAAAACTACATTTGGACATCATGAAAGCCACAAAAATTCATAGAAGAGCTAAAATTGGCTAAAAAACTGTTGGAGCTATATATGCTCACTCTACTGAACTTGGTCTCACCTATATATTTGTATCTTGTCCTCAATATGAATCAGTCTTTGGGAGCGTATTATGGTGTGTCTTTGTCTCGTCGCTCTCTCTTTCTCTCTACATCTCAACATGGTATCAGAGCGGTAACGATCACGCGCCGATTCAATTCATGGTGACAACAGTATGTGTATGTGATTCGCATGTAAGATTCAAAATTGTTACAAATTTTATTTTGAGCGTTGATTCTTGTTAACTGTGGTTGTTTTGTGTTAAGAATAATATGATTAGTGTTTTATGTGGCGTTTATTTATAATCATCTAATCGTTGATTACGTTTTCTTGTTAATGACACCTGAACTTCATCTCAATTTTTCTTGTCTGTTCTGCTCAAAATTTGGAGAAACGGGAAAAGCGCAATGGCAATTTTCATCCAAAACTTGTTCGTCTCCTCGAGCTCTTTCGATTTGAGTTCTAGGTTTGCGTCACTCGGAGTTCGCAGCAGAAAGTTATGCTGTTTTTACTTCAATATTAGAGCTTGACGCAGCTTTCTTCGTCCTACTTCTTCGTGAAGCGTCCACGATCGTTTTTCTTATTTTGGCGTTAACTTTTTCGAGAAGATTTAGCTTTTTGCTATTCGTATTGTGGCCGTCAATCTTGCGTCTCACGCCACTCTATTTTGAGGACTCGTTTATTATTAACGTCTCCTTTACCCTGTCTTTTTTGGGTGACGTCTCTCACATCTTTGGACGTTCCTTGAGCATCCTTCTTACGTTTATCGTTGACAGAACGCAGTACTCATATCTCTCTCATTCTCAATTGCGGCCTTCACCATATATGGTGTGCAGATTCTGCGATCTTATCTTATACGTCTTCTCGCAACAAGATATGGCTATGAATATTCTCGTCAACGGCTTTCCTTCTGGCCAACGTTCTATTCCTCCTTTCCAAGGTCAAGGATTTCCAGGCTGGAAAGCAAAGATGTTGTTAATTCTTGAAGGCGATGAACTCTCCGATGTTGTTCTTGGAAATCGTGTTTGTCCACCTCAGCCTGTTGATACGAATAATGATAACGTGCTTATCACTGAAGGACCTATATTTGAAGATTGGAATGTTGCCTATACGGATTGGCAACGACGTGATAAAGCAGCTCGTCGGTATATTCTTTCTGCTCTTACTGATTCCCTTTTGCTTGATATGTATGAACTGCCTACTTCCCATGACGTATGGAAGTACCTTATTGCAAACTTTCAGAAGAAATCTGTTACAGAAATACTTTATTTGAGAGGGTTGCTTAACAAGTTACAATATGAAGTTGGTACTGCCATGACGGGACATATTGAGTCTTTCAAATCTATTATTAATCAACTTGCTGCTGCCGGTGATCCTGTTCCACAAAAGCAACTGATTACACTTCTCCTTGATACGGTGAAGGACTCTTCTTATGATAACATTGTTACTATTCTCTCTAAAGATGGTCTTGATTTCGACCAAGCTTGCATGTCTTTAATTGAATACTCTCAATGTCAAGAACGTCGGAATGCTGGTCACGATACAGCTATGATTTCACAAGAGGAGACTGAGTCACAACAGATGGAACGTGATTTTTATGCTCGAAGGCGTCCATTTCAACGAGGAAACCGCAGAGGTGGCCGTCGCGGTAATATTTTCTCTCGTCTCAAATTTCCTAATATGCAATGTTCTTACTCCAACAGAAATGGCCATACTGAAGATGATTGTTGGGCACGTCAATATGATGAAGAACACAATATTACCACAAAACAACCACGTTTATCTAGAGACTCTTCTTCTTCTTCTTGTGAATATTGCGGACGATCTGATCATCCCACTCATATGTGCTATAAGCGTCGATTCGACACAGATCGGAATAGAGCATATGCTACTGAACATCGAAACAACATTGTACCAGAAACAAGCTGCGTCCTATGTTCAGTTGCTCCAGAAAGAATACTTCATGTACGTGATGGATCACTTTTTATTGTCGATTCTGGTGCTACAGGAATATGACATATCAGTCTAAGTGGCTCCATAACTATCATCCACTGCCAGTTCAACGTGTTGTTTATCTTGCTGATGATACTACTTGTCAAGTAAAGGGTATTGGAGACTTATATCTTGGTACCTTATCTTCTTCCACTCGAATTTTGCGAGGAGTATTACATGTACCAGATCTTCAACGTAATCTTCTTTCAGTTGCTAGACTTGTTGATCTTGGTCTGTTTGTTGGATTTGATTATACCAAATGCCGAATTGAGAAAGATGGACAGACTATAGCCACTGCTCCTCGAAACGGTAATTTATTTGAACTCTCTCTCAACGATGCTGTAGCAAATATTGTCACTGCTCCAGGTGATCATGATTGCAAAGTATGGCATCACCGTTTTGTTCATGCTGATTTCTCAAAACTCCTTGATCTTCAACGTCGTGATCTTGTTCATGGCATGGATCTTAAAGCCCATCCCCATATGGGAATTTGTGAATTTTGTGCTCTTGGGAAACACAATCGTAAACCCTTTCCTCTTTCAAATACAACTCATTCTCATGACATCTTGGATCTTGTTCATACTGATATATGTGGACCTCTACCTTCTTCGAGATCACAATATCGCTACTTCATTACTTTCATTGATGATTTCTCAAGGTATACGACTGTATTTCTACTTAGACAAAAATTTGAAGCCTTATCTGTTTTCAAACAATTCAACAAGGCTGCGGAACTTCAAACTGGTCGTCGCCTTAAGAAGCTTCGTAGTGACAATGGAGGCGAATATGTTTCTCGAGAGTTTGTGAGTTACTGTGCTGACACTGGAATTCATCATGAACACACTATTCCATATTCGCCTCAACAGAATGGTGTTGCTGAACGAAAGAATCGCACTATTCTCAATGCTGTAAGATGTATGCTGATTCATTCTGGCTTATCTCGTGTTTTCTGGGCTGAAGCTACTTTGAAAGCAACATTTATTCAGAATCATCTTCCTACTACTGCACCCTCTGGTAAGATACCCATCACAACATGGACAGGTGACATTCCTTCTGTATCTCATTTTCGAACCTTTGGATGTATTGCTTATATTCATGTTCCCAAAGAAACACGAACAAAGCTTGATGCTCCTGGTCTTAAAGTTATTTTTATTGGATATTCTGACACTTCCAAAGGCTACAAATTCTATGACCCTTCCTCCAAGAAAGTAACTGTGAATCGTGATGCTACTTTTAACGAATAGCTTATGGGAGGCTCATGGTCCATGGATGATTCTGATGATACTAAATCATTGCTTCAGGCTTTTCCATTTCTTTCAGAAGATGAAACACTTCCTATAGAGCAACTTTTCTCCTCACAACCATCCATTCCAAATGTTTCCAATGATGATATTGATATTTTTGTTGATCTGCCTATTGATTTTGAACATGGCTCATGTCATGTTTATGATGACGATATTGCTGATAATGCTTTTTCTACTTCTGAAGATCCCGTTACTTATGATGAAGCTATCTCTTCACCACAAAAGGATCAATGGCAAGAGGCTATGGAAGCAGAGTACGATTCTCTTATCTCTAACGGTACATGGATACTAACTAAATTACCTCCTGGTCGTACAGCTATTAAATGTAAGTGGGTGTATAAAACAAAAGTAAAAGCAGATGGATCTTTTGACAAGTTCAAGGTGCGTTTAGTTGCAAAAGGTTACTCCCAAGTAGCTGGTGTTGATTATCAAGAGACTTTTTCACCAGTTGTTCGCATTACAAGTGTTCGAGTTTTATTGGCATTTGCTGTTCAATTTGATTTAGAAGCTCATCAAATGGATGTGCGAACTGTTTTTCTTAATGGTGACTTGGAAGAGGAAATTTATATGGAACAACCAGAAGGGTTTGTTATTCCAGGTAAAGAAGACCTTGTTGCTCAACTCCATAAGGCACTATATGGTCTCAAACAAGCTTCGCGAGCCTGGTATACAAAATTTGATCTTTTTCTCACCTCTAAAGGATTCATCTCTTGCTCGTCAGACCCCAACTTATACATAAAACGCCAAGGTAGCAGTTTTGTGATTCTTGATCTTTATGTGGATGATACCATCCTTGTTTCCAATGATTTGGGATTTCTTCAGCAAGTGAAAAATTTATTGTCTTCTGCATTCGATATGGTGGATCTTGGAGAGATTCACTCTTGTCTTGGCATTCAAATCCAACAGAACCGTACAAAAGGTATTTTATTCCTTCGGCAGTCAAAGTTTATTGCAGATACTATTCAAAAATTTGGTATGGAATCTGCACATTCAGCCAACACACCTTGTCGTGCGAGCTCTACGAAGAATACTTCTGACAATGGCGGTCAACTTGTCACAAATCAACCCTTATGCTTACTTTGATTGGATGTCTTCAGTTTGTTGGCATGAACACTCGTCCTGATATTCTGTTTGCTGCTAACTATCTTGGACAACATCTTGCATGTCCTTCTCTTAAGCATTGGTTTGCTGCAAAGCGTGTATTGAAATACTTGAAAGGCACTACAGATTTTGGTTTAGTCTATCGACGACAACTCACATCGGATTCTATGCAATCTCTTTCTCTTTTGGGTTACACAGATGCAGACTGGGCAAGCTCACATTTATCTATGCGATCTACTAGTGGAAATTGCTTCTTTATAAATGGTTGTCTTGTTTCTTGGACCAGCAAGAAACAACGTTGTGTTGCAGTTTCTACGACTGAGTTAGAATATGTTGCGGCATCACTTGCAGCTCGTGAGTTGATTTGGCTTCGACAAATGCTGGTTGATATTGGTCACTCTCCTCTTTCTAGCACACCCTTGCGGTGTGACAACCAAAGTGCTATTAGTCTTGCAAAAGACTATGTTCAACATAATAAGTCAAAGCACATTGCTGTCCATTATCATTATGTCAGGTATGAAGTACTCAAGGGAACCATTATGGTTGAACACTGTCCAAGTGACCAGATGATTGCAGACATTTTGACCAAAGGCCTCAATGAGTCACGTTTCATCCTCTTGCGCTCGGAGCTTGGAGTTGCTTCGGCCTCACTCTTTCTAGATTAGCTTCTTTTCTATTGTAATAGTTTGTACATATGACATTGTAATCTTTTAGGTACCATGCACTATGCACACTCCACATTTGCACCTTGTGATATCTAAGTCACTTGAATATTTGTACATAGATGCACAATTCACTTTCACATCATCACCACTAGTTCATATTTCACATTGTATAGGGGCTTGGTTTTTTCCTTGAACTCCCCAAGGGTTTTTTCATCCAAAGCTAGAGACCTTTGTTTGAGTGGGGGTGTTGGATCTATATATGGCTCACTCTACTGAACTTGGTCTCACCTATATATTTGTATCTTGTCCTCAATATGAATCAGTCTTTGGGAGCGTATATGGTGTGTCTCTTGTCTCGTCTCTCTCTCTTTCTCTCTACATCTCAACAAAAACAGGATTTGACAATTTTTGTAATTTGGTGATAACTTACAAGTTTAACATTTATTTCTCATTAGAAGCATCAAGACATGTTGAGGACTACTAAAGATAGTTCTCTAGCATTATAGACCTCACAAACATGAATTCTAGAGTGGTATAATTGCAAAAAGTTGGAAAAAGCCAAATTTAAATAGGACCCATTTTTTCACACAATTTAGGTTGTGAAATGTTGTGCAAGGATGAGGTAAAAGATGGAATTGATATTCCAAAAAAATGTCAAGTTTTTTTCAGCTCATGAGACAACTTTCTAGACAGATAGCACCTCAAAATCCATTTTGAAACTCTTGAAATAATTCAAGGAAAATGGTCACTTAACAGTCCCAGGACATAAAAGTGTCCCATTACCAACCTAGTGTTAAATCTTGAAGGCATGTGGCACTACACACAAGACGCTGAAATGAGGAAATGAATTCACAATGATATCAATAGTTGAGGGCAGTTGCAAAAAAAAACATAGTGCTTGGTACTGCCTTGGTCGACATGCATGGCAAGTGTCATGTAGTTCAAGAAGCATGAAAAGTGCTCCAGGAGCTTCCTCCAAAATGTTGACTCTCAAAATGCATTGACTGCGGGATATGCCAAACAAGGGTAGGGCGAAGAAGATACTTTTAGTGGATGCAAAGCGAGCACATCTCTCCAGATAAGCCACCTATGCTTTACTCTTGAAGGCATGTGAAGATATAATATGTGAGAAAGAATTAACAATGATATTCTTAATTACGGGCTATTGAGAAAAAACACCATGCTTAGGAAACACTTTGATCGACATGTACACCAATGATGCTTGAGGAGCTGCCTATGTGGGATTTCGTCTCTTGGAGTGAACTAACTACTTGCTATGCTCAAAAGGGATAGGCAACAAAGCTCTAGGTTGGATGTCCAGATGAAAACAGGGTGCTTGGTCTTGGTCAACATGTATGCCGAATGTGGTCTACTTCAAGAAACAAAAAAATTACTTTAGGCTATTTTCAGAAGATGGGAAGCGAGGGCATCTCTCTAATTGCAATCACATATTGCTTGCATCTTGAAGGTGAAAGAGCGCTTGTGTGTGTAGTGCAGTGCAGTGCATGTGGGCAAGGGGAGAAGAAGGACCGTGTTTTGTGGGTGAAGCAAGCCTCTGAGAATGTGAAGAGCTTCTTATTCTTTGGTATATAAAGAATAATATTAGTGTGGTCAACGATGTCTGGCCCTGGGCAAAGGCACAATGCATTTATCCCAACAATCTCCCACTTAACACTAGAATGGTAACCGAACAGGACATAAAAGTGTCCTTTCAAGGTTTTGGGAAAAAATTCCAAAACCATAGTAGATCCACTCATTTTGAAAAATCCTTTCATGAGCTTATATTTCAATAACTACTACATATGGAAAAAATGAGAAACTTGTAATTTTTCTCATCCCTTGGTCACTACAAGCCTCCAAAGTTGATGGACCAGTGTATTTTGCCCAAAACAACAATTTCTTACGGTTGATTGCATATAAATAAGATTAGGGATTTTTGTAGGACATGAGATAAAATGCCCCGTTAACTTCAATGGGTTGGTGACCAAAACATATGGTTGCTTTTACCTCACTAATTCTTTTTTGGTCAAAAAAATAGGTACAAAAAAGTTGCATTTTTGCCATTCTGCGGACCTATCATCAAAGTTTCTATAGTCACACTCAATACAGATACTATATACATGTTTTCTTAGTTTCCTTTGGGCCTTTGGATTCAAAAGGAGCCATGGAGCATGTCAAAAGGATAATGGATCTCTTACAATTGGAACCTTGGGGGCAATGATAAAGTGATATATACAGCAAACATGAAAAAACTGGGTTTAGCATTATGACCTCTAGAAACCCATAAAAACTACTCAATATCTAGTCAATTTTGTAGTCTATGATTAGATATGGTTACTACCTACAAAATACACACAATTGGCCTAAGAAACTAGCAATATTGAGAAAGTTATACTTGCTACTCTAAAATGTATCGTATTCTTCAGCAATCAAAAAACTTAACCATCATCATATACTATGCTATATAGCATATTAGGTCCCCCAAAACTCAAGGAAGATTATCTTTATGTTATACATTACACTTACACAATCAAAATTGAATTTGGATATTAAGAAAGCCACCAAAAAAATCATAAAAGTGCTAATTTTGGCCAAAAAAACAGGATTATGCAATTCTTATAAATTGGTCATAACTTTCAATTTTAACACTTAGCTCTTCCTACAAGCATCAAAACATGTTGAGAACTATGAAGTCCTAGGGTAGCTCCATTTCATTCCTAGTCTTAGGGTAGCTTCGCAAGAAGGATGGAATGGTAACCCCTTAACCGAGCGTTTGTATATCTTAGAAAAACTAGACGAAGAGAGACAGTTGGCTGTGCAAAATGCTCTTGTGGAAAAGGATAGGAGAAAGAAGTGGTTTGATCGCCATGTGAAGGACAAGGACATCAAAGTTGGTGATAAAGTCCTTATGTATGGAGTACGTAAAGAGAAGAAAAAGTTGAAATATGCTGGTAAAGGACCATATAGAGTATGTGAAATTACCCCACAAGGTACCCTTCGTGTGGAAACTCTTGATGGAGTTGAAACCATTGGATTCCTCAATGGGAGTAAATTCAAAAGATATTATGATCCTTTAAGCCAAGAAGAACTACGGGCCATTCATCAAAAGAAGGCCGCCAAAGCACAAACCGAGTTAAACAAGATACAAGCTCAAGCTGAGGCTAAGGAGCGACAACAACGTATAAGACACAAACGAGAGGCTAACCTTGGAGTCACAAATGCATTCCACGTGGAAATCGAAGAGGATGGGTTGGACTCTGACACACCTCTACGATACCCTATTGAGTTAAATAGTGCCTATGGAAAAGTGCTATATAACACCTTATTGGACACAGGTGCTAAATATAATCTGCTATCCTATGGGGTGTGGTGTCAGTTAGGGAAGCCACCTCTATCTGAGAGTATTATCCAAGTCAAGGGTGTCAACAAGAAAAAAAACTCGTTTTTGGAATCTGGCACACTTCTGTCAGTTATGACAATGGAATTGTAGCTCAAGACTTTTTGGTCATGCCTACTGGAACTATGGAGGGTAATATAAACCTAGGCCGCACGTGGATGATAGCCACCAAATGCACTATTGATTGGGGGACTGGGGGTGTTACAACGCAAAAACCAACTCTTAGCCCTACCACTCAAGCCATAGTCCCTGAGATATTGCCTAAGGAAATAAAACCCAAGACATTGCATGCCCACGAGGTTGAACCATACGTCCCCATAGCCCAACTCTCTAGAGCTTCAACTGATGTAGTTGAAAGAAAGCTTGAGACACACAAGAACCATCCTAATATAACAGAGAAAACATACAAGTGGGTCCCTAAAGCCTCTGTAGTGAACATGGTTGATGCAAAAAAATGGAAACCTCGTAAGAACCGTCCCACTCACTCCAAGAAATGTAAAGAAACATTGCGTTGGATTCCTAAACGACTATTGGAAGCCCAAGGATACTATGAAGGAAATGATCAAATCTGGGTGCCCAAACGTAAAGTGTACTCTTACCTGTCACCTGGCCCATATAAGCCCAATCCTGTGGCTCCAAAACAAATTGAAAATCGTGGAAAGGAAAAAATCATGGAATGTTACACACCCGCTCTAGAGCTAGTTTGGGTACCAAAGAAAGAACGATTTGTTCCACCTAGCTCAGGAACAGGGAAATCAAATGAAGCTTTTTGCTCTTCATGTAGTTCCTATACGCAAATAGAAGCTTCGACACAACCTCCACCTACCACTGTACATATCCATACAAGCACGAAAGAGTTTGCACCTCCCGGGGTAAGTTCACCACCTACAACAACGTTGCAAATAAAATCATGGGAGAGTACCTTACCACCCTTGCAACTAGATGAAACGCATAGGGCGGTCGAAAACTATTGGTTAAAACCTTCACCCATAACAACTTGGAACAATTGGTTTCAAAAGGTGACGACCTCATTTTAAAAGGTATGATCTACCCAAGGAAGGGGGGAGTGTTTGCTAACATCAATCATTCACTCGCTCCCCTCTCAACCTTCCTCCCTGACCTCTCAATTCCAATCTTAGGGAATGTATATATATAGCCTTATACTCACAAAAAACAAAAATAATAAAGAGCAAGAGCGACTAGCAACGAGAGAGCACCCTATCAGATCTTACATATAAGTCCAAATTCACCGTGTCAATTCAACAAACACACAAAAACAACTCTTATGTTTTAAAGGCCTAACCAAATCTATCTGTCTTGTCAGAAATGGCTACTTCACCAGAGGCATGCACTTCTATTTTTGATGAAAGGTACCCTTTGTCTTTTCCTCAAGTGTTCTACGTATGCTACCCTATACTTTCTTGCGAATGGGATTTGATAGAGAGCCTTGCATGTGAGAGAAATTTTGAGGAGTTAGAATGGTTGATACGTCTATGGCTAACTAGTGATCCCTACCCAGTAGCGAATGTGTCTCCAATGGCACATGCTTATTCTTTTGCACAAGATGAGTATCCACGCATCGCGAGGTTCTTGATTAGCATGCTTGCACAAGAGGATGATGAAGAGGAACTAATAGAGACCCAGGAAGACTATGGCCTCACGGACAACGATTTTATTTATCTAGATGATGAGGATAGAGGCCTAGCCTTAGGGTGGCCACCCGTTTTATATAATATCCTCTTTCCTTGATTCTAAAAGGGCTGACAGATAGGTAGGTTAGGGGTCTAGATTGTGTTTTGGAGTTTGTTTTAAGGAGTTTTAATTTTTCACACTGACAATGAGCTGCCTCTTAAGGTATTGATGCCTCTTAGAGGTATAGTGCCTGTTTTTGGATGTGTTAGGTAGGACTTATATGGATCTCCATCCACATGGCTGAGGACATCTGCTTCAACGAAATGAGCCACTCCATACCTCCAGGTGTACTACTTTCCATGATTCATGTTGGTGGATATGTGTAATTGCTAATAATGATTTTTCATTCTTTGTTTGAGTGCAATAGTTATGATTGTTATCTACCATTATAGATGTATAAATTTGTCTTTGCTTAAGTTGATTGAACTCCAGTTTAATCTTATGGATGAGCCTGGAGATTAGGAGACCGTGACTTTAGGTTAACTCATTTACTTGACCACTAGGCCTAGCTAATAAAATTATCCGAGTATTTGAGACCTTAGGAATGTTTTAGGCAGAGAAAGGCTTGCTCACTTAAACAACAAAAAACACTAGTGCGAATACCAAGGAAATGGAAGTAAAAAAAAAGAAAGAAAACAACATAAGTGCCACAAATGAAAAATCTTACGCTGGAAGAGAAATCCTGGCTGGAATTGGTACTTCACTCACATGTATTGTCTATGGTACTAGAGCCCTAGAGGTTCCCAGTGTGGGCGCTTTTCCTTGAGAAGAAAAAAACCCCGGACATACAAAATAAGCACACACGTCACATGATTGTGACCCAAAGTAAAAAAGTAGTTTTTTAAAAAAAATAAAATAATAATAATAATTAAAAGACTTCCATTGAGCTTACAGTTAACATTTCAAGCTTTTGTTTGCAGTTGTGAGAGCGAGTTGGCTAATCAAAGCTGAAAAGCATAATTAGGGAATCTTGCATTTAGATAATCTTCTTAGCTTAGCTAGTACTAGAGTAGTTGTTTTAACCTTAGTCATAGCTAACTAATTGATAGACTCACCCATAAGCTCAAAACTCTTGATTAATTAATTTACTCAAAATGCAATCTATTTGTCCTTAATGGCAGTCTAACATTTCATAAATCTTGCATTTACTTATTTCCACATGTACTTTACATTCCCCTCATGATTTATGGCAATATAATTCCGCTTGCTAAAACAGTGACTTTGCCTTGCAGATTCAAATCTAGATGCTTTACAACATGGACATACCAAGCTTCAACTCAATAGCTTCCGAGGACGGAATCTACATCAGGAAGGGGGCAATGTTAACCCTCGTGGCTCACGGACACCCTATAGCCTACGACGACACCGTAACCGTATTATTTATTTAAGTAGAGTCAGGCACTGGGCTTGTCGGTCCAATAGGGAAAGGTAGAGTGATCGCCGATGAGAGGTGCACTCTAACACGAACATGCTAGGTTAGTTGGCTAAGCATGGGCGCCCAAGTGTGAATGGGGTGAGCTCACATAAAAGCCAATTAAACCTAAAATTGAGTCATTCTCTCATTGTGCAATAGAAGCTGCTCTTGCTCCATCTCCACCTTCTCCTTCACCATCTCCTTGTGTGTGTGCGTGTGAGAGAGAGAGAGAGAGTGTGAGAGTGTGTGTGCGATCGAGCGTTGCGGCGGCACGATGGCGGCGAGGCGGTTGAGCGCGGCGTAGCGGCGTCTCCCTCTTCTTCGCAGCGCGGGAATCCTTCATTCGCAACTACGCAGGAAGGTGAGTGACACACCGTTCTTCCTTGTGAGCTTGTCTGTTGTATGACTGTGTGCTAGGAGCCTTTGTGGCTCGCACACGGCGCGTCGCAAGTCCCTAGCCTTGACATTTTTGGCGTCGCTGCCGGGGAGCTGCTGCGCGTGAAGCTCCAATGGCGACCTGTAAATTGTATTGAAGTTATTTTTTATGCAGGAAAGGCTCGGCTTAAGTTTGATTATTGTTGTCTGCATTCAAGTTTTCTGTGTTCTATTAAGGTCTGTTTTGCTAGTTCTATTAAGTTCAGATTTCAGCTTACACAGTTAGCATTTCTTGCGTTTTTGCATTTTCTGCATTTTTTGTGTTTTCACTGCACAGTTCTGTCAAGTTTCAATTTCTGCATTTTCTGTGTTTTCTGTGTTTTCTGGTTTGTGCACAGTTAGGCGCACAGTTAGTTAATTAAGCAGGTTAGTAATTAGGTGAACCACTTATTAGCAGGTCAGTAGGTAGGTGGGACAGTAAATAGTTAGGTGAGGTCAACGCGCACCAAAACGCGTACCAAATAATATCTCAAAAAAAAAATGAAAAAAAAATGTTTTCAAAAAAAAAAATCGAAAAATAAAAACGTGAGCGAGGGGGAGGTTAGATTTTCGAAAATAAAAAACGTGAGTTATAAAAACGGACGGGTTGGTTTGTATAAAAGTTGGGCCCAAGCCCAAGCCCAAGCCCAAGCCCAAGCCTCAGTCCTCAGTCTTATGATATATACTAGACTCACTCTTATATATATACCCTACCTCCTCAAGAGGGAATGAGAGCATGTGGGAAAAGTCCTCCACTCTCCTCCCTTCTCTTCCCACTTGCACCCTTAGACTTGCTATTTGGAGCCTAGTTCCCCAGCTAGAAAAAGACTGTTTCGGGCTTTTTTGGAGCAACGTAGAACCAAACGGTGGGCTGTAAAGCACAGCGTGTCCCTCCTAGCAATACGCTCGTTTCGAGCTATCATACGGCCCATTCCACGACACGCTCTAAAAAATCTAGCAAAAAAACAAACAAAAAACATGCTAAAAACTAGTCACAAGGCCTCCTAGAGCAGCTTTTTGACACCTTAGGGTATCAAAAGCACATGCACTTACGCTCTGGGCGGGTGCTAGAACACGGGCATATTGAGGGTGCCTCTGTTCATACGGACACCCATTACCCATCCACGATAGGCTCTAGACCCTCAGCGGGGACACAAGGTAGCACCACCCAAGACCCTAAAATAGCCGCTAGTGATTCCTCCTCCGACTCAGAAATCATGGAAGCATACCCTACCCAAAACACTGAGAGAGAAGGCCACGTACCTCCCGAAGCCCCACAGCCTAGTACTAGTATGTTTAGCCGTTTCATGGAAACATTAGGTAGAGCTACTCGCTCGGAACCTGATGCAAATGAAGCACACGAAGGGGGTGGGGAAGTGGACTCTCCTTTCACATCGCACATGGACCCCACACCCCAAAGAGTGTCCATGTGGATATCCTGCCAACTTCTTACCAAGAAGGCCCTGCTGAGCTACCTCCTTCAGAAGTTCCCTCTAGAGTACCGTTGGTGACAAGTAAAACCACGGGGAGCAACATTGCTTCTATCTCACAAGAAACCGTTAACACGTCGACTCTAGAAGGATTGTTCATTAATGATCATTGGACATACGACCTCCACACTGAGGTGTTGACGGATCTACACTCTGGCCACGCGTACCATGTAGGATAGATAGAGATTGTACAATCCACCTCTAGTGCCACGAGCATCGAAGATCAACAGAAAATGAGCTAGAGAAACCGTACAGAAGCTGTGATACGACTCCTACGAAACGGGCATTGATTTCCGCGACATAGCACCTACATCTGAGAGAGAGAGAAAAAAGATTATGCGTGAAGGTCCGACCAATATAGAGCCACGGATGGAAGCAGAATTGGGCTTACAGACAGAAGACGACGGCATGGAGGAGATGCTGGATGCCTTCTTCCAGACAAGCGAGGAGAACGCGAACGAAGCGGCACCAGAAGACATGTTGAGGAAGTTGGCACGTCAACCAATCTATGAAGGCGCCAAAATATTTGTGCTTCGTACTTGTCTGGCGTTTTTGAATCTTCAGTCAGTGTACGGGTGGTCAGATCCAAGCGTCACTGCTTTGTTTAGGTACGTAATTTACAAAAGAGATTTTCCGATTGCAACGGTGATGTGCTCGGAGAGCTTTTTAATTTAATGTGGCTTAAACAGGTTATTGCGGGAGCAACTTCTCCCCGCTGGCAATGAAATGCCCCCCTCCAGGCCAAACGCAAAGCAACTTCTGACCTCAGTTGGCTTGGACTACAACAAGATTCACGCATGTCCAAATGATTGCGTTCTTTTTTGCAATGAATTCGCAGATTGTGTGTCGTGTCCTAAGTGCGGAGCAATGCGCTACAAACAAGATGCACTTGGCGAGACAGTGTCAGCTAAAGTGTTGCGGCATTTCCCTATTATTCCTAGGATAAAAATCATGTTTCGTTGTGGTTCCATTGCAAAGTTGATGCGGTGGCATTCTACGAATAGATCCACTGACGCAACATTTCGGGTGTCCGCTGATTCGAAGGCTTGGAGGCACATTGAAGATACCTGGCCACATTTTAAGAGTGAACCACGCAATTTGCGTTTGGGCATGGCAATGGATGGAGTCAATCCATTTGGCTTGAGAAGCTCGTCATGGAGCACTTGGCATGTGTGCCTTATCAATTACAACCTCCCGCCATGGCTTGCTATCAAGTAGGGTCATTTGATTTTAAGCTTGATTGTACCTGGTAAGTTCAAGGCAAAAGACATGGATGTTTATCTAGCTCCACTAGTTGACGAGCTCCAGGAGTTATGGCATGGGATCGACATAGCAGATGCGGTTGAACCAGTAGGACAACGTCAGCATGCAAGGATCCATGGAATTCTTATGTGGACTATGCATGATTGGCCAGGATACGGAGAAGCTTCTGGTAATGGTTTTTGATTTATAAAATTCTTGCTATTCGCAAGCCCTTTGCCTTGGCCTGATTCATGCTTTGATATATGCAGGACTAACAACTTCGGGATACAATGCATGTCCAATTTGCGGGTAGTCTTTGGATGTGCGCTATTCTACCTCTCTTCGAAAGACAATTTATCAAGGCCACCACCGTTATCTTCCAGATGGCCATCACTTGCGCGAAGGCCAGCTTGGTCGCGTCGAATGTTTCGACCCCTCCTCGCTCACGACCCCCGTCTTACCCAGGCACACCTCTCGACACACCTCTTGGCACACCTCGGACACCTTGGGGGGCACACAATCCTAGTGCCTCCAAGCTCTATACTGTACGGGGAGATGGTTCTGTTGACATGGATAGAGTCGGGACTGAGATGCAACAGCGGATTCGCCAGCTCGTGGAGCTGCAGTTTTCGACCAGCATTCTGACGTCTTGGGATCAGCAAGAAAAGGAAAAAGTCACTTACATAGTGGAGACCATCCTGAAAGAGTACCAGCCTACTCCGGGTTCTTCCGTTGTTTCGGCACGGTGGATCAAGGGTGTTGCACGGGACACCATCAAACATCGACGAGATGCAGCTCGGAAGGCTTTCAAGACCGGCTCGCCGAAGCCTTCGGGCATCCCATACGAGACGTGGCTGCAGATTAGGGAGGATGAGCGGACAGCGGCCACGCAGTTCAGACAGCAGCGTGAGGCCGCGCAGGTACGACATATGACTAGGGGGACATCTCATCTTGGGAGCGGAGGCTTAGACACCTTTCGCTATGAGTTTGTGAGTTTCTAATCCAATCTTAACTATGGCGTTTTTTAAAATGCGATGAATCATGTATTCTTATTACTTTGATTTTTGTATAAACGCAGAATCTTACGATGCATCGAGCTTCATCACGCGAGGAGGAGTCACATGGATATCGCAGAGGTATCTATGAAGTACTGAATGATCTTGAAGCTTCAGGAGAGCCTGTAGACTGGGAGGCCTTACAGTCTCGCTGATCGCGTGAGGTGAGACGTTAATATGTGTGAGTTGATTTAATTAAGTCAGTATATGTGAAGTAATATCAATACTAATTTTGTGAGTTGTCCTATGTGCAGGTTGCGATGCCTAGTCATTAGTGGACCAGATTTCATCTATATGCTTTGTGAGACACAGACACGCTTCTGTGTCTCTTTTTTGTACAAACAGTTAGTGTTGAGACAGTTATTGTTTTCCTTATGGTTATGATTATTGTCATTGTCATTGTATAGACAGTTATTGTTTCTCTTTCTGGTTATGCTTATGGTTATTGTTAATTTTGTTTATGGTTATGGTTATCTGCATTATGGTTTTGATCAAAGTGATTATAGCCGGTTATGGTTATGCTTTTAAGTTATGGTTATGGTTCGTTATGGTTATGCTTTTCAGTTGGTACGGTTGTCTTTCATTGGCCTTAAATCTCATGTGAGATCCTGCATGGATAGCATGTAGGAGGCGTATACATGATATGGTTTTTTTAAAAAAGTTTATGTAAAAACAAAGGGAACTCTGCCGAAATTTCTACGCGCGGGAGCATGGTTGATATTTTGGTGCTGCTCGCTTTCTTGGACAGAGGGCAAGAAGTCTGGCTATGGCTGTGTCCGTCTTTTAACTGGGCACAGGCCAGGCTACCTGCCCTCTGTCCAAGAAATTTTTTTTCTGCTATGGTCGTCGCTATATGCGTCGCTATGCACATCGCTATACACGTCGCTATCAGCGTCGCTAATAGCGACTGGCTTCACAGCGACGCGTATAGCGACGCTCATAGCGATGGGCAGCGTCAATATATACGTCGATAACACCTTCTTTTGTTGTAGTGATATAAATTAAATTTTAACAGCTTGAGTTGCTCTGTTTGCTATTGCAGTTCTTTGATTTTATTGGTGGGCCGCTTCCTTTCATATTCTTATTCTAATAAAATCTCGTTGAGCTTCAACACATCCTTTTTGTAGTTCTCATCCTTGACAACTTCTTGCTCTAGCTACTACTGTAGGCGAGCAATTTGAGCATGTTGCATGGATGTCTGGGCCTCCATCATTTATTCGATAGAGTATTGACAATAGTGTTCCAGCCAGTTTGAATGATGGCAATAAAACCATCTATGATTGTGTCGACTTCGATTCTCTTAGTCTCATATGTGATAACTGGGACATTGTATGATATGACAATTTTTTTGGAGGTGTCAATAATCAAATCACCCAATATCATGTTCTTTTGTAAAGATTTAAGCCTATCTATAACTTTTTGAACTACGGTTATGGTAGCCATTGTACCTTGTCTAGTGACAAGAATTGCTTGTTATGATATTCTTTCTTGTTCAGATGTTTGATTTACACTCTTTTGTATGGTTGTCTTCAAGGTGGTAGTAACTAGAGAAGTACTAGTTGTTTTTGTAGTGGATTTTTCAGAATTCTTCTAGACTCCTAATGTTCTGACTGGGTCCTTTACTTTGGCACTCAATTGATCCCAAAAGCCTTTTGTCAGTTTTTGTTTCTTAGAAGCCAATTCAGAGATTCCTCCTAGTCTTTTGCCTAGAGTGTGCTTTTTGGTCACTTGTGTGGCTACTTTAGTTTTCTCTTTTGGTGCTTCCAAAGCCAGTGTCTAGCCTTTCTAGGCTTCTACCCTACTCAATCTCAACATAACATTTTTGACATTGATGTTTTCAATAGGTAGCCTAGTAAAACTAATGCTATATATACTAGGCTTTGAATTTTCTTGTTTGTGTTACCACATTGTGGTATAAAATAGTGCTCAGATTAATTAGGGTTTTACTGTTTATTACTCTGGCTAGTAACATACTGAAGAGCTTTTCAGACACATAGGTCAGATTATTCTTGAAGTTGATTTCCTTACTAAGTGGCAAACTTGTATGTCACTTTCTTTTTGAGTGTGGATATTGGAATTTCTTGTCCACCCAAACTCCTCTTCTTTGTGGATTTAGGTGTTTCATTAAAAAAACTATTGATGGTGTCAACAGTGTAGGGTAATTGGTCTTTCTAGTTGAATGGTAATTTGAAGATATGGGAATTTGTAATTGCACCATTGATGATCATTGTGGTTGTGTTGGCATCAAATGTTTTGACCATCTATTCTATGACAGCCAAGTCATTTGGGATTTTTGTTGCTTCTAAAATGACTTCAATACCCTAGCTAGTTTTGGTGTAGTTCCCTCTCTCTGTCTTGAAAGATGAACTTGCCTATGGCTTGATATGAGACCGAGACCGACAGTTTTCGTTGTTCTTCTACCAGACTTTGCCTAATCTCTTCTATGACATATTTTTGTTCTTCTAATACAGCTTGCATTTCCTTGGAAGAGTCAGCACCACACTTTCCCATCTCTTAGCTCTACAAAAGGGGCTATGCCAAAAAAGAAAGCTCATTGGATGAGGCTGGCAATGGAAACCAAGCATGCACAAAGGGGTTTATGCGTGCAGTGGATGTAGGAAAAGGTGCTGTAGCAAGAGGTTCTATGTGTGCATGAGGTGAAGAAATGGTTTTAGGGTTGTGTACCCTCTTCATAGTGATTCTAATTCGAGCAATGAATGCTCCACTCTTTGCATGCCTAGAGAAAACAACAACCATTACGATTAAAAACTCATCATGAACCTATCTTCCCATGTCAGCATCGTCCATAACGTGACATGTCTTCAAAATGTAAACATAGCTAATTGCATTGAGAGAGAGAAACCACCCTTTCTTTCCATTCTCAAACAATAATTTACAAATAAAGAGAAACCTTTGTAGTGCATTAGTAGGGGAAGAGAAAACCCCTATTCAAAGCTTGAGAGCTCAAGCACCATATGTTGATCAACGCTTGAAGCCAAAAACCCCACACCAAAATTTGCCTACAAAAACCATATTCAAAGGAGTGGCACATTTACCTTCTCATGCCAAAATATATCTATAGAGAGAAGCACCAAAACTATGCAAAGAACGACAAGGGAAAGAGAGCTCATAGAATATGCTTTCGCACGAGTGCGTAGAAACCTGCATATGCCATATTGAGCTAGGAAGCGCACCTTGAATAATGTGCAAAACCCTATTCAAAGGATGACCATGCATCACATCTAATAGGTCTGACGAAAACAAGTTGAGATAGAGACGCTCTGTCATAGTTCAAAGAGAGAGAACTTGGAGCATATGCACTTATACATCTCCATGTGGTCCTTGCCACTGCTCACAAAGCCCTCCCTATACATTTACTTTGCATGAAGATAGAGGCGTTACATTCACTGTCAACCCCTCAAATATGGACCCCGGAAACCCCTCGCTCTGCATGAGATATTAGGTCCGGAGCCCCTAATCTCATGGTTGCACATGCCGTGGGAAAGGACGTCAGATGAGCTTTTGCCTCTAATGCCTGTTTTTTTTAAGGAGCCAAAAAACGATGCTCGTGAGAAGCAATGCCAAGGTTGAGGAGTTGACGTCAAACCCTTTTAACGCTAACATGTTTAAAATGGCTGACAGTAACAGAAAAATATGCCTTCTGCGCACGCCCATCGGATGTTTAAAATGGCTGACAGTAACAGAAAAATATGCCTTCTGCGCGGCCCATCAGATTTTTATATTGGGAGAATGGAGTGGGTGGTGACGCAAAAGGAGTGGGTGACGCAGGCAAGATCCAGGTCATTTTTGTGTGCCCTAATTTTAACATCTCCTTCTCATTGGACGCCCGACGCCCCCCACATGCCTTCGTGACCGGGCCCCAACATTCTCTCTCTATATCACACACGCGCGCACACACACACACACACACACACACACAGTGACACGCTTCCTTCTCTCTCTCTCTCTCTCTCTCTCTCTCTCTCTCTCTCTCTCGTCCCCGACTCCCCCCCCGCCGGTCTCACGTCCTGCTCTGCTTGGGCAGTTATTCGCAGCCTTCTCCACCATCACCCTCTGCAAGCCAAGTGCAAGTTGGCACTCATTTATAGTCATTAATAACTACTTCTCTCTCTCTCTCTCTCCCTCTCTCTCTCTCAGAGTCTCACTGCTCAGGCCTCTCTCTCTCTCTCTCTCTCTCTCTCTCTCTCTCCCACACGATACATCCAGCGCGCGTCCACAGACACCTGCGCATAATGCACGCATTGTCTGTGTGCACATACACAACCATAATACGCGCCAAGCGTTTTGTCCTGGTAGAACCAGAAGTAGAAGGTAGAATTTCTCTCTCTCTCTCTCTCTCTCTCTCTCTCTCTCACACACACACACACACACACACACACACACATTATCTCATGTACACACACGCACGTGCAATAAATATATGTAGACTCGTAGAGAGATATACCTGCCCCGGTGGAGTCTGGACAATCATCATTTTCATCCCTTAGCATATCAGACCGACGGACCGTCCTTATCGGCGCGTGTGTATTGTGCTGCATACACATGGCACCTCTCTCACCTGGCCGAAGCCTGGATACGCAGCCTTCCTCGTAACAATCTCTCTCTCTCTCTCTCTCTCTCTCTCTCTCTCTCTCTCTCTCTGTGTGTGTGTGTGTGTGTGTCTGCTCATATACTTGTCATGTCTGAGCTACCCCATTGCGTGTGTTCTTTGCAGGCGCTTTTGCTGCAATGCTGCTGATTAATGAAGATATAACGCAACAACCAGCTACCGCTAGGCGCATTCAATTGGTCACACTTATTTTCCAAAGTGATCAAAGCACATCGTCGAGGCGCTTCCTCATCATCATGTGCGATCGCGCTCCCTATACCAAGTCCAACTGTACAAAAATCTTACAGATGTATTCTTCCAGATGTGTTCTTTTTTCCTGAAGAATTCTGCTCTTTCATTCATTACGTTTCCTTTTTATTAACAATGTTTCGGACTCATATATATGGCACTATGAAGACGTTGTAGCAAAGGTTCCAATTAGGTCGTCTGTGGTCCAAATCCTGGTCCTGCTCTCTCTTTTTTGTTGGCTTTGTACAAAGTTAGCGCTGTGTGTGTGTGAGAGAGAGAGAGAGAGAGAGAGAGAGAGAGATGAGCTTTAGGTCTCAACATATGTTTGGTCTCGTGTAGTCAACTTAAGAACTGAGAATAACGGCTCTCTTCCACTTTTGACTCACAAACAACCTTTGGCTTGTGCTTTCAGCAATAAAAGAAGTCACATGTTTCATGTTCACTTGCATTTCAGGGACAATTCATGGCGTAGACTCCTCGATTTTCTACAAATTCAACTGACTACCTTAAGAGAAATCGCACTTTAAGCTTGTGTAACCTGCTACTATCATTGTAAATGTTTGTCTTAATATACCCTCTTCTAGACTAGTAGGAGATGATGATGATGAAGAAGAAGCTTTCACTTGTTGGATTTGCATTTATATCCAAGTTCTCAAGCATATAGACTACCTCTTTGTGCTCCCATGAGAGAGAGAGAGAGAGAAAGAGAGAGACTGGTTGCTTGATTTGCCACCTTCGGATTGCAAAATGAAAGGGTGAGAGAGAGAAAAACCCAACAATACGTTCTTGCTACATTCATCTCCCCCACTTGTTAAAGTGAACACTTGCCACCTCCCTTCCTTTCCAAATTGAGAGAACTCGCCCCTTCTTTTTGGACTTACCTTTGACTCACTAGCACACTTCGATACATAATCTATCTTCTTTACAGAAAACAAGTGGGGGCTACTTTGAACATGTGGACTAGCCATACTTGGTAAAGAAGATCTAGGATCAATTTTCTAATTAAGGATGGGCTGATTAATATTAGCCTTTTAATGTTTCCTAGCTTTAATTGAAATCCTAGACTTACCTTTGAATTTACTGGCCTAGCTGCAATACATACCTTTGTGTTGGGGTATAGGCGCCTGTGCCTTGACCAGTCGCCCAGGTCATGGGCGCCCGCCCACTGGTACCCTATACTTATAGTGAGTATACTGTATAGGGGGAGCTGCCACTCTTTGGAGTCTCCCCAACCACATCGTGTCTGTCTCCTTCTCTCTCTCTCCTTCAATTGGTATCAGAGCGTAGGTGCGGAGGGAGCGCGTGTGTGCACAGTCACGACGACAGTGGAGAGCCAATTTCATTCCCGAAATCACGTCCGCGCGCGCGCACTTTCAAGAGTGAAAACAGGGTTTCGACTTCGGCATCGGTAAATTCAGCTTTCCGAGAGCGTTTCCTTCAAATGTTCTGACGTTTTACCCCCCTTTCGAAGCCATTCGAGCCATCAGAAACCTCATTCGAGCTACGGTTGAGGAGCTGCATTTTTCAGCCCTTTTTTGGCAGTTTATGCTACGTTTTTGGGTCGAAACGGAGGTTTTTAGCGAAGCTCACACCCGGACTCGGATACGTGTGATCCAGGAGTCTACCTTGGGGTTTTGGCACGCTCCGGACGCGCTCTTTATATCAGAATTTTAAAATTCTGAACGCTGAATTTTCTGCAGCAGCAGTTGTTTATTGTGTGTCGAAGATTCCACACATGGTTTGCTCTCAGATGTGAGAGTGATATTTGCTGCAAGTTTTCTCACAGGTGGGAGGATACGATGTATGCCTTATGTGGTTTGATGCTTAGGGAGACTAATGTGATTGCATTTTGAGCTCGGCAATGTATGCCTCGAGCATGTTTTTTGGCAGTCACAATTAGTAGAGCAGATATTTGTGTACTAGATTTGCAGGTGTTTGCAATGATGTATGCAAAGTGTGGAGATTTGGTGCATGCATTTGGAGTACGGTTTGATGCGCTTTGGTTGCTCATGGTTTTGAGCGTGTAGTCAGTTTGGTTACTGGTTTTGTGGACATTTTACTGACAAAACTCTGGCAAAATTTTCCCAGGAGTTTTATGCGTATTGTTTATGCGATCTAGGTAGAGATTGCGGGTTGCACTCAGCATTTGCGCGCGGTGTTCTCTGCAGGTGGGAGATTTGTGCGTGTGTATGCATCGATACCGCACAGTGTGGGCTTGGTGATTAGCTCACAGATTGCAGTGTGATACTAGAGCAGGTGAGGCTTGTATTGACATTGCGGGAGCTCTATTTTGGAGTGTGTCTCACAGGTTTTACATTGTGTTTCTGGCCATATTTGTAGACAGTTTCCAGGTGTTGTTGGTGAGGTGGTTTTGCTTTCTAGTTTGCTACATTGTGCTCATGGCAGAGACAGGTGATCGCTCAGATTATGATCTCTCTGAAATGTGCATGTTTGATGGGTCAGACTTTGCAGCATGGAGAGAGTGTATGCTTGATGCATTGACACAACGAGGTTTGCAGGACCGTTGAGGGGTGATGCAGGTAGACCTTCAAACATGTCTGACGATCAGTGGCACGAGCTAGAGGAGATGGCACTATTTATGCTCTCTTTGCACCTTGCGGAATCTGTATATGCTCTTGTTATGTTTGAGACTACTTCGAGAGCACTTTGGCGCAGATTACATGATATGTATGATATATCTGAGTCATCACGGACTTGTGTGAGACATGTACATTCACGAGCACGCCGACAGGTGACATGTTGGTATTGTGGTCATTCTGGACACGTTAGACGGCGTTGTTTTCGTCGTATGCGACATCGTAGGAGACATGGCAGTCTCAGAGATGTATGTAGTGATGCCATGGACTCAGTTGCTTTGACAGTTGAGGCACATGTAGTGTCGGAGTATACTAGTGACGGGGATGTCACTTTTACCTCGAGCTATGCACGAGATGCTATACATGTGGATAGTGCACTCCCTTCGCAGTGGTTGCTAGACGCATATGCTATGTTTCATGTCACGCCGCATCGTGCATCGTTTTGTAGCTATTCTAGCGGGATGCTTGGCAGTGTACGTTTGACCGATGAATCGGTGCATGCGATAGTAGGTGCAGGAGATGTGAGACTGTCATTACCGAGTGGTGCATCTTACTTGTTACGACATGTGCGCTATGTACCAGATTTGACAGTGAGTTTGATCTCGATTGGTCAGCTTAGAGATTGTGGATGTCAGATTTCGCTACAAGAGCGAGATTTTGTGATGCATTTGGGTTCGCTAGTGATTGCGAGAGGTGCCAGGAGTGGTACAGGTTACCCATTGCATGTGGATCACGCGAGAGATGGTGTTGTCTCTGTGATCATGCAGCCAGGTAGAGAGCGAGAGAGCAGGCGAGTCTCTTTTGCTCATGGGTTGCAGGGTACTTTGCATGGAGTGCAGAGTAGTGAGCTCGTTGTGCACACAGTTGGGGCATGACTTGAGCAGTCACACAGAGAGGTGATAGAGTCGTCGTGACATGCATTGCTTTGCCTAGTGACTGAGATAAGTAGTGAGTCTGTCTTGCAAGATAATTCTATGCAGGATAGAAAGGTAGAGAGGTTCTTGCTCTTGTGTCAAGACAGCGAGGACGTCTTGTGCAAGAGGTCTATGCTTAGCGGAGTTAGTGCATGAGAGCTATAGTGTGGTCACAGCAGTTTGAAGTGGTCATGTTGTGGCAGTGAGATGATTGACAGTGGAGAATGAGATGTCAGTGATTTTGCATCATTCTTTCCATGCATCGACTGTGAGACGGTAGCGCTTTGTGCGGTGTACGTCTGGTGGTGTATGGACTTACTACACGGGTGCAGGACAGCCGGATGCACACGATCACAGCCAGCCAGTGGGCATGGTCTTGAGAGCGGTTTTCTCTCGCCTTTTGTAGTCTTTAGACTAGGTTCTCTTGCTTAAAGGCACAGTCGCCTTTAAGTGGGAGGTTGTTGGGGTATAGGCGCCTGTGCCTTGCCCGGCCGCCCAGAGTCTAGGCGCCCACTGACTTGTATACCTTATACATAGCATAAGTGTATAGGGGCTGCTCACTCTTTGGAGTCTCCCCACCCACATCGTGTCTCTCTCCTTCTCTCTCTCTCTCACTCTCCGTCTGTGGTGCTCCGCGATCCCCTTCACTTTGCACAATCCCTTGGAGGCTTATGAAACTGACGGGGTTAGAGCTTGCCTGCTAAAATTAAGGACCTGTTAAATTAGGACAAACATTGGTAGAAGTTAAATTCATCTTTGGGAATTTGAAATTCCACCTCTGTGCAAAACCTTAGCGCAGGGCTCTCGAGTGTCACGAAACTTATCTCGAAACCTACTAGAGTTAGATCTACTAAATTTAGACTAAGACTTCATACTTAGAGTCTAAGGAGTTTTTTTAATCACTTAAATTATTATGATTACTTTTTAGTTTTAGACTTCTATAATTACTCTAGGTAGTCTCCTTTTTCTTGTACCTTGGATCAATGCTACTTGTGATAGATTTATTCTTGCCCGATGTGTATCCTTGATCAAGACCGCTAAAGGGTAACTATCCCTACTCTTTTATAGACTTATCTCCTTTAGTCCCAAGCCTATGACTGAGCTAGTCTATAAATACTTAAATCAACTTCGCTTGTTCCCTTTTATTTTCCCATGATTAATCGGCCAAGTTAAGATGGAAAATGAATTGAGCAGTTTAGAAATTAATTTTCCTGACATCACCTGTCCCTTGAAATCATAGTTGTCCTCAACTATGGAGTAGGGAAAATAAAGTCATAGCTAGTCTTGTTACCTTGGGTAGAGGATCCCTTTTTACCCATCAACATTCTTCCATAGTGGTGACTAACTCCACTTGGTACTTGGAAGACTTAGCTATCACAAGCATGTCTTTACGTAGCCTTTACATCTTCTAGAGTAGATTGACAAAGCCTACTTGGTGCTTAAGAGACTAAGCTACTGCAAGCAAGTATTAATTATATGCATACACTTAGATAACTTATGAACAATAAAAAAAAATCTGAGAGTCAAAACAAGACAAAATTCTTTATAGGAGCTGTTTGTTCATATCTTCTTACCTTGAATATGACTCATTGTAAGCATTTACAAGATTTACATTATCCTTTAGTTGGATGTCATTCACCCACAATGTATCTTCAAAAGGATAATTCTTTAATTTGACAAGATATTGTCGAATATTCTTACCACTTAAAACCTTGTCCTCGTGTAAAGTCTAAATCTCTAGAATCTCAATGGGATTTTTTCCTTGAAACAAGTAAGTCTAAGTCGCCTGCATTAAAAATACATGGCATAACAAGTCAGAGTCAGGCAACTGAGACACTGAATGAGCAAGGCATTAGTCCCAAAGCTTCAAGTAATATTTTATGTGGTCTAAGAGTCTTAACTATCATATGTACTACTCAAGCTGGAAGATTTGAGCATATTTACATTGTGTCGCTCATGGTGGTATAAGTGAGCATAAGAGTCGAAGTCTATATCTATTTAAGTCGGGAGAAGAGAAGGAAGAAGTCCAAAAGACATTCACGCACTGAGCACATTGAGGAATAAGTGGAGAAACTTCTACATGGAAAACCCTGCTAGGAAAAGTGGAAGCTCTTGAGATGTCATTGTTACCATACATGTGGTAGTGATGTGTGTGAACACACTTAGGACCGTCGGGAAAATTTTTCCCTCACTAGGAGGTTTTTCCCCCCTGTGCATTGTATATATGTCTATCATTGTAAGGCTAACTTATCTTTCCATTTCACACCAAGTAATACACTCTCAATTGTGTGCATTAAGATTCCTTCATCTTCTCCAAGCTGTGTGTGTTTTCTTGTAACCCTAATTCCAACAATTGCTATCAGAGCAGGTTGCATCCTCTCGGGCTTAGTCGCCAACAGATCCAACACATGCCTGCTCACTTTCTCCAATTTTCGTGAGCTTTGGCGAGTGTTCACAAGTCGTTAAATATTTTGGGAGAGCTCAAAGATCTTTAGTCTGCTTAGATGTAAGATTCGGGCTCATTTCGGCCTTCGTTTCCACTACAGGTAGTATTTGCACATTTTATTTTTTCATTTATACAGAATCTTTACCAGTGCCATTTTCTGCATAACACGTGCCTTACAATATTCTACGGTTTTTCCGTTATATAGCACGCATTGTTCCTGCTTCGTTTCTCCTCTTTTTGGGCAATTTTCACTTCAAGTGCAGACATTCTCCATGGTCGACAACAGCACAGATGTGTTCAAGATGTTTGCCGCTGTTGAGGAGATTAGATGGGGACAATTATCCTTTGTGGTCTTACATGATGCAAAATGTTCTTGTGTCAAAGGGTGTCTAGAATATTGTGCAGGGCTTTGATATACTTCCTTGTTCTGAGCATGTAGGCCATGTTGAGGATGTTACAGGTCTTGCTGCAAGGATTGCTGCTGTTAGAGTTGTTTTGACTACGACAGAACAAGCTCGTTGGGATGTAAAAGATGTGCAGACTCATGCATTGATTGTGTTGTCTGTGAAGCGCACTATTACTCCTCACATGCGAAGTGGGTTTACAAGTCGAAACGCAAGCCGGATGGTGAGATTCGCTATAAGGCTCAACTTATGGCAAAGGACTATGCATAGCAAAAAGGCATTAATTATAAAGAGACTTTTGCTCCCACTTGTCGTATGCCTACTATGCATTTTTTATGTGCATTGGCAACTCATTTTGGTTGGGATGTAAATCAATCATACATTGTTACTGCTTTCTTGAATGGTGACATACTTGAGGAAGTTTATGTAATGGAGCCTCGCGATTTTGTCAAGAAACGACAAGAGGATAAAGTGTGCAAATGTAACAAAGCTTTGTATGGGTTGAAGCAATCTCCTCGTGCTTGGTATGAGAAGGTTGACATTCATTTGGTCAAACGAGCTTTTCATAATAGTCTAACAGAAAGCACATAGTATGTAAAGCGTGAGGGTGATGTACTTCTCGTTGTGGTTCTCTACGTGGATGATTTGTTGATGACTGGACCAAATGAGAGACATATTGCTGAATTTAAGACTGATTTGAATGCTACTTTCAAGATAAAAGATTTGGGACTGCTGCATCATTACTTGGGTATATAGTTTAAGCAGTGTGATGGTGGTATTGCCTTGTGTCAGAAAAGTTACATAGAGACATTGCTATGTAATTGGACTTGAGGATTGCAAAGTTATTGCCACTCCGATGGAAACAAGTTTGAAATTGACTCTTCATGATGCTGGTGATTGTGCAGATTGTTAGCTTATATGTGAAGCTACTCTAAATATAGCCCTGGGTCTCCTCTATATATACATCTTGTGTGCATATTCTACACACTTTGGGGTTGCACTCTCTGTGTATTATATCTTTGTTATTCTCTTTCTCTGTCTTCTCAATATGGTATCAGAGCGTGGTTGCTTTTTCTTTACAAAAATAGAGCGTTTTTTGCCTCGCGCGACTTTGTGCCGCGTGCACGCAAATAAAAATGCAATTCAGCAAAACATAAAATCAAAATAACTTTCTGCTCAAAACTCAAATTTTAATGTGTTTGAAGAGTTGTTCTTAAGCTTTTGGGACGTTTTGGAGCTGCTGACGTCGCCTAGCGATGACAGATTTGTCAAATTCGGTACCAGAAGTAACTTACAAGGAATCGATAAACGATTTTTAACGCGTTTTCAATTGAAATCACCAAAGGTATGAGCTTTTATATTTTCGGATATATTTGTGTTAAGCTTCTTATTATAAATCTTTGATTTACCTTTCATGTATCATATTCAATTCGATTTGCATAAAAAAACTTAGATCAAGAGTTAATTATATAGTATTCAAGTACATTTCTAAATTGATACGTGTCAAATTTTTTATTGCATGATTATTGGATTTACTTTTTATGGATTATATGCAATTTGATTTGTGTAAAAGTTAAGAATATTGAAATTACAATGTCTTCAATTCTTCTTGTTGCATAATTCTTGAAATTATTTTTAATGGATTATATGCAATTCGGTTTATGTAAAAGAAATAGATTAAAAGTTAAGCATGTTAAATTTACGTCATCTTTAATTCGATTTATATATTGAAAGAAGTGGATAAATTGATTGATCTCTATTCTTACTCTTTATATATATAACATATATTTTGATGCATGTACATCGAGTTACATCAAAGTCATATCACTTAAAATCTTTTTATTTTGCTTTTTGTTTTGATTGTGTATGATTTATGATAAAGATCAAATTTATATATATATATATATATATATATATATATATAATTATTAAGAGTCATACAATCTTGATAATTTGTGTTGTATTCGAAGATTCATGTTAAAAAATTATGTTTGGATAATTCTTTTTATCCTTTTCATAGTTATGTTTCAATGATATATGTAGTTGCATTTCTCTTCTTTGTGAATGTCAATGATTATGGTTTTGATGATTTATCAAAGAGTTATATTTATCAAGAGTTTTATTTTTGATGAATTATTTTCTCTTTTGATTGAAAAAATAAAAGGGCTACAATTTATTGATATATATCAACGTTTTACATATAGATATTATTAAAGAATTATAATTTTAATGACAAAGAGATACATTTTAACAATTAATTTTCTGCCAAAACATATTAAAAAACTTATGGTTTTTACTCATCATTAATTCTTATGATCGTTTGTTATTGAAGTATATTTTCATGTGATGACTAGCTAGGAGTCGCTCATCATTGTTGAGATAGTTATTACTCCATGGAGTTGTTTCATGATGCGTTTTCATAATGATTAGAAGTGGTTTAAACTACTCGTTTATTTTTATTTTTTATTTTAAAATGATTATTATTCCATGGAGTTGTTCCATGACATGTTTTCATGATGATTACAAGCCACTCGTATTGATCGTTTGCTATCAAGATGATCATTATTCCATGGAGTTATTCCATGATGATTAAAAATCGTTTGTATTGATCGTTTGTTATTGAGATGGTTATTATTTCATGGAGTTATTCCATGGTGCCATGATGCGTTTGCATGATGATCACAAGTCGTTCATACTGATCGTTCTATTATTAATATGGTTATTATTCCATGGAGTTGTTCCATGATGCCATGATGCGTTTTTATGATAATGACAAGACGTTTGTATTGATCGTTCATTTTATTGAAATGGTTATTATTCGATGGATTTATTCCATGATGCCATGATACGTTTTCATGATGATTACAAGTTGTTCGTATTGATCATTTGTTATTATTTCATGATGCCATGATGCAATTCCATGATGATGAAAAGTTGTTCGTAGTGATCGTTCATTTAATTGATATGGTTATTCTTCCATAGAGTTGTTTTATAATGTCATGATATGTTTTCTTGATGATTAAAAGTCGTTCATATTGATTGTTTTCTATTGAGATGGTTATTCTTCCGTGGAGTTGTTCCATGATGTTATGATGGTTTCCATGATGATCACAAGTCGTTCATATCGATCGTTCTATTATTGATATGGTTATTATTTCCTGGAGTTGTTCCATGTTGCCATGATGTGTTTCCATGATGATTAGAAATTGTTCATACTGATCGTTCATTTTATTGATAAAGTTATTATTTCATGGAGTTGTTCCATGATGCCATGATGTATTTTCATGATGATTGTAAATTGTTTATATTGATCGTTCATTTTATTGATATGATTATTCTTCTATGGAGTTGTTTTGTGATATCATGATAAGTTTCCATGATGATTAGAACTTGTTCGTACTAGTCGTTCATTATTAACATGATTATTGGTTATAGAGTTGTTCCATGATGTCATGATACATTTTTTCGATGATTAAATATTGTTCCTATTGATCCTTTTTCATTGAGATGATTATTCTTCTTTGAGTTTTTACATGATGCCATGATATGTTTGCATGATGATTAGAAGTTGTTCGTACTGATCATTTGTCCCACTAAGACGATTATTCTTTTATAGAGTTCTTTCTTGATTTCATGATATGTTAGAAGTCATTTATACTAATCATTTATCATCGAGATGATTATTATTCCATAGAGATGTTTCATGAGGTCAGGATGCATTTTCATGGTAATTACAAATCCTTCGTACATATTGTTTTTCATTGAGATGATTATTATTATTTTTATTTTTATAACCATAAGCACTGTCATAAAATCTAATATCTAACCAACCCAAATGATTTTCTCATATTAAATTTATCACTTAATGTGGGAGAATAAACGGGAACAAGTGTTAAGATATAGATATGTGCTTATAGATCTATCTCAACACGGGGCCAATGGGGTAAAGGGACCCAAATGAGAGATGGTCTATCAAAGAGCAAGGCTAACCAATGGAGCATAAGACCTTAGGGTTGGCTTCATTGAAGACCTCCAATAATGTGTGTAAAAGTCCTTTGACCTTAGGTAAGCTAGGTCTGAGCTTGAGGTGGGAACCCGGCCCAAGCTCGAGGTGCTTGATTAAGGTTCTTGAGGTACTTGACCTGCTGCATGATTAAGGTTCTTGAGGTGCTTTGACATGCTTGCCTGAGATGCTTGTGGGAACACCCCTAGTCCAAGTGCTTAGTCATGGTTGATGACTAAGGTGCTTGAGCACCAAAAGTCAAAGGTATCTCTACAAAGAGGAGGGCGAGCCCTTTTCCTAGGGGCTAGAGAGAGAACACACACTCACACACTCAAGGAAGACCCAAGCTTGAAGAGGCAGCAGGGACACATGTCAGGCCCCTAACCATGTTACCTTCATGAGATGCTTGAATCCTATTGGCTAGGCTTCAAAGGGGTCCAATGATAAATTACTTGAATTATCTAATTGTTTTTGCATTTATCAAGTCCTCTCTCTCAAAAGGGAAAGGGGGACACTTGTCCCAAGACTACACCTATTGCTAGAAATGGCCCAAGCTTGTGATTGGCTAGGCTTGGCAAGAGCCAATGATCTTCAATGATGAGCTAGAAGAGGGGGTCGACCTAGCAAGGAGGGGGGTTGCTTAGGGGGTATACTCACCCACACACACTCACAAGAAATCTCATTGTGTACTATGCAAAGTGCAAGAGCTCCCTCTCCTTCTCCAAGAAAGTAGAGGTTGAGAGCCTACACCAACACTCTTGGCTATGGAGTGCAAATCCAACCAAGAGCCATGCTTCAATGCCTAAGCTTTCCATCTCCTTCTTCTTCATTACTATGCTATCATATATGCTAGCAACAAGAGTTATGATAAGTGAGGAACTAATTCTTTCTCCTACGAAATGTTTCTTCTTCCTCTTCCCTACCCTCATTCCCTGCTAGCTCTCTCCACCTTCGAAGGTGTTTGAGGTCTTGGGACTGAGGCTTGGGATAGTTAAAGCTTTCTTCAAGTTTATGTTATGTTTGTGATGCATGAAGCTTTCCATCTTCATTGCATCACCTAGGTCACAAGGAACACAAAGACTGTATTGTAACAAGTCTCTCTTAATGGGTGAAATCATAATACAAATGCCTATTGGAGGGGGAACCGGCTCCACATAAATCCGGTCCTCAACTGTTGTCATGTTTTCTAAATTCTCTCTCTTGCAAAATTATTGTTCATGCCAAGTTAACGAATTGTTATGATTATGTTACTACCCTCAATTATGTTCAACCGCTATGCTCACAAAGTCATTTCTCAAAAGTACTCTCTTTAATTTCCGCTACTCTCAAATTAAATAGGCCAATTCCATTACAAGCGCGGAGAATTGTATTAGAAAGGACTATAAATTACAAAACCAGGTAATTCTACAAGAGATACATTATTCTTCCAAGGAGTTTTTGCATGATGCCATGATGATTAGAAGTTGATCGTATTGATCATTTGTCACTAAGATGATTATTCTTTTATAGAGTTGTTTCATGATTTCATGATATGTTAGAAGTCAATTATACTAATCATTTATCATCGAGATGATTAGTATTCAATAGAGATGTTTTATGAGGTCATGATGCATTTTCATGGTAATTACAAATCCTTCGTACATATTGTTTTTCATTGAGATGATTATTCTTTTTTTAATTTTTATAACCATAAGCGCGGAGAATTGTATTAGAAAGGAACAAAAGTTACATCGATAGGCTACCGAGACAGCTATAAATTACAAAACCAGGTAATTCTACAAGAGATACATTATTCTTCCAAGGAGTTTTTGCATGATGCCAAGATGATTAGAAGTTGTTCGTATTGATCATTTGTCACTAAGACAATTATTCTTTTATAGAGTTGTTTCATGATTTCATGATATGTTAGAAGTCATTTATACTAATCATTTATCATCGAGATGATTATTATTCCATAGAGATGTTTCATGAGGTCATGATGCATTTTCATGGTAATTACAAATCCTTCGTACATATTGTTTTCATTGAGATGATTATTCTTTTTTTTAATTTTTATAACCATAAGCGCGGAGAATTGTATTAGAAAGGAACAAAAGTTACATCAATAGGCTACCGAGCCAGCCTATAAATTACAAAACCTGGTAATTCTACAAGAGATAGCTTATTCTTCCAAGGAGTTTTTGCATGATGCCATGATGATTAGAAGTTGTTCGTATTGATCATTTGTCACTAAAACGATTATTCTTTTATAGAGTTGTTTCATGATTTCATGATATGTTAGAAGTCATTTATACTAGTCGTTTATCATTGAGATGATTATTATTCCATGGATTTGTTTCATGAGGTCATGATGCATTTTCATGGTGATTTACAAATCGTTCGTACATATCGTTTCTCATTTTGAAATGGTTATTCTTTCATGGAGCTATTCAATAATGTCATGATGTGTTTACATGGTAATTATAAGCTGTTCATACTAATCATTTATTTACTAAGATACTTATTCATTTATAGAGTTGTTCCATGATGCTATGATGTGTTTTCATAATGATTTTTTATTAAGATACATATTATTTCATGGAGTTGTTCTATAAGACATACTATGTTTTTATAATGTTTAAAATTCGTTTGTATTTATTGTTTGTTAGTAAGAATTTTACTCATTCGTGGAGTTGTTCATGATACCATGATGCGTTTTCATGATGATACTGCTTGTTTCTTATTGAGATGATTTTTTGTTCTATAGCATTGTTTAATGAATGACTTAGTATAATTGAGATAGTTTTTTGTTAGATAGAGTCATTTTAATACCGTCATATTTTTTCATGATGTTTATTATAATTAAAAGAATTATTATTGCATGAAGTCAATTCATCATACCATGTTGTTATTTTAAGTTCGTTTGTAATGATTAAGATGATCGTTTTGTGATTTCATGATATCGTTTCACGATATTTTGTTATGTTTATTATTCTACGGATTTATTTTATGATGCCATGAAGTTCTTTCATAATGATTTCTTGTGATCTAAATAGTTTTTATTCCATATAATTATTTGGTAATGATTTCTTATAATTTCAATGATTTGTATACCATGGTGCTATGCCATGATACCATGGTGTTAATCCATGATGATTGAAAGAGTGATGACATGGTGCTTTTCCATGATATTTTATTATGCTTGACATGATTATTATTTTATGGCTTTGCTTTATTATGCCATGATATTGTCTTATATTGATTTGTAATGATCGAGATGATCGTTTTATGATGTCATGATATTGTTCCATTATCTTATTTTATGATATTTTTCTATGCTTGAGATGTTTCTTTCTTCATAGAGTTTCTCTGTGATGCCATTTCATGTTGATTAATTTATGATCAAGAAAACTTACATTGAATAGAGTTTATACAAATAAGGATTCCCATGGTAAAATTTGAGTACCGGCTTTGTATATATGTACACATATTACATGGTATTTTAGGCTAAGAAGATTTTATAATACATAAATCGGTCTAATTTTGATTGAAGTGTTACAAACCATCTCCAAAGACATTATGTCAGTGTATTTCTCTGACATTGATATTATTTTTATCTTGTGCACGTTGATTTTGTGATATTGACAGATTATACAAAGACAAAGTGAAGTATCTCAGAGATGGTATATGTTTATCGAAGTTAAAGATGATCCAAAGCATTCTTTGAAGGATTTCAAGAGTTAATAAAATCATTTCATTAAGCCTTTGAGGCTATCGTTGTATATAACAGGAGTGATGTAACTCCTTATAAACCATTTTTGTAAATTGAAGAATATATTAACAAAACGATGGGTATTATATATAGGGCTGTTGATTTTTTCCTTGAGCCCCCAAGGGTTTTTTCATCCACAGTTAGGGACCCTTGTTTGAGTGGGGCTGGGTTTTTTGACATGCAAGTGTCCACAAGCAGTTTTTGTTTCATGCTTTGCAGTTCATGTATATCATGGTTGAGCAAGAAGCAACCTACTGTGGCCTTAGGAATGTTTTAGGCAGAGAAAGGCTTGCTCACTTAAACAACAAAAAACACTAGTGCGAATACCAAGGAAATGGAAGTAAAAAAAAAAAGAGAAAACAACATAAGTGCCACAAATGAAAAATCTTACACTGGAAGAGAAATCCTGGCTGGAATTGGTACTTCACTCACATGTATTGTCTATGGTACTAGAGCCCTAGAGGTTCCTAGTGTGGGCGCTTTTCCTTGAGAAGAAAAAAACCCCGGACATACAAAATAAGCACACACGTCACATGATTGTGACCCAAAGTAAAAAAGTAGTAAAAAAAAAAAAGAAAAAAAGAAAAATTAAAAGACTTCCATTGAGCTTACAGTTAACATTTCAAGCTTTTGTTTGCAGTTGTGAGAGCGAGTTGGCTAATCAAAGCTGAAAAGCATAATTAGGGAATCTTGCATTTAGATAATCTTCTTAGCTTAGCTAGTACTAGAGTAGTTGTTTTAACCTTAGTCATAGCTAACTAATTGATAGACTCACCCATAAGCTCAAAACTCTTGATTAATTAATTTACTCAAAGTGCAATTTATTTGTCCTTAATGGCAGTCTAACATTTCATAAATCTTGCATTTACTCATTTCCACATGTACTTTACATTCCCCTCATGATTTATGGCAATATAATTCCGCTTGCTAAAACAGTGACTTTGCCTTGCAGATTCAAATCTAGATGCTCTACAACATGGACATACCAAGCTTCAACTCAATAGCTTCCGAGGACGGAATCTACATCAGGAAGGGGGGCAATGTTAACCCTCGTGGCTCACGGACACCCTATAGCCTACGACGGACACCGTAACCGTATTATTTATTTAAGTAGAGTCAGGCACCGGGCTTGTCGGTCCAATAGGGAAAGGTAGAGTGATCGCCGATGAGAGGCGCACTCTAACACGAACATGCTAGGGTTAGTTGGCTAAGCATGGGCGCCCAAGTGTGAATGGGGTGAGCTCACATAAAAGCCAATTAAACCTAAAATTGAGTCATTCTCTCATTGTGCAATAGAAGCTGCTCTTGCTCCATCTCCACCTCCTTCACCATCTCCTTGTGTGTGTGCGTGTGTGTGTGTGTGTGTGAGAGAGAGAGAGAGAGAGAGAGAGAGAGAGAGAGAGAGAGTGTGTGAGAGTGTGTGCGCGATCGAGCGTTGCGGCGGCACGACGGCGGCGAGGCGGTTGAGCGCGGCGTAGCGGCGTCTCCCTCTTCTTCGCGGCGCGGGAATCCTTCATTCGCAACTACGCAGGAAGGTGAGTGACACACCGTTCTTCCTTGTGAGCTTGTCTGTTGTATGACTGTGTGCTAGGAGCCTTTGTGGCTCGCACACGGCGCGTCGCAAGTCCCTAGCCTTGACATTTTTGGCGCCGCTGCCAGGGAGCTGCTACGCGTGAAGCTCCAATGGCGACCTGTAAATTGTATTGAAGTTATTTTTTATGCAGGAAAGGCTCGGCTTAAGTTTGATTATTGTTGTCTGCATTCAAGTTTTCTGTGTTCTGTTAAGGTCTGTTTTGCTAGTTCTATTAAGTTCAGATTTCAGCTTACACAGTTAGCATTTCTTGCGTTTTTGCATTTTTTGCATTTTCTGTGTTTTCACTGCACAGTTCTGTCAAGTTTCAATTTCTGCATTTTCTGTGTTTTCTGTGTTTTCTGTTACCATATACATGTGGTAGTGATGTGTGTGAACACACTAGGACCGCCGGGGCATTTTTTCCCTCTTTAGGAGGTTTTTTCCCCCGTGCATTGTATATACGCCCATCACTCTAGGGCTATCTATCTTTCCATTGCACACTAAGTAACACACTCTCTATTGTGTGCCTTGAGCTCCCTTCGTCTTCTCCAAGCTGTGTGTGTTTCTCTGCAACCCTAATTCCAACAATTGGTATCAGAGCAGGTCACGTCTTCCCGAGCTTAGTCGCCAGCTGCTCCAGCACACGCCTGCTCACTTTCTCCGATTTCAGTGAGCTTTGGCGAGCGTTCGCAGGTCGACAAATATTTTGGGCGAGCTCCTAGAGCTCGGTAAGCTCAGAATTTTGATTTGGGCTCATTTCGGCCTCCGTTTCCACTACGGGCAGTACTGCATAGGCTATTTCGTCATTTTGTGCAGATTTTCTGTCAGTGCCGTTTTCTGCATAACAGGTGCCTTATAGTCTTCTACGGTTTGTGCTATATAGCACAAGTTGTTCCCGCTCCATTTCTCCTATTTTCGGGCAGTTTTCACATCAGGTGCAGCATTTACCATGGCTGACAACAACAACACAGATGTGTTCAAGATGTTTGCTGCTGAGGACAGGTTGGATGGGGACAACTACCCTATGTGGGCTTATATGATGCAACATGTTCTTGTGTCAAAAGGTGTCTGGAACATTGTGCAGGGCATTGATGTACGTCCTGGTTCTGAAGATGTAGGCGATATTGAGGATGTTGCAGGTCTTGCTGCAAGGATTGCAGCTGTTAGAGTTGTTTTGCCTACGGCAGAACAAGCTCGTTGGGATGTTAAGGATGCGCAGGCTCATGCATTGATTGCGTTGTCTGTGAAGCGCACCATTATTCCTCACATCCGTTCAGCAAAATCTGCAAAACAGGCTTGGGATATTCTAGCAGGTCTTTATGCAAGCCGCAATGAGGCTAAAATTGCTTTGCTGCGTAAAGAGCTAGAGTCGAAGATTATGCATGAGGAAGATGATATGGACACTTTCCTTGCTAGTGTCAAGGATATCAATGAGCAACTCATTTCTGCAGGTGAAGTCATTTCTGACAGTTCCCTTGTGCAGACTGTTCTTGATGCCTTACCAGATTCCTACCAGACTTTTGCTAGTACTTGGAGACTGATGACCCAAGGAAATCCTGAAGTTGTCAAGTTTGATGCATTATGCACATTGCTGTTGCAAGAGTCACTTTCTAGAAAAAACAGGACTAGGCAGCGTGCAGTTGAACAGGCTTTTATTGCTTCTCAAAGAAAGGGTGGTAACAGTAATGCAGCAACTTCTTATGGTTCTGCTGCGAGTGGCAAAAATTTTGTTCCTAATGCTTCTGCTGGCAGCACTTCGTCTGGCAATTCTGGTGATAAGGGCAAAAAGAAGATGCGTTGCCATTATTGTAAAGCCAATGATCACTTGATCAAGTCGTGTCCTAAGTTGAAGGCCAAAGAGGCTAAGAAGAAAGAGGGTGGTTCCACTTCAAATGCTGGGTCCACTACAAATGCAGCCATTGTTGAGTCTTCTGTGAAAGGAGATTGTGATGCTGATGTTGATGCAGAATGGGCTTTTAGCGCAGAGTGCACTTACAATCCTGCTGTCCATGATGCATGCTTGTCAGTTGCTGCAGATTCACATGTGTGGTATTTCGACAGTGGTGCTACAAAGCACATTACCTCACATCGTGAATTGTTTACCTCTCTCGAGTCTGTCCCTCATGGGAATTCAGTCACTTGTGCCAACAACGCCTCTTATCTAGTTCAGGGAGTTGGAAAGATTGTGCTCACTGCTGCTAATGGCAGTTCCTTCACACTTGTTGATGCACTTTATGTACCTGGGATCAAGAAGAATCTCTTGTCTGTATCCGCACTTGCTAGACTTGGACTTGTAGTCAAATTTGTGGATGACAGATGTACAGTTCATGATCTCAGTTTTGGTGATGAAATTGTTGCATCTGGGCTTTTGTGCCGTGGGCTGTATAAGCTCACTTTGTATGACAAGTGTGGACAAAATTTTGCAAATGCTGTTGCAGATTCAAGGGCTATTTCAGATGCAAAACTTTGGCATGCACGTTTTGGTCATCTGAATTTTGCCAGTTTGCTGCGTTTGCAGAAATTTGATATGGTTGCTTCTTTGCCGCCTCTTGAAGCACCTATCAAACATGTTTGTGAAGGCTGTATTCTGGGTAAAATGCAGCGTTCTAAGTTTCCAAAGGATGGTTCAGTTAGGGCCACATGCAGGTTGCAGCTTGTGCATAGTGATGTTTGTGGGCCCATGCAAACTCCGTCCTTGGGCAATTACCTGTACTTCGTGACTTTCATTGATGATTACTCCAGGCATGCGTGGGTATTTCCGCTTAAAGCGAAGTCCGAAGTTTTTATGTGCTTCAAACAATTTTTGGCTATGGCTGAAAATGTCTCAAAATGTACTATGGGCACCCTCCGTTCCGATCGAGGGGGGGAGTATATGTCTCATGAATTTAATGCATTTCTGGCTAGTCGTGGGATAAAACACCAATGTACAGTGCCTTATACACCTCAACAAAATGGTGTTGGTGAGAGGAAAAACAGGTCACTAACGGAAATGGCACGATGTATGGTCAAAAGTCAAGCTTTGCCGCATTCTTTTTGGCTTGAGGCCATCATGTGTGCCACTTATGTACTTAACAGGTGTCCTACGAAAGCTTTGCAGTCTATTACTCCATATGAAGCATGGCATGATAGAAAACCTTCTATTGAGCACATGCGTGTTTTTGGCTGTTTGGCATATGCTTTGGTGCCACAAGTGCAGCGCAGAAAATTGGATGATAAGGCTGTCAAATGTATTTTTGTTGGTTATAGTGCTGAAAGCAAAGGTTACAGGTTGTATCATCCGCAAACAAAACGTATTCTGGTTTCACGGGATGTAGTGTTTGTGGAAGATTCTGTTCAACCCTTGCTGTCATGTACTAGAGACAGTAATGTAAGCTCACAGGACATTTATGACACTTTGTTGCCTCTTTTCAGTGGTGGAAATACGAATGTAAGTTCCAATGAGGCAAATGTACAGCCTATGGGGGTTTCTGAAAATGTTTTAGAACAGCCTATTACTGATGCAGATGTACATGATGTACTTGATGAGGAAAGGGCTGAAAATGAGCAGGCTAGAGGTATGCCAAAATGGCTGGTGCACACTTTGCGTGACAGTAAATTGGATGCACCTTTATCTAGTCGTACTCGTTCAGGCTCTCGCCATGCATCTTATGCATCAGATTGTTATGCTTTGGCTGTGTCTAGTTTACATGATGTTGAGGAGCCTCTGTCTTTTGATGAAGCACAGAATTCAGAAAATTGGATTGCTGCCATGAAATCAGAATATGATGCACTTATAGAGAATGACACATGGACTTTATGTGATTTGCCTCCTGGCAAAAAGTCCATTGGTACGAAGTGGGTTTACAAGTTGAAACGCAAGCCGGATGGTGAGATCGATCGCCATAAGGCTCGACTTGTTGCAAAGGGTTATGCACAACAAAAAGGCATAGATTATGAAGAGACTTTTGCTCCCACTTGTCGTATGACTACTGTGCGTTTTCTATGTGCATTGGCAGCTCATTTTGGTTGGGATGTACATCAATCAGACATTGTTACTGCTTTCTTGAATGGTGACATATTTGAGGAAGTTTATGTAACGCAGCCTCGCGGTTTTGTCATAAAAGGACAAGAGGACAAAGTGTGCAAATGTAAGAAGGCTTTGTATGGGTTGAAGCAATCTCCTCGTGCTTGGTATGAGAAAGCTGACACTTATTTGGTTAAACGAGGCTTTCGTAACAGTCCAACAGAAAGCACATTGTATGTAAAGCGTGAGGATGATGTATTTCTCATTGTGGTTCTTTATGTTGATGATTTGCTGATCACTGGACCAAATGAGAGACATATTGCTGAATTTAAGGCTGATTTGAATGCTACTTTCAAGATGAAAGATTTGGGGCTGTTGCATCATTACTTGGGTATACAGCTTAAGCAGTGTGATGGTGGTATTGCCTTGTGTCAGAAAAGTTACATAGAGACATTGCTATGTAAGTTTGGACTTGAGGATTGCAAACCTATTGCCACTCCCATGGAAACAGGTTTGAAGTTGAGTCTACATGATGCTGCCGATCCTGCTGATGTCACTCTTTACCAAACTGCTGTTGGCTGCCTCATTTATGTATGCGACACGAGGCCAGATATTCAGTTTGCAGTCTCGCAGGTCAGCAGATTTATGCATAGCCCAGGGTCTAAGCATTGGCAGGCTGTCAAGAGGATTTTCCGCTACCTTAGTGGCACTTTACATCTTGGCTTGTTTTATCCCAAGGGGGGATCATTGCCGCCAGACTTACATGCTTTTTCGGACTCAGATTGGGCTGGTTGTTTTGACACGCGAGTGTCCACAAGTGGTTTTTGTTTCATGCTTGGCAGTTCATGTATATCATGGTTGAGCAAGAAGGCCTACTGTGGCCACTTCGAGTTGTGAGGCTGAGTACAGGGCAGTCTTCACAGCTACGGTTGAGTGTGTATGGCTCAGACGCCTTATGGCTGACTTGGGTGTTGGACAGGACACTGCCAACACTATCTACACTGACAGTCAGAGCGCATTGGCAGTTGCGAGGAACCCAGTTTTTCATGCTCGCATAAAGCACATTGAGGTGCATTACCACTATGTCAGGGAGAGGCTCTCAGCAGGAGAGATCAGCTTGGCTTATGTGCCAACACAGGACAACCTTGCAGATCTTTTGACAAAGGCATTGTCTCGTAAGAAGCTTGAAGCTTTCCGCAAAGCTTTGGGCTTACTCCCCTTTGTGGACTGATCCTGTCCTCAGGGCATGGCACTTCCCTTTACTCATGTGCCAGCTCTCGTTCACCGCATCACTCCAGGGGGGATTTGTTACCATATACATGTGGTAGTGATGTGTGTGAACACACTAGGACCGCCGGGGCATTTTTTCCCTCTTTAGGAGGTTTTTTCCCCCGTGCATTGTATATACGCCCATCACTCTAGGGCTATCTATCTTTCCATTGCACACTAAGTAACACACTCTCTATTGTGTGCCTTGAGCTCCCTCCGTCTTCTCCAAGCTGTGTGTGTTTCTCTGCAACCCTAATTCCAACATTTTCTGGTTTGTGCACAGTTAGGCGCACAGTTAGTTAATTAACCAGGTTAGTAATTAGGTGAACCACTTATTAGCAGGTCAGTAGGTAGGTGGGACAGTAAATAGTTAGGTGAGGTCAACGCGCACCAAAACGCGTACCAAATAATATCTCAAAAAAAAAAAAAATGTTTTCAAAAAAAAAAAATCGAAAAATAAGAACATGAGCGAGGGGGAGGTTAGATTTTCGAAAATAAAAAACGTGAGTTATAAAAACGGACAGGTTGGTTTGTATAAAAGTTAGATCGGGATCGGTTCCCCAAGCCCAAGCCCAAGCCCAAGCCTCAGTCCTCAGTCTTATGATATATACTAGACTCACTCTTATATATATACCCTACCTCCTCAAGAGGGAATGAGAGCATGTGGGACAAGTCCTCCACTCTCCTTCCTTCTCTTCCCACTTGCACCCTTAGACTTGCTATTTGGAGCCTAGTTCACCAGCTAGGAAAAGACTGTTTCGGGCTTTTCTGGAGCAAAATAGAACCAAATGGTGGGCTGTAAAGCACAGCGCGTCCCTCCTAGCAATACGCTCGTTTCGAGCTATCATACGGCCCATTCCACGACACGCTCTAAAAAATCTAGCAAAAAAACAAACAAAAAACACGCTAAAAACTAGTCACAAGGCCTCCTAGAGCAGCTTTTTGACACCTTAGGGTATCAAAAGCACATGCACTTACGCTCTGGGCGGGTGCTAGAACACGGGCATATTGAGGGTGCCTCTGTTCATACGGACACCCATTACCCATCCACGATAGGCTCTAGACCCTCAGGGAGGTCACAAGGTAGCACCACCCAAGACCCTAAAATAGCCGCTAGTGATTCCTCCTCCGACTCAGAAATCATGGAAGCATACCCTACCCAAAACACTGAGAGAGAAGTCCATGCACCTCCTGAAGCCCCACAGCCTAGTACTAGTATGTTTAGCCGTTTCATGGAAACATTAGGTAGAGCTACTCGCTCGGAACCTGATGCAAATGAAGCACACGAAGGGGGTGGGGAAGTGGACTCTCCTTTCACATCGCACATGGACCCCACACCCCCAAAGAGTGTCCATGTGGATATCCTGCCAACTTCTTACCAAGAAGGCCCTGTTGAGCTGCCTCCTTCAGAAGTTCCCTCTAGAGTACCGTTGGTGACAAGTAAAACCACGGGGAGCAACATTGCTTCTACCTCACAAGAAACCGTTAACACGTCGACTCTAGAAGGATTGTTCATTAATGATCATTGGACATACGACCTCCACACTGAGGTGTTGACGGATCTACACTCTGGCCACGCCTACCATGTAGGATAGATAGAGATTGTACAATCCACCTCTAGTGCCACGAGCATCGAAGATCAACAGAAAATGAGCTAGAGAAACCGTACCGAAGCTGTGATACGACTCCTACGAAACGGGCATTGATTTCCGCGACATAGCACCTACATCTGAGAGAGAGAGAAAAAAGATTATGCGTGAAGGTCCGACCAATATAGAGCCACGGATGGAAGCAGAAATGGGCTTACAGACAGAAGACGACGGCATGGAGGAGATGCTGGATGCCTTCTTCCAGACAAGCGAGGAGAACGCGAACGAAGCGGCACCAGAAGACATGTTGAGGAAGTTGGCACGTCAACCAATCTATGAAGGCACCAAAATATCTGTGCTTCGTACTTGTCTGGCGTTTTTGAATCTTCAGTCAGTGTACGGGTGGTCAGATGCAAGCGTCACTGCTTTGTTTAGGTACGTAATTTACAAAAGAGATTTTCCGATTGCAACGGTGATGTGCTCGGAGAGCTTTTTAATTTAATGTGGCTTAAACAGGTTATTGCGGGAGCAACTTCTCCCGGCTGGCAATGAAATGCCCCCCTCCAGGCCAGACGCAAAGCAACTTCTGACCTCAGTTGGCTTGGACTACAACAAGATTCACGCATGTCCAAATGATTGCATTCTTTTTCGCAATGAATTCGCAGATTGTGTGTCGTGTCCTAAGTGCGGAGCAATGTGCTACAAACAAGATGCAGTTGGCGAGACAGTGCCAGCTAAAGTGTTGCGGCATTTTCCTATTATTCCTAGGATAAAAATCATGTTTCGTTGTGGTTCCATTGCAAAGTTGATGCGGTGGCATTCTACGAATAGATCCACTGATGCAACATTTAGGGTGTCCGCTGATTCGAAGGCTTGGAGGCACATTGAAGATACCTGGCCACATTTTAAGAGTGAACCACGCAATTTGCGTTTGGGCATGGCAATGGATGGAGTCAATCCATTTGGCTTGAGAAGCTCGTCATGGAGCACTTGGCATGTGTGCCTTATCAATTACAACCTCCCGCCGTGGCTTGCTATCAAGTAGGGTCATTTGATTTTAAGCTTGATTGTACCTGGTAAGTTCAAGGCAAAAGACATGGATGTTTATCTAGCTCCACTAGTTGACGAGCTCCAGGAGTTATGGCATGGGATTGACATAGCAGATGCGGTTGAACCAGTAGGACAACGTCAGCATGCAAGGATCCATGGACTTCTTATGTGGACTATGCATGATTGGCCAGGATACGGAGAAGCTTCTGGTAATGGTTATTGATTTATAAAATTCTCGCTATTCGCAAGCCCTTTGCCTTGGCCTGATTCATGCTTTGATATATGCAGGACTAACAACTTCGGGATACAATGCATGTCCAATTTGCGGGCAGTCTTTGGATGTGCGCTATTCTACCTCTCTTCAAAAGACAATTTATCAAGGCCACCACTGTTATCTTCCAGATGGCCATCACTTGCGCGAAGGCCAGCTTGGTCGCGTCGAATGTTTCGACCCCTCCTCGCTCACGACCCCCGTCTTACCCAGGCACACCTCTCGACACACCTCTTGGCACACCTCGGACACCTTGGGGGGCACACAATCCTAGTGCCTCCAAGCTCTATACTGTACGGGGAGATGGTTCTGTTGACATGGATAGAGTCGGGACTGAGATGCGACAGCGGATTCGCCAGCTCGTGGAGCTGCAGTTTTCGACCAGCATTCTGACGTCTTGGGATCAGCAAGAAAAGGAAAAAGTCACTTACATAGTGGAGACCATCCTGAAAGAGTACCAGCCTACTCTGGGTTCTTCCGTTATTTCGGCACGGTGGATCAAGGGTGTTGCACGGGACACCATCAAACATCGACGAGATGCAGCTCGGAAGGCTTTCAAGACCGGCTCGCCGAAGCCTTCGGGCATCCCACACGAGACGTGGCTGCAGATTAGGGAGGATGAGCGGACAGCGGCCACGCGGTTCAGACAGCAGCGTGAGGCCGCGCAGGTACGACATATGACTAGGGGGACATCTCATCTTGGGAGCGGAGGCTTCGACACCTTTCGCTATGAGTTTGTGAGTTTCTAATCCAATCTTAACTATGGCGTTTTTTAAAACGCGATGAATCATGTATTCTTATTACTTTGATTTTTGTATAAACGCAGAATCTTACGATGCATCGAGCTCCATCACGCAAGGAGGAGTCACATGGATATCGCAGAGGTATCTATGAAGTACTGAATGATCTTGAAGCTTCAGGAGAGCCTGTAGACTGGGAGGCCTTACAGTCTCGCTGATCGCTTGAGGTGAGACGTTAATATGTGTGAGTTGATTTAATTAAGTCAGTATATGTGAAGTAATATCAATACTAATTTTGTGAGTTGTCCTATGTGCAGGTTGCGACGCCTAGTCATTAGTGGACCAGATTTCATCTATATGCTTTGTGAGACACAGACACGCTTCTGTGTCTCTTTTTTGTACAAACAGTTAGTGTTGAGACAGTTATTGTTTTCCTTATGATTATGATTATTGTCATTGTCATTGTATAGACAGTTATTGTTTCTCTTTCTGGTTATGCTTATGGTTATTGTTAATTTTGTTTATGGTTATGGTTATCTGCATTATGGTTTTGATCAAAGTGATTATAGCCGGTTATGGTTTTAAGTTATGGTTATGCTTTTAAGTTATGGTTATGGTTCGTTATGGTTATGCTTTTCAGTTGGTACGGTTGTCTTTCATTGGCCTTAAATCTCATGTGAGATCCTGCATGGATAGCATGTAGGAGGCGTATACATGATATGGTTTTTTTTGAAAAGTTTATGTAAAAACAAAGGGAACTCTGCTGAAATTTCTGCGCGCGAGAGCATGGTTGATATTTTGGTGCTGCTCGCTTTCTTGGACAGAGGGCAAGAAGTCTGGCTGTGGCTGTGTCCGTCTTTTAACTGGGCACAGGCCAGGCTACCTGCCCTCTGTCCAAGAAATTTTTTTTCTGCTATGGTCGTCGCTATATACGTCGCTATGCACATCGCTATACACGTCGCTATCAGCGTCGCTAATAGCGACTGGTTTCACAGCGACGCTCATAGCGATGGGCAGCGTCAATATATGCGTCGATAACACCTTCTTTTGTTGTAGTGATATAAATTAAATTTTAACAGCTTGAGTTGCTCTGTTTACTATTGCAGTTCTTTGATTTTATTGGTGGGCCGCTTCCTTTCATATTCTTATTCTAATAAAATCTCGTTGAGCTTCAACACATCCTTTTTGTAGTTCTCAGCCTTGACAACTTCTTGCTCTAGCTACTACTGTAGGCGAGCAATTTGAGCATGTTGCATGGATGTCTGGGCCTCCATCATTTATTCGATAGAGTATTGACAATAGTGTTCCAGCTAGTTTGAATGATGGCAATAAAACCATCTATGATTGTGTCGACTTCGATTCTCTTAGTCTCATATGTGATAACTGGGACATTGTATGATATGACAATTTTTTTGGAGGTGTCAATAATCAAATCACCCAATATCATGTTCTTTTGTAAAGATTTAAGCCTATCTATAACTTTTTGAACTAAGGTTATGGTAGCCATTGTACCTTGTCTAGTGACAACAATTGCTTGTTATGATATTCTTTCTTGTTCAGATGTTTGATTTACACTCTTTTGTATGGTTGTCTTCAAGGTGGTAGTAACTAGAGAAGTACTAGTTGTTTTTGTAGTGGATTTTTCAGAATTCTTCTAGACTCCTAATGTTCTGACTGGGTCCTTTACTTTGGCACTCAATTGATCCCAAAAGCCTTTTGTCAGTTTTTGTTTCTTAGAAGCCAATTCAGAGATTCCTCCTAGTCTTTTGCCTAGAGTGTGCTTTTTGGTCACTTGTGTGGCTACTTTAGTTTTCTCTTTTGGTGCTTCCAAAGCCAGTGTCTAGCCTTTCTAGGCTTCTACCCTACTCAATCTCAACATAACATTTTTGACATTGATGTTTTCAATAGGTAGCCTAGTAAAACTAATGCTATATATACTAGGCTTTGAATTTTCTTGTTTGTGTTACCACATTGTGGTATAAAATAGTGCTCAGATTAATTAGGGTTTTGCTGTTTATTACTCTGGCTAGTAACATACTGAAGAGCTTTTCAGACACATAGGTCAGATTATTCTTGAAGTTGATTTCCTTACTAAGTGGCAAACTTGTATGTCGCTTTCTTTTTGAGTGTGGATATTGGAATTTCTTGTCCACCCAAATTCCTCTTCTTTGTGGATTTAGGTGTTTCATTAAAAAAACTATTGATGGTGTCAACAGTGTAGGGTAATTGGTCTTTCTAGTTGAATGGTAATTTGAAGATATGGGAATTTGTAATTGCACCATTGATGATCATTGTGGTTGTGTTGGCATCAAATGTTTTGACCATCTATTCTATGACAGCCAAGTCATTTGGGATTTTTGTTGCTTCTAAAATGACTTCAATACCCTAGCTAGTTTTGGTGTAGTTCCCTCTCTCTGTCTTGGAAGATGAACTTGCCTATGGCTTGATATGAGACCGAGACCGACAGTTTTCGTTGTTCTTCTACCAGACTTTGCCTAATCTCTTCTATGACATATTTTTGTTCTTCTAATACAGCTTGCATTTCCTTGGAAGAGTCAGCACCACACTTTCCCATCTCTTAGCTCTACAAAAGGGGCTATGCCAAAAAAGAAAGCTCATTGGATGAGGCTGGCAATGGAAACCAAGCATGCACAAAGGGGTTTATGCGTGCAGTGGATGTAGGAAAAGGTGCTGTAGCAAGAGGTTCTATGTGTGCATGAGGTGAAGAAATGGTTTTAGGGTTGTGTACCCTCTTCATAGTGATTCTAATTCGAGCAATGAATGCTCCACTCTTTGCATGCCTAGAGAAAACAACAACCATTACGATTAAAAACTCATCATGAACCTATCTTCCCATGTCAGCATCGTCCATAACGTGACATGTCTTCAAAATGTAAACATAGCTAATTGCATTGAGAGAGAGAAACCACCCTTTCTTTCCATTCTCAAACAATAATTTACAAATAAAGAGAAACCTTTGTAGTGCATTAGTAGGGGAAGAGAAAACCCCTATTCAAAGCTTGAGAGCTCAAGCACCATATGTTGATCAACGCTTGAAGCCAAAAACCCCACACCAAAATTTGCCTACAAACACCATATTCAAAGGAGTGGCACATTTACCTTCTCATGCCAAAATATATCTATAGAGAGAAGCACCAAAACTATGCAAAGAACGACAAGGGAAAGAGAGCTCATAGAATATGCTTTCGCACGAGTGCGTAGAAACCTGCATATGCCATATTGAGCTAGGAAGCGCACCTTGAATAATGTGCAAAACCCTATTCAAAGGATGACCATGCATCACATCTAATAGGTCTGACGAAAACAAGTTGAGATAGAGACGCTCTGTCATAGTTCAAAGAGAGAGAACTTGGAGCATATGCACTTATACATCTCCATGTGGTCCTTGCCACTGCTCACAAAGCCCTCCCTATACATTTACTTTGCATGAAGATAGAGGCGTTACATTCACTGTCAACCCCTCAAATATGGACCCCGGAAACCCCTCGCTCTGCATGAGATATTAGGTCCGGAGCCCCTAATCTCATGGTTGCACATGCCTTGGGAAAGGACGTCAGATGGGCTTTTGCCTCTAATGCCTGTTTTTTTAAAGGAGCCAAAAAACGATGCTCGTGAGAAGCAATGCCAAGGTTGAGGAGTTGACGTCAAACCCTTTTAACGCTAACATGTTTAAAATGGCTGACAGTAACAGAAAAATATGCGCAGGCCCATCGGATGTTTAAAATGGCTGACAGTAACAGAAAAATATGCCTTCTGCGCGGCCCATCAGATTTTTATATTGGGAGAATGGAGTGGGTGGTGACGCAAAAGGAGTGGGTGGTGACGCAAAAGGAGTGGGTGACGCAGGCAAGATCCAGGTCATTTTTGTGTGCCCTAATTTTAACATCTCCTTCTCATTGGACGCCCGACGCCCCCCACATGCCTTCGTGACCGGGCCCCAACATTCTCTCTCTATATCACACACGCGCACACACACACACACACACACAGTGACACGCTCTCTCTCTCTCTCTCTCTCTCTCTCTCTCGTCCCCGACTCCCCCCCCGCCGGTCTCACGTCCTGCTCTGCTTGGGCAGTTATTCGCAGCCTTCTCCACCATCACCCTCTGCAAGCCAAGTGCAAGTTGGCACTCATTTATAGTCATTAATAACTACTTCTCTCTCTCTCTCTCTCTCTCTCTCAGAGTCTCACTGCTCAGGCCTCTCTCTCTCTCTCTCTCTCTCTCTCTCTCTCTCCACACGATACATCCAGCGCGCGTCCACAGACACCTGCGCATAATGCACGCATTGTCTGTGTGCACATACACAACCATAATACGCGCCAAGCGTTTTGTCCTGGTAGAACCAGAAGTAGAAGGTAGAGTTTCTCTCTCTCTCTCTCTCTCTCTCTCTCTCTCTCTCTCACACACACACACACACATTATCTCATGTACACACACGCACGTGCAATAAATATATGTAGACTCGTAGAGAGATATACCTGCCCCGGTGGAGTCTGGACAATCATCATTTTCATCCCTTAGCATATCAGACCGACGGACCGTCCTTATCGGCGCGTGTGTATTGTGCTGCATACACATGGCACCTCTCTCACCTGGCCGAAGCCTGGATACGCAGCCTTCCTCGTAACAATCTCTCTCTCTCTCTCTCTCTCTCTCTCTCTCTCTCTCTGTGTGTGTGTGTGTGTCTGCTCATATACTTGTCATGTCTGAGCTACCCCATTGCGTGTGTTCTTTGCAGGCGCTTTTGCTGCAATGCTGCTGATTAATGAAGATATAACGCAACAACCAGCTACCGCTAGGCGCATTCAATTGGTCACACTTATTTTCCAAAGTGATCAAAGCACATCGTCGAGGCGCTTCCTCATCATCATGTGCGATCGCGCTCCCTATACCAAGTCCAACTGTACAAAAATCTTACAGATGTATTCTTCCAGATGTGTTCTTTTTTCCTGAAGAATTCTGCTCTTTCATTCATTACGTTTCCTTTTTATTAACAATGTTTCGGACTCATATATATGGCACTATGAAGACGTTGTAGCAAAGGTTCCAATTAGGTCGTCTGTGGTCCAAATCCTGGTCCTGCTCTCTCTTTTTTGTTGGCTTTGTACAAAGTTAGCGCTGTTTTAGAGAGAGAGAGAGAGAGAGAGAGAGATGAGCTTTAGGTCTCAACATATGTTTGGTCTCGTGTAGTCAACTTAAGAACTGAGAATAACGGCTCTCTTCCACTTTTGACTCACAAACAACCTTTGGCTTGTGCTTTCAGCAATAAAAGAAGTCACATGTTTCATGTTCACTTGCATTTCAGGGACAATTCATGGCGTAGACTCCTCGATTTTCTACAAATTCAACTGACTACCTTAAGAGAAATCGCACTTTAAGCTTGTGTAACCTGCTACTATCATTGTAAATGTTTGTCTTAATATACCCTCTTCTAGACTAGTAGGAGATGATGATGAAGAAGAAGAAGCTAGTAGGAGATGATGATGATGAAGAAGAAGCTTTCACTTGTTGGATTTGCATTTATATCCAAGTTCTCAAGCATATAGACTACCTCTTTGTGCTCCCATGAGAGAGAGAGAGAGAGAAAGAGAGAGACTGGTTGCTTGATTTGCACCTTCGGATTGCAAAATGGAAGGGTGAGAGAGAGAAAAACCCAACAATACGTTCTTGCTACATTCATCTCCCCCACTTGTTAAAGTGAACACTTGCCACCTCCCTTCCTTTCCAAATTGAGAGAACTCGCCCCTTCTTTTTTGGACTTACCTTTTACTCACTAGCACACTTCGATACATAATCTATCTTCTTTACAGAAAACAAGTAGGGGCTACTTTGAACATGTGGACTAGCCATACTTGGTAAAGAAGATCTAGGATCAATTTTCTAATTAAGGATGGGCTGATTAATATTAGCCTTTTAATTTTTCCTAGCTTTAATTGAAATCCTAGACTTACCTTTGAATTTACTGGCTTAGCTGCAATACATACCTTTGTGTTGGGGTATAGGCGCCTGTGCCTTGACCAGTCGCCCAGGTCATGGGCGCCCGCCCACTGGTACCCTATACTTATAGTGAGTATACTGTATAGGGGGAGCTGCCACTCTTTGGAGTCTCCCCAACCACATCGTGTCTGTCTCCTTCTCTCTCTCTCCTTCAATTGGTATCAGAGCGTAGGTGCGGAGGGAGCGCGTGTGTGCACAGTCACGACGACAGTGGAGAGCCAGTTTCATTCCCGAAATCACGTCCGCGCGCGCGCACTTTCAAGAGTGAAAACAGGGTTTCGACTTCGGCATCGGTAAATTCAGCTTTCCGAGAGCGTTTCCCTCAGGTGTCTTGTCGTTTTACCCCCCTTTCGAAGCCATTCGAGCCATCAGAAACCTCATTCGAGCTACGGTTGAGGAGCTGCATTTTTCAGCCCTCTTTTGGCAGTTTATGCTACGTTTTTGGGTCGAAACGGAGGTTTTTAGCGAAGCTCACACCCGGACTCGGATACATGTGATCCAGGAGTCTACCTTGGGGTTTTGGCACGCTCCGGACGCGCTCTTTATATCAGAATTTTAAAATTCTGAACGCTGAATTTTCTGCAGCAGCAGTTGTTTATTGTGTGTCGAAGATTCCACACATGGTTTGCTCTCAGATGTGAGAGTGATATTTGCTGCAAGTTTTCTCACAGGTGGGAGGATACGATGTATGCCTTATGTGGTTTGATGCTTAGGGAGACTAATGTGATTGCATTTTGAGCTCGGCAATGTATGCCTCGAGCATGTTTTTTGACAGTCACAGTAGAGCAGATATTTGTGTACTAGATTTGCAGGTGTTTGCAATGATGTATGCAAAGTGTGGAGATTTGGTGCATGCATTTGGAGTACGGTTTGATGCGCTTTGGTTGCTCATGGTTTTGAGCGTGTAGTCAGTTTGGTTACTGGTTTTGTGGACATTTTACTGACAAAACTCTGGCAAAATTTTCCCAGAGTTTTATGCGTATTGTTTATGCGATCTAGGTAGAGATTGCGGGTTGCACTCAGCATTTGCGCGCGGTGTTCTCTGCAGGTGGGAGATTTGTGCGTGTGTATGCATCGATACCGCACAGTGTGGGCTTGGTGATTAGCTCACAGATTGCAGTGTGATACTAGAGCAGGTGAGGCTTGTATTGACATTGCGAGAGCTCTATTTTGGAGTGTGTCTCACAGGTTTTACATTGTGTTTCTGGCCATATTTGTAGACAGTTTCCAGGTGTTGTTGGTGAGGTGGTTTTGCTTTCTAGTTTGCTACATTGTGCTCATGGCAGAGACAGGTGATCGCTCAGATTATGATCTCTCTGAAATGTGCATGTTTGATGGGTCAGACTTTGCAGCATGGAGAGAGTGTATGCTTGATGCATTGACACAGCGAGGGTTGCATCGACCATTGAGTGGTGATGCAGGTAGACCTTCAAACATGTCTGACGATCAGTGGCACGAGCTAGAGGAGATGGCACTATCTATGCTCTCTTTGCACCTTGCGGAATCTGTATATGCTCTTGTTATGTATGAGACTACTTCGAGAGCACTTTGGCGCAGATTACATGATATGTATGATATATCTGAGTCATCACGGACTTGTGTGAGACATGTACATTCACGAGCACGCCGACAGGTGACATGTTGGTATTGTGGTCATTCTGGACACGTTAGACGGCGTTGTTTTCGTCGTATGCGACATCGTAGGAGACATGGCAGTCTCAGAGATGTATGTAGTGATGCCATGGACTCAGTTGCTTTGACAGTTGAGGCACATGTAGTGTCGGAGTATACTAGTGACGGGGATGTCACTTTTACCTCGAGCTATGCACGAGATGCTATACATGTGGATAGTGCACTCCCTTCGCAGTGGTTGCTAGACGCATATGCTATGTTTCATGTCACGCCGCATCGTGCATCGTTTTGTAGCTATTCTAGCGGGATGCTTGGCAGTGTACGTTTGACCGATGAATCGGTGCATGCGATAGTAGGTGCAGGAGATGTGAGACTGTCATTACCGAGTGGTGCATCTTACTTGTTACGACATGTGCGCTATGTACCAGATTTGACAGTGAGTTTGATCTCGATTGGTCAGCTTAGAGATTGTGGATGTCAGATTTCGCTACAAGAGCGAGATTTTGTGATGCATTTGGGTTCGCTAGTGATTGCGAGAGGTGCCAGGAGTGGTACAGGTTACCCATTGCATGTGGATCACGCGAGAGATGGTGTTGTCTCTGTGATCATGCAGCCAGGTAGAGAGCGAGAGAGCAGGCGAGTCTCTTTTGCTCATGGGTTGCAGGGTACTTTGCATGGAGTGCAGAGTAGTGAGCTCGTTGTGCACACAGTTGGGGCATGACTTGAGCAGTCACACAGAGAGGTGATAGAGTCGGACATGCATGCTTTGCTAGTGACTGAGCAAAGTAGAGAGTCAGTTGTGCAAGATACTTCTATGCAGGATAGACAGGTAGAGCGGTCTTGCTCTAGTGAGTCAAGACAGGAGGACGTTGTGCAAGAGTCTATGCATACGGAGTTAGAGCATGAGAGCTCTAGTGAGTCACAGCAGATTGAGTGGTCATGTTTGCAGTGGATGATTGCAGAGGAGACTGAGATGTCAGTGATTATGCAGTCATTCCTTTCCATGCTCGACAGTGAGCATGGGGATATAGTTGTGCAGGATATGTCTTCCAACAGACATCTAGAGCAGCTGGTTTGCTCTGAGGTTGCACGACAGGTTGATGCGTCTTTTGCGGACAGTCAGGAGATGCATGTGGCTGACACGCCTTGTCAGTCAGAGATGCCTATTGCCAGGGATATATATGTTGATGCATGCTCCGTAGAGCTATCAGGGCCCGCTAGCATTGCATCGGCATTCGGTGGTCTCATGTATGAGATGCTGATCTTGAGACCGGATATCGCAGCTGCAGTGGGAGCATTTGCAGTTGGGGTTGTCAGTCGTTTGTTGACTGATGATGGCATAGTGCACGAGGGAGATATGCAGGTATTGCGTACATACTTGTAGTACGTGTGCGGTACGTCTGGTGGTGTATGGACTTACACGGGAGCAGGACAGCCGGATGCACACGATCACAGCCAGCCAGTGGGCATCGGTTGAGAGCGGTTTTCTCTCGCCTTTTGTAGTCTTTAGACTAGGTTCTCTTGCTTAAAGGCACAGTCGCCTTTAAGTGGGAGGTTGTTGGGGTATAGGCGCCTGTGCCTTGCCCGGCCGCCCAGAGTCTAGGCGCCCACTGACTTGTATACCTTATACATAGCATAAGTGTATAGGGGGCTGCTCACTCTTTGGAGTCTCCCCACCCACATCGTGTCTCTCTCCTTCTCTCTCTCTCTCACTCTCCGTCTGTGGTGCTCCGCGATCCCCTTCACTTTGCACAATCCCTTGGAGGCTTATGAAACTGACCGGGGTTAGAGCTTGCCTGCTAAAATTAAGGACCTGTTAAATTAGGACAAACATTGGTAGAAGTTAAATTCATCTTTGGGAATTTGAAATTCCACCTCTGTGCAAAACCTTAGCGCAGGGCTCTCGAGTGTCACGAAACTTATCTCGAAACCTACTAGAGTTAGATCTACTAAATTTAGACTAAGACTTCATACTTAGAGTCTAAGGAGTTTTTTTAATCACTTAAATTATTATGATTACTTTTTAGTTTTAGACTTCTATAATTACTCTAGGTAGTCTCCTTTTTCTTGTACCTTGGATCAATGCTACTTGTGATAGATTTATTCTTGCCCGATGTGTATCCTTGATCAAGACCGCTAAAGGGTAACTATCCCTACTCTTTTATAGACTTATCTCCTTTAGTCCCAAGCCTATGACTGAGCTAGTCTATAAATACTTAAATCAACTTCGCTTGTTCCCTTTTATTTTCCCCATGATTAATCGGCCAAGTTAAGATGGAAAATGAATTGAGCAGTTTAGAAATTAATTTTCCTGACATCACCTGTCCCTTGAAATCATAGTTGTCCTCAACTATGGAGTAGGGAAAATAAAGTCATAGCTAGTCTTGTTACCTTGGGTAGAGGATCCCTTTTTACCCATCAACATTCTTCCATAGTGGTGACTAACTCCACTTGGTACTTGGAAGACTTAGCTATCACAAGCATGTCTTTACGTAGCCTTTACATCTTCTAGAGTAGATTGACAAAGCCTACTTGGTGCTTAAGAGACTAAGCTACTGCAAGCAAGTATTAATTATATGCATACACTTAGATAACTTATGAACAATAAAAAAAAATCTGAGAGTCAAAACAAGACAAAATTCTTTATAGGAGCTGTTTGTTCATATCTTCTTACCTTGAATATGACTCATTGTAAGCATTTACAAGATTTACATTATCCTTTAGTTGGATGTCATTCACCCACAATGTATCTTCAAAAGGATAATTCTTTAATTTGACAAGATATTGTCGAATATTCTTACCACTTAAAACCTTGTCCTCGTGTAAAGTCTAAATCTCTAGAATCTCAATGGGATTTTTTCCTTGAAACAAGTAAGTCTAAGTCGCCTGCATTAAAAATACATGGCATAACAAGTCAGAGTCAGGCAACTGAGACACTGAATGAGCAAGGCATTAGTCCCAAAGCTTCAAGTAATATTTTATGTGGTCTAAGAGTCTTAACTATCATATGTACTACTCAAGCTGGAAGATTTGAGCATATTTACATTGTGTCGCTCATGGTGGTATAAGTGAGCATAAGAGTCGAAGTCTATATCTATTTAAGTCGGGAGAAGAGAAGGAAGAAGTCCAAAAGACATTCACGCACTGAGCACATTGAGGAATAAGTGGAGAAACTTCTACATGGAAAACCCTGCTAGGAAAAGTGGAAGCTCTTGAGATGTCATTGTTACCATACATGTGGTAGTGATGTGTGTGAACACACTTAGGACCGTCGGGAAAATTTTTCCCTCACTAGGAGGTTTTTCCCCCCTGTGCATTGTATATATGTCTATCATTGTAAGGCTAACTTATCTTTCCATTTCACACCAAGTAATACACTCTCAATTGTGTGCATTAAGATTCCTTCATCTTCTCCAAGCTGTGTGTGTTTTCTTGTAACCCTAATTCCAACAATTGCTATCAGAGCAGGTTGCATCCTCTCGGGCTTAGTCGCCAACAGATCCAACACATGCCTGCTCACTTTCTCCAATTTTCGTGAGCTTTGGCGAGTGTTCACAAGTCGTTAAATATTTTGGGAGAGCTCAAAGATCTTTAGTCTGCTTAGATGTAAGATTCGGGCTCATTTCGGCCTTCGTTTCCACTACAGGTAGTATTTGCACATTTTATTTTTTCATTTATACAGAATCTTTACCAGTGCCATTTTCTGCATAACACGTGCCTTACAATATTCTACGGTTTTTCCGTTATATAGCACGCATTGTTCCTGCTTCGTTTCTCCTCTTTTTGGGCAATTTTCACTTCAAGTGCAGACATTCTCCATGGTCGACAACAGCACAGATGTGTTCAAGATGTTTGCCGCTGTTGAGGAGATTAGATGGGGACAATTATCCTTTGTGGTCTTACATGATGCAAAATGTTCTTGTGTCAAAGGGTGTCTAGAATATTGTGCAGGGCTTTGATATACGTCCTTGTTCTGAGCATGTAGGCCATGTTGAGGATGTTACAGGTCTTGCTGCAAGGATTGCTGCTGTTAGAGTTGTTTTGACTACGACAGAACAAGCTCGTTGGGATGTAAAAGATGTGCAGACTCATGCATTGATTGTGTTGTCTGTGAAGCGCACTATTACTCCTCACATGCGAAGTGGGTTTACAAGTCGAAACGCAAGCCGGATGGTGAGATTCGCTATAAGGCTCAACTTATGGCAAAGGACTATGCATAGCAAAAAGGCATTAATTATAAAGAGACTTTTGCTCCCACTTGTCGTATGCCTACTATGCATTTTTTATGTGCATTGGCAACTCATTTTGGTTGGGATGTAAATCAATCATACATTGTTACTGCTTTCTTGAATGGTGACATACTTGAGGAAGTTTATGTAATGGAGCCTCGCGATTTTGTCAAGAAACGACAAGAGGATAAAGTGTGCAAATGTAACAAAGCTTTGTATGGGTTGAAGCAATCTCCTCGTGCTTGGTATGAGAAGGTTGACATTCATTTGGTCAAACGAGCTTTTCATAATAGTCTAACAGAAAGCACATAGTATGTAAAGCGTGAGGGTGATGTACTTCTCGTTGTGGTTCTCTACGTGGATGATTTGTTGATGACTGGACCAAATGAGAGACATATTGCTGAATTTAAGACTGATTTGAATGCTACTTTCAAGATAAAAGATTTGGGACTGCTGCATCATTACTTGGGTATATAGTTTAAGCAGTGTGATGGTGGTATTGCCTTGTGTCAGAAAAGTTACATAGAGACATTGCTATGTAATTGGACTTGAGGATTGCAAAGTTATTGCCACTCCGATGGAAACAAGTTTGAAATTGACTCTTCATGATGCTGGTGATTGTGCAGATTGTTAGCTTATATGTGAAGCTACTCTAAATATAGCCCTGGGTCTCCTCTATATATACATCTTGTGTGCATATTCTACACACTTTGGGGTTGCACTCTCTGTGTATTATATCTTTGTTATTCTCTTTCTCTGTCTTCTCAATATGGTATCAGAGCGTGGTTGCTTTTTCTTTACAAAAATAGAGCGTTTTTTGCCTCGCGCGACTTTGTGCCGCGTGCACGCAAATAAAAATGCAATTCAGCAAAACATAAAATCAAAATAACTTTCTGCTCAAAACTCAAATTTTAATGTGTTTGAAGAGTTGTTCTTAAGCTTTTGGGACGTTTTGGAGCTGCTGACGTCGCCTAGCGATGACAGATTTGTCAAATTCGGTACCAGAAGTAACTTACAAGGAATCGATAAACGATTTTTAACGCGTTTTCAATTGAAATCACCAAAGGTATGAGCTTTTATATTTTCGGATATATTTGTGTTAAGCTTCTTATTATAAATCTTTGATTTACCTTTCATGTATCATATTCAATTCGATTTGCATAAAAAAACTTAGATCAAGAGTTAATTATATAGTATTCAAGTACATTTCTAAATTGATACGTGTCAAATTTTTTATTGCATGATTATTGGATTTACTTTTTATGGATTATATGCAATTTGATTTGTGTAAAAGTTAAGAATATTGAAATTACAATGTCTTCAATTCTTCTTGTTGCATAATTCTTGAAATTATTTTTAATGGATTATATGCAATTCGGTTTATGTAAAAGAAATAGATTAAAAGTTAAGCATGTTAAATTTACATCATCTTTAATTCGATTTATATATTGAAAGAAGTGGATAAATTGATTGATCTCTATTCTTACTCTTTATATATATAACATATATTTTGATGCATGTACATCGAGTTACATCAAAGTCATATCACTTAAAATCTTTTTATTTTGCTTTTTGTTTTGATTGTGTATGATTTATGATAAAGATCAAATTATATATATATATATATATATATATATAATAATTATTAAGAGTCATACAATCTTGATAATTTGTGTTGTATTCGAAGATTCATGTTAAAAAATTATGTTTGGATAATTCTTTTTATCCTTTTCATAGTTATGTTTCAATGATATATGTAGTTGCATTTCTCTTCTTTGTGAATGTCAATGATTATGGTTTTGATGATTTATCAAAGAGTTATATTTATCAAGAGTTTTATTTTTGATGAATTATTTTCTCTTTTGATTGAAAAAATAAAAGGGCTACAATTTATTGATATATATCAACGTTTTACATATAGATATTATTAAAGAATTATAATTTTAATGACAAAGAGATACATTTTAACAATTAATTTTCTGCCAAAACATATTAAAAAACTTATGGTTTTTACTCATCATTAATTCTTATGATCGTTTGTTATTGAAGTATATTTTCATGTGATGACTAGGAGTCGCTCATCATTGTTGAGATAGTTATTACTCCATGGAGTTGTTTCATGATGCGTTTTCATAATGATTAGAAGTGGTTTAAACTACTCGTTTATTTTTATTTTTTATTTTAAAATGATTATTATTCCATGGAGTTGTTCCATGACATGTTTTCATGATGATTACAAGCCACTCGTATTGATCGTTTGCTATCAAGATGATTATTATTCCATGGAGTTATTCCATGATGATTAAAAATCGTTTGTATTGATCGTTTGTTATTGAGATGGTTATTATTTCATGGAGTTATTCCATGGTGCCATGATGCGTTTGCATGATGATCACAAGTCGTTCATACTGATCGTTCTATTATTAATATGGTTATTATTCCATGGAGTTGTTCCATGATGCCATGATGCGTTTTTATGATAATGACAAGACGTTTGTATTGATCGTTCATTTTATTGAAATGGTTATTATTCGATGGATTTATTCCATGATGCCATGATACGTTTTCATGATGATTACAAGTTGTTCGTATTGATCATTTGTTATTATTTCATGATGCCATGATGCAATTCCATGATGATGAAAAGTTGTTCGTAGTGATCGTTCATTTAATTGATATGGTTATTCTTCCATAGAGTTGTTTTATAATGTCATGATATGTTTTCTTGATGATTAAAAGTCGTTCATATTGATTGTTTTCTATTGAGATGGTTATTCTTCCGTGGAGTTGTTCCATGATGTTATGATGGTTTCCATGATGATCACAAGTCGTTCATATCGATCGTTCTATTATTGATATGGTTATTATTTCCTGGAGTTGTTCCATGTTGCCATGATGTGTTTCCATGATGATTAGAAATTGTTCATACTGATCGTTCATTTTATTGATAAAGTTATTATTTCATGGAGTTGTTCCATGATGCCATGATGTATTTTCATGATGATTGTAAATTGTTTATATTGATCGTTCATTTTATTGATATGATTATTCTTCTATGGAGTTGTTTTGTGATATCATGATAAGTTTCCATGATGATTAGAACTTGTTCGTACTAGTCGTTCATTATTAACATGATTATTGGTTATAGAGTTGTTCCATGATGTCATGATACATTTTTTTGATGATTAAATATTGTTCCTATTGATCCTTTTTCATTGAGATGATTATTCTTCTTTGAGTTTTTGCATGATGCCATGATATGTTTGCATGATGATTAGAAGTTGTTCGTACTGATCATTTGTCCCACTAAGACGATTATTCTTTTATAGAGTTCTTTCTTGATTTCATGATATGTTAGAAGTCATTTATACTAATCATTTATCATCGAGATGATTATTATTCCATAGAGATGTTTCATGAGGTCAGGATGCATTTTCATGGTAATTACAAATCCTTCGTACATATTGTTTTTCATTGAGATGATTATTATTATTTTTATTTTTATAACCATAAGCACTGTCATAAAATCTAATATCTAACCAACCCAAATGATTTTCTCATATTAAATTTATCACTTAATGTGGGAGAATAAACGGGAACAAGTGTTAAGATATAGATATGTGCTTATAGATCTATCTCAACACGGGGCCAATGGGGTAAAGGGACCCAAATGAGAGATGGTCTATCAAAGAGCAAGGCTAACCAATGGAGCATAAGACCTTAGGGTTGGCTTCATTGAAGACCTCCAATAATGTGTGTAAAAGTCCTTTGACCTTAGGTAAGCTAGGTCTGAGCTTGAGGTGGGAACCCGGCCCAAGCTCGAGGTGCTTGATTAAGGTTCTTGAGGTACTTGACCTGCTGCATGATTAAGGTTCTTGAGGTGCTTTGACATGCTTGCCTGAGATGCTTGTGGGAACACCCCTAGTCCAAGTGCTTAGTCATGGTTGATGACTAAGGTGCTTGAGCACCAAAAGTCAAAGGTATCTCTACAAAGAGGGGGGCGAGCCCTTTTCCTAGGGGCTAGAGAGAGAACACACACTCACACACTCAAGGAAGACCCAAGCTTGAAGAGGCAGCAGGGACACATGTCAGGCCCCTAACCATGTTACCTTCATGAGATGCTTGAATCCTATTGGCTAGGCTTCAAAGGGGTCCAATGATAAATTACTTGAATTATCTAATTGTTTTTGCATTTATCAAGTCCTCTCTCTCAAAAGGGAAAGGGGGACACTTGTCCCAAGACTACACCTATTGCTAGAAATGGCCCAAGCTTGTGATTGGCTAGGCTTGGCAAGAGCCAATGAGCTTCAATGATGAGCTAGAAGAGGGGGTCGACCTAGCAAGGAGGGGGGTTGCTTAGGGGGTATACTCACCCACACACACTCACAAGCAATCTCATTGTGTACTATGCAAAGTGCAAGAGCTCCCTCTCCTTCTCCAAGTAAGTAGAGGTTGAGAGCCTACACCAACACTCTTGGCTATGGAGTGCAAATCCAACCAAGAGCCATGCTTCAATGCCTAAGCTTTCCATCTCCTTCTTCTTCATTACTATGCTATCATATATGCTAGCAACAAGAGTTATGATAAGTGAGGAACTAATTCTTTCTCCTACGAAATGTTTCTTCTTCCTCTTCCCTACCCTCATTCCCTGCTAGCTCTCTCCACCTTCGAAGGTGTTTGAGGTCTTGGGACTGAGGCTTGGGATAGTTAAAGCTTTCTTCAAGTTTATGTTATGTTTGTGATGCATGAACCTTTCCATCTTCATTGCATCACCTAGGTCACAAGGAACACAAAGACTGTATTGTAACAAGTCTCTCTTAATGGGTGAAATCATAATACAAATGCCTATTGGAGGGGGAACCGGCTCCACATAAATCCGGTCCTCAGTTGTTGTCATGTTTTCTAAATTCTCTCTCTTGCAAAATTATTGTTCATTCCAAGTTAACTAATTGTTATGATTATGTTACTACCTTCAATTATGTTCAACCGCTATGCTCACAAAGTCATTTCTCAAAAGTACTCTCTTTAATTTCCGCTACTCTCAAATTAAATAGGCCAATTCCATTACAAGCGCGGAGAATTGTATTAGAAAGGAACAAAAGTTACATCGACACGCTACCGAGCCAGCCTATAAATTACAAAACCAGGTAATTCTACAAGAGATACATTATTCTTCCAAGGAGTTTTTTCATGATGCCATGATGATTAGAAGTTGATCGTATTGATCATTTGTCACTAAGATGATTATTCTTTTATAGAGTTGTTTCATGATTTCATGATATGTTAGAAGTCAATTATACTAATCATTTATCATCGAGATGATTAGTATTCAATAGAGATGTTTTATGAGGTCATGATGCATTTTCATGGTAATTACAAATCCTTCGTACATATTGTTTTTCATTGAGATGATTATTCTTTTTTTAATTTTTATAACCATAAGCACGGAGAATTGTATTAGAAAGGAAAAAAAGTTACATCGATAGGCTACCGAGACAGCCTATAAATTACAAAACCAGGTAATTCTACAAGAGATACATTATTCTTCGAAGGAGTTTTTGCATGATGCCAAGATGATTAGAAGTTGTTCGTATTGATCATTTGTCACTAAGACAATTATTCTTTTATAGAGTTGTTTCATGATTTCATGATATGTTAGAAGTCATTTATACTAATCATTTATCATCGAGATGATTATTATTCCATAGAGATGTTTCATGAGGTCATGATGCATTTTCATGGTAATTACAAATCCTTCGTACATATTGTTTTCATTGAGATGATTATTCTTTTTTTTTATTTTTATAACCATAAGCGCGGAGAATTGTATTAGAAAGGAACAAAAGTTACATCAATAGGCTACCGAGCCAGCCTATAAATTACAAAACCTGGTAATTCTACAAGAGATAGCTTATTCTTCCAAGGAGTTTTTGCATGATGCCATGATGATTAGAAGTTGTTCGTATTGATCATTTGTCACTAAAACGATTATTCTTTTATAGAGTTGTTTCATGATTTCATGATATGTTAGAAGTCATTTATACTAGTCGTTTATCATTGAGATGATTATTATTCCATGGATTTGTTTCATGAGGTCATGATGCATTTTCATGGTGATTTACAAATCGTTCGTACATATCGTTTCTCATTTTGAAATGGTTATTCTTTCATGGAGCTATTCAATAATGTCATGATGTGTTTACATGGTAATTATAAGCTGTTCATACTAATCATTTATTTACTAAGATACTTATTCATTTATAGAGTTGTTCCATGATGCTATGATGTGTTTTCATAATGATTTTTTATTAAGATACATATTATTTCATGGAGTTGTTCTATAAGACATACTATGTTTTTATAATGTTTAAAATTCGTTTGTATTTATTGTTTGTTAGTAAGAATTTTACTCATTCGTGGAGTTGTTCATGATACCATGATGCGTTTTCATGATGATACTGCTTGTTTCTTATTGAGATGATTTTTTGTTCTATAGCATTGTTTAATGAATGACTTAGTATAATTGAGATAGTTTTTTGTTAGATAGAGTCATTTTAATACCGTCATATTTTTTCATGATGTTTATTATAATTAAAAGAATTATTATTGCATGAAGTCAATTCATCATACCATGTTGTTATTTTAAGTTCGTTTGTAATGATTAAGATGATCGTTTTGTGATTTCATGATATCGTTTCACGATATTTTGTTATGTTTATTATTCTACGGATTTATTTTATGATGCCATGAAGTTCTTTCATAATGATTTCTTGTGATCTAAATAGTTTTTATTCCATATAATTATTTGGTAATGATTTCTTATAATTTCAATGATTTGTATACCATGGTGCTATGCCATGATACCATGGTGTTAATCCATGATGATTGAAAGAGTGATGACATGGTGCTTTTCCATGATATTTTATTATGCTTGACATGATTATTATTTTATGGCTTTGCTTTATTATGCCATGATATTGTCTTATATTGATTTGTAATGATCGAGATGATCGTTTTATGATGTCATGATATTGTTCCATTATCTTATTTTATGATATTTTTCTATGCTTGAGATGTTTCTTTCTTCATAGAGTTTCTCTGTGATGCCATTTCATGTTGATTAATTTATGATCAAGAAAACTTACATTGAATAGAGTTTATACAAATAAGGATTCCCATGGTAAAATTTGAGTACCGGCTTTGTATATATGTACACATATTACATGGTATTTTAGGCTAAGAAGATTTTATAATACATAAATCGGTCTAATTTTGATTGAAGTGTTACAAACCATCTCCAAAGACATTATGTCAGTGTATTTCTCTGACATTGATATTATTTTTATCTTGTGCATGTTGATTTTGTGATATTGACAGATTATACAAAGACAAAGTGAAGTATCTCAGAGATGGTATATGTTTATCGAAGTTAAAGATGATCCAAAGCATTCTTTGAAGGATTTCAAGAGTTAATAAAATCATTTCATTAAGCCTTTGAGGCTATCGTTGTATATAACAGGAGTAATGTAACTCCTTATAAACCATTTTTGTAAATTGAAGAATATATTAACAAAACGATGGGTATATATAGGGCTGTTGATTTTTTCCTTGAGCCCCCAAGGGTTTTTTCATCCACAGTTAGGGACCCTTGTTTGAGTGGGGCTGGGTTTTTTGACATGCAAGTGTCCACAAGCAGTTTTTGTTTCATGCTTTGCAGTTCATGTATATCATGGTTGAGCAAGAAGCAACCTACTGTGGCCACCTCTAGTTGTAAGGCTGAGTACAATGCAGTCTTCATAGCTACAATTGAGTGTGTATGGCTCAACTGTCTTATGGCTGATTTGGGTATTGGACAAGACACTACCAACACTATCTACACTGACAGTCAGAACGCATTCACAGTTGTGAGGAACCCAGTTTTTTATGCTCGCACAAAGCACATTGAGGTGCATTACCGCTCTGTCAGGGAGAGACTCTTAGCAGGGGAGATTAGCTTGGCTTATGTGCCAACACATGACAATCTTGCATATCTTTTCACAAAGGAATTGTCTGATCATGAGAAGTTTGAAGCTTTCCACAAAGCTTTGGGCTTACTCCCCTTTGTGGACTGATCATGTCCTTAGGGCATGGCACTTCCCTTTACTCTGTGTGCCAACTCTCGTTCATCGCATCACTCCAAGGGGGATTTGTTACCATATACATGTGGTAGTGATGTGTGTCAACACACTTAGAACCGCCGCGGTATTTTTTCCCTCACTAGGAGGTTTTGTCCCTCGTGCATTGTATATACGCCCATCACTCTAGGGCTAACTTATCTTTCCATTGCACACCAAGTAATACACTCTCAATTGTGTGTCTTGAGCTTCCTTTGTCTTCTCCAAGCTGTGTGTGTTTTTCTGCAACCCTAATTCCAATAGTCATTGGATATCATATGTGCTATGTTCTTTCCTTGAAGTACACATCAACTCCATTTCTCACACCGCATGTTTTTCTTGAACAAATATCTCATGTGCATATAGAGTGTCCCATAATTGACACATGAATTTGGCACTCTTTTTTTGTTTATCCAAGGCACTCACCTTGCATGAACATACACTCAATTTTCAGCAGCTCAACTCCAATAAGAGTGTACACCAAAGGAAAATTTTCCCACTGGGTTTTTCTCCTTGATCATTCAGGTTTTAGATCCTAATTTAGAAACGTACATCAATAACATATTGTACCTAATTCTTCTACAAGCGGAATCAGCAACACAATAAAGAACGCTGTTAAGAAGTGTGCGGTGCGTGTGGCTGGGAAAGCGTCGGGCCTCTGACTGTGAGAGTTTGCAACAAAGTCAAGCAAGTCACAAAAGATTTGAAGCTAAAAGCACACTAAAAAAGATCAAAACTCCAGCCATGAAAGCTCCACTTTGAAAAATAACCAAGATTAACTCAAAACTCTTGTGTGTATGAAGATTAGGTGTAGCCTCGCTCCCAATTGCACAAATATATTGCTCTTTCAACCCGTTAAAAACCCTAAATGATGCTTTGATTCTTTGTCATGACCATTTCATGGAAGATTCAAAACTTTATTGGAGAAGCCCAAGTAGTTATTTAAAGAGAGGAAACCCTAATTGGTGGCCTCATAGCCTCGAACACGTAGTGGAAGCGCACATGACTACACTAACACCTTGGATTGGAATGGCTCTATCTCCTTGTTTCTATGTCCAAATGAGATCATTCTTGGCTTTATACGTTTCTTATCAACTTGAGAAACAATGACATCATCGTTGATGTGGTATTTTGAGCTATTTGGTGCTATTTTTAGGCTATTTTTGACCATTTCCAGCCCTTTTTGGCCCAAAAATGCCCAAACAAGCTGAAAAATGTCCCTAAATTTGTGGAAAAATACCATTGGGATCAAATTTCATGTTGAAACTCATTTTTCCCTTGCAAAGAATTTTGAAAAAATCATTTATGATGGCGCACAAAACTTGGTATTTTTGGCCAAGATCGCCCGCATTGAGCTTTCTAGACAAAACGACCGTGCCACTTTGAAACACTTGATGTTTGTATATTATTAAAGAAAATTAAGCATGTTTTCATGTGATAAAACATGCAACGGTGGCACGTCCTAGGCCTCGCCTGCTCGACAAGGTATGCATACATTGTTGCACGTATTTTGGTCACCGTGTTAACGTTTTTTTATAAATTTCTACATATGGACATGACGCCCGATGTCAAAAGGGTGTGTGGATTTTTACCTTGCTTCAGCAAGCACATGTACATGCAAGGCAAGTCGTTAGGGTAGCGCCAACTGTCGGGTTATTATAAGTGTCCATTATTGAGTTTTGGAAGTGAGACTTGTATATAACTAAACCTCATGTAAAAACTTGAAAAAGTTCAACCAAAGTTCAAAAATTTACAGCTTTTATCTTGTTATGCCTCCTTGATGGTTTCTGATGCAGTTTTTGCCCTCGCCTTGCCTTCTCTACGTGTAGTCGTATCAGGACAGCTCTTTGTTCGCGTCAATTTTGCATGTAGCGGCATGTAGAATAAATTTTGATCATCTTCAAATTTCTTTCCAATCATTTTTCAAGACTTATCTCAAGCTTTAAAGTGACCCAATTGGATTTGTGCTCTTCAAGTTACGACTAGTTCTCTGCAGGGTTATGGTTATGGTAGCCTAGTGGCAAATTGTGTGCAGATAGATTGGGAGGGCATGTATCTATGGATTGTGGAGTTGATGTTGATTTTTTGGGCTTTTGATTTTCAATTGTGAAAGAGGAGGCCATTGTATTTATATGCATTGGTCGACGTGTGTTGTAAATCCGTGCTTTGACAGGGTTTTGCTCCTATGTGCTATGGTTCTTTAGGTGGGCGTGTGCTTGTAAATTCCCAAGGGAGCATAGGTCTTTTGTTTGGGGTTTACTAAGATTTTTTTTGGTATATTTTTTGGTGCTGAGGTTGAGGTTTTAACGCTCTTGGGCTATAAAACTATAGAGATGTCCCACTTTCTCTTTTGCCCAACAACGCCTACAACCATGGCATTTGTTTTGCATATATCACACTATGTACATTGTAGCATTTGGTCCCACACATCAAAAGAATTAATATTGAGGTGGATATTTTAAATTTCACATTACACACGTGCAACAACATGGCATCCATCCCCTCTAAACGTGCACATCCTCCGGCATGTGCCACACATATCTTTTTGCAACAGGTTTAGTCTTCATTTAAGTCAGCATCCATGTCGATTTCATCATCACTTTCAAAAACTTCCAACACATTGTCCTCTCTATCTTCATCCTCACCCATAACATTTTCATTTGAGTCTTCCTTTTGACTTTCATGTGAATCAAAGGGATCTACATCACCTCTTCTTTTGAACAACTTGATTATTTTCCCTGCAATGGGAAACTTCATTTATGTCCCGTCGAACTTATACAAGGTATGAGTTGCATTCCCATGTACATGATGAACTACATAGGGACCAAACCATCTCTTTGAAAGCATTTTTATTATTAAATTCTGGTTGTTAAGACTACTCTCATACACCAAAACCCAATCACGTTCCTCAATAGCTTTGGGTTTCAGCCTATGCCTCTTATCAAATATGTCCTTATTCTTTAACCTTGCATCTTTCAATCGTGCTAATGTAATCTCACTATCTTGAGGCCTTCTTTCTAACTGGTGTATGCACAAAGCAAGAAAGTCTTCCCTACTCATTCCATCTTCCCAAGTTTAATACATTCCATGTGGGAATTACATCCTCAATTGACATTGTAGGTTTTTGAGTGTACATAAACTCAAAAGGCATATAACCAGTAACTGAGCTATGAGTTGTACAATCATCCCATAAAGCATAAGGTAGTAACCTAGGCCACTCTTCCATTTTACCTTTCCAGGACTTAGCCAAAGCTTTAATGATAGGAGGATGCCCATTCTCTGATTTACCATTTCCTTCAGGATTGTATACAGTTGGTGAGAGCAAGCTTAATGCCCAATCTAGAGAAATACTCCCTGGCTTTGTCTGCATCCAACGCACCCTTGTCCATTGTTATTTTTCCCCAACGTAACCATAAACGGCTAATTTCATCATCCAGGAACATATATATCCCTTTTGTTCTTTTTGTTCTTAGAGCATGACCTTCAAATTGGTTGGTTAAGTCTTCTTGTGCAAGCACTATGTATCACATTTGCCATAATCCCAATGGCACTGTAAACAAATCTACTATTCACTTATAATGCATGGCCAATGGGGTAGTAGGGTGAAACCCATCACGATGGTGCACATTTGAATACATTTGACACGTTTCACAAGACTCCATAAAGTGAGATACATCTAAAAAACCCAAGGGGTCCAGGGGTCCTCTCTCTCCTGAGGACCGTTGATAAAGCCAATAAAGAAAAATTATGTTTTTAAGTTTAGGAAGAGGTCATGGAAAAACTGATTGTCCCAAGGGGAAATCTACTGCTCACGGCAAGGAGAAAGCAGTGCACACGGTGCAACTGCTACCTCTGGAGTCTTCCTCACAATTCTCTACAGTGGAAGTAACACACACTGAGGTGGTGCATGAATGCTGTCTCACAGCTTCCATGTGGCAACCAACCTTTGGACCACATGAGTTAGTACGTATGCACGGATATCTACAAGGGCACAAGGTGTGCATCTCGGTAGATGACGGTGCTACTCACAATTTCATCAATTACGGATTGGTGAAAAAACTTAAATTGCCTCAAACTCTGAGTACCCACCACTACAAAGTAGTGAGGCGGTCCGGGGCGGGCAACAAGAAGAGCGGCCTCTAAACACCCTTCCAGGCTCCCATGCTGCTCAATTGGGGCTTGGGCAAGCACAATCAGAGACAACAACAACCCACAGCCAGAAACCAAACAAGAAAAGGGGCACCACCTAGGTGTAGATGCGAGCTAGGACGCACGTGATATCTCCTTGTACTCAAATGCACAAAGAGAGGGGAATGCAAGATAGCCACACACACCAAACACAAACATTCACCACGCCAGAGAGAGGTAAAGAGCACAAATCAACTTGAGCAACTCAGTCTTAGCCTTAAAGACTAGATGCACACAAAGCTTGATGAGAAACAGAGAGACAACACAAAACTTGACCTTGTTGCCAATACACAAATTGTCTTAGGGTCACGGGAGCCCACTCCCCGAGAACCCTCTTACAATTCACCTTTTAGGCAAACAATTCAACAAGCCCTCAAATGGCACAACAAACTTCAAGGACAATATACCTTCAACCACCTGATGAGCCAACTTATCAAGTCAATTTGGAGAGAAGAGTCGTAGTTGCAGCACACAATTGCACCCAACACTATGAATCTTATTTATGGACAAGAGTAGGCTACAAGTGTGATTGTAGAGTATAGTATCACTCCACTCCTCTAGATGGCATAACTAACTTCAAGCTTCTCCATGCACCTATGTGTAGTGATGGAACAGAGCATTCACAATGCACACACTGTACACAACTAGGCTTGAAAAATGGTGTGTTATGTGTTGAGAATGGTGTGGTGTAGTGTGATCATATGATTTACAAGAGAGAGAAGGGATCTATTTATAGGTTTTAGAAGCCCCGATTATGATTAGGCCTAATCAAGTTTATTTGAAGGAATAAAAGACTATGCATATATATATATTTTTTAATGAGGGTGAGTCTCTCTTGTCCTTTGAGTCACATGGATGTGGGCTCAAGGGAAGATAATTATTGAGGATGAAAGGAGAGAGGATTGAGTGAATAATTTGGGAGGGCCTACTCTAGTAGAGCATTTTACAATAAGGTTAGTGGTTAGTAGTTAGTAATTATCACTGCAAAATATTTACAAAATCATTCACCAAATGGTGAGATATATGATGAGAAAAATTAGAGAAGGGATGAGCTTGTAAAGAGAGGTTGAAGCTTTGGAGAAGTTGACATTCACCTCTTTACGGCACTGGTAGAAGAAACGGTTAGCATGGCGAAGTAGCGCGTGTCGATGGAGCTATGTTATCTTCAAACCTTGAAAAGCCTTCATTTGCAGAGGTTATCCTTGTATTTTTGCTGATTTTTTAAAGCTCTTTACAAAGCTGAAGAGAGTATGGTAATATGGATATATATGTAGAGAGAAAGGGGGACACTTAGGGTGTAGAAATGGAGGATGAAGGCTATGGAGGTGTGAGAGATGTGGCAATGGTGAAGAGGGTGAATTAGGACATAGGAGTTGCAGGTTTGGGAGTGGGAAGGAGAGGGAGGAGCGTGTGTGAAAGAGGAAAATGATAAAGTCGAAGAGGGAGTGTGGCTGCATAGCATGGGCAAACTGGGGTCCACCAATAAAATCATAGCTCACAGCTCGTAGCTCAAAAAAATATGAAAAACTTTGAGGTGAAAGTTCAGCTCACGAGCGACAACTTTTGTTTGTATCACCTTTTCAAATTCGGGGAGCATGTGATCTTTAAAAATTCAGCAAAACCGACTGTTTTTTCCACTCCACAAGGTCCTTGTGATGTCCTTCTTTGGATGATTCTTTTGAATACCTCCAAGAGTGAGCTCTCCATGGTGCATGCATGCATGCCACATACCCTTGACCTTTTTTGGTAGGTCTATAATTGAAGATATTGTTGAAATCATGATATAAGTGAATAGTACAACTAAGAAAATCAAATATTGAGGGGTCTAAAAAATATGTACATATCAAATATAAATAATATAGGTGTAAAAAATATAAAGGGGTCAAAACAAATCTCTCTCATTATAAGACTACCATAAAAAGATGAATATTTTTTGTGGTCTAATTTATGAGAGTAATAAAGAATAGATGTAGGTAGGAAACAATCACAATAGTGAAACAATATACACATAAATAAAACTAGTTTTTTTTTGGATTTTTGTTGGGATGGAGTTACACAAAAAAAAGAGAAGCTTGCATGAAATTATTTTTATATGGAATAAAAAGTATGCAAAATGGTAAGAAAAAATATGATAATGATGAGTTATTGTACATAGCATAAATAACACACACCTAAGTATAAATATCTAAATAAATACCAAAATAATTATGAAAAATCATTTTATTTAGGCCTTATATACAGTGAAATATTTACACACAAATGGGCCATAATAAACTTATATTTTTTATATTTTTTTGGCGCAACTAGCCTAGTGACTAGCTAATTGAGAGTTTTTAAGAAGATATGGGAAAAGTCCCCTAACTCACACACACCGATATACAGTGAAATGGTAGGGATAACCAAAATGTTTGAGTGATTTGATAGAGTGAGGTAGCTTACTATGGCAATTATGGAAAGCCGAAAAACGGCTATCATTAGCCCCCCCCTTAGATAATGGTACATTCATGTACCATTTATCCGATCATACAACATGTAGATTGTGTAACGTCTGTCTTTGTGTGCTCTCATCTTTGAAGAATCTTTGTTGTATGATTAAAAAACCTTGTGTGATCTAAAAGGTTCTCGGAGCCAATAGCAGGATGAAATGAAGTGACGGAGTAAAACTCCTCCATCGAGAAAGTTTCCATAAGCACCCCCCAGGATCAAAGATCTTGAAATATCTTTCCCAAAGAGAGATGTATGGTATGGAATCACTTACTGATTTCGGTTGAAGAAACTTGTAGATTCTATTGTTGTCCATCATTGCATCTATGACTATGAATGTAATATAAAAGATTGGTTGCTCTTCCTCCTGTGTAAAGCTTATGTATTTGCTATGATCTTCAAGAGCTTGTATGAGAAAATTCCTGAACTGTAGCTCATAAAATTCATTCAACCTGGGTAGGCTCATCAAGTCAAAAATTCTATGACCTTCATGATTTATGAAAGCTTGATCCATGCTTCCAACCGCTATTGGAAGATATTGCAAATAGTTTACCACATAAGTAGATAATAGACGAAGGTTTCTATTGCTTCCAACACATTGGAAGAGAATAGATTTTGGTACTCATTGACGAAATATCCACATGTAGCAATCAAAAAGATTTTCATCTATGATGAAGACCAGAAGCATCACAATGTGTGACCTCCATACACCAAAGAACCAAATGTAGAAGGTTTGGAAACATCCGTTCATCACCAAGTATTCATGTCCTCTTCCACTTAAGAAGGTATGGTGTCCCGGATGAAAGGAATATGTGAAGAGAGGAGAAGTTGACCTTGAAGAGGTGAAACCCAATGTGAAGATGCTATGGGCTTCAAAAGCTTGGATTGTCTTGCTAAGAGATTGTCCCATGAATGAAGAGCCACCCACTAAAACACCATTGAAGAGAATGATACCCTTCTGATATTTTCTATTTATGATTTTATTTTTTACTACTCTTCCATGTTATTCATCCCCTTCTAAGCCCCCCCTTTGGCAAGGTTGTAACTCCTCACATTGTACCACTTCAAAGGTTGATGGATTACTGTTTGATTTTGTGAAAACTTTGGCTTCTTGCATGATAGGTTCCTCTATGCTTAACATATATGGGTCATACCAATGCTTTTCAACATCCTCAAACACTTCTTGAAGATTATCCTCGCATGGATTCAACTCACACTCTTCTACTTTGTTTTGGAGTTGGCATTCCATGTACACAATCATCTCTTTATGATCAATGTGGTCTATGATCTCCCCACCTATGATTTCATCTTCTTCTTCACTCTCTTCTTTTAGACAAAATACACTCTCAGAACATTCCATAAGATCAAGGTTACCTTCAAGGTCTTCATTCTCCATAGATTCCTGTTGCCCAAAAGCTTCGTCTGCTCGGACTAGAAATTGATCCTCTGCCAAAAGGTTGGATGTATCCATTATTGAATCATCAATGCCATTTGAGATATCTTGTGTCGATTTTTGCATGCTTGTGATAAAGGTAGAAGAAAGAGATTCCACATTTGAATCTTGGCCACACACTTTAGCACTTGAATAATCAGTTGGCATGTAAGTAACTTCTTCAACATTTGTCGGAGTAGAAGGAGACAAGTATGGCAAAGGAGATGAATCCTTGATAGAAACACTTTCATGATGGTTGGTTCTTCCAGCATGATGGAAACCATTTTTGATGTAGAAGTACTTGTGAAACTTCCTTCGGGCAATAGTGACCGCTTCTTCAAAGGTAGAGGGTCCACTACAAGTAACCTTAGTCTTTAGGAAAGGAGACAAACCCGAAATAAATTGCTCCATTTTTACATAATCTGGAAATGTAGAACTAAATCCACATCTTCCCCATTGACGAGAAAAAATATCCTCATAAGCATAGTAGTCTTCACCATGTTGTTGAAGTCTCCCTAATAAAGCCCATGCTGTCTCTGTTTTTGTAAATTTAGAGAATCTTGTCTTCAAAGCTTTGGAAATTTGGGTATATCCATCTTCAATCTGAGAAGACATACTCCAAAACCATTGCTCAACGTTGCCTCTAAGGCATAGCAATAGAAAATCCCCATTTTCAATGTCATCCCTTTTACCAAGGATACGACAAACCATTCTAAAATCAGCAAGAAAATCATCAACATCTTCTTCTAGATTTCCGAAGAAGATTGGGATATCATCAAAAGTATAGCGTGTCATAGTTTCTCAATGCTAGAACCACACAAAGATTAGTTCCAAACAATCATTTTCTCTCATGACATCAACTAACTACACAAAGTTTTGAAAGGTCTTTTAGCATGAATTCTAGATTCTTATGTGAAAATATTTTTTTCCTTTCTTATGTTATGCTAATCCAAACCATATTCTAGATCAATTTTTGTTGCCTTGAAATTAAACTCAGTCATACAAGTTTTCATGATTCATATAATCTACTTGATTATCCTGAAATTCAAGCATTCATGCAATACAACAACAATAAGCACAAAGTCAGTCCTCAGTGGGGGCACCAATTTGAGGCGGTCCGGGGCGGGCAACAAGAAGAGCGGCCTCTAAACACCCTTCGAGGCTCCCATGCTGCTCAATTGGGGCTGGGGCACGCACAATAAGAGACAACAACAACCCACAACCAGAAACCAAACAAGAAAAGGGGCACCACCTAGTTGTAGATGCGAACTAGGACGCACGTGATATCTCCTTGTACTCAAATGCACAAAGAGAGGGGAATGCAAGATAGCCACACACACCAAACACAAACATTCACCACGCCAGAGAGAGGTAAAGAGCACAAATCAACTTGTGCAACTCAGTCTTAGCCTTAAAGACTAGATGCACACAAAGATTGATGAGAAACAGAGAGACAACACAAAACTTGACCTTGTTGCCAATACACAAATTGTCTTAGGGTCACGGGAGCCCTCTCCCCGAGCACCCTCTTACAATTCACCTTTTAGGCAAACAATTCAACAAGCCCTCAAACCACGAAGCATGAAATGGCACAACAAACTTCAAGGACAATATACCTTCAACCACCTGATGAGCCAACTTATCAAGTCAATTTGGAGAGAAGAGTCGTATTTGCAGCATACAATTGCACCCAACACTATGAATCTTATTTATGGACAAGAGTAGGCTACAAGTCTGATTGCAGAGTATAGTATCACTCCACTCCTCTAGATGGCATAACTAACTTCAAGCTTCTCCATGCACCTATGTGTAGTGATGGAACGGAGCACTCACAATGCACACACTCTACACAACTAGGCTTGAAAAGTGGTGTGTTATGTGTTGAGAATGGTGTGGTGTAGTGTGATCATATGATTTACAAGGGAGAGAAGGGCTCTATTTATAGGTTTTAGAAGCCCCGATTAGGATTAGGCCTAATCAAGTTTATTTGAAGGAATAAAAGACTATGCATATATATATATATTTTTAATGAGGGTGGGTCTCTCTTGTCCTTTGAGTCACATGGATGTGGGCTCAAGGGAAGAGAATTATTGAGGATGAAAGGAGAGAGGATTGAGTGAATAATTTGGGAGGGCCTACTCTAGTAGAGGGTGCATTTTACAATAAGGTTAGTGGTTAGTAGTTAGTAATTATCACTAAAAAATATTTACAAAATCATTCACCAAATGGTGAGATATATGATGAGAAAAATTAGAGAAGGGATGAGCTTGTAAAGAGAGGTTGAAGCTTTGGAGAAGTTGACATTCACCTCTTTACAGCACGGTAGAAGAAACGGTCAGCATGGCGAAGTAGCGCGTGTCGATGAAGCTATGTTATCTTCAAACCTTGGAAAATTCATGATAAAGCCTTCATTTGCAGAGGTTATCCTTGGATTTTTGCTGATTTTTTGAAGTTCTTTACAAAGCTGAAGAGAGTATGGTAATATGGACATATATGTAGAGAGAAAGGGGGACACTTAGGGTGTAGAAATGGAGGATGAAGGCTATGGAGGTGTGAGCGATGTGGCAATGGTGAAGAGGGTGAATTAGGACATAGGAGTTGCAGGTTTGGGAGTGGGAAGGAGAGGGAGGAGCGTGTGTGAAAGAGGAAAATGATAAAGTGGAAGAGGGAGTGTGGCTGCATAGCATGGGCAAACTGGGGTCCACCAATAAAATCATAGCTCACAGCTCGTAGCTTAAAAAAATATGAAAAACTTTGAGGTGAAAGTTCAGCTCATGAGCTACAACTTTTGTTTGTATCACCTTTTCAAATTCGGGGAGCATGTGATCTTTAAAAATTCAGCAAAACCGACTGTTTTTTCCACTCCACAAGGTCCTTGTGATGTCCTTGTTTGGATGATTCTTTTGAATACCTCCAAGAGTAAGCTCCCCATGGTGCATCCATGCATGCCACATACCCTTGACCTTATTTGGTAGGTCTATAATTGAGGATATTGTTGAAATCATGATATAAGTGAATAGTACAACTAAGAAAATCAAATATTGAGGGGTCTAAAAAATATGTACATGTCAAATATAAATAATATAGGTGAAAAAAATATAAAGGGGTCAAAACAAATCTCTCTCATTATAAGTCTACCATAAAAAGATGAATATTTTTTGTGGTCTAATTTATGAGAGTAATAAAGAATAGATGTAGGAAGGAAAAAATCACAATAGTGAAAAAATATACACATAAATAAAACTAGTTTTTTTTTGGATTTTTGTTGGGATGGAGTTACACAAAAAATAAGAGAAACTTGCATGAAATTATTTCTATATGGAATAAAAAGTATGCAAAATGGTAAGAAAAAATATGGTAATGATGAGTTAATGTACATAGCATAAATAACACACACCTAAGTATAAATATTTAAATAAATACCAAAATAATTATGAAAAATCATTTTATTTAGGCCTTATATACAGTGAAATATTTACACACAAATGGGCCATAATAAACTTATATTTTTTATATTTTTTTGGCTCAACTAGCCCAGTGACTAGCTAATTGAGGGTTTTTAAGAAGATATAGGAAAAGTCCCCTAACTCACACACACCTATATACAGTGAAATGGTAGGGATAAACAAAATGTTTGAGTGATTTGATAGAGTGAGGTAGCTTACTATGGCAATTATGGAAACCCGAAAAACGGCTATCATTAGCCCCCCCCTTAGATAATGGTACATTCATGTACCATTTATCCGATCATACAACATGTAGATTGTGTAACGTCTGTCTTTGTGTGCTCTCATCTTTGAAGAATCTTTGTTGTATGATTAAAAAACCTTGTGTGATCTAAAAGGTTCTCGGAGCCAATAGCAGGATGAAATGAAGTGACGGAGTAAAACTCCTCCATCGAGAAAGTTTCCATAAGCACCCCCCAGGATCAAAGATCTTGAAATATCTTTCCCAAAGAGAGATGTATGGTATGGAATCACTTACTGATTTCGGTTGAAGAAACTTGTAGATTCTATTGTTGTCCATCATTGCATCTATCACTATGAATGTGATATAAAAGATTGGTTGCTCCTCCTCTTGTGTAAAGTTGATGTATCTGCTATGATCTTCAAGAGCTTGTATGAGCAAATTCCTGAACTGTAGCTCATAAAATTCATTCAACCTGGGTAGGCTCATCAAGTCAAAAATTCTATGACCTTCATGATTTATGAAATCTTGATACATGCTTCCAACCGCTATTGGAAGATATTGCAAATAGTTTACCACATAAGTAGATAATAGACGAAGGTTTCTATTGCTTCCAACACATTGGAAGAGAATAGATTTTGGTACTCATTGACGAAATATCCACATGTAGCAATCAAAAAGATTTTCATCTATGATGAATACCAGAAGCATCACAATGTGTGACCTCCATACACCAAAGAACCAAATGTAGAAGGTTTGGAAACATCCGTTCATCACCAAGTATTCATGTCCTCTTCCACTTAAGAAGGTATGGTGTCCCGGATGAAAGGAATATGTGAAGAGAGGAGAAGTTGACCTTGAAGAGGTGAAACCCAATGTGAAGATGCTTGGGGCTTCAAAAGCTTGGATTGTCTTGCTAAGAGACTGTCCCATGAATGAAGAGCCACCCACTAAAACACCATTGAAGAGAATGATACCCTTCTGATATTTTCTATTTATGATTTTATTTTTTACTACTCTTCCATGTTATTCATCCCCTTCTAAGCCCCCCCTTTGGCAAGGTTGTAACTCCTCACATTGTACCACTTCAAAGGTTGATGGATTACTGTTTGATTTTGTGAAAACTTTGGCTTCTTGCATGATAGGTTCCTCTAAGCTTAACATATATGGGTCATACCAATGCTTTTCAACATCCTCAAACACTTCTTGAAGATTACCCTCTCATGGATTCAACTCACACTCTTCTACTTTGTTTTGGAGTTGGCATTCCCTGTACACAATCATCTCTTTATGATCAATGTGGTCTATGATCTCCCCACCTATGATTTCATCTTATTCTTCACTCTCTTCTTTTAGACAAAATACACTCTCAGAACATTCCATAAGATCAAGGTTTACCTTCAAGGTCTTCATTCTCCATAGATTCCTGTTGCCCAAAAGCTTCGTCTGCTCGGACTAGAAATTGATCCTCTGCCAAAAGGTTGGATGTATCCATTTTTGATTCATCAATGCCATTTGAGATATCTTGTGTCAATTTTTGCATGCTTGTGATAGAGGTAGAAGAAAGAGATTCCACATTTAAATCTTGGCCACACACTTTAGCACTTGAATAATCAGTTGGCATGTAAGTAATTTCTTCAACATTTTTCGGAGTAGAAGGAGACAAGTATGGTAAAGGAGATGACTCCTTGATAGAAACACTTTCATGATGGTTGGTTCTTCCAGCATGATGGAAACCATTTTTGATGTAGAAGTACTTGTGAAACTTCCTTCGGGCAATAGTGACCGCTTCTTCAAAGGTAGAGGGTCCACTACAAGTAACCTTAATCTTTAGGAAAGGAGACAAACCCGAAATAAATTGCTCCATTTTTACATAATCTGGAAATGTAGAACTAAATCCACATCTTCCCCATTGACGAGAAAAAATATCCTCATAAGCATAGTAGTCTTCACCATGTTGTTGAAGTCTCCCTAATAAAGCCCATGCTGTCTCTGTTTTTGTAAATTTAGAGAATCTTGTCTTCAAAGCTTTGGAAATTTGGGTATATCCATCTTCAATCTGAGAAGACATACTCCAAAACCATTGCTCAACGTTGCCTCTAAGGCATAGCAATAGAAAATCCCCTTTTTCAATGTCATCCCTTTTACCAAGGATACAACAAACCATTGTAAAATCGGCAAGAAAATCATCAACATCTTCTTCTAGATTTCCGAAGAAGATTGGGATATCATCAAAGGTATAGCGTGTCATAGTTTCTCAATGCTAGAACCACACAAAGATTAGTTCCAAACAATCATTTTCTCTCATGACATCAACTAACTACACAAAGTTTTGAAAGGTCTTTTAGCATGAATTCTAGATTCTTATGTGAAAATATTTTTTTCCTTTCTTATGTTATGCTAATCCAAACCATATTCTAGATCAATTTTTGTTGCCTTGAAATTAAACTCAGTCATACAAGTTTTCATGATTCATATAATCTACTTGATTATGCTGAAATTCAAGCATTCATGCAATACAACAACAATAAGCACAAAGTCAGTCCTCAGTGGGGGCACCAATTTGAGGCGGTCCGGGCGGGCAACAAGAAGAGCGGCCTCTAAACACCCTTCGAGGCTCCCATGCTGCTCAATTGGGACTGCGGCACACACAATCAGAGACAACAACAACCCACAGCCAAAAACCAAACAAGAAAAGGGGCACCACCTAGGTGTAGATGCGAACTAGGATGCACGTGATATCTCCTTGTACTCAAATGCACAAAGAGAGGGGAATGCAAGATAGCCACACACACCAAACACAAACATTCACCACGCCAGAGAGAGGTAAAGAGCACAAATCAACTTGAGCAACTCAGTCTTAGCCTTAAAGACTAGATGCACACAAAGATTGATGAGAAAGAGAGAGACAACACAAAACATGACCTTGTTGCCAATACACAAATTGTCTTAGGGTCACGGGAGCCCTCTCCCCGAGTACCCTCTTACAATTCACCTTTTAGGCAAACAATTCAATAAGCCCTCAAACCACCAAGCATGAAATGGCACAACAAACTTCAAGGAAAATATACCTTCAACCACCTGATGAGCCAACTTATCAAGTCAATTTGGAGAGAAGAGTCGTAGTTGCAGCATACAATTGCACCCAACACTATGAATCTTATTTATGGACAAGAGTAGGCTACAAGTGTGATTGCAGAGTATAGTATCACTCCACTCCTCTAGATGGCATAACTAACTTCAAGCTTCTCCATGCACCTATGTGTAGTGATGGAACAGAGCACTCACAATGCACACACTCTACACAACTAGGCTTGAAAAGTGGTGTGTTATGTGTCGAGAATGGTGTGGTGTAGTGTGATCATATGATTTAGAAGGGAGAGAAGGGCTCTATTTATAGGTTTTAGAAGCCCCGATTAGGATTAGGCCTAATCATGTTTATTTGAAGGAATAAAAGACTATGCATATATATATATATATTTTAATGAGGGTGGGTCTCTCTTGTCCTTTGAGTCACATGGATGTGGGCTCAAGGGAAGAGAATTATTGAGGATGAAAGGAGAGAGGATTGAGTGAATAATTTGGGAGGGCCTACTCTAGTAGAGGGTGCATTTTACAATAAGGTTAGTGGTTAGTAGATAGTAATTATCACTAAAAATATTTACAAAATCATTCACCAAATGGTGAGATATATGATGAGAAAAATTAGAGAAGGGATGAGCTTGTAAAGAGAGGTTGAAGCTTTGGAGAAGTTGACATTCACCTCTTTACAGCACCGGTAGAAGAAACGGTCAGCATGGCGAAGTAGCGCGTGTCGATGAAGCTATGTTATCTTCAAACCTTGGAAAATTCATGATAAAGCCTTCATTTGCAGAGGTTATCCTTGGATTTTTGATGATTTTTTGAAGTTCTTTACAAAGCTGAAGAGAGTATGGTAATATGGACATATATTTAGAGAGAAAGGGGGACACTTAGGGTGTAGAAATGGAGGATGAAGGCTATGGAGGTGTGAGCGATGTGGCAATGGTGAAGAGGGTGAATTAGGACATAGGAGTTGCAGGTTTGGGAGTGGGAAGGAGAGGGAGGAGAGTGTGTGAAAGAGGAAAATGATAAAGTGGAAGAGGGAGTGTGGCTGCATAGCATGGGCAAACTGGGGTCAACCAATAAAATCATAGCTCACAGCTCGTAGCTTAAAAAAATATGAAAAACTTTGAGGTGAAAGTTCAGCTCATGAGCTACAACGTTTGTTTGTATCACCTTTTCAAATTTGGGGAGCATGTGATCTTTAAAAATTCAGCAAAACCGACTGTTTTTTCCACTGCACAAGGTCCTTGTGATGTCCTTGTTTCGATGATTCTTTTGAATACCTCTAAGAGTAAGCTCCCCATGGTGCATCCATGCATGCCACATACCCTTGACCTTATTTGGTAGGTCTATAATTGAGGATATTGTTGAAATCATGATATAAGTGAATAGTACAACTAAGAAAATCAAATATTGAGGGGTCTAAAAAATATGTACATATCAAATATAAATAATATAGGTGAAAAAACTATAAAGGGGTCAAAACAAATCTCTGTCATTTTAAGTCTACCACAAAAAGATGAATATTTTTTTTGGTCTAATTTATGAGAGTAATAAAGAATAGATGTAGGAAGGAAAAAATCACAATAGTGAAAAAATATACACATAAATAAAACTAGATTTTTTTTGGATTTTTGTTGGGATGGAGTTACACAAAAAATAAGAGAAGCTTGCATGAAATTATTTCTATATGGAATAAAAAGTATGCAAAATGGTAAGAAAAAATATGATAATGATGAGTTAATGTACATAGCATAAATAACACACACTTAAGTATAAATATTTAAATAAATACCAAAATAATTATGAAAAATCATTTTATTTAGGCCTTATATACAATGAAATATTTACACACAAATGGACCATAATATACTTATATTTTTTATATTTTTTAGGCTCAACTAGCCCAGTGACTAGCTAATTGAGGGTTTTTAAGAAGATATAGGAAAAGTCCCCTAACTCACACACACCTATATACAGTGAAATGGTAGGGATAACCAAATTGTTTGAGTGATTTGATAGGGTGAGGTAGCTTACTATGGCAATTATCGAAAGCTGAAAAACGGCTATCATTAGCCCCCCCCCTTAGGTAATGGTACATTCATCTACCATTTATCCGATCATACAACATGTAGATTGTGTAACGTCTGTCTTTGTCTGCTCTCATCTTTGAAGAACCTTTGTTGTATGATTAAAAAACCTTGTGTGATATGAAAGGTTCTCGGAGCCAATAGCAGGATGAAATGAAGTGACGGAGTAAACTCCTCCATCGAGAAAGTTTCCATAAGCACCCCCCAGGATCAAAGATCTTGAAATATCTTTCCCAAAGAGAGATGTATGGTATGGAATCACTTACTGATTTCGGTTTAAGAAACTTGTAGATTCTATTGTTGTCCATCATTGCATCTATCACTATGAATGTGATATAAAAGATTGGTTGCTCCTCCTGTTGTGTAAAGTTGATGTATCTGCTATGATCTTCAAGAGCTTGTATGAGCAAATTCCTGAACTGTAGCTCATAAAATTCATTCAACCTGGGTAGGCTCATCAAGTCAAAAATTCTATGACCTTCATGATTTATGAAATCTTGATACATGCTGCCAACCGCTATTGGAAGATATTGCAAATAGTTTACCACATAAGTAGATAATAGACGAAGGTTTCTATTGGTTCCAACACATTGGAAGAGAATAGATTTTGGTACTGATTGACGAAATATCCACATGTAGCAATCAAAAAGATTTTCATCTATGATGAAGACCAGAAGCATCACAATGTGTGACCTCCATACACCAAAGAACCAAATGTAGAACGTTTGGAAACATCCGTTCATCACCAAGTATTCATGTCCTCTTCCACTTAAGAAGGTATGGTGTCCCGGATGAAAGGAATATGTGAAGAGAGGAGAAGTTGACCTTGAAGAGGTGAAACCCAATGTGAAGATGATTGGGGCTTCAAAAGCTTGGATTGTCTTGCTAAGAGATTGTCCCATGAATGAAGAGCCACCCACTAAAACACCATTGAAGGGAATGATACCCTTCTGATAGTTTCTATTTATGATTTTATTTTTTACTACTCTTTCATGTTATTCATTCCCTTCTAAGCCCCCCCTTTGGCAAGGTTGTCACTCCTCACATTGGACCACTTCAAAGGTTGATGGATTACTGTTTGATTTTGTGAAAACTTTGGCTTCTTGCATTATAGGTTCCTCTAAGCTTAACATATATGGGTCATACCAATGCTTTTCAACATCCTCAAACACTTCTTGGAGATTACCCTCGCATGGATTCAACTCACACTCTTCTACTTTGTTTTGGAGTTGGCATTCCATGTACACAATCATCTCTTTATGATCAATGTGGTCTATGATCTCCCCACCTATGATTTCATCTTCTTCTTCACTCTCTTCTTTTAGACAAAATACACTCTCAGAACATTCCATAAGATCAAGGTTACCTTTAAGGTCTTCATTCTCCATAGATTCCTGTTGCCCAAAAGCTTCGTCTGCTCGGACTAGAAATTGATCCTCTGCCAAAAGGTTGGATGTATCCATTATTGAATCATCAATGCCATTTGAGATATCTTGTGTCAATTCACTACAAGAGGCTCTTCACATTAGCGACGCTCACACAGCGACGCTCAAAAAAAAATTTCCCGGCGTCGCTATGAGCGTCGCTATAAGCGTCGCTATGAGCGTCGCAAATTTACAAAGAAATTTGCGACGCTCATAGCGACGCTTATAGCGACGCTCATAGCGACGCCAACTGGGGTAAAAAAAATAACCGAGCGCGCCCAAAAACTCAGATCTCAGATCTGAGTTTTTCGGCGCCCTCAAGCAAAGAGCAGGTAACGCTCTCCCTCACTCTCTCTCTCTCTCTCTCTCTCTCTTTTTCTTTTACACACACACACACACACACACACACACACACACGAGGAGAGGAAGGAGAGACAGGTATGCTCCTTCCCTCTCCTCATTCTCATGTTCCCTTCCCCTCTTTCTCTCTCCCTCGCTCTCTCTCTCACACACACACACATACACACACACATATAGTGTTTTTGAGAGAGAGAGAGAGAGAGAGAGAGAGAGAGAGAGAGAGAGAGAGAGAGAGAGAGTGCAAAAACGCACACACATACATAAACAAAGAATGCACACACACATTGAGAGAGAAAAAGAGAGAGAGAGCATGCATAAACAAAAAACGCACGCATTGAGAGAGGAAAAGAGAGAGAGAACATGCATAAACAAAAAACGCACACATTGAGAGAGGAAAAGAGAAAGAAAACATGCATACGATCCAAAAAAACGCACACACATTGAGAGAGAAAGAAAGAGAAACTAAGGGAGCGTCGTAGGAAACTAATTAAAATTAAAAGACCTAAAGATCTAGCTGACGAGGAGTTGAACTGAAGACCTATTATTCAAGAGAGAAATGGCATAATCAATCTATCATACTTGGCATGGGTGATAGAAAGGTTATACCATTTATCTCTTTTTATTGGCACACACATCCACACACGCGCACACACACAGGAAGAAGAGAGTTATAACGTCGTAGGAAACTATTTTAAAAGACGTTAAAGATTAGGTTATATGTAGACTTACATTAAATTAGATTTAGGTTTATTTTTAACTAGATTTATATTTATTTAAGCTAGATTTAGATTTATGTTATATTAGATTAGATGCGGGTCTCCATAGACTGCGATGCCTGCATGAAGCGGGTGAAGAAAGCCCTCAATGGAATATAGGGTATTGCTGCCTTCACTCATAGTGGGCTCCGTCGATCCAAAAGTACTGGTGAAATGTCTTCAGAAGATAGGGAAGAAGGTGGATCTTCAGGGCGGCAAGAGTCACTACATCCCCGACACAATGACCATCTAGACAACCTCTAGTCATTAGACTTACGTTAAATTAGATTTAGCTTTATTTTTAGTTAGATTTACGTTTATTTAGATTTACGCTTATTTACGTTAGATCGAGTCCACGCAAGAATTACTTACGGTTTAGGGTTTAGAGTTAGACGAACAGTGAAAAGATCTACTGTGAAAAGATGTTAAGATGAAGTGAAGTGCTACAGCTAGAGAAGAGGCAAAGGGATTTTGTCCACTACATGCAGTATCATGTAGACGTGGGTGTCTAGATTTCTTGTACCCACAAATATAGGTATTGACCAATAAAGACGAGATTATAACCCGGTGGTTCTGATCTCCGTGCACCTCTAGACCGAGGTGTGCGGGGATTGGACATGACTAGAGAATGTGAGGTAAAGAGAGAGAGAGAGAGAGAGAGAGAGAGAGAGAGAGAGAGAGAGAGAGAGAGAGAGAGAGAGAGATAAGACGAAGAATGCCAATAGAATATTAAATTTGTTGTCTAGGTTATAAGTTTTTTATCCTCATTATGAGTAGCGACGAGGATGTGGGACCGTCCAACCGAAACACCTATCTCTCAACGAGGTCTTATGTCCTTGTAATCAATGCAAGCATGCTGTGCGACGGACAAGACGTGTTTCTTTGCAGCACGTTCGTGAATTTGGCGAGTTCGATCCATCTATTATAGATCGAGTTGTTGCCAATTATAACTCGTCGGACTCTGACGCTGGCCAACAAGCAGCAATCTTGCAACCCAATAGACGTATTCGCAAGCGCTTTGGTCAAGCAGCATATGTGAGGCCACAAGATGTAGCCTCTGACAGCTCGGGGATGATCATGCAGAGCACATTCCCAACGAGGCAATGTTTGAGCCCGAGATTGATGAAATGATCGAGACGATCATGGATTCAGAAAGGCTTATCTATGATGATATGAAAAGTGAAGCCGATACATCATTGTATAATGGAGCACGTATGTCTAGATTGAAAGCACTCCTGGTTCTTCTCAACATGCAGGCAAAGTTTGGATGGAGTGACACTAGCGTCACAGCGCTTTTCAGGTGATCTATTACAATTAGTTTACTTTAATAGAACTCATGGTGTATAATGATCTGATAGATTTTTACACGACTGTATCATATTTTTATGTTGTGTAGATTGCTGAAAGAGCACATTCTACCAGCTGACAATGTGATGCCAGATTCCCGAGATGAAGCAAGAAAGATTTTGCGAAACTTGGGGATGGATTACAATTCTATCCACGCTTGTCCTAATGACTGCATTCTTTTCAGAGGGGAATACACAGACATGGAGAAGTGTCCGAAATGTGATTCCGAAAGATATCGAGTAGATCTCCACGGGACAAAAATTCCACAAAAGGTTTTGCGACATTTTTCTTTGCTTCCTCGCATCAAGCATTTCTTCGAATGTAAGTCCATGGCCGCCCTAGCATCATGGCATGAGGAGAATAAATCTTCGGATGGTGTGCTACGAATTCCTGCAGATTGCGCAGCCTGGAAACATATAGATGGAACATGGTCGGATTTTGCCAGGGAAGCTCGAAATTTGCGCTTAGGCCTGGCTATGGATGGCGTAAATCCATTTGGTCAAAGATCAACATCTTACAGTGTATGGCCCGTTGTCATCGTCAACTACAACATTCCCCCGTGGTTGACTACGAAGAAGGGGCACCTATGGCTAAGCTTGATTGTGCCAGGGCGATATAAAGTGGGGAATATGGATGTGTATCTTCGTCCACTATTGGAAGAGCTACAACAATTGTGGATTGGCATAGAGGTGGTGGATATGAGCCGACACACAGGACGACGGAATGCTTTGATCAGAGGTATTCTAATGTGACCATGCATGACTATCCCGGGCTAACAGAATGCTCAGGTGATCTATTGACACTCCTCTCTCAGACACTGTAAATCTGGTTTTTCCCCATAGTTGATCTATTATCATGTGTATACATGCAGGGCTTCAAACAAGCGGATACAGAGCATGTGTCACATGTGGACCTAGACTGAATGCACGTAGGGCACCCTCACTGAAGAAGCAAATCTACGAAGGTCATCAAGCGTATCTTCCGGAGAATCATGTGTTACGCGACGGCTTTTTGGGAAGAGAGCCACCAAGGATGTCTGCACAAGCATGGTTAGAGCAGAAGGAGATGTGCGATGACGGATTGCCTCCAGGGATGAAGAGACTATCTCTATGGTACGAGTTACCATACTGGCCTCGACTCGTGATCAATCACTTGCTCGATCCAATGCACATATTCAAGAATGTGGGTAATCTACTATGGGACCATTTGACCGGCAAGAAAGATACTTTGGGAGCCAGAGTTGACCTTAGAAATGTGGATCGTATGGAGCAATATTGGCCGCAAACAGCGTCTGATGGATCGATAAAACTTCCTAAAGCACCATGGATTTTCACAGGAGCCCAAGAACGCAAAGTAAAAGAGGCCATTCGATCTTGCGGACCCCCACTGGTGTAATGCACTCGCTCCGAACGTGTTTTACTAAAGAAGGAAAGCTTACCGGTTTGAAGTCACACGATTGGCATAAAATGTGTCAGGTACGTTCATAGTGGACTTTAATATCATTGCATAAAATGTGGACTTTAATATCATTGCTGCACATACTTTACAGTTTATTTTTACCGGTTGCCATTGAGGGATGTTTGTCTCTCGACATCCGTAACACAATCTACAAACTTGCAAAGCTGGTGCAATGGATCTCACAAAAGGAGATCGACGTAGACTCCATACCATTCGCCAAACTAAATGCTGCGGAGCTTGTGTGCATGTTTGAAAACATTTTCCTACTACAATGCTAACCATTCAGGTGCATCTTCTTATTCACATAGTTGATGAGGTGGAAATAGCTGGCACAGTTCATTCCAGATGGATGTTCTTCTTAGAGCGTTTCATGAAAACGCTTAAGGGATATGTGCGTCAAAAGGCACGTCCGGAGGGTAGCATGGCAGAAGGTTGGTTGGTATCAGAGTCCCTAGTGTACATTGGAGAGTGGCTAGACGGATTTGATAAATCCCGGGACACGCTATGGCGAACCATAGATGATGAGCGCATATCTGGGATTGTCATGTGCAATCTCGGTGTTGAGAAGAAGATGACGGAAGATCTAGAGGCTAAAATCAACCGATTTTGCATGCTTCACAATCCAGTGATGCAAAAGTGGATTTCACAATATGAGGATGCAAAGCAAGAGCGACAAAGGGCACGAATCGAGTGGAGACGGGGAAGACGACCACCGATGCACTATCCAGCGGTTCTGGAGAGCCTACCAACCTTCATGAGCTTAAGATGGTTGCACAACCAATTGAAAAGCGCACAACAATGCGGTGACGAAGTGACTGAAGAAGAGTGGGAGTACTCTCGGGGTTGCGCGACCAAGGTAAGTTTGCAATGTACGACTAGAAAGTGACTTTATTTATAAACGTTTGAACGGCCACTCATAATCTTTGGTCGTTGTAGTATAAGTCATACACAGCAGCATGGTGTAAATGTCGACATTTTAGGGTGGAACGAATCGACAAAAAGCGTTTTACTCAAGATTGTGGAATCATGGCAAAATTTGAACAGTCTAGTCGACGACGTTCCTCTGATGCAGATCCCGTGGTGGCGGAACTCACTTACTTCGGCACGCTGCAAGAGATTTTGAGGATCGATTACAGAGGATTTTTTGTCGACTTGTTCGACGTGCAATGGTTCAAGATAATCATGGAGGGTCGAAACGCTACTGTGCGTAGAGGAGAGTCTGGTTTTCTTGAGGTGGATTCTACTAAGAAATGGACTGACCTAAGAGACACTTTCGTACTACCCGAGCATTGTGAACAAGTAAGTATATAAATAGTTAACATCCCCCTTTACAAGTTATGTGCTTGAAAGCTCTCATGTAAGTTATGTGGCTCTGGCAGGTAGTATTTCATCCTACAAAGTCTACATCAAACTGGTGGTACGTCATAGAGTTAGCCCCTCGTAGTGCAAGGACGTATGAAGGCTACCATGTGCCAATCACAACGACATCAATGGAGGAGATCAGAGAAGATGCTCAATCAGAAGCCGCTGCGGTGGTGCCAGACGAGCATCAAGATGCTACTGCTCTATATGGGGTGCATGCAGAGGAGCTACAAAATGAAACAGAGGATATGTGTTTAAACGGAGAGCTCTATATAGATATAGGAAGTTATGCTGAGTTATGCGAGGATGAGAGAGAGATCTCTTAAAGCCACAAATATTGTATTTGAACAATTTTGCTCCGTGCTGTAAAAGCTCTAGCTCTCTAAGTAGCTTCCATGGTGTGTAACGCTCTTTTCTACTCGCGCTCACATCTTTTGATTGAAAATTCTGAGTTTTCGACTTGCCTCTTCTACCACTCGATTCATTGCGTCATTGTATTTATATGCGTCATTACGTCATTGTATTTAATGGTCTTTGCGTCATTGTCTACTCTATTCATTCAATATTAAGTTTAAATATTCGTGTGTTTAATGCAGGTATGGATGATGAGGAGTTCTTTCTTCTTTGTCACCGCAGCAGAGACAGTGGTACGTGGAGCGTCATCGCTCTGGCGCATCATCGCGCGTTCCTACACCATCCGCATCTCCCTCTCTTTCGGAGCATTCGGCGCGCTCCGAAGCTTCGGCGTCGACGAGACGAGCGTCACACTCTTCTAGACACCGCGCTCTAGTGGTGGCGGTGGCGGTTGTTGTGGGGATTCCGCCACCGATGCCTCCACACCGCCTCGTGTTCGACGAGGCTCTTAACCCTCCCCTTCTTTGCCCGCCCCCACACCAGCCACAGCATCGCCGTCTACGCCAGGTTTTGCACGGCTGACTGTTCCTAGAAGCTACACACCTCTACCTACTCCGCCAGGAGCCACCCCACTCGACACTCCTCGCTTCGGGGCCCAGACGCCGGTGGAGACACCTGACGTCCGTACCCCCATCGACACGCCGCTAGAGACCCCTGCCGGGACACCCAGGTTCACGCGTCACCGGCCAGAGGCTTGCCTTACTCCGTCGACATCAGCGGCGGCATCATCATGGATGATGACGGCAAGGAGGTGATCTCGCGCATGCGTGGTCTTTGCTCTCAGCTGTTTAGACACTATATACTAAACAAATGGAGTGAAGTACCAAGTGATTTAAAAAACAGAGTCATCAGCATACTTCATGATGAGTTTACCGTTCCAACACGGGATCAGCGCTTCAATGAAGACCTGATGAAGATTCGAATGCGCGAATACTGCAAACACAAGCGTTCCGAAGTGCAAAAAGCAATCAAGAATGGGTGGAATAGGCCAGATTGGCTGGCCAAAGAAGATTGGAAGAATGCGAAGAAAGCAGCGCGCGAGAATCCCGACAAGTGGAAGCAACAAAAGGATGCAGCCAGAGCGCGAGTAGAGGCAGGAGCTCGCACCACTTGGGGAGCGGTGGATGGCATCATTTGAGGCCGATTTTGTAAGTCTTTTCACATTGCTCTTTATGCATGTTCGATAGTTTAGGTTTATGAGTTTTTTAGTTCTAACATAATGAAATCTTTGTATGTTTTGACAGTGGTCGATGACAGACGTGATCCCACACCGTACGAGCGCGAGTACGCAGGCAGGAAGGGCTTAAACGCCCTGATGGACATTCTCAGTTCTCGCAGCGGCATGGTTAGTATTAGGGTTTACTCTTTTTTATTTTTTGTATTGTTTTATAAATGTCGTTATATGTTTATACTTACTGAAAACTGTTTATTGTCTTTTTTGCAGAATCCGACAGATACGCCGCTTGGACGCGATGAGACGTCTGATTAGACGACGTCAGTTTAGCCGTAGCTAGATAGCATTAGTTTAGGGTTTCTCATAGCTTATGTATCATGAGACGGATTTTATACTCTTTTTGAACCATGTATATTATTACATTTGTCACCGCAATTCCTTTTGCCAATCAATTCTTTATGCCTATGATGTTGTACAATTGTCATTATTACATTTGCCAATCAATTCAGTTTGTCTATGATGTGTACAATTGTCAATTTTGCAAACAATGCGTCTTGTGGGTGACTATTTTGGGTCTATTATTTACCTTTGCACTTTTTTTAAAAAGTGAATCAAGTACAATATGGTTGATGGGTGGCAGGCATTCAATGCCCTGCCACCAAAAAAATATTCTCTCAGGCGTCGCTATATGCGTCGCTATTTATGGCTCTGTAGCGTCGCTATATGCGTCGCTATACTCTTCTGTGAGAGCGTCGCTATAAGCGTCGCTATAGGCGTCGCTATGAGCGTCGCTATATAGCGACGTCTATAGCGACGCCTATAGCGACGCCTATAGCGACGCATATAGCGACGCTCTCGTAGCGACGCTTTTAGCGACGCTTATAGCGACGCCGGGGGTTATAAAAACCCAGTGTATTTCCGTCGCTAAGAGCGTCACAAGAGCACATAACCTCTTGTAGTGAATTTTTGCATGCTTGTGATAGAGGTAGAAGAAAGAGATTCCACATTTAAATCTTGGCCACACACTTTAGCACTTGAATAATCAGTTGGCATGTAAGTAACTTCTTCAACATTTGTCGGAGTAGAAGGAGACAAGTATGGTAAAGGAGATGACTCCTTGATAGAAACACTTTCATGATGGTTGGTTCTTCCAGCATGATGGAAACCATTTTTGATGTAGAAGTACTTGTGAAACTTCCTTCGGGCAATAGTGACCGCTTCTTCAAAGGTAGAGGGTCCACTACAAGTAACCTTAATCTTTAGGAAAGGAGACAAACCCGAAATAAATTGCTCCATTTTTACATAATCTGGAAATGTAGAACTAAATCCACATCTTCCCCATTGACGAGAAAAAATATCCTCATAAGCATAGTAGTCTTCACCATGTTGTTGAAGTCTCCCTAATAAAGCCCATGCTGTCTCTCTTGTTGGAAATTTAGACAATCTAGTCTTCAAAGCTTTGGAAATTTGGGTATATCCATCTTCAATCTGAGAAGACATACTCCAAAACCATTGCTCAACGTTGCCTCTAAGGCATAGCAATAGAAAATCCCCTTTTTCAATGTCATCCCTTTTACCAAGGATACAACAAACCATTCTAAAATCAGCAAGAAAATCATCAACATCTTCTTCTAGATTTCCGAAGAAGATTGGGATATCATCAAAGGTATAGCGTGTCATAGTTTCTCAATGCTAGAACCACACAAAGATTAGTTCCAAACAATCATTTTCTCTCATGACATCAACTAACTACACAAAGTTTTGAAAGGTCTTTTAGCATGAATTCTAGATTCTTATGTGAAAATATTTTTTTCCTTTCTTATGTTATGCTAATCCAAACCATATTCTAGATCAATTTTTGTTGCCTTGAAATTAAACTCGGTCATACAAGTTTTGATGATTCATATAATCTACTTGATTATCCTGAAATTCAAGCATTCATGCAATACAACAACAATAAGCACAAAGTCAGTCGTGAGTGGGGGCACCAATTTGAGGCGGTCCGGGGCGGGCAACAAGAAGAGCGGCCTCTAAACACCCTTGGAGGCTCCCATGCTGCTCAATTGGGACTGGGGCACACACAATCAGAGACAACAACAACCCACAGCCAAAAACCAAACAAGAAAAGGGGCACCACCTAGGTGTAGATGCGAACTAGGACGCACGTGATATCTCCTTGTACTCAAATGCACAAAGAGAGGGGAATGCAAGATAGCCACACACACCAAACACAAACATTCACCACGCCAGAGAGAGGTAAAGAGCACAAATCAACTTGTGCAACTCAGTCTTAGCCTTGAAGACTAGATGCACACAAAGATTGATGAGAAACAGAGAGACAACACAAAACATGACCTTGTTGCCGATACACAAATTGTCTTAGGGTCACGGGAGCCCTCTCCCCGAGTACCCTCTTACAATTCACCTTTTAGGCAAACAATTCAATAAGCCCTCAAACCACCAAGCATGAAATGGCACAACAAACTTCAAGGAAAATATACCTTCAACCACCTGATGAGCCAACTTATCAAGTCAATTTGGAGAGAAGAGTCGTAGTTGCAGCATACAATTGCACCCAACACTATGAATCTTATTTATGGACAAGAGTAGGCTACAAGTGTGATTGTAGAGTATAGTATCACTCCACTCCTCTAGATGGCATAACTAACTTCAAGCTTCTCCATGCACCTATGTGTAGTGATGGAACAGAGCACTCACAATGCACACACTCTACACAACTACGCTTGAAAAGTGGTGTGTTATGTGTTGAGAATGGTGTGGTGTAGTGTGATCATATGATTTATAAGGGAGAGAAGGGCTCTTTTTATAGGTTTTAGAACCCCCGATTAGGATTAGGCCTAATCAAGTTTATTTGAAGGAATAATTAAAAGAATATGCATATATATATATATTTTAATGAGGGTGGGTCTCTCTTGTCCTTTGAGTCACATGGATGTGGGCTCAAGGGAAGAGAATTATTGAGGATGAAAGGAGAGAGGATTGAGTGAATAATTTGGGAGGGGAGGGCCTACTCTAGTAGAGGGTGCATTTTACAATAAGGTTAGTGGTTAGTAGTTAGTAATTATCACTACAAAATATTTTACAAAATCATTCACCAAATGGTGAGATATATGATGAGAAAAATTAGAGAAGAGATGAGCTTGTAAAGAGAGGTTGAAGCTTTGGAGAAGTTGACATTCACCTCTTACAACACCGGTAGAAGAAACAGTCAGCATGGCGAAGTAGCGCATGTCGATGAAGCTATGTTATCTTGAAACCTTGGAAAATTCATGATAAAGCCTTCATTTACAGAGGTTATCCTTGGATTTTTGCTGATTTTTTGAAGTTCTTTACAAAGCTGAAGAGAGTATGGTAATATGGACATATATGTAGAGAGAAAGGGGGACACTTAGGGTGTAGAAATGGAGGATGAAGGCTATGGAGGTGTGAGCGATGTGGCAATGGTGAAGAGGGTGAATTAGGACATAGGAGTTGCAGGTTTGGGAGTGGGAAGGAGAGGGAGGAGCGTGTGTGAAAGAGGAAAATGATAAAGTGGAAGAGGGAGTGTGGCTGCATAGCATGGGCAAACTGGGGTCCACCAATAAAATCATAGTTCACAGCTCGTAGCTCAAAAAAGTATGAAAAACTTTGAGGTGAAAGTTCAGCTCACGAGCTACAACTTTTGTTTGTATCACCTTTTCAAATTCGGGGAGCATGTGATCTTTAAAAATTCACCAAAACCGACTGTTTTTTCCACTGCACAAGGTCCTTGTGATGTCCTTCTTTGGATGATTCTTTTGAATACCTCCAAGAGTGAGCTCCCCATGGTGCATGCATGCATGCCACATACCCTTGACCTTATTTGGTAGGTCTATAATTGAGGATATTGTTGAAATCATGATATAAGTGAATAGTACAACTAAGAAAATCAAATATTGAGGGGTCTAGAAAATATGTACATGTCAAATATAAATAATATAGGTGAAAAAACTATAAAGGGGTCAAAATAAATCTCTCATTATAAGTCTACCATAAAAATATGAATATTTTTTGTGGTCTAATTTATGAGAGTAATAAAGAATAGATGTAGGAAGGAAAAAATCACAATAGTGAAAAAATATACACATAAATAAAACTAGTTTTTTTTTGGATTTTTGTTGGGATGGAGTTACACAAAAAATAAGAGAAGCTTGCATGAAATTATTTTTATATGGAATAAAAAGTATGCAAAATGGTAAGAAAAAATATGATAATGATGAGTTAATGTACATAGCATAAATAGCACACACCTAAGTATAAATATTTAAATAAATACCAAAATAATTATGAAAAATCATTTTATTTAGGCCCTATATACAATGAAATATTTACACACAAATGGGCCATAATATACTTATATTTTTTATATTTTTTTGGCTCAACTAGCCCAATGACTAGCTAATTGAGGGTTTTTAAGAAGATATGGGAAAAGTCCCCTAACTCACACACACCTATATACAGTGAAATGGTAGGGATAACCAAAATGTTTGAGTGATTTGATAGGGTGAGGTAGCTTACTATGGCAATTATGGAAAGCCGAAAAACGGCTATCAGTAGCAAAGATGAATGGACATGATACTGAAATCTCGGATACTTAATGCCGAGCTGTTCCATTGGAAGTACAAGGGTACTCCACATGTTTGGATTTTCAGGTTATGAACATGGAAAGGGATAATGTGGTTCTTGGTAGGGAGTGGTTTCATAGCCTAGGGCCATCACTGAAGCGTAGCTATGAGCACAACAGCTTGATGTTTGAATCCCATGGCGCACATGTGTTGTTGTTTAGGAGAAAAAGATATACCTTCATCACCACTGATTTGTACCACTGAGCTTATGCAGCTCGTTTCTGATAATGAAATGGATCAGGTTTTCTTGTGTTACTCACTGTCTCATTTTCTTTCTAACATTGTGTTTGTAGAACATTCCTCAACGTCACATGCTTCTCTCTCCTCTCTTCCACCAATTGCTAATTTCAAACAAGCAAACGTTGCTAGTCAATTACATATTTCAAGATGTATTCCTAATGATTTTCCATCAGGATTACCGCCGACATGATCAGTACAGCATAGCATTGACATGGCTGCAGGCTGTAAACCTGTTAGTAAACCACCTTACCGTATGAGTTATTCAGAAGCCGATGAGGTGGAAGGTCAGCTTGCTAACTACCTTAGCAAAGGTTTATACAACCCATTTCTTCACCATGGGCTTCGCCTATCCTCTTATGAAGAAAAAAGACGACAGTAATGCGCATGTGCCTAGACTACCATGGCTTAAAGCGGTTACAGTTAAGAACAAATACCCGTAGCCCAGAGTAGATGAGTTGTTTGACAAGCTCAGTCATGCTTGAATTTTACGAAAATAGACTTGCGGTTAGGATATCACAAAGTCCGTATTTGACTTGCCGATATACCCAAAACTGCATTTCAAACACGGTTTGGACACTAGAGTTCTTTGTGATGCCCTTTGGGTTAACCAATGCGCCTGCAACATTCCTGACACTTATGAATAGTGTCTTAAAGCCATATTTGGCAAATTTGTCATTGTTTTCCTCAATGACATCCTAGTCTATAGTGCTTTTGAAGAAGAACACTTACAACATCTCAGGTAGGTGTTTGAGTTGTTACGCACAAACAAATTATATGCCAAGGAATCTAAATGTGATTTTCTAAAAGACGAAAATTCATTATTTAGGGCATGTTAATTTCAAGCTAACGGGCTTGATCTATGGAAAATCAATCCAAAGTGGATACCATCCGGAAAATGGCCTTCTCCCTAAAAAATCTAGAAGGAATTATTTAGGGCATGTTATTTCAGCTAACGGGCTATATATGGATCAATCCAAAGTGGATACCATCCGGAAATGGCCTTCTCCTAAAAATCTAGAAGAATTATAGATTTTTTAAGGATTTGCACGTTTTTACCGAAGGTTCGTTAAAAACTATGCTCAAATTGGTGTTCCCATGATGGATCAACTCAAAGGCAAAGGTAAAGCTTTTCAGTGGGGATCCGCTCAACAACACAGTTTCGATACACTCAAGGATGCATTATCTACAACTCCTATACTAGCTATTGTAGATCCTTTGAAACCATTCATTTTGGAAATAGATGCCAGTGACCGTGCTATTGGAGCAGTCCTATTACAAGACGGACGATCGATTGCATTTGAAAGCAAAAAGCTTGATGCAGCTCAGCAAAACTACTCTGCTTATGAACACGAACTCTCTGCAATAGTGTTGGCCTTAAAAACATGGCGGAATTATTTGTATGGTGCTCAGTTTGAGATTGTGTTTGACCATGAAAGCATCAAATGGTTTACACAACAAACGGATTTGAAGGGTCGAAAAGCCAGGTCGGCCGAGATTCTTTAGGAATATGACACCAAGCTAAGGTATCGCAAAGGCCGGTACAATGTCGTGGCGGACGCTCCAAGTCGAATGCCAAAGATCAATTCGCTCTTGTTCACGAAACTTCATAGTGAATCTTTAGATTCTCTCAAAGGAAAATATGAGCATGATGAAACATATTCCAAAGTGTGGAGCCATGTTCAAAAGAGGTATCCTTCTCACTCCAATAACGGTAGTGTACAATTAACCTCCACACCTAGTTCTCCTTTATCAAGTGATGAACTATAGCGATGGAAGCATTTTACCATCGACAATGGGTACCTACTCCATAAGGGGAGAGTTTGTGTACCAACGGACACAGACATTCAGCGCCAATTAATTCTTTATGAATGTCATGATAGTCCAAGTGTAGGGCACCCGGGGATTATAAAAACTTATGCTCTTGTACGACGGCAGTTTTACTGGCCAGGTATACATGGCTTTGTTCAAGCTTATGTCTTGCATTGCCAAAATGTCAAGTTAACAAAGAAGGAGGACTCTTATATCCTTTGGAGATTCCCAATGGAAAATGGAAAAGCATCTCTATGGATTTTATTGTGGGTTTACCAACCACTGTATGAGGTCATGACTCGGTATGGGTGGTCGTAGACAGGTTGACTAAACTATGTAAGTTTATTCCGACCAAATCAACGGTTACAACACCAGAATTAGCCAAGTTATTTGTGGACAATCTATACAAAGTGTATGGTTTGCCAAGTAACATTGTCAGTGACCGTGATCCTAAGTTTAAGCCACTTTTGAAGAGTGGTGTTTAAACGATTGGGTACACAACTGAATCTCAGTACAACTGAATATCTAGAAGCAGAGGGTTAGACAAAATGAGTTAACTAGGTGCTAGAGGATATGCTAAGAGCATACGTCAACAAAAAACAGTCAGACTGGGAAGAATACTTACCTATTCTTGAGTTTACCTACAACAGTGCTAAGGATGTCACAACAGGTTTTAGTCCTTTCATGCTCATATATGGGTTTCAACCTAGGTCACCGGTTACGGTGGGTTTGGCAACCAAAAAACTCCAATAGGTTAAGGATTTTCTCCAAGACCACATGGATATGCTGAAACTTGCTTGTCAAAATGTCCAACAAGCACAGGATCGGTATAAGAAGTACGCTGATGAGAAACGTCGACAAGTTACCTTTGAAGAAGGGGAGGAAGTATTTTTACGTGCCAAAACATTCAGAAAGTCTGAAAACTGAGCCAAAACCTAAATTATCTCCCTGACATTGTGGGATTTTCAAAATACTCAAGCGAGTAGGTGATCGTGTCTACAAATTATTACTACTTGCACATTCTCGCATTCATCTGGTGTTTCATGTAAGCCATTTATGTAAGCGGTTACATGGGGAAGACAATCTCATTGATCAACAGGTTTTGGTTGATTTCATTGAACCTCCTACCTTATCGCATGAACCTTAACGTGTTCTCGATTATCATGAGTTGCGTACACGTCGTCATGTACGTCAACAAGCCATAATCAAGTGGAAAGACCGACATGAGGAAGGTTCCACTTGGGAAAACATTAGTGTTATTAAGAATAAGTTCCCAACTTTTGTTTTCGAGGACGAAAACTCTTCTTAAGGGGGGAGTAATGTCAGAACACTGGCAAGGCCGGACTAGACAAGGGCAGGTCCGGGCTAGGCAATGTGGAAAGGGTAGGTCCAACTAGGGCAAAGGGGGGCTATGCTATATAGTGGGTGGTTGGGTGGTGGAATCTCAGGTTCTAGTTCCCCTTGTCTTACAACACATGTCCATCATAGCTTCAAGCCCTTGCAAAAGATCGAACTCTTCATACCTTGACTAGGTTGACTCCGTCTCCCAGCTCGTATCCGCATCTGTAGAGCTACAATCACTCGGCACATCCTCATCTTCTGTCTCAAGCTCAGGAATTTTCTCCAGCTTCATAGCTTTGGCTTCATTTAAAAATCGTACTCTTTGACTGCTCACGCACTTCAAAAGACTTGATTATCCATACCTTGGCTTGACATCACTTCTCTTGCTTGATCTTGAACCATCTTCATCTCTTGCACAACTAGAGCCACTCTCTTTGGTAATCTCATCATGGGAACAACCCAATCTCTCTGCAACCACAAGATCCTCGATTCTTCCTGCACCGGCACCTCCATTTGCACCACTTTGGGCTCAACTCTCACTGCTTCCATCTGCTTCGACATCATCACATCTGGCAAACCCTGCCTCGTTTGTTGTTTCTTCAATATCTTCTTGGTACGCCCTTGTGCTAGAGCCACCACTTTGTCATATGACACTGGGCCATCAAGCTCCACCTTATCTCACACTTCTTCATACAAGCAGTTGACAAATTTGCTCATCTTTAGATAATCCACATTTGCAGTAGTAGTTACCTTAATTAGCTTTACCCAAAGGGCTTTGAACTCCCATGTGAGCGCCTGAAAATATGCTTCTAGACTCTGCTTCAAGCCATCCAGCCTTCTCTTTACCTCGTTCAACTACACATTTGCTACAAAATTGCTTCAAAAAGCCTCTTCCAACCCTTCATGATCGGTGTTTTTTTTTTCAGGTAGTTCATCAAGCCACCGCTTTGCTTTTCTACGTACCAAGAGCGGAAAAACTCACACCATACTATCTTCTCTCGACACACTGCTTTCCAAAAAAAAAATCCATAGTCCTGTAGCCATACCTCGACGTCTTCAACACCTATAAAGATTGGAAATCCGACCATGCCATGCTGCCAACACTTGCTCTTGAAATCTCAAACCTTCAACATTGGCAAAATTGCTGCTTGTCAATCCCTCTCTGCACATCTGACCATCGGGGGGGGGGGCACAAGTGCCGACACACTCCTGAAAACACATGCACACAACAAAGAAGAGAAGGGGAAAAAGGGGAATCAACACAAAATCACGGCAATAATGGGCTTGAACTCATACAAAACACCATGTACAAGATGCTACCAGCCGTGGCATACCATCGACGAGCACAAGCTAACAATCTAGCAGCCCTCCTGACACCACTTCAGCACCACCATTCCATAGCTGCTCAAAAATACATAGACTGGCTCGATGCTCAACATCGAAGCAAAAATGGCTCCAATTGCCCAATTGGCCAAAAATCCTTGAAAACACGTGTGAATCCTCTTTTATAGAGGATTTACAAAAGACTTAAAAAATTTGTTTTTTCTTGCTCGTGGACATTAGGAAAAATATGGACTCTCCTAGGGTCCTTTTGATTAGGGAAGGGTTAGTGGAGGACCAATGAAAGGGCTCTTGGGATATCACCTATAGCCTAAGGAGAGATAGGGGGGCAGCCTATTTGTCCCCCTTCAATGCTTGATTCCTAGAGAGAAAGGGGAGGTGGACTTAGGTGGGGGGGGGGGGGGGGGAAAAGAGGTGTCATAAAGCCCTAGAGAGGGACCTTGACAAAAAGGGGACCCCAAAAGAAAAATCGCGCAGCTCGTCAAAAAAATCCTAAAAATTTAAATTTTTTGAAAAGTCTCAAAAATGACCATTTCCCCTCCAAAATTGCTCAAAACACAACCAAACATCACAAAAGTCACTTTTTTCTCTTCAAATTCCCTCTCTCTATCTCTCCAACAATCTTCTCTCCCCTGCCCCCTCCCCTCCCCTTACTCTCTCTCTGCAGTCAACCCCACCATAGCCAAAAGCTCACTCTCCATCTTCTCTAGCTCTCCCTCCCCTCCCCCCTCCATTCTCTCTGTGCTGTGCAGCCCACCATAGCCCAAAGCTCATCAATATCCTCCTCTTCAGCTGTCCCCCCTCCTGCTCCTCACTCTCTCTACAGTCAACCCCACCATGGCCAAATGCTCACTCTCCATCCTCTCTAGCTCTCCCTCCCCTCACCCCTCCATTCTCCACAATCAAGCCCACCATAGCCCAAAGCTCATCACTATCCCACCATAGCCAAAAGCTCACTCTCCATGTCCTCTATCTCTCCCTTTCTCCCCTTCATTCTCTCTGTACTGTGTAGAACTCACTATCCTTCTCTCCAACCCTCACCCCCCTCCCCCTTCCCAATCTCTCTCTACTGTGTGGCCACCCGATCACTTCCCAAGAATGTCCACCCATACCACGCATAGAAAACCCAAGTTGGAGATACAAAATGTCATACTGCACAACACAAAGAGCTTGAAGGTGGAATGGATCCCACAGGTATTTAGCAAGGCTCATGGGTCTACATGCAACCGTTCAGTGTTGGTCCTCATGGAGTACAATGTCGAGGCATACTGGAACGCCATTGGAAGTGAAGACTAATGGCTTTCAAAACAAAACCTGAAATGGTGGCCATCACTCAACATGTGTATAGTGTAGCTGAGATCCACTTGCAGAGAGCTTCAAACCAATTTTCACCTCATTGTAAGTCTAATGCTAAGTCATCTTATGGGTATGTCCTCTTTAATTTGCATGTGTTCATATTTTTTGACAACGGTATTTGTGAATGTATTTTTTTATCTAGCTGACTTGCAAAGCAACCGCTTGAATGCCTCTCGGGTACCTTTATGGTTGTCCATGCTATAGATAAGAACTAATCTATATAACTCAACAATGTATATTAATTTAAAACTATAGTAGCTAACACCATATTTGTTGTATTACAGGATGTTATTGCAGTGGATGCTTGGCTCAACTGGTTTGGTGTCAAGTGGAAAGTGAGACTTCTCCAATCAGAAGATCATTCTAAATAGTCTTTGTTTGATGTGTATACTTGTGGATATGGAGGTCCATGGAGTTATCAATGATGAGACAAGCCTTGCTAAGAGCATAGCAATTGCCTCAATCTATATTCCATTCAATGTATTTGATCCAGTACATAACATCCCAAGCTATTGAGGCGGTCCGGGGCGGGCAACAAGAAAGGCGGCCTCTAAACACCCCTCAAGGCTCCCGTGCTGCTCAATTGGGGCTGGGGCAACCACAAGCACAACAAAACAACAAACCCACAGCCAAACCCAAACAAGATAGGGGCACCACCTAGTTATGGTATGCGAACTAGGACACAAGGGAGATTTTTGGTACAACCAAGAAGATGCACCACACAACACATACAAGCAACCTCACACCAAGACACACACAAAATGGATCAGAGAGAGCTAGAGCAAAGGTAAGAGAGAGAGAAAAGGATCTTGCATAATACCTTATTTGTGACTTGCAAATGGAGATGGTTCGTTAGGTTGCTATCGTAGAATTTGTACAAAACTCACTCAATGCTTAGTGATTGCTAAACATTGCCAAAACACACACCCACTGTCTTAGGGTGTGGGAGACCTCTCACCACAATACCCTCTTACAATGGACACAAAATTGACAATGAAAAACACACTAAACACTTCCTAAAATCAAGATCAACTGATAAAAACTCAAAATACACAAGTCACCTTGAATTCACCAAACCGTATTGCACAAATGGAAGGACGAAGATTTGAACATCGAATCACGCCTTTGATGCACCAAACCTCAATTTATTGATGATGAAGGAGCATATACAATAGTGGTTTTGAGATTTCTAGAACTCACGCTCTCTCACTTGCAATGTGTAGCTTGAAGGCTTCTCTCACACCAAGAGTGAAGCTCACAAGTGGTTGCTACACCTAAGTCTCTCCTCACGCATAGAGTGTTGGGGTGCTATGTGAGATATTGGAGGTTGTTTTACAAGAAGGAGAGGGGCCTATTTATAGGTTGGAGACCCCATATTAAGAATTATTGGAAATCCTAATTTACAAGCTAACAAATCAGGATTATGATTTTTTGAATATCAAAACATTGGGGCCTTCTTTGTCTGCTTGAGTCATGGGTGTGGCTCAAAAGAGAGCATTATTGATGGTAGATAAGGTGAAAGTAAGTTTTAAGGAAGGGGAGAGGGAGAGAGAGAGAGAGAGAGAGAGAGAGAGAGAGAGAGAGAGAGAGAGAGATTTATATACATGTCTTGAGGTGAGGTGTCTTTTATGGTTAGGTCAATGCTATTTTGTGTTAGTATGTTAGTCGTTAGTAATCACTAGAAAGTTAATGTTACATTTACAATGGGTAGAGTGAGTTGATTTGATGAAGGAAGAGGGGTGAATTAAAGAGAAATCATTGAGATGGTGAAGCTTTGAAGAAGCTTGAACTCACCCTGTGTAGATTGTGGAAAAAATGAACGCTGGTCTTCTTCTTCTTCTTCGCTTCTTTACGCCGCCGCCACGGTTGCCACCACGATGAAAAGAGGATTTGTTGAGCAAAAATCTCAATTTGCAGAAGTTTCATGGTTAAGATGCTGAATTTTTAGATTTTTAGGAGAGATAAATGAAAATTGTAACATAGAAGCAATTAGAGAGAGACATGGAGTTAGGGTGTATGGTATGTAGAGAGTTATAAAGAACTATAGGGATGAGAGATAGGGTAATGGTGAAGAGGGTGGGAGAGGAGAGGGTGTATGTATGTAGAGGTTCATAAAAGAACTATAGGGATGAGAGAGAAGGGTAATGGTGAAGAGGGTGGGAGAAGCCATGGAAATTGCAGGTTTGAGTGAGGGAAGGAGAGGGAGGGATGTGTAAGAGTGAGTAGGTGTTGTGGAAGGGTGAGAGAAGACTAAGGGCTACTTGTGAGAAAAGTGGGCAGACTGGGGTCCATCAAAAAAATCATAGCTCACCGTTGGTAGCTCCAAAAATCATGAAAAAATTTGAGGTGATTATTCAGAGCGGGGCTACATTTCTCTTTTGACCACCGCTCCAAATTCGACTGGAGATAGGTGCCAAAATTCTCACCAAAAAGCCTGTTTTTTATGCCTGCAAAAGTCTTTTAGTGGCCCCCTCCTTTGTTGAATTTGTACAATGCATCCAAGAGTGAGCCCTCCTTTGTCATATTATAATACAAAGCATTCAAGTTTGCCCTTGACCCATGCATGGAGGAGGATTATTGGTGATAAAGAAATATATACATGGTGGGACTAGTGTATGGACTATTCATGGACTTTAGCTCAATGAGCACATGGTGTTAGAATAATGAGTAAAAATAATAATAAAAGTATGGAGGAGTTATGGATATGGAAAGATATTGGAATCATATGATATGGTCCCTCTTTGAATTATTTTGGGTGAAAGAGAAAAAGGTATGCAAGTAAATAATATAATAAACGTGACCAATGAGTAGAAATCAATTTTTTGTTTTCACGAGGGTGAGGGTGAAAATGTGGGAGTGATTTGTATAAAGGAAAAATATAAGGTTAGAGTATGTACATATTGGCAAAAAATATACTTATGGTGTAAGAGGATGAAAGAAGGTGTACATAGGTTTAATAAAACACACACCTAAGTAGAAATATTTAAATAAAATACCAAAATAATTATAAAAAATCCCTATATTTAGGCCATATATACAATGAAATATATATTTACACACAAAGAGGCCATAATATACTTTTATTTTTTTATTTTTTATTTTTTTGGCTCAACTAGCCCCGTGACTAGCTAGCTGAGGGTTTTTAAGAAGATATGGGAAAAGCCCCCTAACTCACACACGCCTATGTACAGTGAAATGGTAGGGATAGCCATAGCGTTTGGGTGAATTTAGTAGGGTGAGGTAGCTTACTACGGCAATTATGCAAAGCCGGAAAACGGCTATCACTATTATTGTAGCTAAGCTACAAACTTTGTAATGAAACTACTTGAATAGAAAGCACTCTTGTTTCATTACATTTTTGTCCACTCTAGTTAATCTTCAACTATATGATGTTGTGCTTGTGATCAATTTTTGTTTCATCTAATCTTGGATGGGTATTGTGCTTCCTGCCAAATTTTTGGTGCTCATAAGTGAATTGATCAAGTAAATTGATTTTTTGGTAGTAAGTATACCTTTTCAATGTGCCTACATGTAGATCTAGTAAGCCATCTAATCTCAAAGGTCAGGTTTGATTCATTTTCTGTTGTATGAGCACTTAAAGTTTATCTCAAAATGGTGGCAAGCTTTAAATTCTTAGAAGAATCCCATACTCAAGACTAATATAAGCAAGGTAGAGCAATCATATTTCCTTGTGTTGCAGGCATAGACATGAACCTCCTTTGGCATTGAACAAACATTTAGTTCATGAGCACTTAGAGTTTATCTCAATATATTTGGCAGGCTTCAAATTTTTGAAAGAACACACTCAAACCTAATCCAAGAAAGATACAACAATCATATTCCGTCATGTTTGCAAGCACACACATGAATCCCCTCTTGGCATTGTTCAAACACTTCGTTCTACTTTTGCCATGAATAATGCAATGGCATGCTATTATGTTGTATTTGATATGAATTTGTGTAAGTTCAACCATAAGCTTGTGTTCTTTGAAATCCCCAAGGAACACAGACTATGAAATCAAAATAAAGAAAAGAGAGCGAGCAAACAAGATAGAGATAGGGGATATACATATATATATTGTACATAGATAGATGGAGGATAAACAAACAAAAAGACAAATAGATATAGATAAATGCATAAATAGATAGATAGATAGATGGATAGATAATTTGATAGATAGATACATAAATAGATAGATAGATACACATGTAGATAAAAAACACAAAGATAGATAAATAGATAGATAACTAGGGATAGAGAGAGAGAGAGAGAGAGAGAGAGAGAGAGAGAGAGAGACCCTTTTGGAACTCAAGGGCATTGCCCCTTTATTGAGGATACACTCTTATGATGGATAAATGACATGATACATGGATCAAACCCAAGACAAGTTACTCCTTGGATTGCTTGCTAATTGAGTATGCATCATGTATACTTTGAGCCATCTGTATAGCAGAGAATGAGTAGAGAATGCATCATGCACATGGTGAGCCATCTATATCCATTTGTAGTAGAGGACGAGTTTTCTTTCTCTAGATATATCATGTGAGCTATAGTTTTGTAAAATGCTTCTTTGGATGGATGTTCATTGGGTTATCCTGGAGGCCCAAGGCCACCATGCCCAAAACTAAGCAAGCACAAAGAGTAGGAGGCAAGGCAGGGGTGCATAGGCCTTGGGAGGCCCAAAAAAATCCTGCCACAAGGGAGCGCATTTGGGCCTTCCATAGACCTATGGAAGGCCAAATGCGCTCCCTGTGGCAGGATTTTTTTGGCCTCCCAAGGCCTATGCATCCCTTGCCTTGCCTTCTATCTGTGCCAGCTTGCTTTGGCTCGGTTGACATGGTCCTACAGGATGTTCAAACTTCACTCAACCATGCAATAATAGCTATCTCATACCATGGCGCGTTGCAAGCCCCCATTTGATTTTCAAGATAGTGCCCCATAGTGTGTATGCTCTAGTTCTGGTCTCTAAAGAAAAAGGGGGTGCTTTTCTTGGTTGGTTGTACAAAACACTTTTTAGTCTCACAAAGGCCTACTAGCGAAAGAGAACTGAAGCAAATGACCATAACATGCACAAAAAGGAGAGATACAGAGAGAGATAATTGATTCTTAAAGAAGCTACCCATAAAGGAGCCAATATTCTATTAATACAAAACACTACTCTATAAGTTTATGCAAAAAATAATTGATCATACATGGCTAGCTAGCTGAAAGCAAAGAGATATGGGGGAGAGAGAGAGAGAGAGAGAGAGAGAGATAATAAAGGTTTTCTAAACCCATCCCATGCCTCTTTTCCATCCAATGCATGAATAGGCACCCTTGCCTCCTCTCCTAAACCAACCAACTAGCCCCTACCTTTGAAGCATTGGTTGATATAGTTTTGCAGCCTCAGAAATTCTACCATGATGCAATTACATGGCCCATCTTGATGCAGGCTTATGAGTGATGGGTAATCCTCCCCACTAGAATAATTCTCAACATTGGTTCAACACTTTCTATATTAGTTATGAACCCCTAGTATTCACCAATAATTTATCGTATTCATGTGACACACTTGTATAAGCATCAAACCCCTCAGTAAGAATCAAATCTTCAAAGAAATTGCTACATGGAAACTAATTTGAAAGATCAAGGATTTCATATATTAAAGCCATAGAGCTTGTTGTTACAAAACCATGTCCATTGCAGACCACCTCAAACATGATTTTATGAGATTACAAAGTAAAAGCTATGTCGATAGCTTTGGGCATTATGGATACATGATCGGCATGTATAGAGTACAGATCTAAATTCTTCAAATGTTGCCTCAAATACACTCAGGTTTGAAACCAGTTCCCTTGTGTAAAGTAACATCGCCATTGCCTGACATACTTGACCTTCCTATGGTTGGGATCCATCTCTGTCTCATGGCTATGGAGTTTCCACCTGTGGTCCAGGGGCACCCTTCTGTGTCCTTCCAACTAGAAAGTTTGTGATGTGACTCCACCTTACATGAAAAATAAATATTCAATTCCATAGCTTGCAAGAAGTTGGGTATGCTAGAGTCTTTTCCATAGCTTGTAGAAGTTGGGTATTAGTGTTGTGGGATGCAATAGAGGCAAAGGTGGATGTGAAGACAACTACATTAGCTTGTAATCAGGGTGGGCTTGGTTGATAGGGGAAGTTGAGTGGGAGGGAAGGGTTAGGGTCAGGGAAGGGACGTTCACATTGAAATGGAAGATTGAGGAGGTAGATGAAGAGGTAGTTGCTGTAGATCTTGGCTTACGGTAGACTTGGTATTTTTGAGGGAGGACAGTGAACAATGGAAGAGGGTACAGGGATAGAAAGAAGAGAGGAGAGAGGAATGTGACAGTGAGAGGAAGTGTTTAGCAGGTAGATGAAGAGGCAGATCCAGGAGTGTGTGAGAATGAGAGGGAGGGTTTAGCAGGTAGATGGAGAGGGAGATGCAAAATTCTGTAAGAGTGAGAAGGAGTATTTAGCATTTAGATGAAGAGGGAGATGTAGCAGGTCCTAGCTATGGTGGGCATGGCTACTTTGAGGAAGGGGAGTGAGAGAGACAAAGAGGAGACATGGAGAGAGAGAAAGGGATTTTGGAGGCAAAAAATGATTGTTTGATATTAGAATAGGTTTGGGGTCACTTTTTGGGGAAATGACTACTTTTGAAAATTTCAATAAATTTCAAATTTTTAGGGTTTATTTTTGGCCGAGTTTTTAGAAAAAAATGGAAGGTGGGGTTCTCTTTTTGTACAAGGGTCCCTCTCCCTCTTTATGACACCCCCTTTTCTCTAGGAGATGCTGAAAAGCTAGAGAGAGAAGGTAGCCTCCTAGTCACTACTTACCCCACCTTTTCTAGGCTTGAAGGCTAGAAAATGACCTACCAAAAGAGCCCCCATCATTTCCTTTGTCTCCCTTAATCACAACATACTTCCTTAAAATTAGGGATTCTTACAAGGCCCATGGAGAGTCCATATTTTTCCTAATGAATCCACAACTTTCGCTCACTTTAAAAAATATCCATGCAATACACTCACTCAACTCACCCATTTTTTGCATGCCCAAGACACTTGGCCGACTTTCCACTCTCTACTCTCTCTTCCATTGCATGGGAACTACCTCACGGGCCCTGTGATCTCCTGTTCCACATGAATGACCCCTAGGGGCAACGACGGCACCTGCTCCCCGGTTTTCTCCTCAAAAAATATTTTCTCCTTAGAAGGCGCAGGAACCGGCTCTGCTGCCATGTCACCCCGGGGCGGTCACTTTTTAGAATGTGTATGCTATCACGTGAGTTAACCGGAGAGGATTATTAAAAGATCAAAATGTATCAAAATGTATACATACAGAGGGGGGTGGGGTTTTTTTAAATAGGCACGTAGTGTAAATATAGTATGTATATTGAGGTATTATTAATAACCTCTTGAACGCAAGTGATATAGGAAGCTTTTGATAAGTGACCGCCCCGCGCATGTCACCAGCTGAATGCACCATCGTCGTCTGCAAGTTGGTCACTACTTCCTGCTGTACGCTCCAAACCACCACCACATATCGCTTCATGGCTACGAGCAGCAGTAGCAAAAATAACCACATAGCTCACCATGCTGGAGCTCCATCTCCACTTCACTACACACCACAATGGCCACCATCTCAGCTATATGTCCTGCGCCTCTTCTTGTCGGCCTTGCATGTGGGGTGAAATGACCCTACCATGTGGCACCTCTAGGTGAATCAACCCTTCCAAGCCCTTAAAACTCCCCAAGGTCCTCTCCCTTGAATCCAAAAAAAAACACCACTCATTGGGTCCTCTGCCATTCACTACTAAATGATCCAATGATCAAGCCGTGAACTTCTCATGAAAGCCCTTCTTTTGCCTCTTAACATGCAAATGTCACCGTATTACAACCTCCGTGTGGCCCCAAATGATGAGCATAAAAATGGGGAAAAAACACAAGATCACTTGCGATTGACACGATTGTCATATTTTTGTTAAGTATGGAGCTTGATTTACCCCTTGTAATTTTTTGTGGTAAAAATGCACATTTGTAAGGCCCCCATTATGAGGGGAAGCTATCGTGCATGAAGAAAAATAACTCGCCGGAAACCAAAATCTTCACCGGAATATTCCTTTTTGCCGGAATATTATGGCTGGACGGCGATTGGAAAGTGGTCGGAAAACGACCTATCGGCTGGCCGGTGGCTGGTGGCCGGTGGTCGGAAGTCAATGGCCGGTGGTCGAATTCAAAAGTGGACTTGTCTTCTCAAGGGCAGACACTCATGGCCAGATTGGAGGGTCCGATTTGGACTTATCTACACAAGGGCCGCTACACATGGTTGCCTCTCATGAGAGAGGCAGCCCTTTAGCCTATAAAAGGAGGCCATTTCTCCACACATTTCATAGTGTGAAGTTGATGCAACAAGGTGAGTGTGAGGTGGTGAGAGTGAAGCAAGGCGGGAGCTCTATTAAGGGTAATCCCTTTGTAAACTACTTCTTGTTTTGAAGTACTAAAGCCATTGAGTGGCTGCTTTCCCGTGGACGTAGCCCACATTGGGTGAACCATGTATATCATGTGTACTCTCTCTCTCTCTCTACTCTATAATCTCTTGTGTGTGAAATCTGTCTCTCTCCATTAAGTAATCTACTCAAATATCTATTTAGGTACGTCTTATTTCCTAACAACTGGTATCAGAGCAAGGTTTGCTCGTAGCTAAATTATCTCAAGGAATGGATTTCTTGAATTGAGTGGGAGTTATGGCAGATGAAGGGAAGCTTAAGATTGAGAAGTTCAATGGAAAAAACTATCAGCATTGGAAGATGCAGATTGAAGACTATCTCTACAGAAGCACCTCTATTTTCCACTAGGCGGTCTTGCAAAGAAGCCCGCAACGATGGAAAATGAAGCATGGATTGTCCTTGAAAGGCACTGGGAACAATCCGGTTAAGCTTGGCATCAACGGTGGCCTTCAACATTTCAAAGATGAAGACCACGGAGGACTTGATGAAGTCACTTGATGACTTCTACGAGAAACCATTGGCATCCAATAAGATATTTATAATAAAGCGCTTGTTCAATCTAAAGATGGCAGAGAATGGTTCAGTTGCAGAACACCTAAATGAATTTAACACAAACATAAGTCAACATCTTTGATCGTGAAAATCAATTTTGATGAGAAGTGCGAGCTCTCCTTATACTATCATCTCTACCGGATAGTTGGGACAGCCTTGTGTGGCTGGCTGTAAGTAATTCTATCTCTGGCACAAATACTCTTAAGTTTGATGATGTTGTGGGTGTTCTCCTAAGCGAGGAAATGCGAAGGAGAAGCACATGAGAATCATCAAGTGCTACACTATCAGTGGAAACAAGAGGAAGGCCTAAGGAGAGGTTCAAAAACCAAAAGGGTTGTGATCGCTCAAGGCGGACCAAGTCACGCACAAAGTCAGTTCTTGAATGTTGGAACTGCGGCAAGAAGGGCCACATCAAGAAGGATTTTTGGTCCAAGAAGAAGAAGGAGACAGAGTCTAGAGACAACAAGCCAACATCAGAGGCCAATGTGGTAGATAAAGTAGAGCAAGATGCTCTAATTCTCTCATTAGACAATGTGTCTAATTCCTGGATAATAGATTCCAGGGCTTTATTCCATGCTCATTAGACAATGTGTCTAATTCCTGGATAATAGATTCCAGGGCTTTATTCCATGCGACACCACACAAGCAACATTTCCAAGATTACACCAAAGGTAATTTTGGGTATGTATACTTGGGAGATGATGAAGCTTATAAGATTGTTGGCAAAGGTACAATTTCTGTCAAAACTGCTAACGAAAATGAATGGAAGCTTAAAGATGTTAGGCATGTTCCTTCTCTTCGCAAAAATTTGATCTCTACAGGACAATTGGACGATGAAGGTCACAACATTGCATTTGGAAAAAACGGTGTAAGATCTCAAAGGAATCTTTGGTGGTTGCCAAGGGAGAAAAGGTCGGTACACTTTACTTGTGTACTATTAGCACTTATGCAACAACTACAGAAGTTGATAGTGCGGTGTGGCACTACTTGTTTTGGGCATATGAGTGCCAAAGGAATGCAAAGCCTTCAAACAAAGAAGCTTCTACCAGGTTTGAAAGAAGTGGACTTAGAGTTCCGTGAAGATTGTGTTTATGGTAAACAAAAGAGGGTAAAATTTTGAAAATCAGGAAATGAAAGAAAAAAAAACTTGAGTTGGTTCATTCTGATGTTTGGGGTCCTGCAAGTACACCATCACTTGGTGGCTCATTGTACTATGTAACATTCATAGACGATGCGACTAGAAAAACATGGATTTATGTCATGAAGAATAAGTCTGATGTATTTTCCATATTTCAAAGGTGGAAAGCCTTTGTGGAGAATGAAACAGGTACCAAGGTTAAATGCCTCAGATCCGACAATGGAGGTGAATATTGCAGCCAAGCTTTTGAAAACTTTTGTGCTAGCAATGGCATTCGGAGGCAAAGGACAACCCCAAGGACACCTCACCAAAATGGGATTTCGTAAAGGATGAAGTGAACAATCATGGAGCGAGCATGAAGCATGCGGCCACATGCAGGCCTACCACTTGAGCTTTGTGCGGAAGCTGTAAGTACGTCTGTGTACTTAATCAACTGGTCACCCTCAACGGAATTGGATGGGGGAGTTCCAGAAGAGGCATGTACAGGTAAAACGGTGAATTATGCATTTCTCAAAGTGTTTGGGTGTGAGGCTTTCATGCACATAGATAGAAGCCTAAGATCAAAGCTAGATGCAAAGTCCAAAAAGTGTTTCTTCATTGGCTATGGACAAGGTGACTTTGGTTATCGCATATGGAATCCTGAAGATGGTAAAATCTTAAGGAGTAGGGATGTAATTTTTAATGAACAAAATATGTACAAAGATTACTTGGAAAGAAAACAAACAAAAGAAACAGGTGATGAGTACATGGAGCTTGAGGACAATGAAGATTCAAGGACTGCAAACGGTGACAATGTGCAACAACGTCAACCAATTGAGGAGCCTCAACCTATTCCCCGAAGATCTACAAGAGCAAGTAGACCTCTAGAAAGGTTTGTTCCTTCCTTCAACCATCTCTTCATCAGATTCTTAAGAGCCGAAATCATACGAAGAAGCTATGCAATATGAATCCAAAGAAGAATGGATGAAGAGCATGCAAGTGGAGATGGACTCACTACATCGCAACCAAACATGGAAGTTGGTTGAGTTGCCTAAAGGTAAGCGGGAACTTCAAAACAAACGGGTGTACAAGCTGAAGGAAGAAGAAGGTGGGAAGAAAAGGTACAAGTCTAGGCTTGTGGTAAAAGGGTTTTCTCAAAAGAAAGGTATTGACTTCAATGAAATATTTTCTCCTGTTGTAAAAATGAGCTCAATTAGGCTTGTGTTAAGCCTTCTAGCTGCTCATGATCTAAATCTCGAGAAAATGGATGTAAATACGACATTCCCTAGAGGAGGAAATCTACATGCTTCAACCAAAGGGGTATGAAGTAAAAGGTAAGGAGAAAATGGTTTGCAGATTAAAGAAGAGCTTGTATGGTTTAAAGCAAGCATCAAGACAATGGTACTTGAAGTTTGATCGAAGGATGTTGGATCATGGATTCACAAGATGCAACTCGGATCACTGCGTCTACACGAAGAATTTGGGAGATGGAAAATTCATCATCCTAATGTTGTATGTTGATGACATGTTGATTGCAAGTGCTAACATGCAGGACATCAAAGACCTAAAAGAGGAGTTGTCTCAATGAAAGATTTAGGTGTTGCAAAGAGGATACTTGGTATGAAAATATCAAGGGACAGGACAAAGAAGAAAATAAAGCTATCTCAACAGGATTATATCAAGAAGGTACTAGAAAGGTTTGCAATGAAAAATGCAAAACCAATTTCTACACCTTTGGTTGGTCACTTTAAACTAACGAAGGATAAGTGTCCAAAGACACAAGAGGAGATAGCCTATATGTCTAAAGTTCCATATGCTGCAGCGGTAGGTTCTGTAATGTATGCTATGGTCTAGACAAGGCCAAACATTGCACATGCAGTGAGAGTTGTGAGTAGGTTCATGGACAAACCATGTAAAGAGCATTGGCAATCTATGAAGTGGATACTTAGGTATCTAAAAGGGACAACAACAAATGCTTTGTATTTTGGAGGAACTGATATTTTTCTTGAAGGGTATGATGATGCAGATATGGAAGGTGACAAAGATACTCGAAGGAGGACTACGGGCTATGTCTTCATGGTTGGAGGCACAACAATAAGCTGGGCTTCAAAGCTGCAGAAAGTGGTCTCACTTTCTACCACAGAAGCAGAGTATGTAGTAATGACGGAGGCAAGCAAAGAAATTTTGTGGCTTCACAAATTCTTAGAAGAGCTTGGATACAAACAAGACAATTGTTTCTTGTACAGTGATAGCAAAGTGCTATCCATCTTGTGAAGAACTCAGCCTTTCATTCAAGGACAAAGCACATTGAGGTGAGATATCACTTCATACGCACTCTTTTGGAAGAGGGACAACTAAAGCTAGGAAAGGTGCATAAGTGAAAATCGTGCAGACATGTTTATAAAGGTGGTCAACAAGGAGAAGTTGATCTTTTTCTCATCTTCAATCGGCATTCAAGGATAAGAAGCCAGGATGGAAAGTAGTCACAGGTTTGGTTTGGAGATCAATCTCCAAGTGGGAGATTGTTAAGTATGGAGCCTGATTTACCCCTTGTAAATTTATGTGGTAAAAATGCACATTTGTAACGCCCCCATTATGAGGAGAAGCCATCGTGTGTGAAGAAAAATAACTCACCAGAAAATAAAATCACTCGTTGGAAACCAAAATTTTTGCCAGAATATTATGGCCGGACGGCGGCTGAAAAGTGGTCGAAAAACAACCAATCGACTGGTCGGTTGGCCGGTGGCCGGTAGTCAATGGCCGGTGGCCGAATTCAAAAGCAAACTTGTCTTCTCAAGGGCGGCCACACATGGCCGGATTGGAGGGTCCAATTTGGACTTATCTACACAAGGGCCGCTACACATGGTTGCCTCTCATGAGAGAGGGTAGCCCTTTTGGCCTATAAAAGGAGGCCATTTCCACACACATTTCATAGTGTGAAGTTGATGCAACAAGGTGAGTGTGAGGTGGTGAGAGTGAAGCAAGGCGGTAGCTCTATTAAGGGTATAATCCCTTTGTAAACTACTTCTTGTTTTGAAGTACTAAAGCCATTGAGTGGTTGCTTTCCCGTGAACGTAGCCCACATTGGGTGAACCACGTATATCATGTGTACTCTCTCTCTCTCTCTCTCTCTCTCTCTCTCTCTCTCTCTACTCTATAATCTCTTGTGTGTGAAATCTATCTCTCTCTAGTAAGTAATCTACTGAAATATCTATTTAGCTATGTCTTATTTCCTAACAATTTCAACCTGCAACAACTTCACACTCCAAGCTCCAATTGACATGCAATTTCATCCTGTTAATTCCATACGCTGCAAAGAACAATCCAAAACTTGGTCAAACCTCAAGAAACACCAGATTGCACGTTCTTCAAAGCAATCAAGGTGGCCCAAACCCGCCCCCATCAAACATTCATCTGCTAATATCTCTCTCATCTTGGCTCTGATTGCCAATCTGAAAAGAACAGTAGGCTCCATAAATCAAGCATTGCAAAATCGGTGGCTCAAAATTGGCCCAAAATACCTGGCACCACATGCCTTGTCTAGCTAGAATTTGCAATCATCTCGAACTTCAAATTATCATAATTGGGGCACCATGGCTCTGTTTGACGAGCCGTCTAGATCTATTTGTAGACCACTCCAAGCTCTTCATATCTAGGCAAAAGAATGCACCTTGAACCTCTTTCATTTTCCACCCAAATTGGCCCTTTCTGGTGTCCATATGTCCCACAATAAGAACTTCACTCACACCAAACACTAACTTTTTCCTAGACAAGGTAAGGTTTACTTCTTCCAACCTTGATAAGATCTTATCACAACCATTGATATGATTTTCCATCCCTGTAGTCGGGTGTATGCATGATAAGGTGTACCCACTTTCAGTAGAATTACCAAAAAACAGTCCGTTTTTCACACTATTATGTATATTTGACTTGCTTGCACGTACGTTTTAGCGGAAAGATTTGGTGGCCACACAAAGGAAAATAACAAAGATTGCCTATAGATCTTGAGAGAGTTTTTTTAAAAAACATAATAAATAATGTATATTGCCAATCAATTTGATTTTCATGTATCTTATGGATTTCATTATAAAGTACTCATGGAACAAAAATTGAGTCAATTTGAGTTAGAGAAAAGTATTTTTCAATGTTTTACTTTTTTTTTACTTACACAATTCACTTAAGATTTCCCTCCTTAGGTTTGGTAAAGTGTGAAGTCTAGAATTTTGACACTTGTCCATATACCTTGGTTTGATCTCTCTCTCTCTTCTAATCTTACTTGTCTACTCCACCTCATACACAAGGAGGCTACCACATCACCAAAAGTCCATGTTATCACCCCATGTCACCTTCTACATCACCAAAATCAAAAGTTGGCATTCCATGTCACCCTAAATACCACCTCATCCACCCTCAACTGCCACCTCACATTAGATGTCATGTCATCCACCACCTCACGTGTCACTTGTACATGGTGCTTGCATGGCTTGTCACATCACTTGTCACCGCAAAATCCACTAAGCATGCCACATCACCAACTCTCCTACTCACCATCCACCTTTTTGCCACCTAAACATTCCATGTCACCATTTTACCATGTCACATATAATGACATGGCAGTTGAGGAGGATCCCGATTGCCGTGTCATCTTGCTACCTTTGTAGTCCATGTCATCAACCATTGACATGATCTTGCCACATAAGCGGCCATGTCATCCATGCATGGCCACCTCAAGAGCCAAGTCATTTATTTTTAGATTTAATAAATTTTTGAAAATGATGAAAACATATAAAGAATATAACATAATTATTAATCTGCCACTAAACGTAAATTAATTTTTATATATTTTTTATTAATATTTTATTATATCATGAATTTATTAATTTTTTATTTATAAAAATTATTATTGGATGAAAACTTAAGCATTATGATTTTTTTCCACACAAAAAAGACTTAAGATAAGTAATTAACTCAAAAGATAATTAACTCAAAAGATAATAAAACTTTTATATAAATCATTGTTCTAAAATTTGAGTGGTGTGATCTTATCAAGATTTACATGTTTTTAGATTATATTAGGGAGCCAATGTATATAAAGCCCTTTTCTTAGTGCACTTCATTAGAGAGTTTGAGCATGAGTGAGTTTTGGAGCCTTTATGCTCTTTTAATTTAATCACTAACTATTCTAACACTCATTTTCCTAAATAAGCATGGCTTCACAATCATGAAGGTATCAAATGCAAGATAGAAAACACAAAGACCTTGTCCTCAAAGTTTGAGATCTGGGGGCAATTGTTCATGCGGAATAAAATTGCCAGAAAGCTTGAGAACGCAAGCAACGCTCTAGAGAAAGATTACGTGTGGATGTGTCGGAAGAGCCCACTACAGGCTCTACAATCGAGAATCTTGGGGGTGTTCACATGCATGTATCACCATATATCGCCTAGCTGTTCGCGTCTTCTTCCCCTTCCTCGGTCATCCTTGTACCATTTTCCTCACCATCTACAGTCCCTCTAGGAGAGGGGTCACCTGATGGTGAGCTCATACCCCCTACAAAGGGTGCCTTTGGCGAGTCTCACATGGTATTGGCAGCTTTGGAGCATTTCATCAATCCATCGATGCAACACAATCGCCTCATTTCTTTGAGTGGATCTCCCTTGCTTGCTCTTGGATCACCCTCTGGAGTTGGCATGGAGGCATGTGTGGACCCTTCGCCAGATTCACAGCCTGTCCTTCAGTGATGGTACACTCCCTTAGCACGTCTGGAGACAAATATTGTGCAGCATGATTGTGGAGACCTACTTCAACGACATCGATCTTCCCTCATGTACTGAGTTGCTTTGGCATTTGTTGCGAAACCCTTGTGTCGTTGAGGCTTGCACAACTATCGAGATCCATAGTTCAAGGACCCATCGGGCTACGGTGGAAATTATAGATAGTGTCAGACGCTCTTACATTGCACTATCTGGGTGGAGATCCAGGGATGCACTTGCACCTCGTCGTACACTCACCGCATCGATGAGAGCTACATCCATCAAAGGTATTTGTCGGGCCACTTCTCGTGTGTTGTGAATTCGTCGGTCACCTTGCGTGTCGGACGCTTCAGGAGACAACGACTTGATTTAGTAAATAGTGAGGAGCTTTGGGCGAGTAGTGGGTGTGCTCCAAGATGCTCACACATTGAACATTCAAGCATGAGGGATCTCAAAGGAGAGTCTTGGGAGGAGAGTTGCCGTGCCTTGCTAGACTTCAAAAGGAAATTTGACATAGGAGTGGCCGCAAGCAATACATAGAGCATGGTGCTATGATTCTAGAGATTACACATAGTCAGCTCTTTTATGCATTCCACGATGCCCACCCCGAGATTAGCATTGGTCAGTGCTCCTTTAAGGCCTACAAGCCGCCTTAATACATGCGATTCATGCGTGAGAGATGTTGTTGTAGATACAATATGAAGTTTTAGATGGTGTATGATGTGTTTTGCACTCTTTTAGGGCTTGCTGGATAGGTCTCAACAGGGCTACGAGACTTCATGCACTCTTTGTTGTGTGAGCGTGTAGATGGGGCCTCCTACCATCATATGTTGTGTGTGGAGGGCAAGTGTGCCCTATGTGGGGATCTTGCATGACTTACACCTATCCTAGAGGATGGTGATATGGGTGCAACAGTTACATGGAAGTCGTATGACTACCAGAGAGGGATCCAAGGTGGCACATCTTGTAGGTTGCAGCTCACATCTCATAGTGCGCCATGTCCCTTCTTCATGCATGCTTTTAGGTCCATTGTGTATCCATATGTGCAACATGCGCATCATGCAAAAGTGGCAGGATAGTCAATTTTGTGCTTGCCTTGCCTCCTTCCCCATTGACACTGTGGTCTTTGTTGTGGATTTCACAGAGAACTACACCTCTGCTCCACAGCAGGAGTTCCAATCCAAATATTACTTTTTTGAGCAAGTATAAATAATAATACTGGGGTAACTTTATTTAACCACATGATGTAATTGCTTTGTTTCATTTACTCTAACCTTTTTAAATTCTCTTGAAGATGGCAATCTTCATCCATACATCTTACCATCATGCAGAGGTGGCAATTGATGGAGTGGAGATCTCTAAGGAATTTTGACTTATCATACACGAGTAGCATTTCTACATCAATGATGATCGATCTCACAATCCTGAGTTTGTGCAGCATTATTTCTAGCTGCATGATCTTTTCCTTTGTGAGCACCACATCTCGTTCTCTTGTTGCTATATTTGGTCCGATGGTTGTGGTGCGCAATTCAAAAGCGCACGTCAGTTCTTTTGGTTGTACATATGGCACCATAGGAATGGCATACCTTGCATTTGGAGCTTCTTTGAGTCACAACATGGAAAGAGAGAGCACGAGTGTGCATACGTGTAAAGCACGGTCTTTGTCAATATCAGATTTGGCATGATAGTGATCAATTTAGAGATGCTGGAGTGGTGCTCATAGCACATGGCATGTGACTCATTGTAATAGGACTAGTCTTTGAAGTTCGTAAAGTCGAAAAGAATGTAGCAGGGCATATCTTTTGTTAGCACGATTTGAAAGATTGTTGAATAGTCTATTAAATAGAGCTTATACGAATGAGTTGAGATATTAAGAGAGAACATATATTCTTTTTTTAAAAATAATACACTAAAGACGGATTTGATAAAGATTAATGAATAACAGATAGTCTGTCTATGAACAGTAAAATTGAGATTTTTATTAATATCAATGTTTTATATTTATGTGTTTTAGCTTAAAATGCATGGGTAGGCTTAAAATAAGTTGCAAAAGTAGTGGAGACCCAAAAATAGAGGTTTTATGAGTCGCGACCTAAAAGTTGCGTTTTAACCAAACAAAGATGGTTTTTGCAATTCTGTTCGCGTTGCGTTGTAGACCAGACCTATTCCCGTCGTTTTGAGTACCTGGATTGCTCTGTTCTGAGTTGTTTGTAAAAGTTATGATGAAAACAAACAGAAGACAGCAGTAGTGTAGTGTACACAGGGACAGACAGACATACAACATCATACAGTTCTCCCTGGTATCAACCAAGAAGTGGATTGTTTCTTCATGGTAGAGTATGGCAATTGAGATTATGAAGGTATATAATTATATTTTTTTACTTTGATTATCATGTTGAATTGGTTGCACGAGTATGTTCTTTTGGTTATTTTGTAGGCGATGCAGAAATCAATGTGTGAAATAGGATTTGTGCAAAGTGTCATGATAGAAATCTAACCTTTACGGATCGCTTAGCGATCACGTTCTTATATTATTCTCGCAGGTATACTTGGTACGAAAATCGTGTAGGCTTTTCGAGGAAAAGAAGGATAAAAGCACGACGAGTGGTGCGTTTGGGGATCATTCACCGATCTCTTCTTCTGCGAGAGCGTGCGAGTGCGAGTGAGAGTGAGAGTGAGAGTGAGAGTGCGAATGTGAGTGCGAGTGCGAGTGAGACGCTGCATGCAAACGAACTGAAGCTCGGGGGTGGTCGGGAGGTTCGAGCTCCGTACAACGGATTGCGCCCATATATTTTGCTCCTCTGTTGTATCAAAACTCTACAAAGATTCATCAATACAAAGATCTCTTTCTCTATCTTTTGCTATCGATATCTATTATTCGGTTCCCGTGACAATTGGTATCAGAGCAAGCGGTTGATTCTGGACATGGAAGGATACGAGAGGAGGATGAAGGAGCAAGAAGACCTGATTCAGCGACTATGAGAAGATCTGAAAATTGCAAATCGGGAGCGTGCTGAGACTCTGCGGGGCAAAGCAGCACGAGAGCATGATATCTATGTAGACTTGATGGCCAACATGAAGGTGAAAACAATGCTAATCCACCTGGAAACAATAATCATCGTGGCGGCGCTGGGGTACCGCCAAAAGAAACGATGACAATATGGGAGAAGCGACAACCAAATTATTCGTAACGAAGGCTAAGCTTAAAGAGTTTGATGGCATAAGAAAGATATGCGAAGATTTAGAAGCGTGGATTGAAGAACTCAAAGATTTGGATTATACTTTCAATATCGAGAACACGACCACGAGACTTTCGAATGCTCGAGCAAGGTGACCGATAAGACAATACGTACCAAGATGGCTCAATTGGAGACTTTTGGCGATGCGTACGATAAAGGTAAGTCATCTACCCCTTCTTTGTGATGTTTTATGTCTTTGATACGTCCTTTGAAAGCTTCTGTGAGATCGAATTTATGCGTAGAAGTTGAGATTAAAATTTGAATTTCTTAATTGATTTGGATAGTATTCATTGCTTCTTATCGTCTAAATTGATTGAGAAATTAAACTTGAAATTAAATCGAGAAGTTAAAAGACTTGTGGACTTAACTAGTGGTAATAATAGTTCCACGAAAGAGTTAGTAGAAAATTTGTTTTTTTTTTCTTTGAAGAGTCGAAATCATAAAGATGATTTCTATAACATAAACATTGATATGCATGATGTTATCATTGGTATCAATTAGATCATTGAAAATCATGTTTTGATTGATTGTTAAGAAAGAAAAATATATCTTTAATCATTTGATGATGATAAGTCACACTCTTTGTGGAAAGAAAGAGATTCTAAATCTAGTTTTGGCAATGGAATTGATAAGGTGACTTAGATAAGAGTGTGAGACGTTGCTTGTGTTTGCTAATGAGATTAAAGGGAATCTGGGGATAAACATAAAGAGACAAATCCAAAATTTATAGAGGATCTCTTACATGAAGTTAAGGATGTGTTCCGGACGATCTTCCTGGTATACCTCCGTCTAGAGCGGTAGACCATGCCATAGATCTATATCCAGGAGCGACACCTTATTCCAGATCTCCATACAGGTTCAATATTGATGAGCTTAAAGAGCTCAAGATACAACTTGATGATCTTTTGAAAAAGGGTTTCATTAAACCTAGTGTATCTCCTTGGGGTAGTCCTGTGTTATTCCAAAAGAAAAATGATGGTACATATAGGTTATGCATCGACTATAGGGGATTAAACAAAAAGACCATTAAGAACAAATATCCTCTTCCTCACATAGATGAACTGCTTAGTCATTTGAGTGGTGCCACAATATTTTCAAAGGTTGATCTTCGTTCTGGCTATCATCAAATCCGAATTAAGGTCGAGGACATTCCAAAGATTTCTTTTCGTACACGTTATGGACATTATGAATTTAGAGTTCTTGCTTTTGGTTTGACTAATGCACCGACAACTTTCATGTGCTTGATGAATAATATTTTTCACTCGTATCTTGATGACTTCATTCTGGTATTCTTGGATAAGGTTTTTGTGTATTCTACGAATGAAGAAGATCATGCATTGCACTTAAAGAAAACATTTGAGGTTTTGCATGAACATAAATTGTATGCCAAAGCAAGTAAGTATTCTTTTGCAAAGGATCAGATTGTGTATTTGGGAAGAGTGATTTCTAAAGAGGGGATTCACATTGATCTTGATAAAGTTAAGACTATGTTAGTAAGAGATGTAAGAAGCTTTATGGGTCTAGCACAATATGAGAGAGCACACATTAAAGATTTCTCTAAGATAGCAAGTCCTTTGACCGAATTGACCAAGAAAGACAAGGGTTTTGTGTGGACTTCTAGCTGTGAGACTACTTTTGAGACCTTGAAGGTAAAATAGCGGAAAATTATGTTTTAAAAGTTCCTGAGATGGGCAAACCATTTGTTGTGTCCTGTGACGCTAGTGGTTAACAATTAGGTTGTGTTTTGACACAAGAAGGAAGAGTGGTTGCATATGAGTTTAGGAAATTAAGACGACATGAATTGAACTATGCAACACATGATCTAGAATTGCTTGCTGTTGTTCATGCATTGAAACATTGGCGTCATCTTTTGCTTGGTGTCAAATTCGAATTGCGTACTGATCATCAAAGTTTGAAGTATATTTTCACTCAGCCATTGTTAAAGAACAGACAAAGGAGATGGATTGAATTGTTGGCTGAGTATGATTTTGATTTGAAGTATTTGTGTGGAAAAGAAAATAAAGTCGCAGATGCATTGAGTCATAGGTCCATGTGTAATTTGTTGACTGTTGTGCGATCCAATTTGATTGATGAGATACATGCCAAAGTTGAAAATGATTCTTTTTACATGCCTATTTTGAAATTCTTGCGTGGGAATATTGGTGAGATGTATGAGAACAAATATCACTTGTATAAGGGAAATCTGTATTGTTATGACCGCTTGTGTATTCCTGCAAATTCTTCTTTTAAGAGTCAAATTCTGCATGAGTGTCATAATTCACCTTTTTCTGGTCATCCTGGATTAAATAAGACATATGAAAAGATTAAAACCTTATTCTTTTGGCCGCGTATGAAATTGGATGTTAAGAATTATGTGTGTGAGTACTTTCAATGTCAACAAGTTAAGATTGAGCATAAGAGGATGCCTGGTGACCTTCAACCCTTAGACATTCCTTTACAGAAGTGGGAGTGTATATCCATGGACTTTATCATTAGACTTCCTACTACTCGTGGAGGGTATGATTCGATCTTTTTGGTGGTAGATAGACTCACAACACAAGCTCACTTCTTTCCTGTAAAAATAACTGATACTGCATTGACCATTGCACACTTTTTTATGAAAGAGATATTTCGTTTGCATGGCATGCCCAAGAGCATAGTGTCTGACAGAGATTCTAAGTTCACTTCTCATTTCTGGAGAGCGACTTTTGACTCTATAGGTACCCAGTTACGCATGTCTACTGCTTTTCATCCTCAAACAGATGGGAAAATGGAGAGAGTGAATCGTATTTTAGAAGATATGTTACAAATGTATGTCAATGAAAACCAATCTAATTGGAATGAATATCTGCCTTTGGTGGTTGAATTTGCATATAACAGTTCATATCATTCATCTATTAGGATGACTCCGTTTGAGGCAATGTATGGCTATAACTATCCCACACCTATAAATTTTCTTAGCTCGAGGAATAAGGTAGAACTGTCACGTGAGATGCTTGAGAAAATGGATAACGAGTTGGCCAAAATCAGGGGGAATATTAGAGAAGCCCAAAAGAGACATAAATTGTATTATGACAAGAAACATCGGGTTGTGGAGTATGAAACTGGGGATATGGTTTTCTTAAAGGTTATTCCCGAGAAGTATCATTTGATTCTTGGAAAGGATAAGCGATTGTCTCCACGATTTGCTGGGCCATTTAAAATTTTGAAGCGCATTGGTTCATTAGCTTACAAATTGAAATTGCCTTCTCATGTCAAAGTGCATCGTGTATTTCATGTGAGTTTATTGAAAAAGTATCTTCCTAACATGAACCATGTTTTACAAGACAACTCTAAGTTGAAAGATGACGGACCATTGACTGTAGAACCAGACTTAGTACTAGATAGGCGTTTTAAACATCTGAGAAATAGAGACATTGTGGAAGTTTTGGTTAAGTGGCAGAACTATCCAGTAGAGGATGCATCATGGGTTGATCTTAGTGTTTTGCAAAGAGAATTTTTCTCTCTTTAGACCAACTCTGAGGATAGAGTTAATTTTGATAAGGGGAGAATGTAATAGGACTAGTCTTTGAAGTTCGTAAAGTCGAAAAGAATGTAGCAGTGCATATCTTTTGTTAGCACGATTTGAAAGATTGTTGAATAGTCTATTAAATAGAGCTTATACGAATGAGTTGAGATATTAAGAGAGAACATATATTCTTTTTTTTAAAATAATACACTAAAGACGGATTTGATAAAGATTAATGAATAACAGATAGTCTGTCTATGAACAGTAAAATTGAGATTTTTATTAATATCAATGTTTTATATTTATGTGTTTTAGCTTAAAATGCATGGGTAGGCTTAAAATAAGTTGTAAAAGTAGTGGAGACCCAAAAATAGAGGTTTTATGAGTCGTGACCTAAAAGTTGCGTTTTTAGCCAAACAGAGATGTTTTTTGCAATTCTGTTCGCGATGCGTTGTAGACTAGACCTATTCCCGTCGTTTTGAGTACCTGGATCGCTCTGTTCTGAGTTCGTTTGTAAAAGTTATGATGAAAACAAACAGAAGATAGTAGTAGTGTAGTGTACACAGGGACAGACAGACATACAACATCATACAGTTCTCCCTGCTATCAACCAAGAAGTGGATTGTTTCTTCATGGTAGAGTATGGCAATTGAGATTATGAAGGTATATAATTATATTTTTTTACTTTGATTATCATGTTGAATTGGTTGCACGAGTATGTTCTTTTGGTTATTTTGTACGCGATGGAGAAATCAATGTGTGAAACAAGATTTGTGCAAAGTGTCATGATAGAAATCTAACGTTTACGGATCGCTTAGTGATCACGTTCTTATATTATTCTCGCAGGTATACTTGGTACGAAAATCGTGCAGGCTTTTCGAGGAAAAGAAGGATAAAAGCACGACGGGTGGTGCGTTTGGGGATCATTCACCGATCTCTTCTTCTGCGAGTGCGAGTGCGAGTGCGAGTGCAAGTGAGAGTGAAAGTGAGAGTGCGAGTGTGAGTGCGAGTGCGAGTGAGAAGCTGCATGCAAGCGAACTGAAGCTCGGGGGTGGTCGGGAGGTTCGAGCTCCGTACAACGGATTGCGCCCATATATTTTGCTCCTCTGTTGTATCAAAACTCTACAAAGATTCATCAATACAAAGATCTCTTTCTCTATCTTTTGCTATCGATATCTATTATTCGGTTCCCGTGACACTCATCTTTTGGGAGTGGACGCTTAGTGAGATGTTCTTTTGGTGTGTGGGTAATCAAGATATTGATTTCACCAATTGGGACTGTGACAATATAGAAGGTACACACCAATTGCAAAACATTCGGAGCACTGCAGCCAGGGATTGCACAATCTTTACTAGGTGCCACTCATGCTTTTGTGATGCTTGCGTACATGGTGGGTAGATTGCACCATGACAAAGTGGGATGACAAGTGGACACTATCAACCTCTTTCACCATCATAGAGTATGATTACATCGAGTAGCTCCATTGATAGCCAGAGACCACATAGCTCTCAAATGATGCTGATACTCTTACCAATTACTTAGTAGAGGGAGATGATTTTGTAGTTATTGCTAAGGAGGGGAATGCAAAGGGATTTGACTACTATATTCTTAGGTGCACCATGGCAAAGTCTGTGATTTAGGAATCCACGGTGGATGATTATGGTGAGGCATATGATGCTCAAAGTATGGTTGTTTCAGGGCACTATTCCCAACAAGTCCATGGACATCTAAATTACATCCATTTTGTATACTATGAGTGGTAACAGGTGGTCATACAGTACTCCCATCTTGTCCTTGTTGTGAAGGTAAGGCTAGAGAGGAATCTCAGTAAGAAGAAAGGGAGCACCCCTCAATGGCATTTGGGTCCGGATGAGTACAAGAGCATCACAAAGACAATCCGCAGTAGAGCAGGAGTTCTAGACCTTGTTGATGATACTAGAGATATTTTTGGAGATGATAGTTGTTGTGATGATGAGTGCTAGCGATGACCCTTCATTCGTGCTATTTATCATTCCATATTTTTTCCCTTTTGATCATTTCTATTCTTGTATACTCTCGTTCATTGATCTTTTATATTTTGATGTTGTACTTTCTCTTGTTAATTTGAGGTTCATTTTTAAAATTACCATTCATATGTTGTTATTTAGGTTTAGCATTGATCTACTTTTATTGCAGGTTCATGGCCTTACGTGTCGTCTTGACTGTCATTAGTGGAAAGAATGCACCACATCATCATCAACGACCATCGGCCGATACAACTTCCCTTGTGTTTCCGCACTCATCAAAACCGCCCTGGACCACCGCCTATGGGTGCCAAACGCGCCACTGACACACCAACACAGCACCGCCAGGTCAAACCGCCATAGACAGCGCATGTGGGAGCTCTCCCTAGCCTGCACCCGCATGTGGGAATTTTCTCTCCACATGGAGGCCCCAGGTGAATCAATACCTTTAAGTCTTCAAAACCCCCTAAAAGCTTTAAAAAAATCCATTTTCTTCCCAAATTGCACTACTTGCCAAGGATTGCCCATAAAATCGATTGCCAAGCCGTGAAGTGCTAGTTGTAGCCTTGGTCCCCGACCTTGTCCATAGCATCACCTTGGCAATCCATAGGCCTCCATCTTCTCCTCTCTTTGATTAGCACCCAACATGTCATGAGCATCAAAAATATACCCAACCCCTCGGTTTTTCCTTCATCATCACCCTCCTGTCAACTTGGTGGGCCAGCTTGGCTATCAAGAGATGCAGATTTATCCTCCTTTGTAGAGCTTTGAACAAATTGTACCACCATAGCAATTTATACTGCTACCTTCATCAACATGGCCGCCAATAGAGCACCGCATGCTCCCTTCATAGAACATCCTCTCTCATTTGCTTTGGAACTTTAACTTGTTCTTCTTCCACATTGGCTATGACCACATTATCAACTAAACAAGAAGGTATCTTTACCTTTACCATCATCAGCTCATCAGACTCTGTCTCCTTGCCATAGGGTGTGGCCTCACCTGGTCCATCTTCCTTGCTTGTCTCTAAGAAATTGGAACTGGACTCTCCATTTTCATCAACATCATACACTGACTCGGTATTAGCATCTTCAACTGCTTGATGCGCCACAAATGATTGACCTTCATCTAGGCTTTGCTCACTTTTTTCATCCCCTTTTGAACCCTCTATTTCTGCCACAACTTGATTGCAATTTGCTGCCTTCTCATACAAGCTTTCCACAAGAACAGGGTTTACCTCCTCAACTTGATCCAAAACCCCAACATTTGCCACCACTTTTACACATTGGTTCACTTTGACAAGGGGCTTATCCTGTTTGACAAGCTCGTCCATCCCTAGCACATTCACATCATAAATTGGAAACCCCTAAGGAACATAATCAATTGTTGGCCTTACCTCAACGGGCTTTGCATTTTGAACTATTGGCACGGCCTTTGGTTGAACCATAGGATACTCTAGATTCACAACAGTCACATAATCTGCCGTCTTCAACAAGCATAGCTCCAGCTTTTGCTTCACCTTTCTGATCTTCATCTTGGCCAGATACACCTTGTCTTCATAGGTATCAGCACCATCTTCCACCTTATCTCTGATTGTTGGATGCAAGTACTCAAGAAACTTTGACAGCTTCAGAAATTGATTGCCTTTCACCCGAGTGGCAATCTCTAACTCCTTCCAACAGGTTTCAAACTACCCAAGAGAAATAGAAAAATCCTTACTTACGTCTTGGCATACTGCTTTTAGCTTAGCACTAGCCTTTGCCAGGGTGATCACTTCTCAAAACTGATCCAAAAACTACCCCTACAATTCTTGCCATGAACCTCGATCATCACACTTTAGACCATCCAACCAAACCTTTGCTCATCTGCACATCAGCAGCGGTACCGTATGAAGCTTCTCCACATCCGTCAACATATGCATCGATAGCATCCATAATTCAAAATCTGCTAACCAATCCTCACAGTCTTCAACACCCACCTGTAAATATGGGGCCAAAACTTGGCTCCATTATCTCTGCTAGCTTCAAACACAATTGCCAAATATTTTGACCATCTGCCAACTGCTAATCGACTTCCAAACACCACATTACATTTCAAATTGGATCATCAACGCGCTCCTCCATGGGAGCACTAGAAGATGGGAAGAGGGAAGGGGGTACACACCTATAACATACACAAAATGCCTCTCTATAGACCAAGATAATCACAACACCCCTAACCAGTAGAGTTCACCTTCAAAACTCACACAACTCACCAAAAAACCAACATCTGCACATCACCATACACATGCACTCTATACGAAAAAACAAACAGATCCCACCGTCCTGTACAACTTGATTCAAGCTCACCACCACACGCACAAACTCTCTCAATCTCTCTATGCACAACATGCCATCAGGGGGGGCACCACTGCCTACACATGCCCAAAAACACACACACATGACAAAGAAGGGAAGGGGTAGGGGGAATCGACACCAGATACACAATCATGATGTCTTCCTTTCAAAAAATCCGACCATATAAAGCTCTAGCTCCTAGCCATCACAAGCATCGGCGAGCTCAACACAAAGATGTGGTTACCCTCTTGCTCCGCACCATGTCCATAGCCGCAGCTCGGCACTACACATACATTGGTTCTCTTGGTTCATGGACCTCGGGAAAATAACCCTTCAAAATTTGTGTGAAGTCCCATTTATAGGGCCTTTACCAAGCAATTTTTTGTTTTTGGTGTGCGTGTGTTTTCTAGCTCGCTCTGTCCAACTTGAGCCCCATGATAGCATATTTTGCATTTCTCAGCACTGCCATACTCCAATTTTAGCATGCATGCATGCCCCAGACACTTGGCTGACTTTCCTCCCTCTTCCTCTACATGGGAGCCACCGCTTGATTTTACCTCGGCACCCCACTCTCTCCAACTGAGAACATGAACAATGCCCTAAGGGGGGCACCAACGGTGCTGTCGGTGCTCTGCTTATATGCTCTCAAAAAAGGTTTGCCCCTTACGGGCACGGGAACGAGGCCACCACGCAGGCATGCCATGTTAGCACATCACCGTCAACGGTAAGTTGGCCGGTACAACTTCCCTAGCAGCATTGCGGTCATCAAAACCGCACTGACCTGCCCATGGGCACCAATCGCTCCATCAACACGCCAACACAAAACCGCCAAGTCAAGCCACCATAGCCAATGCATGTAGGAGTTATCTCTCCCTTCCCTTGTGCCCCTAAATGGCCTCACACCCCATTATATGAAGCCCAACTCTCACTGGCTTCCACTCGCATGTGGGAATTTTCTCTCCATGTGGCGGCCCCAGGTGAATCAACTCCTCCAAGTCTTTCAAACCCCCCTAAAAGCTTCAAAAAAATCAATTTTCTTCCCAAATTGCACTACTTGCCAAGGATTTACCATAAAACTGATTGCCAAGCCGTGAAGTGCTACCTGTAGCCCTAGTCCCAGACCATGTCTCGTGTAGACACCACCACCTTCCCACTTTTTTGGACCTACCAACCGAGATGACAAAAAAGGAAAAAGACTTCAGAATACTCCCGGTTGACCACCACCGTCAACCTTCCAAGTGCTATAACTTGCCCATCGAGATTCCGTTTGAGACGCCGTCACTTTTTGCTAGCTTCGTACAACACATACTACCTTTGTGAACCTTGTTGGGCTTCAAAAAATATCAAATGGCACATCAATTGAGGCAACCAACCCGGCAAAAACTTGGCCCTTGACAAAACTTCATCTGCTAATATCTTGACATCCAAGGCTCTGATTGCCGATTTCAAAAAATAGACACGCTCCATAATTCAAGCACTACACACCCAGAGCTCCAAAGTGGCTCAAACTTCCCGGTATCACTTGGCCTATCCGTCTTGGATATGTAATTAGTTCCAAAGCCCCGTATCTTACACACCGTGGCTCCGTTTGATGAGCTATTTGGAGCTTCTCCTTCACACTTCAAGCTCTACATATCTGGACCAAAAACTAGCACCTCAAACATTCTTCACGTTCCACACTATCATGCCCTATCTCAAGACATTTTTGGCCTATAAAACCACATAGGGTATACATCTCCACTGTCACTTGCCTGCCCAGGCTCTTCCCATCTACTATAGCTCTTTGCCATGCATTAAAAGAATACACATCATTGCTTGTGCCCTCTGCTAGGGTCAACAAACTTTGGATGTACCACGGACGTAGGCCATCTAGTCGGATTACGATGCCCACAAAAATTTGTAGGGGAAAGGATTACTATGCTTTCCCCACCCGTGCAAAGTTTCATGACCATTGGCTCCCGTCTTGACGGTCCTGGATATCACAATCACCAATGTTTTGTCCAAAGGTCCAATTGGCAAAAAATTAGTGGTTGTGCCACTGTAGACCACCGAGACGGATTGTGATGCCCATGAAATTTTCTAAGGGCAAGGACTACTATGCTTCCCCCACTCTCACAAAGTTTCATGGCGATCTGCTGGTGTCTCGTTGGTCCACAATGGCACGATTAAATTTTTTTTGGCTATGGGCTTGCCAAGGGCCCAATGGGCAAAAGTTGGCGATTGTGCCACCCTGGACCGATGGGACAGATTGCGATTCCCATGAAACTCTGCAAGGGAGGGGATTGATGTGCTTCCCCTACCCCTGCAATGTTTCATGGCTTGTATCGTGACTAAAATAAGTGAACCACGTAAACTAGAACATGACAACTATAACCATAATGACACATTTTGCAAAGGTTCGGTGTACAAATGGACTGTATAAAGTAAAACATGGATATTACAATGAAAAGGACACATCGTGCAAAGATGTGCTACAAGTGAACTACAAAAACCAGAACAAACATCTATAATCTGTGTTACAAAGTTGTGGTACAATTGAACTCCATAAACTATAACGAGACAACTATAATCATGACGACAAAGTTTGCAAGGTTTGGGAAAATTGAATTGCACAAAGTATACATTGCAATGATTCTCAATGAGACATATCCTGAAAAGGTTTGATACAAGTGATCTGCAAAAATTAAACATGCGACTACAATTATAAGGACATATCATACAAAGGTGTGATGTGGGTGAACTCCATACTTGAACAAGACGACTATAATCACAAACACAATTTTTGCAAAGTTTTGGTACAAATGGACAATATAAAGTAAAACATAGAACTATGCTCATGTAAGGACACATTGTAAAAAAATGTTGTACAAGTGAACTACAAAAACTAGAACATGGAAACTACAATCATAAGGACACATCGTGCAACAAAAGGGTACAAATGGATTGCATAAAATAGAACATGGCGACTACAAAATATAGAAAATGCAACAAACACAAAAATATATACAAATAAATAAAACCAAATCAGAGTATGAAGCTACATGCTCTATGTACAGTATGAGTTGCACTCTAGTACCGGGGGCTTGCACTACTCTTTGTGGTATGGTGCACTAACTGCCAAGAGATGCAATGTGCTCAGCGCTGGTCTCAGCTGCTATTGAAGACTCTCCCCAACCTCCGCTTGAGCTCTGTTACACTAGAACTAAATCCTGGCAAGCACCAAGTCCTCGTCGGCTAGTGTGTGATGGGCTAGCTATCCCATCTCCCAAATCCATAAATTTGCATATACTCACGCATTAAACTGTGAGAAAGTATCCTCCTCCACTGCTTGCAGCTTGTTGGGGTTTAGGCGTCTGTGCCTTGCCCGGCCGCCCAGAGTCTGGGCGTCCACTGACTTGTATACCTTATACATAGCATAAGTGTATAGGGGGCTGCTCACTCTTTGGAGTCTCCCCACCCATATATGTGTCGTGTGTCTCCTTCTCTCTCTCTCTCACTCTCCGTCTGTGGTGCTCCCCGATCCCCTTCAATTGGTATCAGAGCGTAGGTGCGGGGGAGCGCGTGTGTGCACAGTCATGACGACAGCGGAGAGTCAGTTTCATTCTCGAAATCCTGTCCACGCGCGCGCGCACTTTCAAGAGTGCAAACAGGGTTTCGACTTCGGCATCGGCAAATTCAGCTTTTCGAGAGCGTTTCCAGCAGGTTTCCTGCCGTTTTATCCTCCTTTCGAAGCCATTCGAGCCATCATAAACCTCATTCGAGCTACGGTTGAGGAGCTGTATTTTTCAGCCCTCTTTTGGCAGTTTATGTTGCGTTTTTGGGTCGATACGGAGGTTTTTGGCATAGCTTTCACACCCGGACTCGGATACATGTGATCCAGGAGTCTACCTTGGGGTTTTGGCACGCTCCGGACGCGCTCGTCATGTCAGAATTTTAAAATTCTGAACGCTGAATTTTTTACAGCAGCAGCAGTTGTTTATTGTGTGTCGAGGATTCCACACATGGTTTGCTCTCAGATGTGAGATGATATTTGCTGCAAGTTTCCTCACAGGTGGGAGGATACGATGTATGCCTTATGTGGTTTGATGCTCAGGGAGACTAATGTGATTGCATTTTGAGCTTGGCAATGTATGCCTTGAGCATGTTTTTTGGCAGTCACAGGTAGAACAGATATTTGTGTACTAGATTTGCAGGTGTTTGCAATGATGTATGCAAAGTGTGGAGATTGGTGCATGCATTTGGAGTGCGGTTTTATGCGCTTTGGTTGCTCATGGTTTTGAGCGTGCAGTCAGTTTGGTTACTGGTTTTGTGGCCGTTTTAGTGACGAAACTCTGGCGAAATTTTTCCAGGAGTTTTATGCGTATCATTTATGCGATCTAGGTAGAGATTGCGGGTTGCGCTCAGCATTTGCGTGCGGTGTTCTCTGCAGGGGGGGAGATTTGTACGTGTGTATGCATCGATACCGCACAGTGTGGGCTTGGTGATTAGCTCACGGGTTTGACAGGCGTACAGTTATCTTGGCACACTCACAGGAGTGAATATTGTGATGTATGCTTGTGTGGCTACGAGCTAGGTAGCCAGATTCGAGCACTAATGGCTTGAGGTTTTTTAGCAGGTTTCAACTACAGGTTTACAAGTTTACAGGCAGGTTTGAGGTCTTATTTGGGCGCTGAATTTTCAGCCATTGTTTCCTCTTTGCAGGTGTCCATGTATGGCTCAATTGTAGGCTGATCTGGGACACGTTTGTGACTTGTTTATGCAGCTGTTTAAGAGCTGAATTTTGGGGCTGTTTTGGGGCTGATTTGCAGCTATATTTTACAGCCATATTTGCAGACTTTTGTTGATGCGATTCGAGCTAGTTTAGGGCTGATTTGGTTGATGTTTGCTACTCATTGCTGGTTGCTATTTTGCGAGCATTATGGCTGATTTTTCATTTGACTTCCAGCATTATGGTCTGACACAGTTTGATGGTGCAGATTTTGTTGCTTGGAAGGAGCATATGCTTGTTGCATTGACGGATTTGGGGCAGGATAAACCCTTGCGTGGTTTATCGGCGAAGCCCAATTCTATGCGTGATGATGATTGGCAGGATCTTGATGAGTTAGCCATGTCTACGATTTGTTTGCATCTGGTTGAGTCTGTTGACTGGTAGGTCTCGAGGGAGACTACAACTCATGCTTTATGACAGAGTTTACATGCTATGTACGCGACATCCATGTCTACAGGGGAGTCTAGTCCCACTTCTATGTCCATGGGAGAGATTGGTCCCACACGCAAGTCTCGACGGCATAGAGACTTGACATGTTGGCATTGTGGACATAGAGGGCACATTAGGCGTCGATGTTTCAGGCGTTTGAGAAAACGGAGGGGACAGATGCGTGATGCAGATTTGGGCATGACAGATGCTAGTGAGATCAGTACGGTGGTTACTGAGTATGATTGTCACGGCGATGTCACATTTACATCTAGCTTGTCTTCAGACGATCTTATGTCTATGGATTGCATATCAGATTGCACACTGTCTTCACATTGGTTACTAGATTCATATGCTACTTTCCATGTCACGTCGCATCGTGAGTGGTTTAGCACATTTTCTAGTGGGAGACTTGGTTGTGTGCACATGGCTGATGGTGCTGTGTATGACATTGAGGGTACAGGAGACGTATGTTTGTCCTTGCCCAGTGGTATGAGATTTACCTTGCGTCATGTGCGTTATGTGCCAGATCTGAGACGGGATTTGATCTCAGTCAGACAGTTACGGGATAGTGGATGTCAGATTTCGCTACGAGAGCGAGATTTTGTGATGCATTTGGGTTCGCTAGTGATTGCGAGAGGTGCCAGGAGTGGTACAGGTTACCCATTGCATGTGGATCACGGGAGAGACGGTGTTGTCTCTGTGATCACGTAGCCAGGTAGAGAGCGAGAGAGCAGGCGAGTCTCTTTTGCTTGTGGGTTGCAGGATGCTTTGCATGGAGTGCAGAGTAGTGAGCTCGTTGTGCACACAGTTGGGGCACGACTTGAACAGTCACACAGAGAGGTGACAGAGTCAGACATGCATGCTTTGCTAGTGACTGAGCAAAGCAGAGAGTCAGTTGTGCAAGATACTTCTATGCAGGATAGATAGGCAGAGCGGTCTTGCTCTAGTGAGTCACGACAGGAGGACGTTGTGCAAGAGTCTATGCATACGGAGTTAGAGCATGAGAGCTCTAGTGAGTCACAGCAGATTGAGTGGTCATGTTTGCAGTGGATGATTGCAGAGGAGACTGAGATGTCAGCGATTATGCAGTCATTCCTTTCTATGCTCGACAGTGAGCATGGGGATATAGTTGTGCAGGATATGTCTTCCAGCAGACATCTAGAGCAGCTGGTTTGCTCTGAGGTTGCACGACAGGTTGATGCGTCTTTTGTGGACAGTGAGGAGATGCATGTGGCTGACACGCCTTGTCAGTCAGAGATGCCTATTGCCAGGGATATATATGTTGATGCATGCTCCGTAGAGCTAGCAGGGCACGCTAGCATTGCATCGGCATTCGGTGGTCTCATGTATGAGATGTTGATCTTGAGACCGGATATCGCAGCTGCAGTGGGAGCATTTGCAGTTGGGGTTGTCAGTCGTTTGTTGACTGATGATGGCATAGTACACGAGGGAGATATGTAGGTATTGCGTACATACTTGCAGTACGTGTGTGGTACGTTTGGTGGTGTATGTACTTACACGGGAGCAGGACAACCGGATGCACACGATCACAGCCAGCCAGTGGGCATCAGTTGAGAGCGGTTTTATCTCGCCTTTTGTAGTCTTTAGACTAGGTTCTCTTGCTTAAAGTCACAGTCGCCTTTAAGTGGGAGGTTGTTGGGGTATAGGCGTCTGTGCCTTGCCCGGCCGTCAGAGTCTGGGCGTCCACTGACTTGTATACCTTATACATAGCATAAGTGTATAGAGGACTGATCACTCTTTGGAGTCTCCCCACCCATATCTGTGTCGTGTGTCTCCTTCTCTCTCTCTCTCACTCTCCGTCTGTGGTGCTCCTCGATCCCCTTCAATTGGTATCAGAGTCTGGGCGTCCACTGACTTGTATACCTTATACATAGCATAAGTGTATAGGGGGCTGCTCACTCTTTGGAGTCTCCCCACCCATATCTGTGTCATGTGTCTCTTCTCTCTCTCTCTCACTCTTCGTCTGTGGTGCTCCCCGATCCCCTTCACAGCTCAGCAACAAGTAGTGGGTGAACAAAGTCTATCTCTGTGGAAAAAGAAGCATCACCGAGTGGCCTCCTCAGTGCTCTTTCTTTGGAGCTCTCTATGAGGACATCCCATTGTCAAAAGGACTCTTGCCTGACCTCCTCTACCTCTATAACCCCTGACCCAACTACACCCACTGATTGAGCCATTTGTAGTGCCTTCTCCTCTGGTACCCCGTCCTCTAGCAATGCTCCCATGATTGCCTGTCTATTTGCCTCATCACTCGCCCCAACAAGGCGGCGAGTGACAAGGTCTACTATCTTTCCTCGTCATGGAAAAAGGTTGCCAATGCCCCAATGGTGATAAATGGCGATTGATATCTGTGGATAGCACATCAGACAGTCCTAATGCATGCACATGCTATGGAAGAGGTAGTAGAGGCGAAAGCGATGGCCGGAGCCCAAAGTGTAGAAGCCAACATCCTCAAACAAGTTGAGACAAATTTAGCACTCTGCATGGTCTCTCAGTGTGGCCTATACGCCCATCAAAATCTCGCACCTACCCAAACCCAAATCAGGCATGTAAGGGTAGAATGGTATCGAGGGTTGAACTTTGTGTGTGCTCGGGGAGCGGCTAAGGTAAGCATGCAATCATGTGAAGTGATCTCCCTAAAAGTAATCAATGTGACACTCAATGGTGGAGTCCCCCAAACCTGCTCCGGTGTCTCCAAGTGCCTGCTCCAGTTCTCCAACCCTCCGCTGCGTTGTGGCCAGCTCTCACATGAGCTCCTCTACCCGGCTATGGAGCCTCAGAGAGGGGTCAACCTACAGATGCCACGTAGCTCATTGAGTTACTAGCCATGCATAAAGATGAAAATTTTTCCACGCAACTCATCGAGTTACGTGGAGGCTGCCGTGTGTGCCACGACAATGTCAATGGCTTTTCTAAGATGGCAGTCACATAACTTGCCAAGTTATGTGGCATGGCTATGTGACATACTCGTAGTCACTGCCACATCACTCTTCAAGTTACGTGGCTTGCCTGCATCAGCAATTCCACATGTAACTTGGCGAGTTACTTGGAATGCGGCATGCACATGGATGTGGAAATAACCTAAGACCAAGGTGGGAAGGCCACGTCACTCAGCAAGTTACGTGGATTCTCTTGCTAATAACTCGTTTAGTTCTTGGAACATGCCACACGTTGCAAGACCATGCTTTGGGAGTGAGGGTAACTCGATGAGTTATCCGTGTTGCAAATGTCACGCTTGGGTGTGGACTGCAAGAAGTGGGTACACTCTATCTTTCATACACCTAGTCCTTGGATTCTTTGTTTGTCTTTGGAAAGGGTAGTCTTTAAGACTTTCACGGCTCCTTTCATGGTCCATACAAACAGTTCAAAATTGTACTGCACGCTTCCCATCCTTGTTCCTCATCCTAGCATAAGCTGACCCATCGTCCATCCCTTTGGTTTCCATACGAGTAGAAATGATGTACGGCTGCCCAAGGATAAGAGGGTATGTAGACATCTCTTGGACAAAGAAATTCTGGTCATCTTTCACATCCCCTATAGTCACCCTTACATTTGGACAACCCCGTACTCCTCTCTTGATGAATTGTTTGCTACACGGATCATCCATCCATCATTTATATCGATCGACCATCTTTCTTTTCGATGAAGACTCTTTGACATAAGGTTAATTTCTGACCCATGATCCTTCAACGCAATGTATCTCTCTTCTAAGTCCCCCACTTTTACCAGGGTCTCATTAGTTAATTTTTCCCAATGACTCTTCAAGTTATAATTATTGTGAGCGGTCTCGAATTCATCTTCATCATCCAAGAAGCGAAATTGTTTTACTCCTCCCCTAGACTTGTTGCATCCAACTATAGTTTCATCACCTTGCTTACCATAGACTTCTACTCCTTGTGCATTTAAAGTCTATCCTTCACCCTATATATGGATAGATTCAATAAGTGATTGTCTCTTTATCTTTATAATATCAATTATTTCTTCATGGAACTCCCACTTAGCTATGCCAAGGACCTCACCCAAGGTAAATTCCAGCTTACTGTTCAAAATCCTCTCTTCCAAAACCTTTTTGAGATTTTTTGCTACCTCTATATTGGATTGGAGTTTGTAGGCCGGACCCTTTGCTTTGGATTTTGTTGCTTCCTTCCTCTTCTCTTTAGAGATTTCCTGCATAGGCACTTTAGGGATAGGAATTTGTTGTGGAGAACTTGATCTAGGAGGCTCTGTGTCATTTTTGCCTCCACTCCTTGTGGCCCTTTTTGAAGGCCCTTCATCCCCATTCTCAAGCCTACATTTCTCCTCAACAAAGGCCTCATTGGCTTCACATTTGGTGATGTTTGCATGCACTGACAAAGAATCTACAGGGTTCTTCCAACCTGTTTCTAGCTGAATGCAATCTCTAGCTTCATGCAAAACTTATGTAGTCATCTTACCCTTCATAGAAGATTCTATTGCACATGCCCATAGCTCTCCAATCCAATTCAATTCCTCTTCTCCAACCTTGATTGATCTTTTTTGCTTAATAGGCTCCACCTTCAACCCATAGGGGCTGCCTTAACCATTGAGATGGCATGGCTAGTAGCCATGTCCTCAACTAGCTTCTTCATCACACCTTTGCCAAAGTTTGTCCCCAAGATCTTACTTGTTTCACTAAAGTGGATCTTGCATCTTTAAAGAAAACAAGATCCTTCATCAAGGCATCTTTGAAACTTTCACAATCCCTCCTTGCATGGTCAGTACTATCACACCATATGCATCTATTTACAAAGCCTTCTCTATTTTGAGCTCATTGCATTGCAGATTGACCCCATGGTTGCCCCTTTTCTTCTAGCCTTGGAAGATTTAAATTTAGCTCTTGCATTCATTTAACAATATCATGTAGGACTGACTTCTCACTCTTTGGAACCAAAATAACAGTCTTTATGGGAATCTCAAGAATATTTAGGGCTTGAGTATAATTAAATATCATCTTGTCTCTCCACCATTGTTGCTTGGCTAGCAGTGAAATTGCATCTTTAACCACATTCCAATCACTCTTTAAGACCTGTTGTGCATCCTTATCCTCAAGTAGTAACTCTAAATTCTCTTGAATCTCTTTACCTGTAGCCTGCAAAAAGAGCTCTGTCTTCTCTAAGTTTAAGGTAGCCTTTTCAGTCCTTGAAAGTTGATCATAGTGGAGTTCAAATTCCCTTAGCAATTTGGTAGGCAAAAGCCCCTCTTTTGACCAAACTATCCACTATAAAAAATTCCTCTTTGTTAAGCTTTCAGAGTTCTCTATGAAATACTCTTCCTTCATGGTTAAGTTAAATGCTTCCCAATTTCCCCCATGATCATTTCTAAATCCCCTTACATGCTCTCTGATCTCAAGAAACACAACTAGCTCAAAACTTTGTACCATCTCTGCTTCGGGCACTCAATGCAGCTCCATCTCCTTAACATACCCACAAAGATACTTTGCTACATCTTTATCATTAAATTGGTTCGACGTCTCCACTAATTGAAGCACTTTGGTTGAGGAAAGCTCACTCCTTTCAACAGTTTGCTGCTGCTCCATAAATACTACAAAGGCTTGAAACATTTGCATTGTGATAGGATCAAACTGCACACCCTCTTGCTCTTGTTTCTCCATAGCTTTAAAGATTTGAATTGATAATTTAATTGAAGCTTTTGAACCCTCAACCTAGCCTAATTTGCATGGAGTTCACAAAAATGTGTCAAGAAGTGCATAGTGCGGCTAGGAAAGCATCGGGCCTCTGACTGTGAGAGTTTGTAGCAAAGTCACGCAAGTTGCAAACTATTTGAAGAGAAAAAAACCCTCAAAAAGAACAAAACTCCAGCTATGAAAGTTCCACTTTGAAAAAGAACCAAGATCAACTCAAAAATCTTGTATGTATGAAGATTAGATGCAGCCTCGCTCCCAATTGCACATATGCATTGCTCTTTCGACCTGCTAAAACCCCTAAATTGACGCTTTGATTCTTCATTATGAACATTTCATGGAAGCTTTATAGCTTCATTTGAGAAGACCAGGTAGTTATTTGAGGACACAAAACCCTAATCGATGGCGTCACAGCCTCGAACACGTAGTGGAAGCGGCATGGGACTGCACTAGCACGCTAGATTGGAATGGCTCTGTCTCCTTGTTTTTATGCCCAAATGAGCTTATTATTGGCTCCATAAGTTTCTGTACAACTTGAGGAACAAAAACACCATCGTTGATGTGGAATTTTGATCCATTTTGTGCTATTGTTATGCTATTTTTGACCATTTTTAGCCCTTTTTGGCACAAAAATACCCAAAACGAGCTGGAAAATTTCCGTAAATTTGTGGAAAAATACAATTGGGCTCAAATTTCATATTGAACCTTATTTTTACTCTTGGAAAGCATTTTGGAAACGTCATTTACGGACACACACAAAACCTGTTTTTTTTGGCCAAGATCGGCCGCATTCTGCGCATGCCACTTCAAAACACTTGACATTTGTACATTACTAAAAAAAACTAGGCATGTTTAATGTGATAAAACAAGCAATGGTGCCACATACTACCCTCACATGTCCAACAAGGTATGCATACACCTACAACCATGGCATTTGTTTTCGCATATATTACACTATGTACATTGTAGCATTTGGTCCCACACATCAAAAGCATTAATATTGAGGTGGATATTTTTAGTTTCACATTACACTCGTTTTTGTGCCGCTTTGGGGGACACAGAATGAAAGACAAGTATCTACTGGCATTTTTACGGTTTTGCCAAATTGATGATTTAGACCAGATTATGCTATGACATCAGAAGATGATTGGAATGTATGCTAACTCTTGCAGACCAAGATGCAGTGATGATTGTCAAAAAGTGGTCTCATACGCCAATATTGAAGTGCTTGAAGTGATTTGCAAACTAGTCTGGACGGCTCATCAAATGGAGCCATCTAGACCAGTGAGAAACTTATTGCAGTTTAAAGCTGGAAGTGGTTGCAAATAAAAGATAGATAGGGTAGGTGGTGCATGATAGTTTGAGCTAATCTCAACAGATAGATGCATTGTGCTTGAATTATGGAGTCTGCTAGTCTTTTCAGCTTGGCAATCTAAGTCACGGATATCAAGATACGAGGCTTTGAAGTTTTACCACCCAGGGGCTAGGTTCGGGGCCAGTTTGTTTGCATTAGAAAGTGTGGCAGCAAAAGTTTTTTGAAGCGTGATGGAGTTTGTAGGGATAAAGGACAGTATATGGAGCTAACAAGAGGAGACTACATGACAATCAGAGCCCGAAATGTGAAGTTCTCGTCGGTCAAAGTTTGGGTGCAGTTGCTCAAGGATAGTGCCAAATGATTTTCTCTTATTTTCACAGCCTCAATTAGTGGCCTTGGGGATCTTGGAAGAAAAAAAGGACGACCAGGTTTGGAGTTGAGGAGGAGCACTTCTAGACAATTTTTGCCGCTTGGGAGTCGGCCCTTTGAACAGTAGATGGCCACCTTGTGAAGTGGATTGGAAAAAAGGGTTTTTTAATTGCAATTGTGGTGAATTTTTTGGAAGTTTGGAGTGCCAAGTAGTCGACGAAGCGGGGCCTAGTAGTAGGCCTACAAAGGATATTCTTCAGGCGCTAGTGCAACAACAGATGGCCAATCAATCCCAGGTGAGTTTCCCATTATTCAATTAAGTCTTTAATTAGTTTAAGTTCTTTTATAAGTTAGCATTGCATACGTAAGAAGGATAAACTGGCTGAAAACGGAAGGTAACTTCGAGCGTGCATTTGTTTATAATGTAGGAAAGAATTGTTTGGGTTAAAAACTGGTTGAATTAGGAAAAATATGTTTGATCATCCTTAAGACAGCTTGTCTCAAGACACCTCCGACTCCTTAGAATATTTTGATGATAATGATTGGCTTTCTAGCCACGAATAAGTCGGTTACCCCCATGAACGATGAGTTTCTACTCCGTGTCATGTCTTGATGTTTCTACATAAGTTAGGATACCGTTTTTATCCTAGGGGAGCCGCCCGGTTGTATGGGCAACTGGTTTGGTGTATGGGCACCCGAAACCTTGGGTGGAGGTTTATCCACTCCGGATTTGAATAAGGAATGGGTGCCGTTTCTCACCCTTAGGTGGTCTTGAGAGAAGAAGAGTACTGGTCATGGTTATTATGGATAATGTTTTGATTGACAGTACCCTGTCTTAAGTTTAAAGATGTCTGTTTTCTAAAGGAATGCTTTCAATGCTGTCTTCAAGGAATTACTGTGATGGAACATTAAAAGAAACCATTATTTTAAATGTTTAAAACAATGTGATAGTAAGATAAATGAATCATGTGTGAGTGCAGGGTGGTAAGTGGGGATTGACTAAGGTTGTCAATCATGGACGGGTGGACCTGATTAGTGAGGTAACTATCCATCCCTACGCGCTAAAACGTTTAGAAAACTTCTTCACTTGGAGAGGAGTCCACCAACGGCTGTGCCCTCACATCTGTTAGAGGGAAAAAAGCGTTGGTTGGCGATACCTTAGCCCACTATGTGGAAGTTATAGGGCCAAAAGACTTTTGGGATTGTTAATATGTTATCCCGTTTCCGCTGCGAGACAGGACTAGGTCTTCTTCTAAGGCTATAGACCCAAGCCATTGTCAATGGAAAAGGTTTATTCCTTGGATTTTTCTGGTCTAGAGACTCCGATTTTTATAAGGCCTAGAGACCTGTCAAGGATCCCATCCCGACCTCGGTATAGGCGGGATGGGGACCTTACAAGTGGTATCAGAGCATAGGTTTCAGAGCCTGGGTTAGTTAGTTGGAAAAATTTCGTACTGTCTGAAAATATAAAAAGAAAATATATATGTATATATATATAGAAAAATAAATAAATTTGGTTAACTAACCAAAGGGTTATGCGTTGACAATTCAGGAAGATCCTGTGATTGAATATCGCAAATTCCAAGTCTTTGAGCTCATTTATGAGAGTGATTGTCTTTCTCCAAACTATTTTTTTCGACGGAGCGTGATGGAGCTACTGATGAAGGCTCACACTCCTCATTCGACTCGGATAGATAAAGGCTGGGAGCTTGAATGGAGCAATGAAGGCAGGAATTATTACATCAATACTTGGAAACTGGGATGTCTTACCACGTATTTAAAGAAACTACGCTGGGCTGAGGAATTGAGAGTGGTTCAGTTGTACTACTTCTTGGCTACAAACTCGAGTATCACTGTTCCCACCTACCCAGGAGGCAAGGGAAAACCCTTGAACAAATGGGTATAGGATAGAGTGGTGGAGATAATTCCATATCGATGAATGAGAACTTTTTCTCAGAATACCCCTAATAATTTGGACCTTATAATCTACTTTCCGATTTCCAATGAGTATAAGAATTATTATACCAATCAATTAGAAGATTGTAGAAATCTGACTACAAACACCCATCGTTTGTATCACCATATTCCAAATCAGCCAGCTATGCGGATCCTTTAAAGGCCACAAAAATTTACAACAAGTTAGGATGAGATACCTAAGGCTCTTTTGTAAGGCTATCCTTGTAAATATTTACCTTATAAATAAAGAACCAAGTCTTTTGAATTGAATATCTTGATCTTGTGTCTATTCTGAAGTTAAATCCTAGCCGTGTCATAAGTCTTTAAATTGTCAGTCCATTGATCTTACGAAACATGTAGATACCTGCTTCTGTTCTTTATACCGTGCTTGTATCTTCTCAAACAAGCGCAACCCCCCAACTTTAAAGGTAAAGGGGTCAACGTGGAACGAGATGCAGAGGTATGGATCAAATCCATGAGGCATACATCAATACATGAGGCCCTTATTAGGGCTAAGCCTCTTGCAGCTGAAGGAACCAACTCTACAAAGAACTATAATGGATTTAGTAACTTTAGGGAAGAGCCAGGGAAAATTCCAACTAGGGATATCAACAACGTGGAGTAGTAGCTGCAATAGTGAACTAAGAACAGATCTTTCCAAACGTTAGGTGCTATGGATGAAATCAAATGGGACACTATAGAAATAACTGTCTAGAAGAACAAAACCCTCGAATTACTGCTAGAGCCATTCCTCAAAATCAAGGAGATAATGTACGAGGAGGTAGAAATGGAGGACGAGGTAGAGCGAGAGCACGAGGAACCGGATCTTATGCAATCATAGGAGAACCTTATGAATAAGAAAGATAAAAGAGCCACTCGCTTGGCCATAGTTAGCAATCTTAGAGCTTTGTAAACCACTATAAATCAATAATGTAAAAACTTGAGTTACTTATATATTATAATGGAATACATGATTTTCTTCTCCAAAATTACTTAATGAATCTAAAGTTAAGTTGGTATTTAATCAAGAAATTAAGGGTTGATCTAGCAAATGAGACCAAAGTTCTCGATAGTATGAAAAGAAATTGAATCTTGAGATTGAGATAGTTATTAAGCAAACAACTCACAATCCTTGTGCACACAATAACCTTCCTTGGAAAATGACCTAGATATGAAAGTATTAAGGTAACGAGAGTAATGGGAAGCCGAAAAGAACTCTTGGTATGATACTTCTTAAAACCCTTTACATAATGTTGGTCAACCAGGCTAGAGAACAGAGAAGGTACCTCTGGTGCAATGGTGGAAGCTTGTGCCGAACACAGATTTCTCAGAATGGCAAGAACACGCCGAGCGCGTTCAGATTGTAAAAGTTGAAATACATGATAGTTGTCGAACGTTGATTTCTCTGAATGGTCAGTTAGACCGAGCTCGTTCATGTTGACAAGGTGGATATATGGATCTTTTTACCATTCTACAAACCTATCATCAAAGTTTCTATAGACACGCTCAATACAATAATATATGCATGTTTTCTTAGTTCCCTATTTTCCTTTAGGTTCATAAGGAGCCATGGAGTATGTCAAAATAATAATACATCTCTTATCAAGGGGAATCTTGGGGACAAAGATGAAGTGCTAAATACAGCAAACATGAAAAACTGGGTTCAACATTATGAGTTGTAGAATCCCATAGAAACTATTCAATATCTAGCCAAATTTGATGCTTATGACTAGATATGGTTACTACCTACAAAATGAATGTAGTTGTCACAAGAAACTAACAATATTGAAAAAGCTATACTTGATATACTAGAATGTTTTGTTTTCTTCTATAATTGAAAAAATCAACCATCGTTGTCTACTATGAAAAATAGGGTATTAGGTGCCCCAAAACTCAAGGAATATTAGCTTTATGTTACAATATGCGACATAGAAAATCAAAACTGCATTTGGACATCATGAAAGCCACCAAAAATTCATAGAAGAGCTAAAATTGGCTAAAAAACTGTTGGAGCTATATATGGCTCACTCTACTGAACTTGGTCTCACCTATATATTTGTATCTTGTCCTCAATATGAATCAGTCTTTGGGAGCGTATATGGTGTGTCTCTTGTCTCGTCGCTCTCTCTTTCTCTCTACATCTCAACATGGTATCAGAGCGGTAACGATCACGCGCCGATTCAATTCATGGTGACAACAATATGTGTATGTGATTCGCATGTAAGATTCAAAATTGTTACAAATTTTATTTTTGAGCGTTGATTCTTGTTAACTGTGGTTGTTTTGTGTTAAGAATAATATGATTAGTGTTTTATGTGGCGTTTATTTATAATCAATCTAATCGTTGATTACGTTTTCTTGTTAATGACACCCTGAACTTCATCTCAATTTTTCTTGCTGTTCTGCTCAAAATTTGGAGAAACGGGAAAAGCGCAATGGCAATTTTCATCCAAAACTTGTTCGTCTCCTCGAGCTCTTCGATTTGAGTTCTAGGTTTGCGTCAATCGGAGTTCGCAGCAGAAAGTTATGCTGTTTTTACTGCAATAGAGCTTGACGCAGCTTTCTTCGTCCTACTTCTTCGTGAAGCGTCCACGATCGTTTTTCTTATTTTGGCGTTAACTTTTTCGAGAAGATTTAGCTTTTTGCTATTCGTATTGTGGCCGTCAATCTTGCGTCTCACGCCACTCTATTTTGAGGACTCGTTTATTATTAACGTCTCCTTTACCCTGTCTTTTTTGGGTGACGTCTCTCACATCTTTGGACGTTCCTTGAGCATCCTTCTTACGTTTATCGTTGACAGAACGCAGTACTCATATCTCTCTCATTCTCAATTGCGGCCTTCACCATATATGGTGTGCAGATTCTGCGATCTTATCTTATACGTCTTCTCGCAACAAGATATGGCTATGAATATTCTCGTCAACGGCTTTCCTTCTGGCCAACGTTCTATTCCTCCTTTCCAAGGTCAAGGATTTCCAGGCTGGAAAGCAAAGATGTTGTTAATTCTTGAAGGCGATGAACTCTCCGATGTTGTTCTTGGAAATCGTGTTTGTCCACCTCAGCCTGTTGATACGAATAATGATAACGTGCTTATCACTGAAGGACCTATATTTGAAGATTGGAATGTTGCCTATACGGATTGGCAACGACGTGATAAAGCAGCTCGTCGGTATATTCTTTCTGCTCTTACTGATTCCCTTTTGCTTGATATGTATGAACTGCCTACTTCCCATGACGTATGGAAGTACCTTATTGCAAACTTTCAGAAGAAATCTGTTACAGAAATACTTTATTTGAGAGGGTTGCTTAACAAGTTACAATATGAAGTTGGTACTGCCATGACGGGACATATTGAGTCTTTCAAATCTATTATTAATCAACTTGCTGCTGCCGGTGATCCTGTTCCACAAAAGCAACTGATTACACTTCTCCTTGATACGGTGAAGGACTCTTCTTATGATAACATTGTTACTATTCTCTCTAATAAAGATGGTCTTGATTTCGACCAAGCTTGCATGTCTTTAATTGAATACTCTCAATGTCAAGAACGTCGGAATGCTGGTCACGATACAGCTATGATTTCACAAGAGGAGACTGAGTCACAACAGATGGAACGTGATTTTTATGCTCGAAGGCGTCCATTTCAACGAGGAAACCGCAGAGGTGGCCGTCGCGGTAATATTTTCTCTCGTCTCAAATTTCCTAATATGCAATGTTCTTACTCCAACAGAAATGGCCATACTGAAGATGATTGTTGGGCACGTCAATATGATGAAGAACACAATATTACCACAAAACAACCACGTTTATCTAGAGACTCTTCTTCTTCTTCTTGTGAATATTGCGGACGATCTGATCATCCCACTCATATGTGCTATAAGCGTCGATTCGACACAGATCGGAATAGAGCATATGCTACTGAACATCGAAACAACATTGTACCAGAAACAAGCTGCGTCCTATGTTCAGTTGCTCCAGAAAGAATACTTCATGTACGTGATGGATCACTTTTTATTGTCGATTCTGGTGCTACAGGAAATATGACATATCAGTCTAAGTGGCTCCATAACTATCATCCACTGCCAGTTCAACGTGTTGTTTATCTTGCTGATGATACTACTTGTCAAGTAAAGGGTATTGGAGACTTATATCTTGGTACCTTATCTTCTTCCACTCGAATTTTGCGAGGAGTATTACATGTACCAGATCTTCAACGTAATCTTCTTTCAGTTGCTAGACTTGTTGATCTTGGTCTGTTTGTTGGATTTGATTATACCAAATGCCGAATTGAGAAAGATGGACAGACTATAGCCACTGCTCCTCGAAACGGTAATTTATTTGAACTCTCTCTCAACGATGCTGTAGCAAATATTGTCACTGCTCCAGGTGATCATGATTGCAAAGTATGGCATCACCGTTTTGTTCATGCTGATTTCTCAAAACTCCTTGATCTTCAACGTCGTGATCTTGTTCATGGCATGGATCTTAAAGCCCATCCCCATATGGGAATTTGTGAATTTTGTGCTCTTGGGAAACACAATCGTAAACCCTTTCCTCTTTCAAATACAACTCATTCTCATGACATCTTGGATCTTGTTCATACTGATATATGTGGACCTCTACCTTCTTCGAGATCACAATATCGCTACTTCATTACTTTCATTGATGATTTCTCAAGGTATACGACTGTATTTCTACTTAGACAAAAATTTGAAGCCTTATCTGTTTTCAAACAATTCAACAAGGCTGCGGAACTTCAAACTGGTCGTCGCCTTAAGAAGCTTCGTAGTGACAATGGAGGCGAATATGTTTCTCGAGAGTTTGTGAGTTACTGTGCTGACACTGGAATTCATCATGAACACACTATTCCATATTCGCCTCAACAGAATGGTGTTGCTGAACGAAAGAATCGCACTATTCTCAATGCTGTAAGATGTATGCTGATTCATTCTGGCTTATCTCGTGTTTTCTGGGCTGAAGCTACTTTGAAAGCAACATTTATTCAGAATCATCTTCCTACTACTGCACCCTCTGGTAAGATACCCATCACAACATGGACAGGTGACATTCCTTCTGTATCTCATTTTCGAACCTTTGGATGTATTGCTTATATTCATGTTCCCAAAGAAACACGAACAAAGCTTGATGCTCCTGGTCTTAAAGTTATTTTTATTGGATATTCTGACACTTCCAAAGGCTACAAATTCTATGACCCTTCCTCCAAGAAAGTAACTGTGAATCGTGATGCTACTTTTAACGAATAGCTTATGGGAGGCTCATGGTCCATGGATGATTCTGATGATACTAAATCATTGCTTCAGGCTTTTCCATTTCTTTCAGAAGATGAAACACTTCCTATAGAGCAACTTTCCTCCTCACAACCATCCATTCCAAATGTTTCCAATGATGATATTGATATTTTTGTTGATCTGCCTATTGATTTTGAACATGGCTCATGTCATGTTTATGATGACGATATTGCTGATAATGCTTTTTCTACTTCTGAAGATCCCGTTACTTATGATGAAGCTATCTCTTCACCACAAAAGGATCAATGGCAAGAGGCTATGGAAGCAGAGTACGATTCTCTTATCTCTAAAGGTACATGGATACTAACTGAATTACCTCCTGGTCGTACAGCTATTAAATGTAAGTGGGTGTATAAAACAAAAGTAAAAGCAGATGGATCTTTTGACAAGTTCAAGGTGCGTTTAGTTGCAAAAGGTTACTCCCAAGTAGCTGGTGTTGATTATCAAGAGACTTTTTCACCAGTTGTTCGCATTACAAGTGTTCGAGTTTTATTGGCATTTGCTGTTCAATTTGATTTAGAAGCTCATCAAATGGATGTGCGAACTGCTTTTCTTAATGGTGACTTGGAAGAGGAAATTTATATGGAACAACCAGAAGGGTTTGTTATTCCAGGTAAAGAAGACCTTGTTGCTCAACTCCATAAGGCACTATATGGTCTCAAACAAGCTTCGCGAGCCTGGTATACAAAATTTGATCTTTTTCTCACCTCTAAAGGATTCATCTCTTGCTCGTCAGACCCCAACTTATACATAAAACGCCAAGGTAGCAGTTTTGTGATTCTTGCTCTTTATGTGGATGATACCATCCTTGTTTCCAATGATTTGGGATTTCTTCAGCAAGTGAAAAATTTATTGTCTTCTGCATTCGATATGGTGGATCTTGGAGAGATTCACTCTTGTCTTGGCATTCAAATCCAACAGAACCGTACAAAAGGTATTTTATTCCTTCGGCAGTCAAAGTTTATTGCAGATACTATTCAAAAATTTGGTATGGAATCTGCACATTCAGCCAACACACCTTGTCGTGCGAGCTCTACGAAGAATACTTCTGACAATGGCGGTCAACTTGTCACAAATCAACCTTATGCTAACTTGATTGGATGTCTTCAGTTTGTTGGCATGAACACTCGTCCTGATATTCTGTTCGCTGCTAACTATCTTGGACAACATCTTGCATGTCCTTCTCTATCTTAAGCATTGGTCTGCTGCAAAGCGTGTATTGAAATACTTGAAAGGCACTACAGATTTTGGTTTAGTCTATCGACGACAACTCACATCGGATTCTATGCAATCTCTTTCTCTTTTGGGTTACACAGATGCAGACTGGGCAAGCTCACATTTATCTATGCGATCTACTAGTGGAAATTGCTTCTTTATAAATGGTTGTCTTGTTTCTTGGACCAGCAAGAAACAACGTTGTGTTGCAGTTTCTACGACTGAGTTAGAATATGTTGCGGCATCACTTGCAGCTCGTGAGTTGATTTGGCTTCGACAAATGCTGGTTGATATTGGTCACTCTCCTCTTTCTAGCACACCCTTGCGGTGTGACAACCAAAGTGCTATTAGTCTTGCAAAAGACTATGTTCAACATAATAAGTCAAAGCACATTGCTGTCCATTATCATTATGTCAGGTATGAAGTACTCAAGGGAACCATTATGGTTGAACACTGTCCAAGTGACCAGATGATTGCAGACATTTTGACCAAAGGCCTCAATGAGTCACGTTTCATCCTCTTGCGCTCGGAGCTTGGAGTTGCTTCGGCCTCACTCTTTCTAGATTAGCTTCTTTTCTATTGTAATAGCTTTGTACATATGACATTGTAATCTTTTAGGTACCATGCACTATGCACACTCCACATTTGCACCTTGTGATATCTAAGTCACTTGAATATTTGTACATAGATGCACAATTCACTTTCACATCATCACCACTAGTTCATATTTCACATTGTATAGGGGCTTGGGTTTTTCCCTTGAACTCCCCAAGGGTTTTTTCATCCAAAGCTAGAGACCTTTGTTTGAGTGGGGGTGTTGGATCTATATATGGCTCACTCTACTGAACTTGGTCTCACCTATATATTTGTATCTTGTCCTCAATATGAATCAGTCTTTGGGAGCGTATATGGTGTGTCTCTTGTCTCGTCTCTCTCTCTTTCTCTCTACATCTCAACAAAAACAGGATTTGACAATTTTTGTAATTTGGTGATAACTTACAACTTTAACATTTATTTCTCATTAGAAGCATCAAGACATGTTGAGGACTACTAAAGATAGTTCTCTAGCATTATAGACCTCACAAACATGAATTCTAGAGTGGTATAATTGCAAAAAGTTGGAAAAAGCCAAATTTAAACAGGACCCGTTTTTTCACACAATTTAGGTTGTGAAATGTTGTGCAAGGATGAGGTAAAAGATGGAATTGATATTCCAAAAAAATGTCAAGTTTTTTTCAGCTCATGAGACAACTTTCTAGACAGATAGCACCTCAAAATCCATTTTGAAACTCTTGAAATAATTCAAGGAAAATGGTCACTTAACAGTCCCAGGACATAAAAGTGTCCCATTACCAACCTAGTGTTAAATCTTGAAGGCATGTGGCACTACACACAAGACGCTGAAATGAGGAAATGAATTCACAATGATATCAATAGTTGAGGGCAGTTGCAAAAAAAAACATAGTGCTTGGTACTGCCTTGGTCGACATGCATGGCAAGTGTCATGTAGTTCAAGAAGCATGAAAAGTGCTCCAGGAGCTTCCTCCAAAATGTTGACTCTCAAAATGCATTGACTGCGGGATATGCCAAACAAGGGTAGGGCGAAGAAGATACTTTTAGTGGATGCAAAGCGAGCACATCTCTCCAGATAAGCCACCTATGCTTTACTCTTGAAGGCATGTGAAGATATAATATGTGAGAAAGAATTAACAATGATATTGTTAATTACGGGCTATTGAGAAAAAACACCATGCTTAGGAAACACTTTGATCGACATGTACACCAATGATGCTTGAGGAGCTGCCTATGTGGGATTTCGTCTCTTGGAGTGAACTAACTACTTGCTATGCTCAAAAGGGATAGGCAACAAAGCTCTAGGTTGGATGTCCAGATGAAAACAGGGTGCTTGGTCTTGGTCAACATGTATGCCGAATGTGGTCTACTTCAAGAAACAAAAAAATTACTTTAGGCTATTTTCAGAAGATGGGAAGCGAGGGCATCTCTCTAATTGCAATCACATATTGCTTGCATCTTGAAGGTGAAAGAGCGCTTGTGTGTGTAGTGCAGTGCAGTGCATGTGGGCAAGGGGAGAAGAAGGACCGTGTTTTGTGGGTGAAGCAAGCCTCTGAGAATGTGAAGAGCTTCTTATTCTTTGGTATATAAAGAATAATATTAGTGTGGTCAACGATGTCTGGCCCTGGGCAAAGGCACAATGCATTTATCCCAACAATCTCCCACTTAACACTAGAATGGTAACCGAACAGGACATAAAAGTGTCCTTTCAAGGTTTTGGGAAAAAATTCCAAAACCATAGTAGATCCACTCATTTTGAAAAATCCTTTCATGAGCTTATATTTCAATAACTACTACATATGGAAAAAATGAGAAACTTGTAATTTTTCTCATCCCTTGGTCACTACAAGCCTCCAAAGTTGATGGACCAGTGTATTTTGCCCAAAACAACAATTTCTTACGGTTGATTGCATATAAATAAGATTAGGGATTTTTGTAGGACATGAGATAAAATGCCCCGTTAACTTCAATGGGTTGGTGACCAAAACATATGGTTGCTTTTACCTCACTAATTCTTTTTTGGTCAAAAAAATAGGTACAAAAAAGTTGCATTTTTGCCATTCTGCGGACCTATCATCAAAGTTTCTATAGTCACACTCAATACAGATACTATATACATGTTTTCTTAGTTTCCTTTGGGCCTTTGGATTCAAAAGGAGCCATGGAGCATGTCAAAAGGATAATGGATCTCTTACAATTGGAACCTTGGGGGCAATGATAAAGTGATATATACAGCAAACATGAAAAAACTGGGTTTAGCATTATGACCTCTAGAAACCCATAAAAACTACTCAATATCTAGTCAATTTTGTAGTCTATGATTAGATATGGTTACTACCTACAAAATACACACAATTGGCCAAAGAAACTAGCAATATTGAGAAAGTTATACTTGCTACTCTAAAATGTATCGTATTCTTCAGCAATCAAAAAACTTAACCATCATCATATACTGTGCTATATAGCATATTAGGTCCCCCAAAACTCAAGGAAGATTATCTTTATGTTATACATTACACTTACACAATCAAAATTGAATTTGGATATTAAGAAAGCCACCAAAAAAATCATAAAAGTGCTAATTTTGGTCAAAAAAACAGGATTATGCAATTCTTATAAATTGGTCATAACTTTCAATTTTAACACTTAGCTCTTCCTACAAGCATCAAAACATGTTGAGAACTATGAAGTCCTAACCTCTAGCCATCTAAATCTCACAAACATGAAGTTTAGAGTAGTATAGTTTCCAAAATTTGAAAAAAGGCCCAAAACAGGAGCCGTTTTTTCACACAGTTTAGGTTCAAAACTGTTGTGCAAGAGTAAGGTTAATGGTGAGATCGATACTCAAAAAAAATGCTAAGTTTTTTTCAGCTCATTAGGCAACTTTGTGGATATATAACACCTAGAAATTCATTTTCATACTCTTCAAATAATTAAGCAAAATGGTCACTTAACAGGACACAAAAATGTCCAAGGACATAAAAGTGTCCTGTTACCATTCTAGTGTTAAATGCAAATGTGCCAATAAGTGGGTTATACTAGCTAAATTACTAGTATGTACAAGAAAACAGGTGAGAGTTTCTCTCAACTTACGTCCAGTGGCTCTCTCAATCGATCTACATGCAACCATATTGGCTCTAGTGATAGGCGAGGGTGTGTATCCATGCTAGAGCTTGCATGTAAATCCCACAAACAACTCCAGATAATATGCAAAGCTCCAAGATGTATCATTTAGTGTCACTCACCATACGACTTAGACAATCCCTCAAATGCTTCCACTATAGAAGCTAGGTTGGACCTCAACACTAGTGGATTGTACATAAGATGCCCAAACACTGACAAAATCTACACAAACCTGGATATCCTAGCCTCCCTTATGCAAATTGTGTGCACTGCATCATTAGGACTTCCATCACCTATGGATGTGTCAATGCCAACATAGGGATGGCTACGTCTCTCTCATCCATAGCATCACCTATGGATGTGCCAATGCCAACATAGAACTATGTGTCCTAGCATCAAGTCATCAGCCTCTAACATGAGCGTATCAAATAACTCCATGCTTGTCATCTCTACCCGTGTCTCTAGAGAGTAGACCCGCTCTACCTCTGCCTGCATAGACTTTGACAACACCTACTGTGTCTCACTAGAGCATTGTCGTTCTACCCTATATCTACATAGTCTATTAACACATCTTGTACATCTAAATGCTATGTGTCATGAGTATGGTGGAGCTCACCCATGAAGGAGACATGTCTCATCTCTCGCTCAACGCATGCCAACAACAAAACCAAGACTATACCATCTCGTACCTCAAACACATGCACAGGGTAAACCAAGCCAATACTCCCCTGCTAATCACAAATGATCCACAATGTATCTAAAAATATTGCTCTCTAACAAATGTATGCCACCCACAGTCTACTAAAAACCGTCTCATTGAGATCAAGCTATGTCCGAGCTGAGGAACATATCACACATGTCGTAGCGTATAAGATGCACAGCTAGGCAATGACAAGCAACCATTTCTTGCACCGAAAATGTCAAATATCGAATCATCATCCAAGTGTACAGAACCAAAGCTCCCACTAGAGAATGTGTTGAACCACTTACAATGTGGTGTGATGTAATGTGTAGTGGAAGTGAATGATGTGTGTAAACACAACATGAGTGATCAGGAGTTGAGGAACATATCACACATGTTGTAGCGTATAAGATGCACCACTAAGGCAATGGCAAGCAAACATCTCCTGCACCTAAAATGTCAAACACTGAATTGTCAGCTAAGTATACACAACCAAATCTCCCACTATAGAATGTGTTGAACCACTTACGATGTGGTGTGATGTAATGTGCAACGGAAGTGAATGATGGTGTAAGCTGAGGATGAGTGATCAGTGGTGCTCAGGTTCCTTTTACTTGGAGGAAGGGAGAGCCTTCCTTCCTTAGAGAGGGGATGTGAAATGACCAAAACAAAAGAGAGAGTAGAAACCTGTGAGAGAATAGTGCTAAGAGTTCTAGAGAGAGAGAGAAGAGACAACACCAGATAGGGTCCCAAACCCCTCTCCAAGGGCCCCCCTCTCTAGCAATAGAGAGGCATTTGCTTTAGATTGCTAAAAGTATGATACAATAGTTCTAGATGTTGTGATACTTGACAACAATGATGTCAACAACAATGACGATGATGATGGCGATGTCGAGGCTAAGGGTTGAATCTGCTAAAAACTAAAAATGCTAGGAATGCTAACGGGATCTTAGTCATGTGGCAAAGCTAATAGGCTGATTTATTGTTGGTGACAATGACGTTGGCTGAAAACCAAAAAACACTAGCAGATATGAGGATTGAAAGCTGAAAATGTTTTCCTTGTCGTTGTCGTGTCGCTTTGCGAGCATGAGGTGAAAGATGCAAATCTGCATACATTTTTGAGGTTTTTTCAAACTTATGAACAATGTTAGCAGTTGTTATGTCATCAAGAGGACTGAGATGTATGCAGAAGATGGGTTTTGGGGCCTGGAAATGAAGTGGGTGCTTGCAGGTCAAGTTGCAGTGATGCTCCCAAAATGTGATTATATAGACCAGAATTATAGTGCTTGACATACTCTCCATGCTTGTCTTTATGGCTCGTCAATTATGGCAGTTTGAAGCTGGGACAATGTTTAGATCTGGGCCAAATTGAGCAAGTGCAGATGAGGGGCCAAGAATGGTATGAGTGCATGGGTCTAAAGTGCTCATCATATGGAGAGCGTTAATGTTTTTGGATTGATAATTGGAGCTCAAACGGCCAAGATATGAGCAACTTAACTTTCACCGAGGTCGATTCTATACCACTTTGGTAGCCTTGATCAATGTGCAATCTGGTGAATTTTGGGCTTCAACAAGGTTCTGAATATGGAGATATGGAAATTCCTAAAGGGCATTAAGTTCTTGAGGAGCATCTTCTGCGGAATTTCATCTCATACAGTGCCTTGAAAGGGGGGTATATTGCCAACAACACTATGATAATTGTTATGTATGCCTAATGTGGGTGATTGGCAGTGCCTGGATAGCAATAACGATAGCTCTTGCACTCTTTAACCGAATGCAAAGGGAAGGTCTTTCACCAAATGTAATCACTTATACTTTCATCTTGAATGCATGTGGCACTATCTAAGAAACTGATATGGGCAATGATATTGCCAGTCAAGGGCTGCTGAAGATGGATGTGGTGATATGCAATGCTTGGTTGACGTATACGCCAAATGTGGTTCCATTAAAGTTCTTAATGAGCTTTTAGTTGAAAAGACCGACTCCTAGAGAGCTTTGATTGTGGGGAATGCCCAACATGTTAGTGGAAGGTAGTGTTGGCGATGCCTTGGTCATTGTGCATGCCAAATATGGTGTCCATTGAGGGAGTGGCTACCTAAGAGGGGCCAGCTGCTCAAAAGCACAAGGAGAAGAGCCGCCCATAGCCGAGAAGGCCACCCAATGGTTAAAAAAGGTGGAAAATAGGGGAAGAAAAGCATGGGCGATAGTGCAGGCAGGGAATGAGGGTGCAGGGAGGAAGAAATGGACTTGTGCAAGCTTGTGTGATGCTCGGATGGGCTCACCCATGAAGAAAAAGTTTCTTAGGATCTTAAGGTGTCCCTACTCAATATGAAATCTACGTGATTTTTTGCACCTCCACCCCGACCCTACCATTTCATCAAATGGGTTTCCGTGCCATGTCAACGACAATGCCAGTCCTAAAAGGAAGAAGGGGCTATTTTAAAAGGGGAGATATGCATGAAGAAAAAAGGGAGAGGATAGCGTGAAGGAAGCAAGTGAAAACTAGAGGAGAAGGGAGAATGGGCAACGAGGAAAAACGAGGGAAGGAAGCTCTCTCTCACGACATTGGTAGGGTTTCTCTCTATCGACCTTGGAGAGAGGAGCGATAGTGGTGGGTTGAGTAGTAGGAGGAGAAATCAGAGAAAGGAAGGGGACATAAGGAGAAGGGGAGATGATTACCAAAACAAAGTGGAAGCTCTTCGTCTTGGTCTCTCTCTCAAGCTCATTCTTGCTCTCACCAAATCTCTCTCTCTCTCTCTCTCTCTCTCTCTCTCTCCTCTCTCTCTCTCTCTCTCTCTCTCTCTCTCTCTCTCTCTCTCTCTCTCTCTCTTGCTCTTATATCTCAAGAAAGGAAAATCTATGGTGACAAGGAAGGCAAAAAACATCAAAAGCTCAAACAAAGGGATATCTAGCGGGGGTTTTCCTCTATCAAAAGAATATTTGAAGTAAATAAGTGTTGGAATTAGGGTTGCATGAAAGACACACAACTTGAAGAAGACAAAGGAAGCTCAAGGCACACAAGAGAGAGTGTATTAATTAGTGTGTAATGGAAAGATAAGATAGCCCTAGAGTGATGGGCGTATATACAATGCACAGGGAGAAAAACCTCCTAGCAAGGGAAAAAATGCACCGACAGTTCTAAGTGTGTTCACACACATCACTACCACATGTATATGGTAACAAATCCCCCCTGGGAGAAATGCGGTGAATGAGAGTTGGCACAAAGAGTAAAGGTAAGTGCCATGTCCTGAGGACATGATCACTCCACAAAGGGGAGTAAGCCCAAAGCTTTACAGAAAGCTTGAAACTTCTCACGAGACAATGCCTTTGTGAAAAGATCTGCAAGGTTGTCCTATGTTGGCACATACGCTAAGATGATCTCTCTTGCTGAGAGCCTCTCCCTGACATAGTGGTAATGCACCTCAATGTGCTTTGTGTAAGCATGAAAAACTAAGTTCCTCGCAAATGCCAATGTGCTCAGATTGTTAGTATAGATAGTGTTGGCAGTGTCCTGTCCAACACCCAAATTAGCCATAAGGCGTCTGAGCCATATACACTCAACCGAAGCTGTGAAGACTTCCCTGTACTCAGCCTCATGTCTGGAAGTGGGCACAATAGGTTTCTTCTTGCTCAACCATGATATACATGAACTGCCAAGCATGAAGCGAAAACCACTTGTGAACACTACAGTGAAAATTGTAAATTGAAAATCAACCTCCACTCACAAAATTGAAAATCAACCTCCACTCTCATATTTGGGTGCTCCCAACTAGGAAGAGACTTTCAGAGGAGTGTGTTGACCAACAAGTTTCTCTCCTACTGAAAAGTGTCCAATTGATTGATTTTGTTTATATTTTAACCCCCTCTTGAGTCCTGCAAGTGAAACTCTCCACCATTGGCCATTTCACACTAGCCATGCAATGTTCGAGCATTTGTGAGTTCAAAAACAGGGTCCCAAAAATTAAAGAAAAATCAAGGGAAGGAAACTAGTAAATAAAATTGTTTTTCACGATCTTGTGAAATATCCCCTCTCTTGAAATGGCAATGTCCTCAATTGCATGCATGCTATACATGCCATCAATGATTTAGTGTGATTAGCACCCTTTTATCATCACATGTATCTACAAGAAAGACTATCAAACATGAGTAAAAATGACTATATGGAATCTTCACACTTTTGATGCATTGAATCCACTGTGTACATGAAAAGTGCTAGCTCCAGCATCACCCTTCTCTTGACCATATGTTGTAACATTTGACCTTAGTTCTTGAAATTCACCAAATAACGCTTGCAATTTTTTTTAAATTATGTGCCCATATCTACTCAGGCAGCAAGATCTCATCAAGTTCATCAACCTCATGTTGACCTTTGACTAGCGTATCCTTTGGCACATCTTCCACAAAAGGTCTTAGAAGACTCACACAAAACGTGTTATGAATCTACCAATTGTTTGACACTTTCAGCCTACATGCAACATCACTGCTCTTGTCTATTGCTTGAAACGACTCATAGTAGTGCATGATGAGATTTGGAAACACAACCATTTCTTGCTCTTAATTTTCTATAATCTTGCCTTTTCAAATCATAATACAACCCAATGATAAGGTGAAAAAAAGAGCTCACATCAATGACAATCAACATCCCTTTTTTGCTTTGTCTAAGTCTTCTCCAAGGGAAGCCTAATTTTCTTGTACATTTCATCCATATTTTCTACATATCAATCTACTTCAAAAATATTGTCTTTTGTATGAAAAATGGGAGGAACCTTTTGGCCACCCTCAACAATTTCAAAGGGTGCCTTGCCTATTGAGACGAATGCATTGTATTGTTATATGCATACTCAAACAAAGGTAAATACTATTACCACTTTCCCTCATTGTCTGACACATATCATTTAAGTAAGTTTAAGATTGTGTAATTGGCTTATTTTGATTGTTGATCAGTTTGTGGATGACAGCTTAAGTGTTGTACCTATGTTTTCAAAGAACCCTCTCCAGAGAAAACTTCTCATGGGAGGACCATGATTCTTGACCTCAGGGAGCGGGGGGGGTGGGGGGTCACTTATAATTATGCGACTATCATGTGAGTGCAACATAAGGGCTTATTAAATTTAAGTTTTTCTCACAGTTTCACATAGAGAAGGGTACTATAAAAGGAGATTGGGAAAAAAATTTACATATTGAATAAGAAAAGGGGGTATTTTATTTTAAAAAAACTCACAGGTAAAGAGTTTTATATATAGTTCCAGAACGCACATGATAATACACAATTTATACATAGTGACCCCCCTGAGTTATTGACACTTGACTGTGCATATGATGTTACTCAAACACATTGTACATGAACAATTGTTCCATCTAATCAGATCTTATCTATTTTTTGACAAGAATAAAATGGGCCTATTTGTTGAACCTGCATATAATGGTCCATATACCATCACTTCTCTATCTTCTTTCTTAGAACATCAAAGATAAAACCCATAGAAATAGTGTCCCATGGCTTATCTGGAATGGGAAATGGTTGTAACAATCATGGTGCTTTTTGCATGTCAAACTTGGCCTTTTGGAAAATTACACATGCTCACACAAATGCTCCACATCTCTTCTCAAATTAGGTCAGTAAAAGAACGTCTCAGACACTTTCACTATTTCATCTATACCATGATTCCCTACATATTGTGGGACATGAATTTCTACCATAAACTTATGTTACAATGGCCTAGTGACACGTAGTTTGCCATGCATAATCAAAAAACCATTTCCGAGGAGATAGTGTTCATGGCATTTTCCATCTAGCAAATGTTCAAAATATTCATCATTAACATACTATTCCTTCTTATAATCAAGTTCATGATCACAAGGAATTGACAATGCATCAAGCACAACATTCCTTTTGCCTTCCACATGCACAATCTGAAAGTGAAACACATACAAAGTATATGCCCATTGCATATGCTTTTTAGATAAAAAACTCATTTCAAGAATTGGCGCAAGGTCTGATAAACTATTTGGATAACAAAATTAGCACCTAGGAGATAGTGCTTTTAACTTGAAAGCACTTGAATATAACCGCAATGAAACCATGAAACTGGCTTGTAGCCTTAGTAAAGGGAGGTAGAGCTTTAGCTTTCACCCAAAACTATGTCATCTAAATTTTAGTGCACTTTATGAAACAAAAAAGCTTCACAAATGAACCTACAACTGGTATTCACCACTTCAAAATAACCCACAACTTGGTAGCTAGTGGGCTCCCAAGTAGATAATGACACAATGTTGGCCCCGAAGACTGGCACCCCTTTTGGAATTTCTTTATTTAATTTCAAAAAAACAACCCAAAAACTTACTTTAGAATCTTACCAAGAAACCCACACATGTCAAGGGCTGAAATTGTGGGTTATTGATCCAGTTTTAGATGTATAACAAGGGGAAACCCTTATAGGTCAAAGGAAGGATTCCCTTACATTTTAGAAGCCTTTGGTAAGTTGTAGGTCAATTCTAGCATACTTTTGTTACCGGGTCACCACGATGGATGTCCATAGCATAGATTTTTGACACTAACATACTCTTGTCGATACTCAAGGAAGTGACTCGAATGGGGCACGAAGACTCTTTAAGGGTGTCAACCCCAACAAGTGAACTTAGCAAGCAATGATGTTAGAATTGATAAGCTAATAAAAAACTCAAAGACCAAAAAATGTGCCCATGTCCTATCTCACCACTCTAAGTCATCATGCTATTTCAATGATTGAACGGGTTTGGATAGCCACAAAGTTTTAGGGGAAGCTATACTAGGTGTAAGAGAAAAAATCTACAAAGTCTAGCAATATTTTGACAAGGTAAAAAAGTCACCATCTATCATCAACCAAGTCATAAAAATTGAAACAAAAATATTGAAACAGGTCGCCCTAAATTGTACTAGCACTCTCCTATAGTCAAAATGTCATAAAACAAAGTTTTATGCACTTAAAATTGAAGATAAGGCTTGCAGACACTTAGTCACAAAGCACCACATAACGAAACAATGAGACAACAAGAGAAGAGGAACACAATGCAAGTTTTGGAATTTGAAAGAGATTAGGCAATCAAGAGTTATGTTGATTACAAAGTATAGATGAGAAACATTTTAACAACACGTACAATAGACCTCCTTTGTTATCCAAAAACTATGTGTCCCTTTAAAACTAAATCTATTGTCTTATATACCTAGGGATTTAAAAAATGGCCATTGGCTAGCTACTCTAGGACTTGCATACATAATAATATATTTACAACTCTTAAATCTATAGCTCTAGGATCAAAATTACATATGCTCATGTATATGGGTCTAAAAAAAAGTAAAATATATAAAAAATGTGTCTATGAAATTTGTCTTTGTGAAATGGGTACCCATAAGCTATACCGGCCAAACACTCCCCTCTTCCTAGTCAACGCACGTCCTCATGCATATTGTAGAAGATTTATCTATAATTTTAGAAATGTCACTTGGACTTTAGTACTTTGTTGAACTATGTTGCATGTGCCATGATGTATGTCTTGAAGGAAGGATCTTGGAGAGGATTAATGAGCTGAGTACTTTGATAAGCCACATGTCTAGCTTTGAGATCCTATATTGATGGACTAAAGATGCTCAAATCTTTTTTGAAAAACCCTTTCATAAATGCCTCTTTGAAGGTCTGAATGTAGAGGGAGGGCAAGAACATGATGCAGGCGTACATGCCCATAATCACACTTCTGGAAAGAGCCTCTTGCAAGTCCCAATAGATTTCGTTTGTGCCCTCAATAAAAACTTCCCATGGGTGTTGTGCTTTGTTTATCATAAGCTTCAATACATGTGATCATCATCTTTTCTATTTTGTATGTCATTTGGCATGTGTGATTTGGGACACCTCTCAACATTGCTATTGTTTCTTGGAGGATGTGGATTATGTATGCTTCTGTGGGATTGGTGTTTGATTTAGCATTGGCAAGGATTGCATTATTCAACTCCATCTTTCTCTTGATTCTCCACACTTCATAGTTACTCTAGGAGGATTGCTTGCTAGGAATAGGATAGTAAGTCAAGTCAATCCAAAGGTGTTGTGGTGCATTCCTAAATTAGATGGTTTCATCTTGAGGCAATTTCTCAAACATTTCTTTCTCCATAAATTTTGGCTCTCAAGGATGAGTAAAACTTGTTCTTTTATTGCTACTACTCTCTCATAATCTCCATAGGCATTGAACCCTAAGGAGGGAAGCAATTTCGTTTTCCACAAGATAGCTTTGTGTTTCATTATTGGCAAGGCTAGCCTATCATGGCCAAAATTCTTGGTCTACTCATCTAGCTAGATCATCAATAATTCCATAGACTCTAGAAATTTGAGCTCATATTCCATATACTCTTTGGCTATGCAGTATGGTGTATTTGCTATCCATTGTTAGATCATCCCAAGCATCCATTTCTAGTTTTACCTCATCCAAGTCCTAAATACCCCCCACAATTGATGTAATGCCTAGTTCTTTTAGTGGCATCTGCTCAATACTTTCAAACTCTATGTGTGTGGTTTGGATTGTTGGCACATGTTCAGATACTTGAGAGGTGCCACCGTGTTACCATATACATGTGGTAGTGATGTGTGTGAACACACTTAGGACTGCTATGGCATTTTTTCCCTCACTAGGAGGTTTTTTCCTCCGTGCATTGTATATACGTCCATCATTCTAGGGCTATCCATCTTTCCATTGCACACTAAGTAATGCACTCTCTGTTGTGTGCCTTGAGCTTCCTTCATTTTCTCCAAGCTGTGTGTGTTTTCTTGCAACCTTAATTCCAACAATTGGTATCAGAGCAGGTTGCATCCTCCCGGGCTTAGTCGCTAGCAGCTCTAGCACATACGCTTTCTCACTTACTTCAATTTCTATGAGCTTTGGTGAGCGTTCGCAGGTTTGCTTTGGCTCCAGGAGCTTGATCTGCTCAGAATTTTGATTTGGGCTCATTTCGGCCTCCGTTTCCACTACAGACAGTACTGTACATGCTATTTTGTCATTTTGTGCAGAATTTTTGTCAGTGCCGTTTTTTGCATAACAAGTCCCTTACAGTCTTCTACGGTTTTCGCTATATAGCAAGTGTTGTTCCTCCTTCGTTTCTCCTCTTTTTGGGCAGTTTTCACATCAGGTGCAACATTTACCATGGCTGACAACAACACAGATGTGTTCAAGATGTTTTCTTACTAAGGACAAATTGGATGGGGAAAATTACCCTATGGGGGCTTACATGATGCAACATGTTCTTGTATCAAAAGGTGTCTAGAATATTGTGCAGGGAATTGATGTACATCCTAGTTCTGAGGATGTAGGTGATGTTGAGGATGTTGCAGGTCTTGCTGTAGTTAGAGTTGTTTTGCCTACGACAAAACAAGCTCGTTAGGGTTATATAATAGATGCGCATGCTCATGAATTGATTGCATTGTCTGTGAAGCGCACTATTACTCCTCAAATTCCTTCAGTGAAATCTACAAAAGAGGCTTGGGATATTTTGGCTGGTCTTTATACAAGTCACAATGAGGCTAAAATTGCATTGCTACATAAAGAGCCGGAATCGAAGATTATGCATGAGGAAGATGATATGGACACTTTCCTTGTTGGTGTTAAGGATATCAATGAGAAACTTATTTCTATAGGTGAAGTCATTTAAGGCAGTTCCCTTATGCAAACTATTCTTGATGCCTTGCCAGATTCTTACCAGATTTTTGCTAGTACTTAGAGACTTATGACCCAAGGAAATCTTGAAGTTGTCAAGTTTGATGCATTGTGCACATTGCTATTGCAAGAGTCTGTTTCCAAAAAAATTAAGACTAGACAACATGCAGTTGAACAGGCCTTTATTCCTGCTCAAAGAAAAGGTGGTAACAGTAATGCAACCACTTCTCATGATTCTTCTGTGAGTGGAAAATTACATGTTCCTAATGCTTTTGCTGGCAGAAATTCGTCTAGAAATTTTGGTGATAAGGAAAAATAGAAGATGCGTTGCCATTATTGTAAAGCTAATGATCACTTGATCAAGTAGTGTCCTAAGTTGAAGGCCAAAGAGGCCAAGAAGAAAGAGGATGGTTCCACTGCAAATGCTGGTTCCACTACAGATGCAGCTATTGTTGAGTCTTCTGTGAAAGGGGACTGTGATGCTAATGTTGATGTAGAATGGGATTTTAGTGCAAAGTGTACCTATAATCTTGTTGTCCATGATGCATGCATGCCAGTTGCTACAGATTTACATGTGTGGTATTTTGAAAATGGTGCTACAAAGAACATTACTTAACATTGTAATTTGTTCACCTCTCTTGAGGCTGTCTCTCATGGGAATTCAGTTACTTGTGCCAACAATGCCTTAGCTGATTCAGGGAGTTGGAAAGATTGTGCTTATTGCTACAAATGGAAATTCTTTCACACTTGTTGATGCACATTATGTACATGTGATCAAGAAGAATCTTTTGCCTGTATCTTGACTTGCTAGACTTGGTCTTGTAGTCAAATTTGTGGATGATAGATGTACGGTATATGATCTCAGTTTTGGTGATGAAATTGTTGCATCTAGCATTTTATGCTCTTGGTTGTATAAGCTCACTTTGTATGAAAAGTGTGGGCAGAATTTTGCAAATGCAGTTGTGGATTCTAAGGCTATTTCAGATGAAAAACTTTGGCATGCATGTTTTGGTCATTTGAATTTTGCCAGTTTATTGCATTTGCAGAAATGTAACATGGTTTCTTCTTTGCCGCCTCTTGAAGCACCTGTCAAACATGGTTGTGAAGGCTGTATTTTGGGTAAGATGCAGTGTTCTAAGTTTCCAAAGGATGGTTCAGTTAGGGCCACATGCAGGTTGCGGCTTGTGCATAGTGATGTTTGTGGGCCCATGCAAACTCCGTCCTTGGGAAATTACCTTTACTTTGTGAATATTATTGATGATTACTTCAGGAATGCATGGGTTTATCTGCTCAAAGCAAAGACCTAAGTAAAGGTCTCAAAATGTCTTATGGGCACCCTTCGTGCCGAACAAGGGGGGAGTATATGTCTCATGAATTTAATGCATTTTTGGCTAGTCATGGGATAAAACACCAACATACAGTGCCTTATACACCTCAGCAAAATGGTGTTTCTGAGACGAAAAATAGGTCATTTTCCTTACGGAAATGGAATGATGTATGGTCAAAAGTCAAGCTTTGATGCATTGGTTTTGGCTTGAGGCCATCATTTGTGCCACTTATGTACTAAATAGGTGTCCTACGAAATCTTTGAAGTCTATTAATCCATATGACACATGACATGATAAAAAGCCTTCTATTGAGGACATGCGTGTTTTTGGCTGTTTTCAATATGCTTTGGTGCCACAAAAAAAGCACATAAAATTGGATGATAAGGCTATCAAATGTATTTTTGTTGGTTATAGTTCTGAAAGCAAAGGTTACAAGTGGATTCATCCACAAACACAACGTATTTTGGTTCCACGGGATGTTGTGTTTGTGGAAGATTTTGTTCAGCCCTTGTTGTCATGTACTAGAGACAGTAATATAAGCTCACAGGACATTTATGACACTTTGTTGCCTCTTTTCAATGGTGGAGTTCAAATGTAAATTCCAATGAGGAAAATGTATAGCCTATGGGGGTTTCAAAAAATGTTATAGATCAACCTATTACTGCTGTAGATGTACATGATGTACTTGATGAGGAAAGGGCTGAAAATGAGCAGGCTAGAGGTATGCCAAAATGGGTGGTGCATATATTTCCTGACAGTTAATTGGATGCACCTTTGTTTAGTCGCACTTGTTCAAGCTCTTGCCATGCATCTTATGAATTATATTTTTATGCTTTGGCTGTGTCTAGCTTACATGATGTTGATGAACCTTTGTCTTTTGATGAAGCACAAAATTCAAAAAATTGGATGGCTACCATGCAATCAGAATATGATGCACTTATAGAAAATGACACATGGACTTTATGTGATTTGCCTCCTGGAAAAAAAGCCATTGGTATGAAGTGGGTTTACAAGTTGAAACGTAAGCTGGATGGCATAGAATATGAAGAGACTTTTTCTCCCACTTATCGTATGACTAATGTTGCATTTTCTATGTGCATTGGAAGCTCATTTTGGTTGGGATGTACATCAATCAGACATTGTTACTGCTTTCTTAAATGGTGACATATTTGAAAAAGTTTATGTAACACAATCTCATGGTTTTGTCAAGAAAGGACAAAAGGATAAGGTGTGAAAATGTAGCAAAGCTTTGTATGGGTTGAAGCAGTCTCCTCATGCTTGGTATGAGAAGGCTGACACTCATTTGGTCAAAAAAGCTTTCGTAACAGTCCAACAGAAAGCACATTGTATATAAAGCGTGAGTGTGACGTACTTCTCATCGTAGTTCTTTATGTGGATGATTTGCTGATCACCGGACCAAATGAGAGACATATTGCTGATTTTAATGCTACTTTTAAGATGAAACATTTGGGACTGTTGCATCATTACTTGGGTATACAATTTAAGGAGTGTGATGGTGGTATTGCCTTATATTAGAAAAGTTACGTAGACACATTCTATGTAAGTTTGGACTTGAGGATTTCAAACCTATTTCCACTCCCATGGAAACAAGTTTGAAATTTAGTCTTCATGATGCTTGTGATCCTACAGATGTCACTCTTTACCAAATTGCTATTGGATGCCTCATTTATGTATGCGACGCTAGGTTGGATATTTTGTTTGCAGTCTCATAGGTCAGCAAATTTATGCATAGTCCAGGATCAAAGCATTGGCAGGCTACCAAGAGTATTTTCAGCTACTTGAGTGGCATTTCTTGGCTTATTTTATCTCAAGGGGGGATCATTGCTGCCAGACCTACATGCTTTTCAAGACTCAAATTGGGTGGTTGTTTTGACACACAAGTGTCCAAAAGCCATTTTTTTTTCTTGCTTCGTAGTTCATGTATATCGTGGTTGAGCAAGAAGAAACCTACTGTGGCCACTTCCAACTGTGAGGTTGAGTACAGGGTAGTCTTTATAGCTACGGTTGAGTGTGTATGGCTTATATGCCTTATGGTTGATTTGGGTGTTAGACAGGACATTGCCAACACTATCTACACCAACAGTTAGAGCGCATTGGCAGTTGCGAGAAACTCGGTTTTTCATGCTTGCACAAAGCACATTGAGGTGCATTACCACTATGTCAGGGAGAGGCTCTCAGCAGGAGAGATCATCTTGGCTTATTTTCCAGCACATGACAACCTTGCATATCTTTTCACAAAGGCATGAGACAGAAGCTTGAAGCTTTCTGCAAAGCTTTGGACTTACTCCCCATTGGACTGATCATGTCCTCAGGGCATGGAACTTCCTGGAACGACAGTGCGCTACAAGCATATACTCTCATTTTATAAGACTAGTCGCCATCAAGCTCAGGTTTACCTGTACCCCAATGAAGAGTATGCTATTCGCATTGATGACCATGGTATTGAGTTTGAAGAAGAGATCATGGGAAACAAATAAGGAAAAATGTACATGGATAGAAATGAAACTCAGTATTTACAAGTTGAAAACCCTAACGTGATAGACAAATGGGGGTTAGAAGTAAACACCACAATTCCAAATATGGCAGCAAAGGAAGGACCACCAACTTTAGAATTTGAATGATACGATCAAGTTGATTTGAAGCCTTTGAAACGGCTTAGTATAGACAATCCTAGGATCAGAGTCTATTGCTGGGAGGATAGAAGCGTCAAAGATATTCTGTGAACTTTGCATGCCAAATCAGGTCAATTAAGACCCATGAAGATCATCTATATCTTCAAGATCAAAGATAAAGGTTCAGCAGATCTACCAATCTACCTATTTAGGAATGGTTATAACAACAACTTTGTTATGATGACTCCTGACGAGGTGGAAAAAACCAAATACCAAGGGTATTCCATAAGGGATTCGATATTGGGCCAAGGACTAGAAACTATTCCAAGAGAAGAACACCGTGAGAGATCTTCTGAGAGTAATGTTAAGAAACCAGAAACCACCTCATCACAAAGAAAACCGGGTGACACTAAAGCCAATCCAGGGCTACATGAGTCACTATTTTCAATAGACTGGTTTGAGGGACTCGGAACGGGACCAAGGGAACGGGACCAACTGCCATGAGACCGGGAGTTGAACCAAATAGACGTGTCAGACCAGATGATTTTCAAAAATGGGTCTAAAAATACAGTGGATCTGAGGATCCCTATGACCACTTAGCAAGCTTTAAGCAAGTGCTAAGAGTAGAACACATATTCGATTTCCATACTCAATTCGAGGGGTTTGGAATGACACTATAAGGAAAAGAATTAACATGGTTCCAAAACATTTCACCAAGGTTGATCATGGATTTAAATACATTAGCCCAAGGATTTGTAGCTGCTTGTTCCAAACGAGGATCAAACACAATACGATAGCTCAAATCTACAGTTTTAAACAAAAACAAGGTGAGCCTATTAGGGCTTGTGCAATTCGAATGAAACAATACATTGCTAGATGCCGAATGCTAGAGATACCTGCAGAAGAATGACTAGTATCATTGTTTCTAGAGGGACTGCTAAACAAAGAACTTCATGCTATACTGTATAGCAAGAGGTATACAACACTAGAAGAGTGTGTGTCAGATGCTATTGATTTAGGAGACAATTGTGATATTTTCAACAAAGAAGATGTCCCTTAAGATAACCAAAGCGAGAAAATAGCATCCACTAAACCAGCTCAAGTGGGAACGGCTGCTGCAGCACCACTTTCAGCCATAGAAGACATGCTCAAAAGGATGAAATACATGATGAATAACATGCAAAAAGCACCTATGAGAGGACCAACACAAGGGATACCTCAACAGGGACAACCAATTAGGCCGCAAAAATGGTGTGCAATCGAGTGTAAATGGACCAGCAATGAGACCAATGAGTGCTATTAACGACCAAAGTATGATGGGAATGTTCAGTACGTGCCTATGAGGCCACAAGGACAACCCATGTACAAATATCATCCTAACATGGCCCCAACTCAAAGACCACCGATGGGTATGGAAAGACAACCCATGTTGGGTCAACAACATCCATATCTGGGACATAATGCAGTGTGTGTAAAGTACATGCATCAAGAGGGAGTCATAGATGAACAAGCACTGGTGCCCGGTACACCCTATACTGAGCCTAGTCCATCTACAACAACGGTAGAAGGAGATTGGTATAATTCACATCCACCACCAATGGAAGAACCTGTGACTTATGCTACACCAGATCTTGTACCAATGTACTATGTGGCTAATCAAGGTGTCATACCTCCTATGGTAAGACCCATGATTAAGCCAAGAACTGGAAACTGTCATAATTGTGGTGCAGATGATCATTGGAAAAATGAATGCCCAGAGCTTGACAAGAACATCAAGCCACTTGAAGCCTGTTGCATACAATGTTGCAAAAAGGGAGGACACTTTCCAGAATATTTTCCAAAAAATCCTTTAAACAAGGGTAAAACAGTAGTGAACCTAGTCCAAGTGATACCTAGTAGCTTGAACCGATTGTTGCAATCAAGGTAATCACCATAGCCCAATGAAAGGACAAGGGAACTAGAACATGCTCATCACCACCCATCCATGCCCTATTATAGACCCTTGGCCTACTAAATATAGGGACCCCCTTGACTGCATGTCTGTCTTGGCCCTTGGCCGTGCATGTCCTACCCTTGGCATGACATTACTCCCCCCTTGGAGAAGCGTTTTCATCCTCGAAAACAAGAGTGAGGATACACTAATGTTTTCTATAGTGTCATTTTGGCATCCTTCACGGATCCACATGTTTGGTTGAGTGAAACATGGTTCAATAGGAGGTTCAATGAAACCAAGAGTAACATCTTGATTTTTCCCATTGTTGTCCATTTTCAACCAGCTTGTGTTACCGATTCCTATCCAATCATAGTGTGTAGACTCCATTAAGAACACACATGAGTATGCAAAACAAGTTATCACACAAAGATGTACCCTAAAGAGTACCTCTTTCCATGAAAGTAACTTGCTAACATAACTCATCAGCCAAGTTTAAGTCCTTGACTTATTTTCCAATTTCAGCAGTAAACAACCCCACCATCACTAGTGTTCCAGGTTGAGAACTTGATGTATACATGAAGAGACTACACTTAGTCTCAAACATGATTTAACTTATAGTAAGCGAACTCCAAGTAGAGCAATAAATGCTGTGTATACTACATATGGTCTTTTCGTAAATTAATTCAAGTCGTCTTCAATTCTCCAAGATACAAAGACCAGTGCAGTACTGGTGCTCAAGGAAACCACACCTAAACTAACGGATTGTTTTCTTGGAACACAGAGCAAGATTACATCCTCAGTAAAAATTGAAGCACGAACAAAATCAGCAAGGCTAATTATCGGTGTCAACGGGATTCTTTATCGATATTTATCAGTTGTGGTACATCCTACATCTATGGAGCATCTTGCCGACATCAGGTATTTTTCTTGCTATTCCTTCCACTGCACTGTGTCGACATGGATTCAGATATCAATATGACTTTTGATTTTGAGAAAAATATGCCTGATCCTGCCCATGATGGCTTGCGGCTGGATGCTCTCAAGGAGAGTGCCCACGACGCTATGACAGGTGACGACACTTATGAACTGCTTGATATTCAAGAATTTTGTGCACTTTAGACACGCATATCAGTCATATGATCTTGGTGAGCTATGCAGGTCTATGATTAGATTGCACCTTATTGAGTCCGTGTACTTTTCAGTCTTAGAATGTTAGACTAATCATGCTTTATGGAAAACATTATGCGACACTTACGAAAAGGATACGGCTAGCAATAAGGTTTTCATGATGCGAAAAGTTTTTAACCTTCGTAGTATGAAAGAGTCAGCTAGCATTGCCAACCATGTCAATGATTTTGATTCTCTTTTTGCCCAGATTCGTGCACAACGCATGACCATTGATAATGAGATGAAAACAATCTTTTTGCTTTGTTCGTTGCCACCCTCTTGGGATATCTTTTGCACAGCTGTTAGTAACTCTACTCCTAATGGTATGCTAAAATCCGATGATGTTACTAGTGCCCTTTTGTCAAAGGAGATGCATCGAAAGACCATGACTAGCTTGCATTATGGCGAAGCTCATTATGTGCAAAGGGATGATAAGCAACATAAGGGTTGTTCTTTGCAACGTGAGTCCAAGAAAGAGGGCAATAGAGATGCATCAAAGAGTAGATCAAAGTCTCGTGGTCGCTGCAATGTTCAATGCCATTATTGTGATAAGTTTGGTCACATAAAGAAGGATTGTTATGCTTGGAAGCATGACAAAGAGAAGGGAAAAGGTAAAGGCAAAGACTATGATGATAAAGAGGAGAAACCAAAGAGTTTGGTTAAGATTGAAGAACTGAATATAGTTCAGGATGACAATGATGCACAAGACATTAATATGTTGACTAAAAATAATGATGTCTTTTATGATGCATAGGAAACTCTATCTTTGTAGATTTATTTATACGAGCTGAAGTCCTTGTTAGTGGTTGTTAGGTCCCCTCCCCGTCTCACCTTGATGGAATTGGAGGACACCTGACAATTTAGTAGATCCTATGCAGAAGCAACAAAAAAAAACCCAGTGGATGGTCTCTCATCACTTAGTGAGTTGAGTCAAGCCACCACTGAAACGAGTCTAGCTCTGCTCCACAGGGGAAGCGTAATTACGTATTATCGGACCTATTCCCATCTTCCAGGAGGAGAAGTAACTTGGTGCCTTTTTTTGCGTAGCTTTTAGAGGCACTTACACCGAGTTCCTTCCGCTTTGGCACAATGAGATATCTAATTTCGTACTCTATTGCACAGGGCAGAGAGTTCTCGACTGATCGGGACCACTCCTCTCGTAGACTTTGGCAACCTGAGCCAAGCCCCCGCTTTCCACCTCGCACTCACAAAGAGTCTTTGTGTGGCCTAATTACTAACACATTGTTGTTCAACACTTAGGGTTCCTTTTTTATATTTCCTCGACACAAGTTCGTTAAGACAACCCTTCAAACATTGTCAAATCGGCACCAAAACATATCTTTCCTAGGAAAAGTACTCAACAAACAATAGTTCATTAAAATTCCAATGCCCTACAGTTGTGAGGACCTCCAGTGAGTGTTAACTCTACCCGTTGTCAACTAGCCGCCCATACAACTAGTCCATGATCCACCCAATTCATGGAGTAACTCTCCGGGTAAAAATCATGTATCCACCGCATCAAAAGCTAGCCATGGACATATCCACCACATAGAAAGCAAGTAATGGATTCATCTTCTGCGATAACTTCGCGAGCTACCGCCCTGTGATCAGTAGGGGGTTCAAACTAAGTAGACATTGGAATAATAAATGAAACTTGTTTAAGATAGTTTTTCCTAACAACCATTCTTTCCTACCTCAAAACAGTCTTTCCAAAAAGAATTTCTTTCCTATTTACTTCAAACTTAAATTTAAATAAAACCTTCAAAATACTAATGCCGTTGTCTCATTTGGATTTCCAACATATTTCGGGGAGTTAAACATTCCTAAAGTTATCGTAATGCAATGCTTATGTAAAATACAAAATAAAACCCATCCTACCTCATGAATTTCCTCTTCGATGCCTCGTGAGATGGACGGATTTTCCTCTCTCATTGGTGCTTTACCATTGTTCGCCATGTTGCTAGTTCCTGCCTCGCGGTCGTTAGCACCACCAAAGGCTGTCCTCTTGGGGGCCATATCTCACTACGTTGGATTAGAAAAACTCCGAAGAAAGAAGGGCTAAAATATGGTATCAAGTAACCATATCAACAATGATTAGGCATCGAAAAAAGAGTACCTAATTTTACTCATAACAATACTCTACATCTAGGAAAGTGCAATGAAATGATTTTAAGCCATATATTTCCTCAAGTAGAAGCTGATTTGAGTTATGGCTAATCACACATAAACTTGTGTAAAGCAGCATTGACAAGGGGAAACTAGCTAAGATTAATCAACATGTCGATATGCACAAGTGATTTAGAGTAAAAGAATTCTTTCCCTAATTAGGTATCTAATGTTACATAGAAGGGAGGGTAATTCTTCCCTAATTAGTCACTTGACCATGAATGAAGAAAACAAACTTACCATAAACACACATGCATAATATTTACCATAATATTACCATAATTACATCCACCATATGCAATATAGAAATCACATCCATACATCACTTTTGACTCATCAATACTATGCACAATGTATGCCCATAACCATGCATAGACTTGGGTCAAAGAGAGGATCAAAATCTACTTTACCATGCATAAATATGTACAATTAGATTAGTGCAAATAGAACTCTAAACATACATAATCTTTAATGCACAAGGGAACATAATCATTCAGAAATTTAATGCACAAAGAGAGATTGATTTCACCCTTAAAGCATGTATTAACTAGAGCATAAGAGGAAGATTAATTCCTTCTTAATCTTGTACTAAAATCACATAGGTGGGTAGGAAACAATTAAACATTGATTATGCATAATTAAAAGAATTTAGATCTCCTTGAGAGATTAGGGTAGCTTTAGTGCTCCTTAATCCGGCAAGGAAAGGAATGATCAATAGGTAAGAGCCTATTGATTATCAACCGTATTAATAGACACTAGAGAGTAGAAATTATGCTATAACCAACTAGCAGAAATAATAGAATAGGGTAGGCTCAACATAGGTCCTCCAGAGAGAAGAGGCTATGGAGCAATTAGAGTAACATAACTTGAATTAATCACCTTGATTAAGCCTCCATGTGTGTGCTAATTGATGTAGGTGAGCTCCTCCAAGAAGCTCCCGCAGCAGCACCTTCTTGTAAAACTCGGGGGTTGTGTGTGTCCAGAGAGGGGTGAGCTACACTTATATAGGCATCCCCCTCAAGGAGGATCGATTTCTCTTGCTATAAATGGATTTAGAAGGTTCATACACACACACACCCCTCCAAGTGCCATGCCAAGTGTGGGATTCTCTAGTGAGGTTACTCACTTGCCCATTCCAGTTTTCTATGCTCCTTCTCTCTCTCTCTCTCTCTCTCTCTCTCTCTCTCTCACACACACACACACACACACACACACACAATTTGATTCCTACAAGAGGAGGTACCTGCTAGCTTCTTGCTATAATGAGGGGGTGTGGTGTCCTTGGCCCATGCTCCATTGCCCACACCTCACTCTTTGGCCCATGCTCTACCCTATCTAGGCCATGCTTAGTTCCCATGCTACACTTTCCATGCATAACCTAACACTTGTCACAAGACTAGCTATACACATGACCCATGGCCATACATGATGGAGACACATGCCCATGCATTCCCATGACCATGCATACCCATACATGCACATGCACATCCATGCCATACACATACCTTAGGAATTTACTAACCTTAGGCTAACTAGACTTATACTAACCCAAATTCAATTCTAAAACTTGCTAACTCGAGACAGACCTATAGGTAACAGATATGACTATCTGCCATAAATAGCAGCCTCCGACGTCTAGACCCTATTTTTAAGGAAACCTGGGTCGGTGCACATTTTGACGAGCCGATCGACCCTAGACCATACCGGGGGTCAAAAACTTTATATTTTTGGAAAATTTTCACAGAAATGGAATTTGACCAGAATTAAAAGTTCTACAAGGATCAAAACACAAAAATGACATCTGATCACTGAAACCTGCTAAAAATAGCATCTTTTGCCAAACTGATATTTAGGCTTAAAATTTTACATAGGTAACCCTTTTCTAGGGCAGGTAGAGACCTTACATTCTACCCAACTTGAAAGGATTGAGATGCCCTCATCTCAAGGGTAAGTGTAGGTAATTCCATTGAAGTGTTAGTTGATCTTGCCACGTTGCATCTTCTTGTGGAAAATCCTTCCACTTGGCTACTTTTGCATCTCGTTCCTCGTTAAACCCTTCACCTTTTGAAGGGGGGGGGGGGGGGGGGTTGCGCTTGCTTAAGAAGAATTTTTTTCCCCTGAACTGCGATATAAAGAGTAGAAGGAGGTACCTACATGATTTTATAAGATCGGTAGACTTATAAATTCAAAGACTTATCACACGACTAAGATCTAACTTCAGAATGGACACAAGATCAAGATACTCAATTCAAAAGACTTGGTTCTTTATTCATAAAGTGAATATTTACAAGGATAGCCTTACAAACAAAAGCTAAGGGTATCTCGTCCTACATTATTACAAATTTCTGTGGCATCTAAAGCATTCGCATAGCTGGCTGACTTGGAATATGGTGATACAAAAAATTGGGTGTTTGTAGTCACATTTCTACAATCTTCTAACTGATTGGTATAATAGTTCCTATACTCATTTGAAATCGGGAAGAAAATTACAAGATCCATATTCTTAGGGGTATTCTGAGGAATAGAAAAAGTTCTGATCATTCAATATGGAATTATCTCCACCACTTTCTCCAATACCCATTCGTTCAGGGGTTGCCCCTGTGCCTCCTGGATAAGTGGGAACAGTGATACTTGAGTTTGTACCCAAGAAGTAGTACAACTGAACTACTCTCAATTCCTTTGCCCACTATAGTTTCTTTAAGTCTATGGTAAGACATCCCAGCTTCCAAGCATTGATGTAATAAGTCCCGCCTTCATTGCTCTATTCGAGCTCCCAACCTTTATCTATCCGAGTCGAATGAGGAGTGTGAGCCTTCATCAGTAGCTCCATCACGCTCCATCGGAAAAGATGCACTCTCATAAATAAGTTTGAAGACTTGGAATTTGTGATATTCAACCATAGGATCTTCCTGAAATATTGACGCATAAGCCTTGGATTAACTATCCAATATTTCTTGTTTTTAAAAAATTTCAGACAGTATGAATTTTTCCAAACTAAGGTAGAATCTGAAACCTAGGCTCTGATACCAGTTGTGAGGTCACCTCCCCGTCTCACCTTGACGGAACTGGAGGACACCTGACGGTTGCTAGATCCTATGCGGAAGCAAAAAAAAAACCAGGCTAAAAAGAAAACCAGTGGATGGTCTCTCATCACTTAGTGAGTTGATTCCAAGCCACCAGTGAAAGGAGTCTAGCTCCGTCCCATAGGGGAAGCGTCATTACATATTATTAGACCTATTCTCATCTTCTAAGAGGAGAAGTAACCTTGGTGTACTCTTTTTCCCGTAGCTTTCAGAGGCATGTACATTGAGTTCCTTCCGCTCTGGCGTAATGAGATATATAATTTCGTACTCTATTGTACATAACACAGAGTTCCCGACTGATTGGGACCACCCGTCTCGTAGGCTTTGCAGCCTGAGCCAAGCCCCATTTTCCACCCCGCACTCACACAGAGTCTTTGTGTGGCCTGATTACTACCACATTGTTGTTCAACAATGAGGGTTCCTTTTTTATATTTCCTCGACACAAGTTCGTTAAGACATCCCTTCAAACATTGTAAAATCGCCACCAAAACATATCTTTCCTAGGAAAAAGTACTCAACAAACAATACTTCATTAAAAATTCCAATGTCCTGGAGTCGTGAGGACCTCTAGCGAGTGTTAACTCCACCCATACAACCAGTCCATGATCCACCCAATTCATGGAGTAACTCGGCGGTTAAAAATCATGTATCCACCGCATCAAAAGCAAGCCATGGACATATCCACCACATAGAAAGCAAGTCATGGATTTAGCTCCTACAATAACTCCATGAGCTACCACCCTGTGATCGATAGGGGGTTCAAACTAAGTCGACATTGGAGTAATGAATGAAACTTGCTTGAAATAGTTTTTCCTAACAACCATTCTTTCCTACCTCAAAACAGTCTTTCCATAAAGCATTTCTTTTCTATTTACTTCAAACTTAAAATTCAAATAAAATCTTTAAAATACAAATGCCATTGTCTCAGTTGGATTTTCAACATATTTCGGGGAGTTTAAAAATTCCTAAAGTTATTGTAATGTAATGCTTATGTAAAATACAAAATAAAATCCATCCTACCTCATGAATTTCCTCTTCGATGCCTCGTGAGATGGCCGAATTTTCCTCTCTCATTGGTGCTTTACCGTTGTTTGCCATATTGCTAGTTCCTGCCTCGCGGTCGTTATCACCATTAACACAGTGTCCTCTTGGGGGCCATATCTCACTACCTCGGGTTAGAAAAACTCCGAAGAAAGAAGGGCTAAAATATGGTATCAAGTAACCATATCAATAATGATTAGGCACCCACAAGGATTAGGAAAAGAATACCTAATCTTACTCATAACTATACTCTACATCTAGGAGAGTGCAATGAAATGCTTTCAAACCATAGCTTCCTCAAGTAGAAGTTGATTTGAGCTATGGCTAATCACACATAAACTTGTGTAAAGCAACATTGACAAGGGGAAAAGGTTTACACACACACACACACACACCTCCAAGTTCCATGCCAAGTGTGGGATTCTCTAGTGAAATTCCTCACTTGCCCATTCCACTTTCCTATGCTCCTTCTCTCTCTCTCTCTCTCTCTCTCTCTCTCTCTCTCTCTCTCTCTCTCTCTCTCTCACACACACACACACACACACACACACACACACACACACACACACTGACACACACACAATTTGAGTCCTACAAGAGGAGGTACCGGCTACCTTCTTGCTATAATGAGGGGGTGTGGTGTCCTAGGCCCATGCTCCATTGCCCACACCTCACTCTTTGGCCCATGCTCTACCCTATCTAGGCCATGCTTAGTTCCCATGCTACACTTTTCATGCCTGACCTAACACTTGTCACAAGACTAGCTATACACATGACCCATGGCCATACATGATGGAGACACATGCCCATGCATTCCCATGACAATGCATGCACATCCATGCCATACACATACCTTAGGAATTTACTAACCTTAAGCTAACTAGACTTATACTAACCCAAATTCAATTCTAAAACTTGCTAACTCGAGAGAGACCTACAGGTAATAGATATGACTACCTGCCATAAATAGCAGCCTCCGACGTCTAGACCCTATTTTTAAGGAAACTTGGGTCGGTGCACATTTTGACGAGCCGGTCGACCCTAGACCATACCCGGGGTTAAAAAAATTATATTTTTGGAAAATTTTCACAGAAATTGAATTTGACCAGAATTAAAAGTTCTACAAGGATCACAACACAAAAATGACATCTGATCACTGAAACCTGCTAAAAATAGCATCTTTTGCCAAACTGATATTTAGGCTTAAAATTTTACATAGGTAGCCCTTTTCTAGGGCAGGTAGAGACCTTACATTCTACCCAACGTGAAAGGATTGAGATGCCCTCATCTCAAGGGTAAGTGTAGGTAATTCCATTGAAGTGTTAGTTGATCTTGCCATGTTGCATCTTCTTCTGGAAAATCCTTCCACTTGGCTAGATGTTCGATGATGTTTCTATTCCATAGTTTTCTTTCCCGTGTTTCAAGGATGTGATGAGGTTGTAGCTCGATAACGCCTTTAGGAATAATGTAGGTGATATTGCCATCATTATGGAAAATGGGGTGAAGTTTATCATCCATAATGTGCGTCATGTTTGAGCATTGACACATAATTTGATTTTAGGTTGGATGTCTTGATGACTTGGGTTACAAAGTAACTTTTCATCAGTAGTCTTGGCGTGTTGCGAAGGATCATCTTATTATCGACCATGGTTCTAAGGTTGGTTCACTTTTCCCTCTTTATGTATGTGATAAAAACAATGTTCTTTCTATAACGGAGATGCCAATCGTTGCTTTTTGGCATAGCCGATTAGGACATATGTCAAAAGGGAATGGAGACACTCTCTCTTTTGGGCTACTTACCGTCTTTGTCATTTTTTGATTTTCCCTTTTGTGAGCACTGTCAATATGGAAAGCAAACACGGACACATCGTACACATTCTTTTGACAAAGAAAGAAAACCCTTAGAGCTTGTGCCAAAATGATTTATGTGGGTATATGCCTTCTAAATCCCATGGTGGTGCGTCCTATTATGTTACATTTATTGACGATGCAACATGGCATGTTTGGGTCTACGCCATGAAGTCTAAATATGAGACCTTTTCTTGCTTCAAGAAGTTCTTATCTAGTGTTGAAACGCAGTCTTTGAGCCTAAGTTCAAAGCTTTGCGCTCAGACAATGGTGGAGAATATGTCTCCAAAGAGTTTACAAACTTTTGTTCAAGTAGGGGAATTCAACGTGAGTTTAGAGCTCCTTATACCCTTGCACAAAAATGGTGTTGCGGAACAAATGAATAAGACCATCTAAGAGCGGATTATGTCTATGCTATCACAAGCTAATTTACTGCAAACATTTTGGGCTGAAGCATTATACACAGCCGTGTACTTGATCAATAGATCACCACATGCTTCATTACAGTCTCATGTACCTTTGGAGTTATGGTCAGGACATAAATTGTCTTATGAAAAACTTCACACATTTGGCTGTGAAGCTTATGCACATGTACCCAAGGAGTTGCGTGCTAAGCTAGATCCTAAGTCCAAAAAATGCATCTTCATTGGCTATGGTGTAGATGGTCAATTTGGCTATCGTTTATGGGATCCAGAAAGTCAATGAATGATTCGTAGCAATGATGTTGTCTTTAATGAGACTAAGATGCATAGAAAACCAATGAAAGAGGTTGAATTCTAGAAAGTGACATTTTTTGATGTATCACCTCCTGTCTAGATATCTCCCAAGCCACTTACTACACAAGCTAGTACGAGTTCTGATCAGCCCCGCAGAGATCTCAAAGAGTCCCACATCCACCAGAATGTTTTGTTCCAGGTGTGGATTTTGTTGTGCTGATGACAGATAGTGGTGAGCCTTCCTGTTACAAAGAGTCTATGCTAGCCAATGATAAGTTTCAGTGGGAGCATGCTATGAAGAGGGAGCTGTCTAGTATTGCAAAGAACAAAACATGGGAACTTGTTCCGTTGCAAAAGGTAGGAAAGCATTGCCTTGTAAATGGGTTTACAAAAAGAAGATTGACAATTACAAAGCTCGTTTAGTGGCCAAAGGTTTCAAGGAAGAATATGGTGTCGATTTCCTAGAAATATTTTCTCCTGTGGTCAAGATGAACACACTGAGAATGTTTGGATGTCATTACAACTTTCTTACATGGTGATCTCGAGGAAGAGATCTATATGCAGCAACCTGAAGGGTTTGTGCTAAAGGGCAAGGAACAATTGGTCTGTAAGCTTTTGAAAAGTCTCTATGGCTTGAATCAATCATCCAAACAACAATGGTATCAAAAGTTTGATGCATTTATGCATTCCCTAGGCTATAAGCGCAGTAACAAGGATCCATGTCTTTACGTGAAAAGACAACCCAATGGACAACTTATTATGCTTATCCTTTATGTAGATGACATGCTTATTGCTAGTCATTCCAAGAAGGACATTGTTGACTTGAAAACCAAGCTGAAAAGTCAATTTGACATGAAAGATTTTGGTGAAGCCAATGACATTTTGGGTATGCGCATTACTCGTGACCATAAGAAGAGGTTGTTGTACCTTTCTCAAAAAGAGTATGTGCACAAGGTTCTTGATCGTTTCAACATGTAGAAGGGGAAGGCTTTGAGTAATCCATTGCCTGTATATTTGAAACTTAGCAAGAACGACTGTCCCAAATGTGTTGAGAAAAAAACTGCGATGACTAAGGTTCCTTATGCTTCAGCTTGTGGTAGTCTCATGTATGCCATGGTGGCTACAGGACCTCACATTTCACATGCAGTGGGAGTTGTCAGCAGATTTATGTCTAGCCCTGGTAAAAAGCATTGGGATGCTATCAAGTCAATTCTCAAATACTTGAGTGGCACTATAGATAGACAATTATGCTATGGTTGTGGAGTGTCATCCATTCAAGGATTTGTAGACAATGATTATGCAGGCTGTGTTGAGCGTCGTAAATCAACAACAGGTTGGATTTACACATTTGCTGGTTCTGCTATTTCTTGGAGATCCGTTCTTAAGACAGTACATCCATTTCTACCACAGAGGCAGAGTATGTTGCATTTAGTGAGGCATGCAAAGAAGCTATTTGGATTGCTTGCCTAGTGAAAGATCTTGGATTGGAGCAGTATACACCAGTTCTTCATTGTGACAGTCAGAGTGCTATTGCCTTGGCTAACAATCCATTGCTTTATTCTAGAACAAAACATATTGATGTGCGTTATCACTTCAGTCGTGAATGCCTGGCAAACAAGAACCTTGATTTAGCTAAGATTCCTACGTCAGAGAACATAGCAGATGCACTCACTAAAAGTATCTCCAAGCCATCAGTCTTAGCACTGTCGTGAGTTGATGGGCATTGGGTGAAGCGTGGTTCTCTTCCATTCTTATGGTCTCCCACATTGTCCATCAAAAAGGGAGAATGTTAGGTTTAATGGCCATGTGACCGAACGCCCCGGATTTATGTGGAGTAGCACATCATGTATGCCAACCTTGTTTGCATGCTCAAGTTCTTGTGCCAATGCTTTATGCTCAAGATACAAGCCTAAAGAGGATACTCAATTTGTTTGGGTGCCTTCATGCAGATAATGGGGCATCACCATTGAGAGCTATGGTCGTAATAGTGGAGTCCTAAGGGGCTTGCCTACGGCTTACGGCTTAACCACTATTGAGCTATAAGAAGATTGACAGGAGAAGGTACTATTTTGGTGTTGAAAGACCCTCTCTTCTATTCCTTGCAATGAATGATATTCGAGCCACGGGTACATGAGCTTAAGTGCTTTTATAAAGGGGTAAAGAGGAGTAGCAACTAGGGCGTGAAGTGCCAAAGTAAACCTTAAAAAAAAATATTACACCTAAGAATTGTTAGAATGGCTGACAATAGTAAAGAGAGTGAATGTTGATAGCTTTGATTTTGCTAATTAGCAGGCTACTAATGATGCCCCTATGCTTGTTAACTACCTTGTTTGTAGGCTTCAACAAGCCATGGAAAATCCATCCCTCCAAAGTGAAGTGCAATGGCAGCTACGTGCTCATGGAATTCTCAAAACTCCCCACCATGACAAGAGAGTACCTAGGAAGCCTCCTTGCGAGACTTCCAAAAAAGACCTCTCTCTCATTTGGTAAGAAGAAGAGGATCCATACAAAGGGCTCAAAAATTTGCTTCTTGATGACACATCTCCTTCCCAAAGGAGAACTCAAGAGCCCCCACTAAAATAATGAGAAAGAAGTGAGTCTCTTGTCACCTCAATGGAGATGGCTCCACAAAGACGATGAGAAAAATGCTCTCCATCACCTCCTAAACAGATAAGACCATCGCACACTTCTCCACACCATAATTCAAAGAGGGATGATAAAAAACAAGAGAAGAGAAAGGTAATAAAGAGGTCACCCTCTTCTCCATCTTCTTCATCCTCTTCCTTCTTATGAAGAAAGTGATGGTGTACACAAAGAAGATCAAGGCAAGAAAAAGGCGAGAAAGAGGTCACCCTCTTCTCCATCTTCCTCAAATTCTTCATCTTCTAAAGAAAGCAATGGTGCAACTTTAGAGCATAAAAAAAAAGAGGCCATAGGAAATCCTTTGCCGCGTGGAAGAGATCGTCCAATCTCAAGAAGTTTGAAGAGGGAGGAAAGAGCATCTCTTTCCTTACCTACGATGGCACTTTTGGTGCTTTGGACAAAGTCTTGGCTTTTATCCAACAATTCGGTGCGGCATTTGGAGATGAGGGGTTCACGGAGTCCTCTAAGCTACACCACATAGCTATGCATTTTCAAATGTCCGCCAGGCAATGGTGGTCTAGCCTATGGGCAAACGGTGAAGCCCCACGAACATGGAAAGCTTTAGGAGCTTCCATCATGAAGAAGTTTTTGGCCACCGATGCCAAAGACAAAGTACTCACCGAATGGAAAAGCTTGAAGCTATCTCCCTAGAATCCATTCACAAATATGTACACAAGTTTTGTGACTTACATCTCAAAGAAATTGTCTTCAAAAATATGGATTTTGGAGAGCAAAAACAACAATTTTGTGTGGGCTTAACTGAAGATATGGCGGAGTACATCAACTCCCAAAGGCCACGCACCATATTTGCGATCATACACCATACCATGGTGGCTTCACAAATCAATTTCCAAACAGGGGCTAAGAGAAATCTTAAGCCCATAGAAAACAAGGGTTCCAATGAGCCTAAGGGGAAGGACAATGTCCAAAAGTCTCCTAAGGCCAATTCCAATAACAACAAAGCTAAGGAGAAGGGAGTTTACAAAGGCAAGAAAAAATATCTCTTGAAGATCTTGAGCGTTATCGCAAGGATAACCATTGTTTCAAATGTGGCTATCAAGGGCATGCGTACCGTGCTTGCCCCTAAAAGAACACGGACCATGAGCCTCCTAGAGCTACCTTGGTCGAAATCCAAGAAGAGGAAGCTTACCACAAATGATCTCCTCTATGACATGCTTGGGGAAAGGTAAGAGAACATGATGCTTTTATTCTCTTTGACCGTGGTTCTACTCACAATTTCACATCCATAGAGTTGGACACCAAGCTAGGCATCCAAGCCTATGAGATGGGAGATGTCCTACCCGCCGATGGTGTATTCAAGGGGCAAGAAGCTTCAGTCACTCCCTTAATCGGGAAATTGAGGCTCCATGTCCAAAGCTATGTGGACAAAGAGGACTTCTTTATCTCTCCTCTCAAGCACGAGGATGTAATCCTAGGGGCACCATGGTTTAAATTTCCTGAAAGGAGAATCTACTTTAGGTTCAAGGAAAAAGATATGTACATAGATTCCAAAGAGATGGGTAACACCATACCCATTGTACATACACAAGCTTTCAATAAGTCAAAAAAGAGCTCTATTTCCATGTACATGATTTTTGTTAAAGATTCTCAAAATGAACCTAATGCTTTAGCAAAAGAATATATAAATAATCATAAGGAACTAGAGTTATCCAATTTTCTCAAGGCATTTCAAGATGTATTTATTGACGACATCCCTTGTGAACTACCTCCTAAACGAGGCAATGATGAGCATGCAATTGAAATTCTTCTAGGGAGTGCACCGTCTAATAAACCTCCTTATAGAGTTTCTCAAGCTCAACAAGAGGAGATTATGCGGCAAGTGCACGAGTTAGTTGAGAAGGCATGGTTAGGCCTAGCTCATCTCCATTTTGCTCACCCGTGTTATTAGTGCAAAACAAAGACGACACATATCGTATGTGTGTTGACTATAGAGCCCTAAATAGGATCACTATCAAACATAGGTTTCTCATTCCACATGTAGAAGACCTATTTGATAAGCTGCAAGAGTCAACCTACTTCTATAGGATTGACCTAAAAAGTGGCTATCATGAAATAAGGATAGTTGATCAAGACATTGCAAAGACCGCATTTTGCAATATGTTTGCTCTTTAGGAATACATTGTCATGCCTTTTGGCTTGCCCAATGCACCAACCACATTCAACCACTTGATGGAGAAGCTATTCAAGCCTCACCGAACCTTTATTGGAGTGTTCTTTGATGATATTATCATCTACTCTAATTCACTAGACGAACACAAGCAACAACTCCAGGTAATATTTCAAGTCTTAAGAGAAATAAACTTTATGCTAATCAAAAGAAAAGTGAATTTTTCTTGCAAGAGGTTCAATATTTACGTCACATTATGTGGGACGCATGTCTAACCTCACCATCCTATCTTATTGCAGTATTAGCGAGAACCACGATTAATTTGTCAAACCATCGGATAAAGCTGACTCGACTAGTGTATAGAGGCAACAAGAGGTTGTCAATCTCTTGGAAAACAACTAACAACTCGCATCTAACTCAAGCTACACTCAAGTGGCTGAAATCACCAAAAGCCAATCGCTCATCGGCAAGAAGATCACATCCGTTAGCATCAAATGATATCCATACGTAACGGAACTTCTAGGACAAGTTTATAAGACCTAAGCACACATGCCTATAAGACCATATTAGGTAAAGTGGGAAAATCCCAATTCCCAGGTTGGACAACTTTCAATATATCATGTACAAAAAATAGAGATTTTGTCAAAATTTGAGTTTTCTTAAGGTCTCATTCCACTTTATGCACATACAATACACAATGAAAACAACTAAACTACCATGGTTTCAATCAATTGGATTATTAGGAGACGAGTATATTACATCCATTATCGTTGTCTATGTTCTACTGTCCTACCTACAACTTATCTCAACATGGAGAGCTAGGTCCACCACTTATCCAAGTTAATGTAAAAGTGACTCAAGGTTCACAACTTGTGAAATCAAGGATCCATTGAGGAATACAATCCACTTGGCTATTTTTCCTTAATTTATTGCATGTGACATTCAATCAAGGTCCAGTTCTAATCTATAACTTCTTAATTTGAGGCATGGGGCAAACATAAAATATGTAGCATATGCTCTATTTCCTCATAGGAAGGTTGGTTTCAAGGTGCACTTATCCACGCTAGCCTATCTTGGAGAAATGATGGAGCTTGCTTCTCTCCTTGTTTCAATGGAGACTAGCTTGGACAAGTGGTGGACCTTTGCTTCTCTCTATGTTTCAATAGAGTTAGCTTGAACAAGTGGTGACCTTGGAACAAAACCCCCATGTAAAACATATCATGGGTATTCCAAGTGATTAGAAAGATTACCATTTAAGATATAACCTTATAGGTTGGAAAACTGGAGCCTGGCTTGGAGAAATGGTGGACCTTTGATTCTCTCCATGCTTCAATGGAGCCTATCTTGGAGAAATGGTGGAGCTTGTTTTAGTCCATGTTTCAATGGAGCCTAGCTTAGACAATTGGTGGACCTTTGCTTCTCTCTATGTTTCAATAGAGTTAGCTTAGACATGTGGTGGATCTTCAAACTAAACCAACTACTATCAATGTTTCCTAGCTTGGACAAGTGGTGGAGTGTTTTTCCTCTCCATGTTTCAATGGAGCTTAGCTTGGACAAGTGTTGGACCTTAAAACAAAAACCCCCATGTACAACATAGCATGGATTTTCTAGATTTCAATGGAGTCTAGCTTTAACAAATGGTGGAGCTTGCCTTCATCCATGTTTCAATGAAACTAGCTTGGATAAGTGGTGGACCTTGTAACAAACCCCCCCATGTACAACATATCATTGGTTTTCTAAGTGATGGGAAGGAATACCATTCAAGATATAAAATTATAGCTTGGATAAGTAGTTGACTTTAAAACCAAATTCATCATAATACAATGAAATATAGGTCAGCCAATTCCTAAATCTTGAGACCAAACCTCCCATGCTATTAGAGATAATATATTGGATAAGTGGTAGACCTTCTATTATTTTCCCATGCCTAGTTTAGACAACCGGTACACTTTGCAACTATAAAGGTTGGATGAGTGGTGGAGCCTTGTTTCTATCCATGTTTTAATGGATCCTAGCTTGGACAAGTGGTGGACCTTGGAAAAAAGCTTCCATGTACAACATATATGAGGTTTTCCATGTTTTAATGGAACCTATCTTGGACAAATGGTGAATCTTGCTTCTCTCCATGTTGATTTTGAAACTACCTTAGACAAGTGGTGGAGCTTTTCTTTTCTACTCTTCATAATACAATGAAGTATAGGTTGGTTACATGGTGAATCTTAAGGCCAAACCTCCCATTTTACTAGAGATGATAGGTTGGACAAGTGGATCAACCTTCTATCATTTCTCCATGACTATATTGGACAATTAGTAGACCTAACATCTCTCTATGTTTTCTAGAGATGAGCTTGGACAAGTGATGGACCCTGCTTCTCTCTTCCCTTGGTTTACTAGTTTGAAGACTCAGTATATATACTTTCTTAGATCTAGCTTGAACAAGTGGTGGACCTTGTATCCACAATCTTAATTCATTACAAAAAAGTATATGAAAAAATAACATAGGAATCTTGGTTTGAAGGTCAAGCAATTAGGTTCCAAATGCACATAATAATATATTTTCCACCCATAAGAAAAGAAAGTTAAATATGTTATTACCAAATTGACAAAGGTAACGTCCAAAAATTCTAGCTTTGCATCTTGTCAGATCTAAATCTTCATCAAGGCGACATGCATGTATACATCAACTTTCAAGCCATTCAAGAATACATGCACTTAGATTCCATAGTTTTCTTTTCAAAGTCTTTTAGGTTCTAAAACTCTTTCACATAAAGTATGTAATGACAAAATTCTTGAAGCAAACTTGTGCCCAAGAAAAAGATCCCTCTCACATATTTAAAGTCCATGAATTCTCTAATCCACACTTACAAGTTTTATTTTGACATCAAACATCAATTCTCTCATAGTTACAAATAAAGGCAACCTCGATATGAATTGACAAAAAATGAATTTCTTTTACTATATGACACAACATAGGCCCCAATCAAATAAAAAATGAGTCCCCAATTATTTGGGTGCACTCTAGCAATACATCAGAGTCCCCTTACAATAGGATGCACTCCAATAGTACATTGAAGTCCCCTTAGAGTAGGGTGCACTCCATTGAAGTGTTCATAAAATTGACACACCTTTGTTTTTTTGTTTTTTAAAGACTATATCAAATTATACAAATGTTGAAAGATACACACTAGAATAAAAAAGAATCTTATGGCCATATTTATTCAATGCTTTCGTGTTGACAAGTACACACCAAGGACATAATTTGTCTCAGAATCACTATACTGATTTACAATTGTGTTGTATGTATAGACTCTCTTATCTCTTGCATACAACCATCCTACCAACCATGGAATTATGGTTCTCTGCAAGAAGTTTTGAAGTTGCTCGGAAGTTTGCCTCCACATCTTTGGAAATATAAGATATGTCCCTGTCATGTTCCACATCACCCTATATGGAGTGTCATCAAAAATTAAGGTATTGTTTGCATCCAAATCCTCAAATATCTTCCAAATATCACTCAAATTTTTTTGATAAACCCTTGTAAATCCTAACATGATATTTGGATTTTGGCAATTTTTGTTACTCATAAACACCTTGAACTTGGTATACTGCTCAGGAAAACATTTTTGTGTGATGAGTTGCACCCTTGTTTAAGTTATAGCAACTCCATATCCATAGCTCAAAGTATTCAGCACAAAAATCCAAAAAACTTTGTGCGTCTGGTCGCACCACATGATAAACTTTATCTTTATCCTCCACAAGTTGCATGTGTTGAGCCCAAGCTGGCATAGAATCTCCATGTTTCATTTCAATTGTCTTGAGAAGTAACCCCTCTAGATCCAAGATAATTACTCTTTTGATGTCCTTGAAAGCAAGTGGTAGGTGATAAGGAGGTGATTCATTCCTTGGACAAGGTCTTGGAGGAGGTTGGATAGGTAATTCAATAGTTTTCTTCAATTTATGCCAGCATATAGCCAATCCATGTTTCTATTATGATTTTGAAATTAAAGAACAAGAACACTTAATGTAAACACAACAATAGACATGAGTTTTACATTGTCTATCCTAAGGTTTTATTAGATACCAAAGTCCATCTATGATCTACTCATTAATAGAAAGAAAGTCAAATTAAAATCCTGACTCCTTTTTATGCCACACTCTCTCTTAGTCTCAATAGCGTGGAGTTCAACTAGACTTAAGTCAACTAATAACTTATACTTGTTGTTAAAGGTATACTTGAAGTGCATAAGGCTTAACCAATGCTCTAGTGTAGAATGGGTATTTAGGTCTCAAGGTCTACCACTTATCCAAGCAAAGATCCATTTAGATGTGGAAACCCAATTTTTCTTAATATAATGATATAGAGTGGACAAGTGGTGAATCCTGAGACCAAACCACTCATGCTACTAGGGATAATAGGTTGGACAAGTGGTGGACCTTGAATGTAAACCCCCCATGTACAAAGTATCATGGGTTTTGGGTATTTCAATGGACTCTAGCATCTTGGAGACATGGTGGAGCTTACTTCTCTCCATGTTTCAGTGGAGTCTATCTTGGATAAATGGTGGAGCATCATTCTCTCCATGTTTCAATGGAGCCTAGCTTGGACAAGTGGTGGACGTTTGTTTCTCTCTATGTTTGAACAGATTTAGCTTGGACAAGTGGTGGACCTTGGAACAAAACCCCCATGTAAAACATATCATGGACATTACAAGTGGTGAGAAAAAATACCATTCAATATATAACCTTATAGGTTGGACAAGTGGTGGACCTTAACACCCAATTATTATTAATATAATGACATAGCGTGGACAAGTGATGAATCTTGCGACCAAACCTACTAGGAAAATTAGTTTGGACAAGTGGTGGACCTTGAATGCAAACTCCCCATGTACAAAATATCACTCATGCTACTAGGAATAATTTGGTATTAAGGTCCATGTTTCAATGGAGCCTAGCTTGGACAAGTGGTGGACCTTTGTTTCTCTCTATGTTTCAATAGAATTAGCTAGACAAGTGGTGAACCTTGGAACAAAACCCCATGTAAAGCATGTCATGGGAATTACAAGTGGTAATAAAAAATACCATTCAAAGTATAACCTTATAGGTTGGACAAGTGGTGGACCTTAGCACCCCATTCCTCTTAATATAATGACATAGAGTGAAAAAGTGGTGAATCGTGAGACCAAACCTACTAGGGATAATAGGTTGGACAATTGGTTGACCTTGAATGTAAATCCCCCATGTACAAAATATCATGGGTTTTGCGTATTTCAATGGAGCCTAGCATCTTGGAGACATGGTGGAACCTACTTCTCTCCATGTTTTAATGGATCCTATCTATGAGAAATCATGGAGGTTCCTTCTCTCCATGTTTCAATGGAGCCTAGCTTGGACAAGTCGTGGACCTTTGTTTATCTCTATGTTTGAATATGGTTAGCTCGGACAAGTGGTGGATCTTGGAATGAAACTCCCATGTAAAACATATCATGGGCATTTCAAGTGGCGAGAAAGGATACCATTTAAGATATAACCTTATAGGTTGGACAAGTGGTGGACCTTAACACATTGTTCCTCTTAATATAATGACATAGAGTGTACAAGTGGTGAATCTTGAAACCAAACCACTCATGCTACTAGGGATAATAGGTTAAACAAGTGGTGGCCCTTGAAATAAAACCCCCTAGAGTGTTTCAATGGAGCTTAGCTTGGAAACATGGTAAAGCTTGCTTATCTCCTTGTTTCAATGCAGCCTACCTTGGATAAATGGTGGAGCATCATTCTCTCCATGTTTCAATGGAGCCTAGCTTGGACAAGTGGTGGACCTTTATTTATCTCTATGTTTGAATAGAGTTATCTTGGAAAAGTGGTGGACCTTGGAACAAAACCCCCATGTAAAACATATCATGGGCTCTACAAGTGGTGAGAAAAAATACCATTCAATATATAACCTTATAGGTTGGACAAGTGGTGGACCTTAACACCCAATTTTTCTTAATATAATGACATAGAGTGGACAAGTGGCGAACTTGGGACCAAACCTACTAGGGAAAATAGGTTGGACAAGTGGTGGACCTTGAATGTAAACCCCCCATGTAAAACATATCACTCATGCTACTAGAAATAATTTGGTATTAAGGTCCATCTTTCAATGCGGCATAGCTTGGAAAAGTGGTGGACCTTTGTTTCTCTCTATGTTTCAATAGAGTTAGCTTGGACAAGTGGTGGACCTTGGAACAAAACCCCCATGTAAATCATTTCATAGGCATTACAAGTGGTGAGAAAAAATACCATTCAAGCTATAACATTATACGTTGGACAAGTGGTGCACCTTAACACCCAATTCCTCTTAATATAATGACATAGAGTGGACAAGTGGTGAATCATGAGACCAAACCTACTAGGGATAATAGGTTGGACAAGTTGTGGACCTTGAATGTAAACCCCCATGTACAAAATATCATGGGTATTGGGTATTTCAATGGATCCTAGCAACTTGGAGACATGGTGGAGCTTACTTCTCTCCATGTTTCAATGGAGCCTATCTAGGAGAAACAGTGGAGGTTCCTTCTCTCCATGTTTCAATCACCCTAGCTTGGACAAGTGGTGGACCTTTCTTTTTCTATATGTTTTAATAGAGTTAGCTTGTACAAGTGGTGGAACTTGGAATGAAACCCCCATGTAAAACATATCATGGGCATTTCAAGTGGTGAGAAAGGATACCATTTAAAATATAACCTTATGGTTGGATAAGTGATGGACCTTAACACCCAATTCCTCTTAATATAATGACATAGAGAGGACAAGTGGTGAATCATGAGACCAAACCTACTAGGGATAATAGGTTGGACAAGTGGTGGACCTTGAATGTAAACCTCCCATGTACAAAATATCATGGGTATTGAGTATTTAAATGGAGCCTAGCAACTTGGAGACATGGTGGAGCTTACTTCTCTCCATGTTTCAATGGAGCCTATCTAGGAGAAACAATGGAGTTTCCTTCTCTCCATGTTTCAATGAGCCTAGCTTGGACAAGTGGTGGACCTTTCTTTCTCTATATGTTTTAATAGAGTTAGCTTGGACAAGTGGTGGACCTTGGAATGAAACCCCCATGTAAAACATATCATGGGCATTTCAAGTGGTGAGAAAGGATACCATTTAAAATATAACCTTATAGGTTGGACAAGTGGTGGACCTTAACACATAGTTCTTATTAATATAATGACATAGAGTGTACAAGTGGTGAATCTTGAGACCAAATCACTCGTGCTACTAGGGATACTAGGTTGGACAAGTGGTGGACCTTCAATGTAAACCCCTCATGTACAAAATTATGGGTTTAGGGTATTTCAATGGAGCCTAGCTTGGAGACATAGTGGAGATTGCTTCTCTCAATGTTTCAATGGAACCTATCTTGGAGAAATGGTGGAGCATCCTTCTTTCCATGTTTCAATGGAGCCTATCTTGGACAAGTGGTGGAGCTTTGCTTCTCTCTATGTTTCAATAGAGCTAGCTTGGATAAGTGGTGGATCTTGGAACAAAAACCCTTTGTAAAACATAGCATGGGCATTACAAGTGATGAGAAAAAATATCATTCAAGATATAACCTTACAGGTTGGAAAAGTGGTGATGGACCTTGACAAGTGATGAAGGATACCATTTAAGATATACCCTTATAGGTTGGACAAGTGATGGACCTTAACACCCAGTTCTTCTTAATATAATGACATAGAGTGGATAAGTGGTGAATCTTAAGACCAAACCACTCATGCTACTAGGTATAATACGTTAGATAAGTGGTAGACCTTGAATGTAAACACCCTATGTACAAAATATCATGGTTTAGGGTGTTTCAATGGAGCGTGGCATCTTGGAGACATGGTAGATCCTGATTCTTTCCATGTTTGAATGGCACCTATCTTGGAAAAATGATGGAGGTTACTTCTCTCCATGTTTCAACGGAGCCTAGCTTTGACAAGTGGTGAACCTTTTCTTCTCTCTATGTTTGAATAGAGTTAGCTTGGACAAGCTGTGGTGGACCTTTGCTTCTCTCTATGTTTGAATAGAGTTATCTTGGACAAGTGGTGGACCTTAATATGAAACCCCCATGTAAAATATATCATGGGCATTTCAAGTGGTGAGAAAGGATACCATTTAAGATATAACCTTATAGGTTGGACAAGTGGTGGACCTTAATACATATTTCTTCTTAATATAATGACACAGAGTGTACAAGTGGTGTATCTTGAAACCAAACCACTGGTGCTACTAGGGATAATAGGTTAGACAAGTGGTGGGCCTTGAAATAAAACCCCCCATGTACAAAATAAAGTGGGTTTAGGGTATTATATGGATCCTAGCTTGGAGACATGGTGGACCTTGCTTCTCTCCATGTTTCAATGAATCCTATCTTGGAGAAATGGTGGAGCATCCTTCTCTCCATGTTTCAATATAGCCTAGCTTGGACAAGTGGTGGACCTTTGGTTCTCTCTATGTTTCAATAAAGTTAGCTTGGACAAGTGGCGGACATTGAAACAAAATGCCCATGTAAAACATATCATGGGTAGTTCAAGTTGTGAGAAAAAAAACCATTTAAAATATAACCCTATAGGTTTGACAAGTGGTGGACCTTAACACCCAATCCTTTTTAATACAATCACATAGAGTGGACAAGTGGTGAATCTTGAGACCAAACCTATCAAGCTACTAGGGATACTAGGTTGGACAAGTGGTGGACCTTGAATGTACATCCCCTATGTACAAAATATCATGGGTTTAGGGTGTTTGAATGGAGTCTAGCATATTGGAGACATGGTGGAGCTTGCTTCGCTCCATGTTTCAAGTGGTGGACCTTCAATTATTTTTCCATACCTAGTTTAGACAACCCATACACTTTGCAACTCTAAAGGTTGGACGAGTGGTGGAGCTTTGTTTATTTCCATGTTTTAATGGATCCTAGCTTGGACAAGTGGTGGACCTTGGAAAAAAGTCCCCCTTGTACAACATAGCTGAGTTTTTTCATGTTTTAATGGAAGAGAGATTCGACAAATGGTGGAGCTTGCTTATCTCCATGTGGATTTTAGAACTAGCTTGGACAAGTGGTGGAGCTTTGCTTTTCTACTCTTCATAATACAATGATGTATAGGTTGGTTACATGGTGAATCTTAAGGCCAAACCTCCCATCTTACTAGAGATGATACATTGGACAAGTGGTCAACCTTCTATCGTTTCTCCATGCCTATAATTAGACAATTAGTAGAACTAGCATCTTTCTATGTTGTCTAGAGCTGAGCTTGGACAAGTAGTGGACCTTGCTACTCTCTTCCCTTGGTTTATTAGTTTGAAGACTCATTATATATACTTGCTTAGATCTATATAATTACTCATTAGTTAGGTTACAAGTAGGTACGTAATTTGTTATCCTCAAGGGACTTTGAATATTGAATTAGTAAGAAAGTCAAGTGCTGGTTTGAAGATCTTTTTCTTATCTAAACTAGACTCTAACTCAATAATAAGTTTCTTAAGTTCCACGAATTGTCCTATCTAGGCTCCAAAAGAGTCTTAATTGGTTTGTGCTAGATTCTAACTTCCTTGATGGGGTAGAATCCTAGAAAAATGAGGCACTATAAGTTTTACCTTAGCTCAAATGGATTTTCACTTAAACTAGACTGCAATTTGGCACTCTAGTATCTTTGTCTCGATGGAGTTTAACACTACATACATAGTAGTGATATTTAAGCTTCATGTCTCTTCACTTGATCGAGATATGAGACCATACTTTCAAGGTCACCACTTGTCTTACCTAAAGACCAATGTGAGACATGGGAGCAAGAAATCCATCCGATATTGTTTTAAGGACTATTACATAGATAATCAATAACTTAAGTAAAGCAAAAAGACTTGGATTTTTCACAATTAATAACTTAAGTAAAGCCAAAAAGACTTGGATCTTTGACATTTTTTTTCAACTAAAAAAGCACAATCTCATGCTAACAAAACTATAAATCACAATTGAAAGTTTTGAACAAGAAAAAGATTAGCAATCTTAATAAGAAGGATACTTTTCATTTCATTTGATGATTACAAATTAAAAGAAAGTCTCTCAAGAAATTGATAAACAAAAAATGTAGGTGACTGCTTCATTATTTTGAGCAAAAATATCAAAATCTCTATTGATTGAGCTCCATCTAGTAGTATCCTTTGTAAGATGCTGCAGGAAGAAATAAAAAGAAAGATTTGTTAGATACCATGCACATGAGTGTTCAAGCATGTGTATCAAGAATATATGACATGTCACTAGTACCTTAGGGTTGGTTTCTATCCAGCCTTAGAATATTGTTCTCAGCTTTCACCTTATTTATATAAGCCTTTGTTGTGGTTGCCTTCAAAACTCCTTTTGTGTTACAACCCAATTGCCTAGCTAAAGTGGTCAATTGTGATGCCTTCATGCTTTCAATGGGTGTACGCTCCTTTGCCAAGATCTCTTGTATTTGGGCTCTTCTCATTTCATTGCGGTGGCTTGTGTCACTTGCGTCTTCAATAATAGTTTCATCTCTGTCACCTTTTGCAGGTGATATTCTTCTTGTAAAGAACACCTTAACTGACAAAACATCATTTTTCTGCTTCCAATACTCCATGATTTGTTTGTATTCACTATCATTTGTCACTATAGGTTGTCCATAACGATTAGAATCAATTAAATTACGCACATCCCTTCTCTCATCAAGCTGAATCAAGTATGGCAGTAGCTCCTCCAAGAGCATATTGTCAACCATCTTCTCAGCATCAAATTGTGGTGGAAAAATGCAATTGTTTGCTGGTGAAATACATCCCTTGTAAGGAGAGTCATCAATAAGCACTGTTCTTTGTGGATCACATTCAAACCCCATGGCAATTTTGGCTAGAGGCTTGAACATTGCCTCAACGTTTGGATTGTTGGGTCTAAACAATTTTTGAGTTTGAGCGGTGTAGCAAACATCTTGCAACCAAATTGCAAAGAAAGGCAATGTATCCTCAGCTAAGTTGTTTAGTGCTGCAAGGATTTGATACACATTATTCCTAGTAGCTGTCGACCAAATTGCAACATTAAACCTCTGTAAAAATAGTCTTCAAGAATTGGATGCAACCTGGCCTGAGTATAATATATCTTTTTGAATCCATTTTCACTGAGTTGTGGTGTGAGGATGGTTGAGGGGAACGTTTCAACAATAGACCATTTAAATCCAATATAATTGTAAGCATGGATTTCTCAACATCTACACTACATGACGTAGTACAATTGGCAATAGCTCGTGAGTGGACTTTTCAGTCTCTTTTGATGTATGTTTCATTTTTGAAGCATCGATTTCTTGGTTCTCATTATTGGAAGCTTGCTCAAGTTGCACAACACTAGACTCTAGTATAGAAATATCATCCATCTTGGGCACTTCAGAAACCATAGAATCTATGGATTCTATAGTTGTTGACTGAACCATAGGAGCATTATCCATCCCAGTTTGTGAATCTAAGAAAACACACACACAAATGGTATCTCAAAACCACTAGAATTTTATCCACCATATTTATATGTAGAACTCCTAGTAAGAAATTTATTTAAGGTAAAGTCGTTGTTAGAATCCTTGCAACCATTTTCAGCATTCGTACACAAAACACCACTTGACTAAAATACAATCTACTAACTCAACATTTTCCATCCTACACTTTATTAAAGATGAGTACTTAAAGTGAAAACTAAAAGCCACAACTTGTTGAGGAAACATGGATACAAGGTCCACCAAATGTCCAACCTAGACTACAAGCAAACAATTAGAGATTTGGCTTAGATTTGGATTCAAAGGCCACCACTTATTCAAGTAAGATAACTCCACTTGTTTAAGACAGTAATGTTTGAAGCCCCACCACTTGTCCAACCTAGACATTGATTAAATTTTGGTAAGATTTATCACAAATCTAGAGTAGAATCAAGATTCTATGGCCAAGGTAGTCAAATAAGTTAGACAACACACAAAGCATAAGAGCACTCTAGATTCTCGTTGAGCATAAACTAAACAATAATCAAATGTATATTCACTTGAGATTTCATCCATGAAAAATGAAAATGATGCATGTACTTGAGATTTCCATCCATGTACAATACTTTACAATGTCAAGTAAAGTTATAGTCAGCAAACAACTCTTCTCCTGCTTCAACTTGACAAATAGTCTCAATGCATACATGGCCATATTCTTCTGACTTGATGTGTGAAGAGGTGCATTTATGCCAAGGTGGAAAATTTGGATCAAATGTGTAGCGTACGTTGGGACAGACATTTGTACTGTGAGAACTATTTATATAGCCCGACACGTTTCCTTCTTCTACACAACCAATAATGTATGATTGATCTTCCTCTTCTTCTATGTTTGGATCCTCTAGAAGAGAATATTTATAAGCTCTTGGAAATATTTTGCATATCTTTTTCCAGTCTTGAAATCTATACTTATGCCCTCCATAGTTTAGAATAGTCAAACCACTTTCCAGGGTAGTATGCACAAATAGCCCATAACCAGCTCCTTGAATACATGAAAGTCGCACTTCAAAATCCACACCGTTAATATGGAAAATTACATCTTTGGGAATAGGAAAAGTTGGTGTCCCAAAAGGATCTTCATGCCAATCATAGTGTGAAATACATCTAGTTTTTATATCACTTAACTCCTTTGTGTCTGCAAAAAGAAGAAAATATTATGCATAAAATAATGACAATATCAAAGAAAGATATCATTATTTTATAGTCCAATAGGTCCATTGTATGGAAGACTTAGAGTGCCTCTTACATGGTGCCTCCAAGGTTTCCAAAAAATAAAATCATTGAAAAAAAAGGCCACTGTGTCTCCAATCTATTGCCCATTTGAAGCATAGAGAGAACCAAGGTCCACCACTTGTCCAAGCTAGACATGGAGCATTGACACAAGATCCAACACTTATCCAAGAACCCTATAGTATATGTGGTAACATGGGATGCATTGATGCAACAAAAGTAGTCTAGCCTCCTCATCCATCTCTTTTTTCTTGTAGCCTAGAGGGATTAGTTTCAAGTTCGTCTATCACTAGTCAAAAACTACACATAGAACATTGATACAAGGTTCCACCACATGTGAAACCATCTCTAGTAGCATGGATGGTTTGATATCAAGGTTCACCACGTGTCCTACCTATACTCTATTGTAGCATAGAGATTCTGGTTTGGTGGTACTACACTTGTCCAAACTTGGCTTGTTTGATATCTGGAGGTAATCAAGGGTCCTCCACTTGTCCAAGTTAGGCATATAAAACAATTGCAAGGTCCACCATGTGTACAACATATGATTGATTATAGCATGCATGGTCTTATTTCATGGGCAACCATCTTCTCTCCAACATGTGTCCAACCTCGGCTCCATTGAAGCATGGAGAGAAGCAAGGTCCACCACTTATCAAAGCTATTATTTTCTCCCAGTGCTTTCAAAACCCATAATACGTTGTACATGGGGGGGGGGGGGGGGTTCTTGTTTCAAGGTCCACCACTTGGCTAAGATTGGATCCATTGAAACATAAAGAGAAGCAAGCTCTACCATTTGTCCAAGCTAGGTGCCATTGAAACATGAAAACCCCATAATATGTTGTATACGGGGGGTGTTTTTTCAAGGTCTACCACTTGTCTAAGCTATGGTCCATTGGAACATGGAGAGAAGCAAAGCTCCACCACTTTTCTAAGCTAGGATCCATTGAAACATGGAGAGAAGCAAGCTCCATTGTTTGTCTAAGCTAGGCTCCATTGGAACATGGAGAAAACAAGCTCCACCACTTGCCTATTATTGCATAGAGATTCTGGTTTGAAGGTCCACCACTTGTCCAACCTTGCTTCATGTATGGAGATAATCAAGAGTGCAATGCTTCTCTAAGCTAGGGACATAAAAGAGTTTCAAGGTCCACTACATATACGATCTATGATGGGTTGTAGCATGGGAGGTTTCATTTTAAGGTTGACACTTCTCCCAGCTCCGCTTGTCCAACCTCAGATCCATTGAAGCATGGAGAATAAAGGTGTACCAACTCTCCAAAATAGGCATAAATCTCTATAAAACCCATGAATTGTTAATATATGCTATGCTGTGGAGTTTTGTTTGAAGGTCCACTCCTTATCCAAGCTACAATCCATTGAAGCATGGAAATAAGTAAGATATATCTCTAGTCCAAGATAGGATCCATTGAAACATAGAGAGAATCAAGGTCCACCACTTGTCCAAGCTATGCATGGGTAATTGATATAAGGACCACTACGTTTTCACCTATACTATGCTCTATCATGGATGGTTTCATATCCCACCAATTTTCCAACCTATTTAGTAGGTTGTATTATGGGGGTTTGGTTTCAAGTACTTCACTTGTCTAAGGTGGGTTCCATTGAACCATGGAGAGAACAATGTCTACCACTTGTCCAAAATATGCTCCTTTAAACATAAAAGCAAGGTCCACCACTTGTCCAAGCTAATGTTTCTCTCCATTGAAGCATGGAGAGAAACAAGGTCTACCACTGTCCAAAATATGCTCCATTGAAACATAAAAGCAAGGTCCACCACTTGTCCAAGCTAATATAACAAATGGGTGTTGGTTACAAGGTGTACCACACTTGTCTAAACTAGTCTCCATGCAAGGCCACCACATGTCCAAGCTATATGAGCTTGTTTGAAGGTCTACCACACCTCTTGAAATTAGGATCCATGTAAGGTCCACCTTTTGTCAAGCTATGCTTTAATGAGTACTAAAACTAAGTAAATTGCAGTACTTAAATACCTTTCCAAGCTCATTAAGATTTTGGTCTCTAAGGCCACCACCACATGTCTAATCTATGCTCTAATTGATTACTTATGCTAGTTCTCAAAGTCCAAACATAAGCTCCCTTCTAGCAAGGTTAGTTTAAATTTAGGCTCCAGCACCTGTCTAAGCTAGGTTCAATTTATGAAGCATCACCATTTAACCATGCTACGATCTAATGTATCATATCAAGGGGGTATTGATAAAAGGTCCAAAACTTATTGAGTTCAAGCTCTTAAGTAATTAAGTCTTTGTGAGTATTAAATGTTATAGTTTTAGTCTAAAGATCCACCATTCAAAAACTCAAGTAATTTACTATTTACATTCAAACCTTGAATGCTTGAGATAAAAAATACAAACTCAATCAATACTATATAAAGCAAAATCTAACATTAAGAGTATCAAATCAGTAACAAGAAACACTAACATGCACAAGAAACTCAAAACATACGTGTCTCCATTTCCAAAAAGTCCTCCATTGACAGAGGATGTTGTTGTTGTTGTTCTTTGGAGAGCACTCCTCTGTAACAGGCACAATGTCGCCTGATTGCGAAGTGGATTGTTGAAGTCCAGCCCATTTTTCTATATCTTCATGAGACTTAACAAAGTCTAGCAGCATGGTCTCCACGTTTTTTGCCTCCTCCACACTATCAATAAAGCAGATAACTTCTTTTTTCTGTTGTATTCCTTCTTGTGCAACCAAGGAGCCATCACCAAAAACATCAACAAGCTTGCGGTCTTCAAAACAATATGTACGAATGTAGTGCTTGACCAAAGCTCTTTTTTTGGCCTCCAAATATTGCAAATCTGACATATCGTTATCTGCTACTTGAAGAAGAGAACAATCAATTGGCATGGGATGTTCCTCTGATCTTCTTCTCAAGTCTTCAAATGCATTGCCTTGTCCCAAGAAGGCAATAACTGTTAGGATTTGAATTTCTCCTTTGCAAGGAGATGATGGAAAGTGATGCAATGCACCACAACAATGGTAGCTCAGATTATCTTCCATGGCGTGAAAGGCACATTGCAATTTTGTGAAGATAGTGAAATCCACAAATGCAAGAAAGACAAATCGAGGATCTGTTGACCCTCTAGCAATAGCCAAGATCTCATCCAAAGCATTGTTAAATGTCTCCTCACTCCACTTCAAATTGCCTCCAACATTTTTTGTCATATCTAAAACACATAAGCCAATAGGCACTTTATTATTGAAGTGGCGCATCAAGTAGAGATTGCCTTCCATTTGTAGGCTCACCACATAGATTGACCATGGCAAATCTCTAGGCTCAATTTTCTCCTTTTGAAGGTGAATTGCCCATTGCATGTATTTTATTGCTCCATTTGGAAAAGCCATTTTCTTTGTTCCACGCGCCAAACTAGATCTGATCCATTCCTCGCATAGCATTAAAAGTGTTTTATAAACAACATCATTGATGTTATACATTTTGACCACCTCCTCCCAGTCTTTACATGGTGAAGACTCATTCAAATTGTTGAATCCTTCAAGAAGTGCATCTTGAATCAATTTTTCTTGCTTCAACTGCTTGATTCGATCATACATGTCAGTTGCATCACCATCCTTTGCACTCTTTGACAGTAAAATCTTCTCATCTCTAATCTCTTCTTGAATAGTCTTTACCTCTGATTCCTCAAGGCCACAAAGGCATCTAAATACAGTTGTTGGGGGTTTCTTATTCTCCTCTTCTAGCCTTTCAATGATTTCTATCCACCAATCATAAATTAAATTAGAGTACGTGACCATGTGGGCCTGTTTAGCAATCCAACTTGCTGTTGCACTCATTCTTGCCAATCGAAGAAAAGCCTAAAAAGAAATAGAGAAATAATTAAACTATTGAGCAAGATTTGTTAATTAAACACTATAAAAAAGACAAAGAAAATAACTTACATCCCATCCGGCACGAGATGCATGCCCCTCTGCAATTCCACTTGCTACCTTTGGTGGTCGTCCTGAGAAGATCCATTGACTCCGTAAATGTCTCAATATTTGGCTGTAAGGTTGCTTGACATACAATGCCTAAGCCTCCTCATTTGTAATGGCAGATATAGAAGTTGCAAAAAATGGAGGAGCATTCACAACAATGCGAGCCTTTCTAATTTATACACGCTAATCAGTCTTTCAAATATCTCTTTGTTGTTTTGTTCATTGTGAAGCAAAAATTTTGCAGCATAGATTGAATGCTGCCCATCAAGAATCCAATAATGATAATCTTTAATTTTTTGCTCTTCTACCTCTTCTACTGCCAAAGGAGTCCCCTTCTTTGACTTTGCATTTCAAACAGGCATCAAATATGCACATGCTGCAGGCTTGGTCGTACTCCGTGAAAATCCAAATAACATACTTTCAGTGTGTTTTTTATCCATAATACGTGCATTATAGTGATCAGGAGCAAGCCAACAATTTTGAATAGGGATATCAAATTCCCTATATTGGAAAGGAAAATAGTTTATGTACTTATTCATTCCACCTGTATCTTTTTCTTGTCCTTTCATGGCCTCAGCTTCTAAAACATCTAGATCCACAATTCTCATCTTTGACATTGAACCCTTTGTTGATGAGGATGCCAAAGATGCCTTGTCTACATCCAAAATGGAACTAGTTTGCTTAGCTTCTACTTTCTGCACTTTTGCTTGCTTCTTTGTGGATGGTGGTCGTGAAGCTTTCACCTTTTTTCGTTGTAGTGTGGCAATGATGGAGCTTTGAAGTTGATCTGCTGTGATATTTGGATTTGATTCTGCAAACTTCCATCCTCGAGAAAACATTGTCTCTTCTTTGTTTCTAGACATGCGCTCCAATGCATATGCTCCTGGAGATAGTTGAAATTCTAGATTCATTGGAACTAGAATGTCAATGCATTACACCTCCGGATGACTATCAACTACAGAGACAGATGCTTCCACAACTTGTCCAACATCTTCAAACAAGCTGTCATTCTCCTTTTTGGCAATAAATAGATGCACCTTATTAAATTGTGCACCCTCTTTACCACGTATTTCCAAATACCATTTCCTAAGATCATTGCAAGTATAGTCAACTGAGACAGCAACCCTTGCAACTTGTTTTTTTGGATCCATCTTTCCTGAAACAAAAACAAACAAAATGCTATTTTATCATATACTTTTTTGTAATGGATTAAGTTTGTGTGAATACAAGGTCCACCCCTTGTTCAAGCTAGATCTAGGCAAGTATACATAGTGATATTTTAAGCTAGTAAACTAAGGGAAAGGCGAAGTAAGGTCCACCACTTGTCCAAGATCAGCTCTAGACAACATGGAGAGATTGGAGGTCTACTAATTGTCTAATATAGGCTAACTCTATTGAAACATAGAGAGAAGAAAACGTCCACCACTTGTCCAATCTAGGGTCCATTGAAACATGGAGAGAAGGATGCTCCACCATTTGTCCAAAATAGACTCCATTGAAACATGAAGAGAAGCAAGCTACACCATGTCTCCGAGATGCTAGGCTCCATTGAAATACCTTAAACCCACGATATTTTGTATATGCGGGGTTTAAATTCAAGGTCCTCCACTTGTCCAACCTATTATCCCTAGTAGCATGAGTGGTTTGGTCTCAAGATTCACCACTTTTCCACTCTATGTCATTATATTAAGAAGATCGGGTGTTAAGGTCCACCACTTGTCCAACCTATAAGGCTATATCTTAAATGGTATTATTTACCACCACTTGGAATGCACATGATAGGTTTTACATAGGGGTCTAGTTCCAAGGTCCACCACTTGTCCAAGCTAACTCTATTGAAACATAGAGAGAAGCAAAGGTCCACCACTTGTCCAAGCTAGGGTCCATTGAAACATGGAGAGAAGGATGCTCTACCATGTGTGAAACATGAAGAGAAGCAAGCTACACCATGTCTCCAAGATGCTAGGCTCCATTGAAATATCTTAAACCCATGATATTTCGTACATGGGGGATTTACATTCAAGGTCCACCACTTGTCCAACCTATTATCGCTAGAAGCATGAGTGGTTTAGTCTCAAGATTCACCACTTTTCCACTCTATGTCATTATATTAAGAAGATCTGGGTGTTAAGGTCCACCACTTGTCCAACCTATAAGGCTATATCTTAAAGGGTATTCTTTCTCCCCACTTGGAATGACCATGATAGGTTTTACATGGGGGTTTGGTTCCAAGGTCCACCACTTGTCGAAGCTAACTCTATCGAAACATAGAGAGAAGCAAAGGTCCACCACTTCTCCAAGCTAAGGTCCATTGAAACATGGAGAGAAGGATGCTCAACCATTTATCCACTATAGGCTCCATTGAAACATGCAGATAAGAAAGCTGCACCATGTCTCCAAGATGCTAGGCTTCATTGAAATACCTTAAACCCACAATATTTTGTACATGGGGGGTTTACATTCAAGGTCCACCACTTGTCCAACCTATTATCGCTAGTAGCATGAGTGGTTTGGTCTCAAGGTTCACCACTTTTCCACTCTATGTCATTATATTAAGAAGATCTGGGTGTTAAGTCCACCACTTGTCCAACGTTATAAGGCTATATCTCAAAGGGTATTCTTTTTTGCCACTTGGAGTGACCATGATAGGTTATACATGGGGATTTGGTTCCAAGATCCACCACTTGTCCAAGCTAACTCTATTGACACATAGCGAGAAGCAAAGGTCCAGCACTTGTCCAAGCTAGGGTCCATTGAAACATGGAGAGAAGGATGCTCTACCATTTGTCCAAGAAAGGCTCCATTGAAACATGAAGAGAGGCAAGCTGCACCATGTATCCAAGATGATAGGCTCCATTGAAATACCTTAAACCCACGATATTTCATACATGGGGGGTTTACGTTCAAGGTCCACCACTTGTCCAACCTATTATCCTTAGTAGCATGAGTGGTTTGGTGTCAAGATTCACCACTTTTCACTCTATGTCATTATATTAAGAAGATCTCGGTTTTAAGGTCGATCACTTGTCCAACCTATAAGGCTATATCTTAAAGGGTATTCTTTCTCGCCACTTGGAGTGACCATGATAGGTTTAACAAGGTGGTTTGGTTCCAAGGTCCACCATTTGTCCAAGCTAAATCTATTGAAATATACAGAGAAGCAAAGGTCCACCACTTGTCCAAGCTAGGGTCCATTGAAACATGGAGAGAAGGATTCTCCACCATTTGTCCAAGATAGGTTCCATTGAAACATGAAGATAAGCAAGATGCACCATGTCTCCAAGATGCTAGGATCCATTGAAATACCTTAAACACACTATATTTCGTAAATGGGGGGTTTACATTCAAGGTCCACCACTTGTCCAACCTATTATGTCTAGAAGCATGAGTGGTTTGGTCTCAAGATTCACTACTTTTCCACTCTATGTAAATACGTTAAGAAGATCCTATAAGGCTATCTCTTAAACGTTATTCTTTCTCACCACTTGGAGTTACCATGATAGGTTTTACATGGGGGTTTGATTCCAAGGTTCACCACTTGTCCAAGCTAACTCTAATGAAACATAGAGAGAAGCAAAGGTCCACCACTTGTCCAAGCTGGGATCCATTGAAACATGGAGAGAAGGATGCTCCACCATTTATCCAAGATAGGCTCCATTGAAATGTGAAGAGAAGCAAGCTGCACCATGTCTCCAAGATGCTAGGCTCTATTGAAATACCTTAAACCGATGATATTTCGTACATGGCAGCTTTACATTCAAGGTCCACCACTTGTCCAACCTATTATCCTTAGTAGCATGAGTGGTTTGGTCTCAAGATTCACCACTTTTCCACTCTATGTCATTATATTAAGAATATTTGGGTTTTAAGGTCGATCACTTGTCCAACCTATAAGGCTATATTTTAAACGGTATTCTTTCTCACCACTTGGAATGACCATGATATGTTTTATATGGTGGTTTGGTTCCAAGGTCCACCACTTGTCCAAGCTAACTCTATTGAAACGTAGAGAGAAGCAAAGGTCCACCACTTGTCCAAGCTAAGCTGCATTGAAACATGGAGATAAGGATGATCCACCATTTGTCGAAGATAGGCTTCATTGAAACATGAAGAGAAGCAAGTTGCACCATGTCTCCAAGATGCTAGGATCCATTGAAATACCTTAAACCCACGATATTTTGTGCATGTGGGGTTTAAATTCAAGGTCAACCACTTTTCCAAGTTATTATTTCTAGTAGCATAAGTGGTTTGGTCTTAAGATTCACCACTTTTCCACTCTATGTCATTACGTTAAGAAGATCTCGGTGTTAAGGTCCACCACTTTTCCAACCTATAAGGCTATATCTTAAACGTTATTCTTTCTCACCACTTGGAGTTACCATGATAGGTTTTACATGGGGGTTTGATTCCAAGGTCCACCACTTGTCCAAGCTAACTCTATTGAAACATAGAGAGAAGCAAAGGTCCACCACTTGTCCAAGCTGGGCTCCATTGACACATGGAGAGAAGGATGCTCCACCATTTTTCCAAGATAGGCTCCATTGAAACGTTAAGAGAAGCAAGCTGCACCATGTCTCCAAGATGCTAGGCTCCATTGAAATACCTTAAACCCACGATATTTTGTACAGGTGGGGTTTAAATTCAAGGTCAACCACTTTTCCAAGTTATTATCCTTAGTAGCATGCGTGGTTTGTTCTTAAGATTCACCACTTTTCCACTCTATGTCGTTATATTAAGAAGATCTAGGTTTTAAGGTCGACCACTTGTCCAACCTATAAGGCTAGATGTTAAAGGGTATTATTTCTCACTACTTGGAATGACCATGATATGTTTTACATGGGGGTTTGGTTCCAAGGTCCACCACTTGTCCAAGCTAACTCTATGGAAACATAGAGAGAAGCAAAGGTCCACCACTTGTCCAAGCTAGGGTCCATTGAAACATGGAGAGAAGGATGTTCCCCCATTGGTCGAAGATAGGCTTCATTGAAACATGAAAATAAGTAAGCTGCACCATGTCTCCAAGATGCTAGGATCCATTGAAATACCTTAAACCCACGATATATTTTACATGTGGGGTTTAAAGTCAAGGTCAAACACGTATCCAAGATATTATCCCTAGTAGCATGAGTGGTTTGGTCTCAAGATTCACCACGTTTCCTTCCACTCTATGTCATTATATTAAGAAGATCTGGGTGTTAAGGTCGACCACTTGTCGAACCTATAAGGGTATATCTTAAAGGGTATTCTTTCTCACCACTTGAAGGGTGCTTGCATGAATAGGTGGCCCGGTTTTAACCGGTTGAAAGTTTCTTTTGGAGGCTTAAAATTTAGGGGGTATGAAACTGGTGTTATGGGCAAGAATTTTTTGAATTAAATATTCGTGTGGAGGATACAAAATTTTAAAAATCATGTGGAGGATTCAAAAACACGTGTGGAGCCCACGTCAGAACGAATGTTCAGTCGAATGTTTTCATGACTGTGACTTCTCTATATCTTTGTGCCTTTCTCCTTCTGCGGCTTTCTCAGCTCACTATACAGCCCCCTGTGCACGCTGCTTATCCTTCGCCATGGATATCAACCTAAGAAAGAGACCAAGGAATGAAACCCGACAGGTGTCTCCCACAAAGACCCGACATTCTCCCACGAAGGTATGTCACCTCTCTCTGTCTCTGTCTGTGTTGTGTATAGCGGACCTGTGTGTAGTAGAGTACTGAGGTGTGGATACATTGAGTAATGAGTATGGATTTATTCCTTTCAGAGACAGAAGTTACAACCTCCTCCCAAAATCAGCCGCTTTGTTCACCCCAAGGATGTGGATGTGCCATTAAAGGCATTCTGCACGACAAAGGAGGATTTTTATAGGGAATATGGGTTAAGTCTTGAGGGGAAAGATGTTAGGAAGTTGACAGATGTAGATGTGCCCATATCCGACTGGATGAAAGTTTTCACGTGTCTTCCAGTGAAGGAGAAAAAAGTGCCAATAAAAACAGCAAGGCCGGATCACTACAAGGGACTGTACCAGCTCTACAAGCAGGTGTACCAATCCAAACCACCAAAATATCTGCTGGGAGTCAAGTTTGCATGCGGATATGTTTATTTCGTATGCATAGGTCCGGTAAAGTGGGCTGAGTTTGCATCTGAGGTGGTGAAGAATGTGACCAATGAAGGTCACTTAGATAGGAAAAGAGAACAATGGAAGTTAGAGACTTCCCAAGTATCCACAGGTACCCCAAGTGGTTCTGCCATCTTCTTAGTAAATACCCCATCCGGAAGTACACCAGTCGGAAGTGGACTTTTTGCGACCACTCAGTCTGCCTTTAGTGTTGAAGTATCCACTTCCTTGCAATAACTTCTTGCTGAGGTTAGAAAATATCGTGACAATGTATCAGCCGAGTGTCAGAAGGCTAAGGATTCAGTGGTCAAATCTGTTGCTGATGTGCACCGTTGCGAGGGTGCCCTTGACACCATCCAAATGCACTTCCCTGATGATGCCAATGTACCAACAGGCTTGCTTGACAGCCTCCAAGAAAAATTTGACCAAGCAAAAGCCACCCTACAGCAGGCACATGTATGCTTTTAACTCCATCTGATTGTAGTATAATACATGCAAAGTATGATTTTTCATACCGGTAGGATTATATCATATTCGGTAAGGGTAGATGACAATACCGGTAGGATGTTATCATACCGGTAGGATTATACCCTACCGGTATGATTACATCCTACCGGTATGATTATATCCTACCGGTAGGATGTTATCTTACCGGTAAGATTTAGGAGATAATCCTACCAGTATGATAACATCCTACTAGTATGGTTAGATCCAACCGGTATGATAAAATCCAACCGGTTTCATGTTATGCTTCCGGTATACTGTTATCCTACCGATATGATGTTACCGGATGTTATCCTACCGGTATGATGTTATACTATCCAGTATAATAACATTATACCGGTGGGATAACATCATACCAGCAGGATGTAATCATACCGATATGATAACATCATTATACCGATTTTCAAGCATTCATAGTGATTTTATACCTGTTTGACATTCTTTGATAACAAAGGTCTCTTGCCTATAGGAAGAATTATCCAAATGCTTGGACCGTGAGGAAACCTTTGGTCTCTATGTCACATTTGTGACAGGCATGATTAGTCAACCAATGCTACCTGAAACCATAGTCTTGCCTGCACGAGTAACAGCTCCTGGACATAGTGTTTCTCTCATTGATGTGTGCAACGCTTGTGGTGTAAGAATTCATGATCACAATCGCTCAAGCCATGTTGTTCTATTGCCTTGTTCACATGCATACCATGCATTCTGCTATGCTCACTTGGCTGAGAAAGGAAAGTGCATGCTTAAGGATTGCCTCGGAGTTATTTCTGTAGAAGACCAATCCCTTCTAAAGAAGAAGCCATTTGAACCATGCCCAAAAACAGGTGAGAAAATTGTTTCAATGGGTAATCAGGTGGTTGATTTTTGTCTTCTCTGATGTTTTTTCAGGTGGTTGATTTTTGTCTTCACTGATGTTTTTTCAGAGTCAAGCTGCTTCAGAACTACTGCCGGTAAAGACACAGGGAACGATGCAGTGACGCCTGCATACAAGACACCTGTGGAGGTATTGCTTGATGAAAATGTCCCTGGTAATGCTGAGAAACCTGTTTTGGAAACAAAAGAAGAAGAACAAAACTTTGAGGTAAAGGAGCAGAGTACGACTGGTGCTGAAGAGAAAACCCAGAATGAGGAAGACGATGTGTTGCTAGACAGTGTGCGGGTGACAAGATCAAAGACCCCGAGAAAATGAGGCCAACATGGAAAGAGTAAGTTTTTTCATTGATTATGGCTCTAATAAGTGATCTCTTGCTGCACAGCTTTCTAAAGCTAATGGTCGTGTAGATGTCAAGTTGGAGGAAAGTCCCGAGGAGACCCTTGCTCAGCATATAACAAAGGCAAAAAGAAAAAAAATCGAGAAGACTGGAGATGAGAATCCTGAAATGGAGCAAAAAAGCAAGGAAGAGGAAGAGACCCAGGGGTAGCCAAAAGAGGAGATGGACATAGAAGACACTAAGGAGATGCAGAATACCGGCACAAGTTCTGACCCTAAACCCAGAGCCTGCAAAAGATTATAGTTTGCCCCCCCATGTTTCTTTTTATGTAACCACTTCTGAAATTAATATAACTTTCTTTCCCATTCGACGTCTCTTTCATCTTGTTCCTAATTTTTGAACATTGTGTGTTTTTATTGTATGATTTCAATCTATAGATATGTCCTCATTGCATATTTAAATTTGAGTCTTGTGTAATTTTGCATCTGCAGATATGTTTTCAGTTGAAGAATGGCACCTTGCAGATAGGTTCAGGGCTAACAAGCAGAATGGCAGGGCTGACATTCGTGCAATATGGAATTGCGTGTTGTCTCCTGCAGTGCTCGTGTTTCCTCTATGGTATAAACTAATTAAAAGAATCCCACTGATATGGCCAAGGCCACCACCTCCGTTGAGCGTCCAGCGTAGGGTTCTCATTTTGGACCTTAATGGATTACTGCTCAAGAAATTTGATGGAAAATATGGTGAAGAATTGCCCCACTGGCCAGAAATGCGGTATGTTGTTGAAGGGGATACAAAGTTTTGGGTAAGGCCCAATGCAGAAGTGTTTCTGAATTTTTGTTTCAGATGGTTCGAAGTGTGGATATGGAGCTACTTCGAGTTGGAGAAGCTCAAACACACGCTAGCAGCAGTGTTCCCTGACCACCACAAAAGATTCAATAGAGTGGTAAGTCAGGTGCAATGCACAAGGGCCCCTTTTAAATTGGACGCGACAGATAAACCGGTGTTCCACAAGAATCTCGAAAATTTTCCTGACCTACCACCTGACACACTTATCTTTGATGATTCTGGATATAAGCTAATGTTTAATCCATTGGGGTCATTTCTTGTTTTTCCCAAGCTAGAAAAGCAGTCTAAAGAAGTGCGCGCCTATTGTTTGTCAACCACTGTCATAAACTGGCTGGCACACTGGTTGTACTCTAAGGACAGAATTGAGTATACAAAGAGGACTGTAATTTGTGCAGACGGACAACCTGATGACACCTATGTGCGTCGTTTTTATTGGAAATGGCGGATTGACTTTTTCAAGAAGAAAGGAACAAATTTTTTATATAAAAAGAAAGCTTCATAAAGTCTGTGAAGTGGGCAACTTTTGTCGATGTATTTTTTTGTCGATGGATGTAAATGGAGAATTACTCAGCCAAAAGGCTCAATCAATGTAATGGAATTCATGTATAATACATTTACAAGCAAGTTGCACGGAAATAAGTTGTATTCTATATTTGAAGTATATTCCAAATAAAAGGAGACAGTGAGAGAGAGTGTCTGATAACGGTATTATACTGGGCATGACTGGTATGATAGTGAGAGAGAGAGACAGAGAGAGAGAGAGAGAGAGAGAGAGAGAGAGAGAGAGAGAGAGAGAGAGTCGGATACAAAGAAGTGACATGTATGATACCGGTATGATTCTTTCAAGTGACTGGTATGATACAGGTATGATACTGAGAAGTGACCGGTATGATATTGAGAAGTGACACGAGAGAGAGAGAGAGAGAGAGAGAGAGAGAGAGAGAGAGAGAGAGAGAGAGAGAGAGAGAAAGACAGAGGAACTTGTATAATACCGGGATCATACCAGTCACTCCTCAATATCATACCGGTATGATACTGAGAAATGACTGGTATGATGTTTAGAAATGAGAGAGAGAGAGAGAGAGGGAATGTATGATATGGGTATGATACTGGGAAATGACTGGTATGATACTGGGAATTGACTGGTATGATACCGGTATGCTACTGAGAAATGACTGGTATGATATAGAAATGATACTGAGAAGTGACAAAGAGAGAGAGAGAGAGGGAGGGAGGGAGAGGGAGACAGTTCAGTTTACAGTAATAGGCAGATATACACAAAATTATGCATTATGCATTTCTTAAGATGGTTACAGCTCAAAAGGCATACTATTGTAGATAGACTCACTGACATCAAGTGATATTGTATATAGTTTTGAGTTGCTGGGATGGGGTATCATGGGGATTTTGATTGCCCGAACAAGATGTGAATATATGAACACCTCTGGATTTTTGTTCAAAAGCTCGTAGGTCTGCTCATTTATCATACGATAGTAAAACCTTTTGATAGCATAGGATCCTCGCCCAATGATATTGCCCCAGTCATCTTCAGCGTCTGAATGAAACTCTTGAATAGCTGCAGTGCATTTCACTATATAGAAATCCACTTTTTCTTCATTGTCATTTGGTGCGGGAACAACAAAATTATCACCAACAATAAGAGCTTGACTGAGGGTGTCATAGTGTCCTTCATATACTGCATCCTCATTTATTTCGTCGTCATCATCTTCCCCTTCTTCTGTAGGCTCCAAAATAAGGTATGTCCAGAAAGGAACGTGTGACTTGCTCACACATCTCCTCCACTTTTCCTGTTTACATGCACTACAAAAAACAAGACAGTGAACGTGTTCTCAAAGTAGTTGTATCATGCTCTGAATATGCAGAAACAGAGTGCATTGAGCGGGTATTTTTTACAGCCTTCACATCCCAATTTTTTCCCCTTTCGACATCTCCCAATTCAATCACCCAAAAAATCCTGCTTACATAACAAGCCTGGGATGCATAGGTGGCTGTAGCACCTTCTGACAAGGTCCGTCTCAATAATTCCACAACATCTGTAGCACAGTCTATCTTTGAGCAGTTTGGCTGCAATTGGTATTGAGTTAAAGACCTTTTTATCACTGCTCCCGCACCGTCGTGTTCTCCCTTACCATGTCCGGATCCAAATAAGTTCCAAGACATTTTCCATCCCGTAAAAACACTGTATTAGCAATTTATTCAATGGATAGAAGAAGATTAATATACTCTTGGCACGATAAAATTACCGAAAAAAACACGTATTATAATATTACTGATGTTAGACAAGCATTTTATTAAAACTTTAATGCCACTATGATAGGTCTCTATATTAAAACCACCTTCAGATAATGTTTGTTAGAACATGGTATACCTGGCAAGGAAATAGAATGGTCTTCTTGCTTTGAATTGTGAAGCTGCTCCATCAAACCATACCCAATGACGTTTTATATTTAGACCAAATTGCTTTAGCCATTCCGCATGTTTCAGAAAACAGTGTTGAACAAAATGTGTGTCATGTTGCTTGTCATCTGAAATGAAGAAGTGAATTGTCTTGTGGATGTCACCTGCATAATATAAAAATCAGAAATTATTGAAGGCTTAATACAAAAGAAATAATACTGATCTAGGGTGATGTCGTTACTTGCAATTCAGAAATATGTTATGTGCACAAAAATAGTTACTTGATTTGAATACCAGTGCATGGACTGAATCTCATTTTGTTCTTTGAAACTATAATTTTTAGCAAAGTCAACAACTGACACAACAACATCTTCTAGAAAGCTTTGTATACATTCCTTATATTGTTCTGCTTGCCATCTATACACAAAATTATGCATTATGTATTTCTTAAGATGGTCTTTGAACATGACTGAGAGATCCTGGCATGATATTTCCTTATGTGACAAGACTTTCCTTTTCTTCTTCAGACCGTCACGCGCAGTTCCTACTTCTAGGTCCTCAAAAATCTTCACCACAATCTTTTTAGCAATAAATGCAGCCTCTGCAGCACAAAAGTCCAACTTATCCGGGCCACATCTTTTACATTGGCCACTCAAGCAGGCAAGGGCATGGAAGGTGGAGGTATCTGATTTAGGACACAATATAGAGTCCAATAAGGCTGTTACACTCTTGATAGGGTTTTTTGGTGCCTTGCTTCCACCATTGTCTTTGCATATGTTGCATTGACAATGGCAAGCTTTTCCATGCAGACCGAATATAGAACTTCGCATGTGATTTATGGCATCCTGTAGGAAAGACATTTGAACATGTGAAATGCAGCAACAAGTATATCGGTCTCTCAATTTCCGCACAAAATATGGCTTCATGTACTCAAACGCCCGCTGCCTTATTACAATTTCAGGGTATTGTTCTTTGAAGTTGAGAAAGAGCTCCACCTACAATGAAAGACATATATGGTTAAAGAACATTGAAGAAAACTGCAGGTTTTGAGGAAAACTATTACATTACTATAAACTAGTATTTTTATTTCAAACCACTATGTTTTTCCACTTAATTGGTTAGGTAAACCAGTATATATGAACACATGTCCTTGGTACGTACCAATGGTATATAAGTGTCAATCAATGCAAATGTTCTTACTGCTGATGTAAACCAGTCTTTTGATTTATAACCGGTATGTTATTTACCTAACCAGTAGAAGTGAGCACTTAACCACGATGTATACCAGTGATAAATAAGTGTTAAAAATAATGAACACATGCCCTTGGTACGTACCAGTGGTATATAAGTGTCAACCACTT